>NC_133157.1:161186067-161831067 GCF_040802235.1 Manis javanica | reverse complement strand
GCTGTGCTTTCTCGCGCCCCCCGAAGGTACGTACCAGGGCCAGTGGGCCGGCGGCATGCGGCATGGCTACGGCGTGCGCCAGAGCGTGCCCTACGGCATGGCCACGGTGATCCGCTCCCCGCTGCGCACCTC
The DNA here is from genome assembly GCF_040802235.1 of Manis javanica. Lineage (NCBI taxonomy): Eukaryota > Metazoa > Chordata > Mammalia > Pholidota > Manidae > Manis > Manis javanica. The sequence continues at coordinate 161,830,935 of NC_133157.1, read as the reverse complement.
GATGGCCTCGCTGCGCAGCGAACAGAGCAACGGCAGCGTCCTCCACGACGCCGCGGCCGCCGCTGACAGCCCTGCGGGCACCCGCGGAGGCTTCGTGCTCAATTTCCACGCCGATGCGGAGCTCGCCGGCAAGAAGAAGGGTGGCCTCTTCCGGAGGGGCTCCCTTCTGGGAAGCATGAAACTTCGCAAGTCCGAGTCCAAGTCTTCCATCTCCAGCAAGCGCAGCTCCGTCCGCAGTGATGCTGCCATGAGCAGAATTAGCTCCAGCGATGCCAACTCCACGATCAGTTTCGGCGACGTCGATTGTGATTTTTGCCCTGTGGAAGACCACGTCGATGCCACCACCACGGAAACCTACATGGGCGAGTGGAAGAACGACAAGCGCAATGGTTTCGGCATTAGCGAGCGCTCCAACGGCATGAAGTATGAAGGCGAATGGGCAAATAACAAGAGGCATGGGTATGGCTGCACCGTGTTTCCCGACGGCTCCAAAGAAGAGGGAAAATACAAAAATAATATTCTGGTCCGTGGAATAAGGAAGCAGCTTATACCAATAAGAAATACAAAAACTAGGGAGAAGGTGGACAGAGCGATTGAAGGCGCGCAAAGGGCAGCTGCCATGGCCAGAACCAAAGTGGAAATAGCAAATTCAAGGTATGTGAATGCAGCGTGGGTGGTTCTGCCGGGTCGTTCAAAACAGCCAAATACTGCTAGAAACTATGTCAGTCTGTTGGTGGCATAAGATCGATTCTACAACTACCAAATCAAAGTTGGGCATTTAGAGTAAGAATCAGAGTAAGAATAAGAATCAGAAATATACCTGTACTGTTATGAAACTTTCCATCATCAAAAAACATTGAAGGCGCATTGAGGCCCCCTACCTGTTTAAATTAATTACTTCCTTAATACTTAGTATGATGGATTTCACTCAGACTTTGTGTACATTTCTAGAGTCCAGAAAGTTATATTAGAAAAAAAAGTACCCCTGAAACATTGACACACAGAACACTGTACTTTATGTACCAGAAAATATCTATCCACATGGAAATATACCTAGTAAAGATGAGAACCTTTATTCTAATATTTAAGTTGGAGGTGTTTGTAACTCCCACTATAAAATTATCTACATTTGTAAAATTCAAATTCTGTTTTGATGCCCTGTAGATGAAATTGATTTTGAGAAAGCCTCCAAGATCTACACAGAGCAGAAATGGAAAGTTGCACGACAGAATCTAGCATGCATTCTTTAAAACAACAGAGCTCATCTATATGGCAAAGACAGAGGGACAAGGCTCACTAGAATCGCCACATTCTATGCAGGAAAAGATTAGATCACTGGTGTATTAAAAGGAAAGGGGTGGGGGGGGGAAATATGACATAGACAGATGGGACTCTTGGGTGTGCCAAGTTTGGGAGAAAGTAGAGCACTGGAGAAGGACTGGAGTGAGTAGGAGAAAGAGGGTGAATAATAGATTGAGAAGTGGGGAGTATGTGGGCACAGAAGGACTATGTGCTTGAAGTTTTTACCATTAATAGCTAGGTTCAGGGACCCAAGGAGAGGAATGGAAAAATCATTGGGAATAGAATTTGATTAGACATAGATGTCATGTTAGACAAAAAAGAAGAAGGGATCTTTATAAATGGAAATTTTTATTTTTAGGCTTAAATGGATACTGACTGGTGGAAGTTTTGTGTGATTTGAGGCAAACGTTTAGCATAGAATATTAAAAATCCTTTTCCTGCTTCAGTAATATTCTCCCATGGAAGTAAATCTCATTTGAAACCACAAAATATTAGCATACCTTGAGGTTTTTATTCTTAGCATTGAATTAATGAGCTCCCCTTTTCTTTGATTGAACCATGTGAAGCTTCTGATTCTTGGTCTTTCTGATGTATAAAAAAATGGCAGTTTCACAAGGTTCAATTTAATACTTCCAAACTTGAGGTTTCTTTTAAAAAAAAAAAAAACCCCTATATTGTGGCTACTGTTTACTTCCAAGTATCTGAAACATTAATTGGAAAATGGAAGAGGTTTTTTTTTTTGGCATCATTTTTAGATATATTAAAAGTCTTCAAGGTTTCTATCTTTACCCCAAGCTAATTCTCTATTTTAAAGTTAATAGTGCTTGATAATCAGCACAAACTTTCCTGAAAGCTCTCTCATTTCTCTGCTGAGTGATTTTTATTTTAGATCTAAGTTTTCTCTGATCACCAAGCATCCATCTACTTGCTTTTTAGTTTGCTTGTAGACAGGAAACATCTGATCTTGCTGCCTTTTTCTGGCCCTCAGCTAACTCTTAGAGCTAGTGATGAACTTTTTGTTAGCCCCTGGCCTTTAATTTTAAATGCACTCCTCTATTCTTGCATTTATTTTCACCGTACAATCTAGTGATCTATTAGAGGCAAGTCACTCTTGGTGGGTGGAAAATAAACCTGTGCAGGGCACTCTTGGAAATGACTTTCTTATGCTTGCTTTAATTATTGACTATTGTGATTAGCTTGTTTAAATTGGAAAAGTCTACATAAGGAAAGGGAAGCACTTGTGATGCTAAGATAATCTCTGGTTATACTAGCATCATAAAACATCAAATCCTAGCCACATCCTCTACTGAATATCTTTTAGCAGTTTGAGAATACTGTATTATACAGTTTATAGTCAGAGATACTTAGCTTAAGATCTTATACTTTTAGCCAGTTACCTACTTTATAAAGATTTCACTTAGCTATTTAAAAAATGCTGAATTCATTGTGCTAAGTGAAATAAGCCTGTCTTAGGACAGATACGCATGATTCCACCTACATGAGGTATCTAAAATGATCAAACGCATAGAAACAGAAAGTAAAATAGTGGTTGCCAGGTGCTGGAGGGAGGGGGGGAAATGGGAAGCTGCTCTTCAACAGGTATAAAGTTTCAGTTAAGCAAGACAAATAAGTTCTAGAGATCTGCTGTAATTAATAATAGTGTGCCTGTAATTAACAATGTATGCAGCTAGAATTTTGTTAAGGGTAGATCTTATGTTGTATTCTTATCACAATTAAAAAGAATACTGTTTGAAAGACACAATAGACAAATAAATGCTCAAATAACCTTTTATATTCTACTTAGTTTCACTATTTTGGTCCCTTTTCCAGATTCCTTACTTTACTGAGTATTTAAGATAAAGAGTTTTGCCACTTGTTTTTGTAGAAAGAAGCTGAAGGGCTGACATTCCTCTTATAATAGTTCTGAGTTTAGAGTTCTATATTGTTGTAAAAACTTTTTTGAAAAATAAAAAGAAAAGAGGTTCTATTAAGACTTTAAAGATTGCTGCCTGGGAAGGACTTCTAGCTATTGTCATAAACCATGGCTTTTTATGTGCCTGAGTTTCTGCTCCATCTTACCTGGCCCCTCAACAGTTATTATTAAAGTCTTTGTTTTTAAAAATATCAAAAGTTTGGGAACATAAAGTGACACATTCCCCTGCCCCAGTAACGGCAGAATAAGAAGTAGAAAGTAAGGCTCCTGGCAGCTGCCACTGTCGAAACACTAGTTCCCATTAGCAGAGATGATCACTTAACAGTTACTGACCATTACAGTTTGTCACCCAGATAGTGTCAATCATCATTACTGTTGTTTCTTTTGATATAGAGAATTTTTGTTTGTTTCTTAAGTCCCAGGGAAATGGGATATAATGTTCTTGTACCACTACCCTATGTTATCTTGAAGCAAAGCCTCAAGGTAGCCCTGAGAAGAAATAATTGTATTTCCAATAATGTCTCCTCAGGGATATCAGGAGACATGGAACCATCTTTGGCCCAGAGATTCAAGGAAACATGGTCAGTCTGTGGACCTTTCCTTTGCTTCTTTGAAGAGAGCATAATGTTTCTCCCCAGTAAACACACAGGAACTTATTTCCGAAAGTTTATTATGGGTCCCTGTTCAATTCTTACAGATTAGGGAATGTGGGGATAACACAACAGTTAGTGGATAATAAAAATAACAGCAGATACTGGTATTTACTAGCAGGGTAGCACTTAAAGAGTTAAAACTGTAAGGGCTAGAAATCATTTGATGACTTTTCTTTAGGTTTATATTCTGATCTAAAAAGTACTACATTTATAAGATTTAACAAAATGTATTATCCCCCTCTTGTCTTGGTCCTGGGAGGAAAAAAAGTCACCACCTAGAATTGAGAAAGTGTCTCAACCTTGTTTTTTAAAAAGTGTTCAAGAGGTAGGGGAGCAACTCTGAGTATCTAAGCCCCTAACGTTCAGAAGCAGAGACCGAGGCTCTGTCCAAGGTCACCCCTTTATCCATGTTGCTTCAGTGGCTTCTCATTTGGTCATTTTAATTCCATTGACTTTTCAATAATTCTTTGAGGTATTCAGATTACTGTTCCTTGAGAAAAATATTTCAAGGAAGAATTTTAAGGTGAGGCATTTGGTTGAGATAACAAATCAGTGGTCCTTAGAAAATCACACTTCCATGGAAATTAATAGGTAAGTTAGAAAGGGTGTAGGCAAAAGAGGAGCTTTGTAGAATCTGTACCTTAGAGGAAATTATTATCATGCTTGAAGGTAGAAGATGTACATGAAAGGGTGGGAGAGAGCTGGACGAAAGCAAATTGAGAATCAAAGCCATTTGCTTATGCTAGTTTCACCGTATCACACAGATAAGAAGAAAATAGATGGGAGGATCAAGTGGCATGGTATAGTTACCATCTTCTCTGACTCTGTGGCCAGCCTCACTGAAGCTGGTAGAGTGCTTGGTTGGGCAGGCTCCCACTGCCCCTGGGACGTGTCAGTGATGGCACAGGTAGCCAGTCATGTGGCACTGTGCTACTCTCAGCCTCTCCCTAGCTGTTAGTGCCATGTCAGGTAGTAACACCAGCACCTAGACGGGTGTCAGGAGCAGCCCTGTGTCGTTCCCCTGCCCAGCCCTCGCCCCACTGTGCTTGTCACTGGGAGAGCTGTGCAGGGGGCAGGAAGCAGCCAGATATAATATGGGGGGCCTGAAGCTCAAAGGATCTGGTGGGCAGGTAAGCTTCCAGCATCTGATTTTAAAACTAGAGACTGGACCCCAAAGTTTGCCAACTTTGGACCTAAATATAAAAATGAGAAACTTTTAAAAAAATTCTACAAGAAATTTACAGAATATATAATTTCTTACCACTCTCCTGCTTTCTTCCATACCCAGAATGATTCAGCCACAACAGCTTTGCTTCAAGTCTGAGAAAAGTCTCTTTCATCCCTTCCCCCTGCCGGGCCCCCTTGCCTGACCAAGTCCCTCAGGCTGCTCTGTTGTCAGGTTTAGGCATAAAGTCTCTTCTTCCAGGGAAGGTTTCCCTGATCCCTCAGGCTCCTGCCCACTGCTATCCAGCTTACTCTAAATGCCCACATTGGTCTAAGTTGTTCAATTTCAGTATAATTGTTTCACGCGTCTTTCTCCAATGGGACTGGAAAGCCAGGCCCTAAAGGCAACTCGGCACACTTGGGTATACCCAGCAGCTACTTGAGATAAAGGCACTGCCTTAAGGGTTGCAGTAGGTATTTGATGAATGAGTGAATTAAATTCTCCCTACTTAGGGTATGAACACTGCCAGTACTTCTAATTCCATTTTGCTGGACACTTACAAACCATGGTTTTTAAGGAAGGAGACATTGCTCTCATAATTCATCATGCTCTAGTCTGCCAGTAGTCAAGCAAGTGCAGAAAATACAAAGGTATGTGTTATGGGTGGCCTCTTCCTTAATTACATCCACATCATTAAAGTGTCCTAACTAAGACATGGCCAGGGATCATGAGCTTCAGGTTAAGCCAGGCTGTTATCTCCGTTCTTCATAGGGTATGTGAGTGCTTTCCTTAAACAGATAGGGAAGCTCCAGGAAGTCAGCTTCTGCTGAGTATAATAATTAGCTCATCCTACATATCTGATATCACCAATATATGTGGTACGTCAGAACATAAGAGCTTATTATCTTTTAAAAATCTAAGTTTGCTGAAGGTTCACCTGTCTTTAGTTCCTTTTGAAAGTTGTCTTGTCCTGCCACTTTTGGAAGTCAGTTTTCTTAAGCTCAAATAATATTATTCAATAGAACAGTCCTTCACAAGATTACTTGACTTGATTCACACTTATTAGTAATTAAAACCCAAAGTCAGCCATGAGTCAGTGCACATTCTGGATCCAAATTCAGCTTAGTGCCCAATTTTAGGAAAAAGCTCAGTCTCAGCCTAGTCATCATGAAGGGCCAAGAATCTGAAATTCTTTAGTTCTGTTGTACAAAACAATTCTATTTCTCTTTGCAAATCAAGATTCTAATTTATATTCTGTCCTTATTTTCTGTAACGTTAGTGGTTATAATACCATATATTTAAAAACAATTTGATTACCTTTTACATGAATTATTGTCTCTTCTCCTGGGGCTCTGGCTAATTTTCAGTTATGAGTGTAAGTGACTTTTGTGGGAAGGTGAATCCCTTGTAATTCGTTGTAGGTCATCTTAATGAAGAGGCTGTTAAATAGGTGAAAATAAAACAATTTGGCAGGGAAATCACCTAAAATGAAGAACTTCACAGGGAGCATTGTTTTCTTTAGCTATGCCTCCTGTGTTCCATATCTGCCTTCACTGCTGGTGGCCCTTTTCACCGGTTATCACCCGCCCTTCTACGAACAGATTCCGGAGGTGTGGTTAGAACGCTCAGGCTCTGAGGTGCAGAAAAGTTTCCGTGAACAGGCATTGATATTTGCCTCTTTCTTCACAGAAAGGTCGTGTTTGGGGTTGAATGGGGGAATGGGGTATCCCAGGGCTTTGTAAACTGTAAATCATTATATACAGGCCGTGTTTCAGAAAATGTGTTGATCCTGCAAGTGTCATTCCCAAAAGTCAGAGTAGATGGATGACCAAACCTAGGGCAGACTTGAAGGTGGGGGGAGGAAAGAAATAGGAAGGAAAGGAAGGCTTGAAAAACAGAAATAGAGATAAGCAAAGGGAAACAAGTTAAATCCACCAAGCTTGACCACCTATATGCAGACTCACCCCACTCCCAGCCTCAAGTCTGTGTGAAGTCAGTGTACTGTCAACAGGCAATTGTATTTTTTAAGATTGAAAAGCCAATGATCAAGGAAATGGTGTATGTATTTATATCATGCTCTGCTGGCATACTATTCTGAAGACAACATTGAATAATAAAAATTTTATCTTCATATTGTTTAGGTATGTTAGTAGAGGTGACCTTCATGGTGCATGTAAATATTTTAAATACAGGTTTCTCCTCCTTACCAAAGAATGTCCATCTCCCACAAGTGAAAGTGAGGAGCCTGCTCTGATTTCCTCACATTCTTCTCCAGTCTTTTTAAAGAAAGACACGTTTCTCTGTGTCAGGTCACCCAGGACTTCTTCACAGGCTGAGCAGTCACTGAGAATTTCTGTGTGGGTGTACAGAGCGAGCAACTGAAACCAGAAAGATAACCTAGGCACCAGCTCTGTCCTGCCCCCAAGCAGCAGGTACAGCTTGGATGTAATGGCAGAACTGGGGAACACAGAGAAACTCCTTTGACCTGCTTCTCTCTTTTGACTTCTGATATTCTATCCCCTCACCATTTAACAGGTTATTACACATAACGTGGGACGTGCTGTGTTATGAGAACCTTGTAAAATGCTCTTGGGTATCTTGTTTCTAAAGATCTTTCTTTAAAAACTCCTCATCCAGCCCTTTCAAGCCGAGGCCCATTCAAAAACTGAGGCCTTGAAGTGCACAAATGTTTTAATGATTAGCATGTAGGTTCAAGCAATACAAACTAAATGAAAATTTGTCTTAGGCCGTAATAATGGGAGGGTTACAGAGTTATCCACACTTTTGGACTATTACTAACATACTTTCATAAACTCCAAATCATGTTGGCCTGGCTCTACACTGTGATTAAATGGGGAGGACCAGGAGAAGATGCTGCAAATGGTATGGCTGGGATGTGAGGTAACATTCAATTCTGCAGAGATCACCTTGATGAAAACTGGCTTTGAAGACTAGAGGGAAAAAAAACAATCTAGGGGGATGATAAGCTAGGTTTTTGGGACACATGTTGGCCTTATTTTAACTGTAGAAATCTGTGTTTGCTTAAGCAGTACAAGCTGCATCAAATTTGATCTCATTTATCTCCAAAGTCTAACATTTTCCTGATTCTGTAAATATGAAGGATTAAGGCAGCAATGACTTTTTAGTGTAGTTGCATTTGTAATGAAAACCACCCCACTATAACATGCTCTGGAAAGCCAAAGGTGTGATTGCATTCATGTTCCATCCCTTCTGCTCCGTATGAATTTCAGCTTTGACCTGGAGAAACTCTGGGGGCAGGCGGCAGAGTTCTGTGCACATGTTAATGTAGCTGGTAGACTCCAGGCGGCAGCTGCAGGCAGCCGAGCCACCCTGCTCACAACTTTCCATTATGGATTAAGCTGACTCTGCCAATCTCATTTTACTCAAGACACCAAACTGGACGCTTGCAAGACTAGTGCCTTGCAAATCTTTGAGATGCTTTTCTTATTATAGATGAAATATGAACATTGTGTTTAGGAACAGGATCCAACAAATGCCAAAGGTATTTATGTAAGTCATTCAGCTTTAGTACAACGGCCTCTTGAGAATAAAACCAAATAAGCTTTTAATAAATTTGCCCTTCTATTTTAGGTGGTGTTTCACATTTATTTTGAATTGAGCATATTATACAAATAAGCTTCTTTATCAGAAATTTAATTAATATGTAAGGAATCAAGATTGCCTCCAAAAGAGTGCAACTTTCTGAAGTCAAATCTTCTTAGGATTTCCCTGTGTGCCAAGAGAGACTTATTCAAGTCAAGTAAAATACATTAATTTACTTTCTAGCATTTTTAAAACAATCAATTATGCCAGAGATTAACAAATAATCTTGTTATATTCTTGTTGTTAAAAATTTTTAAGTAAGGTTAAAAATTTTCCTATATTTTATGGTATCAAGTCAATCAAATTTTGATTTCAGTTGGCTTGGTCTAGAAGTTTCTGGGTATAATTTTTTATATTGGTGAGGGAGGGCTCTTTTAGTTAGTATTTCAATATTTCCTACATTTACCTCCATCCACTATAGGAAAGGTTTAAGATTCATATGGGGAGCTTATTAGTTAAGACACATTGCGGTGATACCCCCACGAAGCTGGAGTTTCAGGTTCAAGAGTGAGAATGGGGGAGCATCACATGATAAGGCTTTATGTGCCCCCAGCAGCCCTGGTTGCTTGTTCCTGCCCTTTCTGCTCATCCTAGTGCTTTGAGAATCATTTGAGCTATAGACTGACAGATCATCTTGCAAAGATGCAAATGCCCTAAAAGAGTGGTACCTTTAGCCCTCATCTGTCATCAGTTAAAACATTAGTTAATGCTTTGGCCTGGATTCAAAGAAAAGACATTCAGTTACCAGCCCATTTTACAAGGTTTGTTTATCTCTGAGAAATATTAATTCTCATCACTCTTTATAACATTAATCAATGGCATACTATATAAATGTAAAATTATCATTAGGACCCAGTCCTTTCCATCAAAGAGTCTGGTTGGGACAGATTAAAAAGCAGTTCCCTCTAAGATGACTGACTCCTTGTTATGAGTTTAGGTAACATATGAGGATCTTAATCATAGCCTGGGGCTGGAGGCATAATTTTGCAGGTGGTATCCAGCCCCAAACACAAAGGATACCTAGGTGTTTTCCAGTAGTAGGTGGAGAAGGATGCAGAGGACAATGGCCCACATGTATCTGGGGCACTGTAAAATGTTTGGTATGGGTGGGAAAGAGAGTGCTAGGTGAAGGGTGTTGAAAGATGAGGTGAAGTCAGCAGTGGCTCACTAACACAAAAGGGGGAGTTAGGATATTATCCCAAATACAGGAGAACTGTTGACAGTTTTAAGCAGAAGAATCACATGATCAAATTTAGATATTTCTGGAGGCAAGTGGTATAGGGATTGAGAAGAGTAGGGGCAGTAAAATTGGAGATGGATTAAGTTGGAATCTGCTTTCTGTCATCTAAGAGCCCATGGGCTGTGCTGAGCAGTGGCAGCGGGGATGTAAAGAAGCAAATGTACAAGTGGGAGCCTCCCAAGCAGACTCAGCAGGACCTAATGGTTGAATAAGAGCAGCGAATGTAGAGAAGGAAGCATCGGAGTGACTCCTGAATTTCCAGATTGGCTAGTGGGAAGGATGCTGGTACTGTTCATCCAGACAGGGATCAGAAAGGAAGGCACAGGTTTAGAGAGGAGGATGAGTTTGGATTTTTGACTTTGTGAATTTTGAGATGTTGGCACCCCCACCTCTCCCCCAAAAAAGGGAACATGGGGCTGGAACTGGGACAGATTTATAATATACATGAAGAGCTCAGACCCAAGCCCTAAGGGACAAAGACATTTATGAGACACGGCATTAAAGAGGAATTCCATGCACATGATACTAGCCCTTTTTAAGAAGTACAAAGAAAGACGTTCTCACGTTAAGTGACTGGGAATCTGTTGCTTTATGACAGTGCAATTCAGGTATCAGAATACCTGTTCTTGAATTTTTGAAATTATGCTTTCTAAGATTAGTGCACAAGGAACCTACCCAGTAAGCAAGATCTGTTGGCCTGCTTCCTGCTTGGCAATGTGCTGGAACAAAATATCACTCTCACAAATTATTATGCTAAGGAAATATCATTTGGCAAACATTTAGTGCCAGCTCTGTCCAAACATGTGCCCTAGGAATACAGAGATGAGTAAGAAACAAAACCTTTCACTAAGAACAAATACTCTAATGGGTTTGTAGCCCTCCTGTACAGCAGAACCAGAGCTGTGAGCAAGGTGGGACTGCAGCTCATGGGACCCCCCTGGGAAGCACCTGGTCTAGCCTGGGCAAACTCATCAGAGGCCCTTTCCTGTGCTCTTTACATATGCAACAATCTCTGCCTGTAATGCCCTCACTCCCAGGCTCCTTTCTTCACCCCCTGTTAGTCTTTTGCGATCACACCCCAGGTCTATAACAAACGTGCACTAAGAAAATCTAACAAAATGTCTCTTCAAACATGTGATTTTACTCCTGATGATAGGAATGCTGTCAACAGAATATACATAAAATAGATTAAAATTTTATTACATTAAAGGGAAGATGACTAGTGCTTTTTAAAAATATATATATTAAATTTTTAAGTAACTTTAAATTTAATCACAGTTTAAGTTATTTCTGCATAGAGTCTACAAGATAGATTTTTGATGGGAGCAGGATCTCATTAGCATGATTTGGATACAGAGACATCAAAGTTAGCTGTTCTGCAATAAGCTGATTTTTTTGGCAGTGTTTCCTCCATGTATATTGCGCTTTAGTCCAAGTGCCCACCTCCACCTTTTGGTCGAGATAGCAATTTGGGTGACACTTGTTGAGCACAAAGAGAGCCAACATGTCTTGAGTGGTCCCCTGGTGCATGGACCTGTACTGTGAACTTGACATCTGTCATCTCACCTAATCGCCATGGCAAACCCTGTGAGGTGGTAGGAAACTGAGGCATAGAGAGGTCAGAGAACAGGTAGGTGACCATGTAGGGTGGACACCAAAGAGCGTAACATCAGAGCCCAAGCCTTCACCCCCATCAGATTTTGAGAACTGGGATCAGACTTTTTTCCTTTAGCCCGTGTACTCTCCTGAGGCTCACAAAGGAAGAGCCATCTGGGAGCAGTATCATTTTCATAGACTTCATTTTGCCACTGTTTCATTTAATAGATACTATTCAGCAGCCACAAATCTTGTGAGTGAAACAAACATAAACGGATAATGTCAACGTAATATGGTAAATTCGAAGAAAAACTTTAAATGCAAAAGAGTGAAGAACACCAAGTGGACGGGGGTCTTCGGGGGGTGGGGCTGAGCCCTACCTAGGGCAAATGAGACTAGATGAGGCAGGAAGCAAACGGTGGTGAGGATGCTGCCAGCTGGCGGAAGGGACCAGGTGAGCAAGGCCAAGGGGAGCAAGAGCTCTCACAGGTAGCTGGACACAGGGGAGCAGTGCCTCTGCAAGTGGTATCCATGACCCTGCTGCCGATCAGAAGGACGGCTTAAAATGTGCTGCTCCCCCACCCAGAACTGATTTACCATTTGTCATCGGGTGAGGCCCAGAAGCCCACATTTCCTGAGCTTCCCAGGTTATCTCAGCCACACTAAAGGTTGGTCAGTGTAGGCTGAGATACGATAGGAAACAAGGCTGTGAAGGTTTGGGAGCTGCATTTCCTGTTAGTTGGCCTTGGGGAGACTTAAGAAATTTGAGCAGGGAGCTTGAGATAGATTTAACTGGGGCCAAGACTGGAAGCCTGATCTGTGGTGATCATAAAGACCCAGTGAGGAGCAGTCGTGGTTAGAAGCAAGAAATAAAGGGAGCAGGAATTGGTGGGCAGACTCTGTGGGTGAGGAAGAGGCAAATCTAAGTGGGGGGGGGTGTGATATTCTAATGCCCCTAAATAAAGTTAGTAAAAAGTTTCACTCACTCCTAGAGTATGGGTGATTTCTTTCAAACATATTAAACAAAATATTTTTTCTGGGTCTCCCTTCCTTATCAATAGAATGGGGGTGAACAGGTGGGACACTGGACCAGACTGTCACAGAAAGCCTGTGTCTGAGCCTCCGCAGCTGCACCAATTGCCCTCCTTTGCCTGACTTTACGTCACTATACCAGCCATGTGCCTACTAGAAATTATTCAGTTGGTAATCACAGGGGACCATACCTGACATTTCGCTTTTCCAGCTCCAGATTTGGCCTCAGTCAGAACAGGTTGGACTGAAAAGTCAAATGTCCTCCTATGTAAACTGTTAAGAACAAGATTATAGTTAGGAACATCTAACCAAAATTAAAACCATTTTTGAAGTACCCATAAGCATTTTAGGAGCACAGCTCCCATACTGATCATTCTTGATCACCTCAGAGGTATTGTTAAATGCTTTAAGCATGCAGTGCTGTGCTAGACCGGAAGTGGAAGGAAGGAAGGTGGGGTTGACCCCACACAAACTTCCAGTTGGTCAGAGGTAACTTACAGTCATAGGAAGTAGTTAAATAATAACACAGAGCAATTCATTGGGTCAGCTATTTGTTTATTAGTGCTTGCCTCATTTCATACAGGTTTCAAATCAGTTTACATAAATATCTAACTGGTCAGTCTTACAGGAATTACAAAAGAATAGATTGACTTGTTCATAGGCCTCTCCAAAGACTTTTTACTTGGCCACATGTCCTAGTGATATTTAGGGTTTTTTGTCTTTAATGTTACTCTGCAAACTTGACAGTAAAAGCATTTTTCAAAATTGTTATTCTTACCAAATCAGAATAACTTTCAACCCATGGTTAGAATGATTAAAATGTGATGATAGAGTAAGTCATTCATTAATGTTTAAATGAAAGGAACGGAAAGAAGAGCATATTAGGGGTTTTCAGTTTTTTCCTTCAGAAATCAGTAAGGGGTTGATTTTGTGGTTTTAAAGTTCAGTTACCAAACTTTATTGTGAAGTTTTCTTTAGATTACAGTTTCTGTATTTGTAACAGTCACAGAGCCTCCGCTATAAGCAGTGCCCAAGAATAGGATCTTAAAGGTGGAAATAGAAGGTGTAAACCAACAGAGGAAAAAAATGTCTCAAACCAGCATCCCCCCATAACAGTGTGTGTGTAAATGTGTGTTCACGTGAATGTGTTTATATGTGAATGTTGGTCCTAAAGAAATGCTGAGTAATCAGAAAAGGGAGGAAAAATTAAAGACACGGCCTGAATAAAGGGGTTCCTGGTGTAATTGGCAGCATGTCTGGTGCCAGCTAGAACTGGTCTGGAACAATTTCATGAACAGTTTGGGCCTTCCGCAACATTTTGAAAGGAAGGTAAGGCAACACTTGACACAGAGGCCCCCAGAGATTGGCCAGGGAGAGGAAGAAGAGTGTGTCTGCTGATAGAGCTGGAGAATGAAAAACGCTTAAACGCAGTGAAGATCACCAGTGCTCATTATCTATGGCAGTAATGTCCCTGTGGTTTGCTGGAACAGGTCTTTGGTTCAGCTTCATGGCGTTATTAACCATCCAGGGTTCACTATTGATAGTCCCTCATGGCTCCCCTGCCAATAGGTCCTGACAATAGGGATCATTGTATGCAAGCATTTCCCTCTCACTCTCATCCTACCACTGCAAAAAATGGTCCAAAACGTTAGTGAATTTGTGGACATCAGTGGTGGTGCTACTCTGAAATTCCAGAAAATTAATGCTGTTGGTTTGCAGAAAAGAATAAGGATAATAGGAAAGCAGGGGACTAGAGACCCTGGATATAACCCTTCTATCAGATTTAAACTCTAGGGCTTCATCCCCTTTTGGGAAGGCTTCTAAAAGTGTGCACAGAAATGTACTCAAAACCCATCTGGATTTTGCACGGCCCTGCACGTGTGTATAATCTAAGACAATGTTTTGCTTTGTGCTAGTGTAGAGCATAGCTGAGTCACAGAAAGAGGAGAGGACAATTAGATAAGGGTTGCTGACTATTCAAGGATCTTAAAAGCACTAATCAGGCATTATGCAACACACAAGTGGAAACCATTTCAGAGTTCTGAGGAAGGTAGTGACATGCAAACAACATCTTGAGGAGAATGATTTTAGCTGCCATGCACAAGTTGGACTACCGGCAGCAGAGGCGGGACAGGAGCATCAAGGACATGAAGAAATCAGTCCAGGCTTAAAGAGCCGGATCCTTGAAATTTGTGAAGAACTCAGCTTGTATATTAATGCTGTTGGTTTGTAGAAAAGAATAAGAATAATAGGAAAGCAGGAGACTAGAGACCCTGGATATAACCCTTCTATCAGATTTGACTCTGGGGCTTTATCCCCTTTTGGGAAGTCTTACTTCTAAATGTGTGCACAAAAATGTACAACTGGTGACTTACAGGGGAGTTAAAACTCTCAGGGTCTGAGCATAGTTGGCTGACGGCACAGGTGCACCATGAATAGTGATTTGACACTTTAGGGAGGAGGAGAATGAATCTTTAAATTCATGGACATTCAAGGAGAAACAAAACAGATGAGATTCCTATAAGAATGGTATTTTGAAGCTTGTGTATTTAGGAACTTCGAAAGAATTGAAAAACTCAAAATCAAAGATAACATTGTCATTTGTAATAAAAAGTTGTTAGGAAAACGAGAAGAGGTCTGAAGTTGAGAAATTTATAAGGAATCATCAGAGATAGTGACCCATGTGTGGAAAGAAGCAGGGAATTATTTTATACTAAGATAGGATAAGTTAAAACAAAATACTAAACAAGATTTGATTGTGCTTATAACTGATACCTCTGTTTGCATAATTCTGTTGTCTAAAGTCAGATTAGCAACTCCCTTTTATTCATTTTTTATTTCCTCCATTAATAGAGTAGCCTTCCCAATATCTGGATGGTCAGCTATGTATTAGAACGTTCATTAACTTCATACTGTCTGTTGTCTTTGACTGAGTCCTATGAAAGAGAGACATCTATGACTTTCTTGGCCTTAGAAAGCTATCTTTCATTTTTTCAGTTATTGTTTATACACAGTGGATCAAGAATAAGCACGTGGCTTGCATGAAGATAATTGTCTTACTAGTTAAAACAGAATATGAGAACATTGCAGTGCCTAATTTCAGGCCCCAAACTTTATCATCTGGGATGTACTTCCAGAAGGACATTAGTGGGCATTTTACCTACTTGGATAAGGTAGGACCAAGAACTGTGAGTCAGTTAGGAGTCCTGCAAAGAGCACTTGGATTCAGCTTAGGATCCAAACTGAGCGAGCTCCAGGGCTGTTCTATGTTTATGATGTTCCACAGTACAATCTGTGTCTTTTTCTTTCCGTGGACCCTGCCCTAACTCATGGCGGGTTTATTTTGTTTGAGCCCCTCTCTGGTTTGTAATAGAGACTCTGCCTAGCCTCCAAGAGCTGGCACGTCCAGGAGCATAGTCCAGCCTTCCTGCAGATCTTTAGCTGTGGCAAGTTCCTGCTTAAAAAGGCCCCCTGCTCAGCTAGGTCTGATCAGCCACCTAAGAAATCACCACTTCTGCTGAAAAACCAGCAGGTGTGGGGGTACTTAATGAAGTACAAGGGTTTCTGCTGACAGTGATTTTTCTATTAATGGTTACATATATATTCTATTCTAGCCCATCAACAGTTTTTTTCCTATTGCTCAGTAAAACAGGAAAATATTTTACCAAATGACAAATACTTAAATAAATTAAAAAGTATAAAATGATTATAAACTCTTTGAGTATACATTTCTTTTCCAAAATCATGGATTACATTGAGTCATGCTATGCAATTTTTAATTTGTCTGAAGACTCTGAATGAGGCAGGAATGTAAAAGTTTCTAAGTTTTTAGGCCATAGGAAAAAAAAATGGAATTGTTGGGCAAATTGATATATTTACAGTCCCTGCACCAAGCAGGTATAAAGACCTTTAAGAACTAAAATAGGCTGCATGTAACTGATTTTTCTCATCCCACTTTCAAGATTTTTTTTCTCTTAATTTTCTGTTCTTCTTTTCCCCAATCCATTGCTCTCTGTGATTAGTATAAAATTCTGCTCATTTAAGTGCTAAATAATTTTTGGAAGTCTAAATTAAATACTGAACTGTAAAGCACATATAATTATTGAAAGTTTTTCCTAATAAATATAAATCTAAAGCTAGCTAGAATCCCTCTTAGTTAAGAATTATGAAGGGTATACCCAGAATAAGATTTTTGCTTATTCTATACCTGAACCAAAATGATCATCGTGAACAGGAGGTCATTTTTAGACTTCATGGGCTACTTCTGCTAATAAAAATAATTCTGTCTTTTACACCTTACATGAAATTTAGCACAAGTGCAGAAATCTTCTAGTGCAAAATACATAGTTTTGCTTGATTTTGTCATCTTTGAGTTGGTATCTTAGAGATTGAGAGCCTGGTACAAGGCGAAGATCTAATCAGGTTTCTGACAGTTCATATTTCAGCTTGATATGACATATATATATCTAAAAAAAATTCTATATGAAGATCACTGCATAGAAGTTGTTCAGTTTAATGGAAATGACCATTCCTGCAAGTCCTTTGTAGCTAGTGACCCTGGATTTCCTAGAGCTCAGCTGAAACTCACGCAAAACCTGAGATGAGATGAATACATGGGTGCACTGCAGTTCTGGAGGTCTGAGTGCCTTGGGACCCAGAGACTGTATCCCTTTCCTGAACAGGCTCAGGTCAGGGCCCAGGAGCAAGATCCCAGCAGAGCCATCTGCAGGCAACCTGGAGAACACCCCACTCTTCTTCACATTTTGGGGTAGGGATGCCAGAAAGATATGGGCACTTACCAGACTGAGCTGATGGTGGGAAATTTTATTCAAATATTGTTTAACTGTGCAACTTCTTAAAACCTTAGATTTCTCATCCCCAAAAATGGGATGATTTAGCACCCAGGTCACAGGAGGTTGGGACAATTAGATTAGCATATGACTACCCCTCGCACAGTAAGGAGCACTTAGTAGGCATTAAATAAACCAAGGCAGCCAACAGTTGTTGAATACTTCCATGCTGAGTACTGTGAAGTGACTGTCCTTGCTGAGAACCTCAGAGAGCTCATACTCTAGGGTAGGAGATTGAGGAGAAAAACAGGTCTTCCAGGATGTCAAGTAACAAGCAGTGTGTATCAGAGCCCAGCAGAGCATCTCTAAACACCTGGAGGAACCAAGAGAGATTTCAAGGGTGTCTCTTGTGCAGTCATAAGGAGACAAGGAATAGAACAGGGAACAGAAAGGAGAAAAAAGGCTTCCCAAGCAGAGGGAACTGCATGCAAGGGCAAAAGCAAGGAGGTTTGAGAGCTCTTGTTTGTTACTTTCCTGCTGAAATGCTATTGTTCATATTCATGTAATTCCAGGGCACAGAGAGGCAGGCAGTGGTGTGGCCAGTCTGGGTTCAGATTCTGGTCCTGCCAGTGCTGTGACCTGGGTACATGCTCCCCCTGCCTGTTTCACGTACACCTTCACCCACATGGTGGGAGGAGAAGGAAAATAATTGTGGAGTTAAATGAGTTAATACATATGAAGTGGAAAGGGGATGCTAAGTGTTTCATGGTGGAGTAAATTTTGTAGTCATTTCAGCTAGTGGTTTCTGCATGCCTGCTCTGTATAAAGCCTGGGGAGAAACCAAAATGAGAAAGGTGTGGCCCCTGTCCTCCAGGGGATTTATGACTGAGTGGCAGTGACAGATATGTCAGCAACTTGCAGCACAGCCAGAAGTTGAATGAGAACTCCATGGAGGTTGAGGCAGTGTGCAAGGGGGCCACCAGGGAAGAAGCTGGTCCCAAGGAAGAGCAGGAGTTCTTGGGAGAGGTGAGGTTGGTGTAGAGTTTTTGCCCAGTGCTCGTCCTGGCTTCTTTGGCTGCACCATGTGTGAATCAGGGCAGGTCCACCAGGCCCGCTGTTGGGCCTGTTTCATTCCCTGCAGCTGACTTCACCTTGGCCCATCTGCCTGGACGGTGTTCAGATGCTTCCTGTAGAACTGACGCTGAAGAGCGTCAGTAGGTGTAGCGTCAGTGATGTAAGGTAGATTTCTATCATCAGCCTGAAAGAGGCTCAGAAAGAGTAGGGGCTGAGGACAGTCAGGAGCTGGGGACTTTATCATCAAAGAGAAGAAGTCAGGTTTCAGATGAGCCCCATGGGATTCCCCTTCCAGCCACTGCACTGCTTCCTTTTTGTGGTTGTTGGTTCAGTGGCTCTGCCATCTCACCATGGTCAAAGGAGCACCCTCCAATTTTCAGGCTGCCATGCCTGTTTCTCCTCCAGTACAGACCAGAGTAGGGCCTGCAGTGTGTCTGGGAGGCTGGATCCGAGAAGGCACTGAGGTGAGTGCAGCCCTCCCCACAGCAAGGAGAGCCCCTCTGTGCTCTACAAGAGTCCTCATATCTCCCAGGGGCAGCCAGCACACAGGTGAGAGGTGGGTGGCTATGGGCCCCCATTGGCTTCCAACACCTAGGTCCAAACTAACCTATTTCTGGTAGGAATAGCTCCTGGATGGTGGTTTGTGCCTGGCTCTGCCCCACAACTTGAGCTGTGACCATGAGCTGTCCCTCTTTTCAGCCAGTCCAGTCCTGGGAAGAGGGGCTGGTAAGTCAACTCTAATTCAGTTGTCTATGCCAAAAAGCAAGGAAGAAGTGAATGTGAACTGCACTGCAGAGACTTTCAGAAGAGAGAAAACAGGGAAAAAATTCAAGTAATTGCTTAACTTGACACCTGATTTTTGCCCGGAGAGGTTTAGGAAGTTTTCTTGACTCTTTTCTGCAATATGGTATATGAGTTAAGAGTACAGATGCCAGAGCCAGAGCAACTTCAAATCTTGACTTTGTCACTTTTTAGCCAAGTGGCCTCAAGAAACAACTTTACCTCTCCAAGTCTTCATCTCACCATCTGTGAAATGGGCATGATGATTAACAGTGCTCCCTCACAGGGTTAAAATGAGTCCTCCATGACTTGGTATGTGTCCAGTGTTTGGAACAGTGCCTGGTACCACTAAGCACTGTGTGGGTCTGAGCTCCTATGTTTATTACAGGGCTCATAGACTTTTTATGAAGTTCTGCCTTGCTGGGCATATCCGAGGATGTGACAGTGCCTCTGAAGCACTATCCAAGGCTCTTGGGAAGTTGAAGTAACAGACATGTTCAGTTACTGGATTAGGGAAATTCACGGGCACTCAGAAGTTTCTGAGAAAAATAGATATAGAGATTCTTACCTGAATTCTGGCAGAGGATAAATGATATTCTCCTGATACATCACATACAAACGTGAAGACAAGTCCTAGCCTTTGGTGTTCACAGCCACACCGCTGTTTGAAGTGCCGGAAGGCCTCTCCAGGGTGTGTGCAAACTGTAGATACAAAGACAGATTTTTGTGATGCAGGTTTCCTTTTTGAGACTCGGACCAGCCTGATTCACCATTGTGTGCTGCCTTCTTGGAGAGTTTAAACAGATTTGAGCTGAACACCTGTGTCTTTGTCCTGAATCTTGCCTTGCTAAACAGGATTTCATTAGACTTCTGTTTTCAACACAGTTGCCCATCTACATGCCTGCATTTCTGCATTCCTACCTCATCCTGCTTCAGTCAGCTTGTGCAGAAGGAACAGCCAGACTCCAAAGTATGAGATAAGGACATTAAAGTTCTATCAAAAATTCTCCTTAATACTGCTTCCTATTTGATTAAAAACAAACCAGTGTGAAATGTCCATTGTAAGATTATTTAAATGTCTTCATTATATCCTTTTCTAAGCACATCTGTTTAAGCCTAAAGGAGATAAGTGAAACCAGCCTTTCTCCCCATGTACAACTGGGCAAATTTGCTCTTTGCAAAATGACAGCAGAAGAATAAGGTAAAAAATAGGGAACTAGAAGTCAGTACTCACAGACCCATATGCCATGTGTATGGTGACAATTCGAGGAAGACCTAGACCACTCTCCTTGAGTAGAGTGAACACTTGCTAACGCCTCCTTGAGTAGATGCTGCTAGTGAGCACAAGATGACCCTGGCTCTCAAGCAGCTCATTCTCCGTCGTGGAGTGCAAAAAATCACTGTGCTGCAAGGTGAAGAGGAAGTGCCCTGATGGAATCAATTGTGTTTTTCCAGAACCTTTTTAGTTCTGGATAAAGTTTAAAAGAGCAAAGGGATTTATCCATTTGGGAGCATTAGGAAAGGCCTCATGGGGAAGGGGTAGAGTTGGCTCTTGAACCGTGAGGATTTGGACAGACAAGAATGGGAAAAAGCACAAAAGCATGTTCAGGGGCAGTAGCACGGTGGGGGCATCTTATACCCAGTTGCTGTTGGGCTACTAAAGGCTTGTGATTAGTGCACATTTTTAAATTAAATGCCTTTGGGGTTATCTCCATTTTTAAAATCAGAGCTTTAATTACCATTATAAATCTGTTAGACCATCTTGTTCTTGCTAAGCAGATCTGTGTTACCATCTTTCTCTAAAAAGGGCCATATTGTGGCTTCTCTCTCACTTACCAACTTTACATCTCCCTGTATGGCCCCGGAAGATGACTGGTTAGCCAGAGACAGGTAAGATTCCTCAAGGGAGGAACAACCTAAGACAGGCACAGTCGCAGGGGGGCCATCAAGTGAGAAATTGGGGATCAACAGTGGTGAGGCTTAGAACCTCACCCCCCCTGTTTTGAGAGAAATCTTCTGCATCCGTGGATGTTTTAATGCCCTTGTCTAGCCTGGATTAACAAACACATAGTCTACAGACACACACCTGATCATCTACAATTGCTCTCTTACAACACTAAACTATGTTTTCTACCTTTATCTTGCATCTACCTACCACTTCAGCATTTTATTAAAAATAAAAATAATAATAAAGGGAGAAATGTAGGATCCACATATAAATCAAGTATAAAAATCAAACGAATATTCATATTTGACCTGATTGTTCATAATTCATATTTGACCTGTTAATTCATAATGCGTGATCAAAACCGAAAGTTTCTGTGATGAATGCCCTTGTACTGTTCACCATGTAAGAACTTATTCACTATGTAAGAATTTGTTCACCATGTAAGAACTTGTTCGTTATGCTTCAGAAGATTGGAGACTAACGAGAATTAGGCTTGAGATGGATTAATGATTGTGCATTGAGCATTGACCCCCCTATACAGAATTTTATTGTTGTTAACAACCATTTGATCAATAAATATGAGAGATGCCCTCTCAAAAAAAAAAAGGGCCATATTGTAGCTGGTGCTATATTTGATGGATACGCACACTCACTGCCATGACTGCAGCTATGTTAAACCACATTAGTCATTAATTTCCTTTTAATCCTGTAAAGAAATGAAAATCGGGTCTAACTGAATTCTTGCTCCATTTCTCAAATGAGGTTTCTATAGAAAATGCATTTCTCCCTTACTGAAGGTTGCTTGGTTTAGTGGATCCTGTGGTTTCTGTCTAGGTGTAGTTCCTTGGACTAGTTTGTTGGTCTCTTTCAAAGGGTGCATAGCAGCCCCTCTCCCAGTAGCTCATCCACCTCCTTGGCATATGGGTGAGCCTATGTTTGCCAAGCAACAAACGCTTAAGCAAAATCCTTAGTCCATACACACAAGAAGCACATAGTCGGAAAGTCATTTAGAAGGCCAGATCAGCTTTATGCAAGTAAAATATTTACTAGATCTTAACAGAACCATGTGAACAAAAAGTATTCAAATAATATAAGACTGTCATTACAATTATGTAAGTCTATCATTTCATGACTTTTATTTATTTAGTACTGACTAAGAGTGACCCACACATTTATCTCTTGAGAAATTATCCATGGGCTCAACTTTCTTTTTGTCTCACCTTCCTCATAAAGCATTTCATTAACTGCTCATGTGTTTCTTAACCATCTCTTGCCTTCTGCCCATCTGTCTTTCCCTCCAACTCTTCCTCCTTTTCCACTTATAGATTTTGCCATCCACCATCCTTCTGGATGTCCAGCTCCACTTGGTTCATTTTTATCATAAAGTCATTTGCAGATCCAATGCGTCTGAGAGATGTTAATTGAGGGCCTCCCCTGCTGACATGCATGTTCAAGAGATGGGCTTCCAAAGGCAGCACTTGCCCTTTGGGCGCTCATAATGTGGTGAGGTGAGACAAACAAGTACACAGCCGAGAGCTGGGCAGAAGCCCTGGTGCAGCTGGAATTCTGCCAGAGAGGCTGGGTGACCCACAAAGGATGGAGAGACGAAGCCTGTCCCTGACAGAACCACTCCTGGGGCTGCTTCCCCAGTGCACTTCATCTACTCTTTGCTTCCACGGCATTTGGTACAGACCTCTTTTGGTACTTATTAGGTTATATACTAATGTACTCATTTAGTCCAGCCAGTTCTTAATAATAATTATACACCTCACAATGAAGAACAGACAGAACACATCCAATAAATTAACTTCCTGGGACTGTTTTTTTTCATCTGTAAAGTGACAGTGGTAACTTAGAATTCTTGCCAAGGTTTCTCTGGCTTAAAAAAAACACGTTTTTGATTATCAGCTAAAACAAGTATGTATTTGTATTGAAAACAATGTAAGACATTTTGTCTTTGATTATACAGACATGGTTTAAAAGCGAATTTCTCTAGTAAGATTCATTTCCAAATATAAAAAGGAGAAAAAAATGTATCTTTTATTTTTGATAGGTTTTGAATACAAAGGTTTGTGCCCAATGCCAAAACAGTAGGCTTGGATAAAATGTATAGTCCTAGGGAAATTTTACTTCACTGGATCGGACTGTCTTCTTCAAAACTCCCTGCTTTCTGTCTTTAAAAAGAGAAACTAGACAAATTGTTAAATTGAATATGTATACTAATGCAATTTAGTGACCTTTTCAAACATCACTTTGAAGTGATTTCAAGGGTGCCAGGAAAGATAAGGATTTGGGTTGTTTCTATACTTAGTAGCCATGATTTTTAAAGATGCTGACTGTAAGCTTAGGTCCTCAGGACCCATCACAATCAGGAGATGACTTCTTTAAAATTACAGGGAAGAAATGTATTTTTTTAACTCACAGTAATTCTCACTAGACCATGTCTTACATATGCAAGAGCATGAAAATGTAACTGAATTTTCTTCATGATTGGTGCACATGTCAGCACTCGGAAACTGCGAAATCAGAATAGCACCCTGTCAGCCCAGGGCTCTACCTCTGGTTGCCATTACAAGTGGTATTGGAGTCTTCAAAAGCCTGCCTTGGTTATTTTTTTCATTTCATTTTCATTATAAAAGCTTCCTGGAAGATGATTTTTTTTAATAGGTTTGATTCAGTTTAGTTAATATTTATCACTTGCTACTTGGGCAGGCCCTGGAAGGCTCATGAGAAAGTCCAAATATACTCTTAGTATAATTAACCATCCACGTAAGAAAAACTGCTAAATAAAAAATTTTTAAGACAGATTATTATATCCATACTTTCATGAATTTCCAGGTAGCTGAAAAGATAGGACACGTAAGGGAGCATATATCTGGCCAAGTACATGAATTTTATTGAGTTACAAACAAAATTGAATTTATCACAGGAGGATTCAGGAGGCAAAAGCTTCATGTAAGAAACTAACTGTGAACAGTATTTTGAAGGAAGACAAGGCAACATTGGGAAGAACTGGGCATGCGTAAATTGAGAGCCAAGAGAAACCAGAGTTCACAATGACTAAGGTAGGCTAGTCAAGGGGATCCACAGGCAGTAGGTGTAAACCACTGCCTGCTGCAGACTTGTTAACAAATGTATCTTAAATAGATCGAGCTCTTGTCATATGCTTGTAATTGGCGGTTTTTAAGTTTTTTAATTTTCTTTGTTTTTTGAATAAATGGTAAATGTTTGTGGTTCCGAATTTTGAGTTACAGAATGGTATAGACTGAATGATAAATCTCCCTACAACTCCTGACTCCAGCTAATCAGTTCCTTTCACTGACACCCAGTGTTATTAGTATCTTCATAAAATTTTTCTGATATTTATACACACAAATATACATTTTATCCCCTTTGACATAGATGGTCGCATACCACAAGTCCACAATTGCTTTCCAAAATCTTTTGGGTACAGATATGTTTTATAATTAGGATTTATTGGATTTTGGAAAAGCAATATGGTGCATATAGCATAAATTACACAATACCTCCAGGGGATCTGAGCAGCATTCAGTAAGCAAACACCTTAATCCTCTAGGGAAACTGAATATTCACACCCAGTGATAAAACCATAAATAGCTTCATGTCATTTGCATTCAGGTGTTACTGTTAGATAAGTTCTAATACTAAACTTATAAAAAGAAAATTTTGGTTTTTAAAGCTTTTTAGATTTTGCAATTGCATATGAAGGATCATAGCCCAGAATACAGTTGCTCTGTACCTATTGTTTTTTAAATCAACTATATATTGGAATTCACTCTGTGTCAGTACATAAAAAGCTTTCTCATTCTATAAACAATTAAAACTGGCTCATATGCTAGACTTCTTGTGGAAAATACATGCATGTAGTGGTTTATGTATATATATGTATGGATATAGATATAGATAAACAAGATTCATATACATTGGTGCAGTTAAGAGCAGAATCAGGTTTAGATCAAATTACTGACTTCTACTATAAGTTTCTTTACAATATTATAATACCTGTTTTTAAAAAATAACACTGTTAGAAATAGTGGTTTATGAAAAAAATGCAGTTAGGCCAAACCAATAGAGTACAGTATTGTTCAGTGTCAGGGGGAAAAACCCTTAGGAACTGTTATTTAATTTTCAGTATTCCTTATGGGAATTCTTAGCCAAATAAATTCAGGTTTATTTGCCATATCATTATCATTATTCTTTGTAGAAAAGTTGCTGCTAGGAAAGGCAAGAGGCTGTTCAAGTAACAGAGACTTTTTTTTTAATTGGTGTGTCAGCACCAATGGCTGAAAGGAGAAGCACGTAATAGCATGCGCAGTCGTCGCCGTGCATAGTGTTTCAGCCCAGAAGTCTGACTAAATAAGGCAATGCCCAAGTGAGCCTTATCAGCGTTTGACCGGAATACGGACGAGCAGCTGATAGATGGTGCCCATCCACTCCCTGCAATTCCTTAACATCTTGGCAGAAGTGCGTTTAGCACATACGTCAAATGTTACTACCTACGGTGCTCCAAGTTGTTGCCACCTGCATTTTAGTTTCTGTAAAGCTGAATGTTGAAATGTTAAGTCTCTAGAGAGGATAAAATAGAGTTCAGTTTACTGTTCCAAAAATGTGTTATGCATGTAAGCATACTTATTTTTAGTGATGTGTCAGTGGAGAGTCTGTTCAGGAGTTCATTCACCACTCCTGGCTCCCGACAGCTTTTTCCCCAACCACCACCACGTCGCCTCAGTCAGTCTGAGGCATAGGGACCAGACTCACGGAGACTGGGGTCCAAGGGAAGGAGCTTTGCAGTCACTGCCCCCTGGGTGCAGGTTGGAGGGGAGGAAAGGGAGGGAAAGGGGAAAAGGAAACAGGAAGAGAACTTGTCATCACATCCAGTCATTAGTTTGCCTCTTTTCTCATTTATTTTGTCGCTGTGTTCTGTGGTGTTCATTCTCTGCCAGTCTGTATTTATAAAAAGAAAATGGCGTATTTTTAATAGGAATGAACCTACAGTTCAATTCTGATGCTATCAAGTATCATTTTCAGTTAATGTCAGTATTCAAGCCTACAAATTGGGCTTCTGATCCAGGCTTGGGGGTGCAGGGTACTGGTGCACATGCGCACATAAAGAGTTCCCAGAGCTGATGAACATGTATCTTACCACCATAAAATAGAACTAAGAGGTAAAAATGAATGTGTGGGACAAGCACTGAGAGATTTATAACTGTCCGTCTGCTGCCAAGCTACCTCTCTGTCTTCCCTTCCTCTCTCCCTCTCCCTTCCTCCTCTCTCTCCTTCTCTCCTTCCTTTGATTTTCTTAGCCCTCCTGTCTGGAAGATTAATCACACTCAAGCACACTGGCCTTCTCTATGCAGCCATCATTGCCAGGCCCCTCTTCTCTCTCTCTCCCACTTTACCCATTTTCTACTCAAAACTATAAGGTTGATCCTTGCCACCACCTGTACACCTGGGCTGCTGGTTCTGACAGCTGCACAATGTTCCTGAGTAGGCATGCGGCCCCTTTTGCTTAACACTCCCTTAGTAAAAGGCGCTTAGGTTGCCTCTGACGCTCACCATCACAAGCAGCACTATAATACACATTGTGTTCAACTTCCTGTTAAAAACCAAGATGCACTTCATTAAGTACATCTAGTAAAATCCTGTGGTACCTATTTAAATTCAAATGTATGCCTTCTAAACTTCTTAATTTAAAATGTTTTTCTATGGTTTAGAATAATGTTGGTACCCACTGCAGCATGAATATTCTTGGCATCTCTGCCCTAATGGCACAGAAAAAAATTGCAACTTTCTGATGGAGTAGAGAACACATTCTGTGGTTGGGCACACAGCCTCTGGGTCTTCTGCTTTAGAATAAAATATTTACACATCTTCCCTAGTAATAGTTTGGGTCTTTGGCTAGGCAAAACTTGGAGGAAGATGCTGGACTGGACAGGGAACTGATCTTATTCACACTCTGTAATTCAAGGTCATGAAGTGTGGGAAGTATACATACTTTGAAGTCAGTCTTGACTCCACCTTGGGTTTTTTTAACCTCTCAGCCTTGGTTTCTAAGTCAGTCAAATTAGGGCTGATTATACAGCCCTCCTCCTAGGGACGCAAGAAGAAGTGAATGAGCTAAGGTGTGAAATGGCGCCTGTGTTGCGCCGGACACACAGTGAGCCTTCCCTGCAGGCTGACTGGGAGCCTGCAGAGAGGCCCCTCACCTCGGGCTGGACCGGGCACCTCTCAGCCGGTGTGGGCTCCCGTGCATCGCCTCTCCCCGGCACCTACGACGGCTGCTGCCAGGTGGTCTTGCAAAGGGAGAGGCTGGCGGCAGGCAGTATTAGTGTTTGTAAGAAAAGGGCAGGGTGTAGGAGGGGGAAATCCAGCCATGTTTAAGAAGATTTATCCCATGACATAATACCAGGGAGGTATGAATGAGAGGGGATCGTGGGCTGAGTTAGGGCAGGCTGGGGGAGCTCCTGCTAACCACACTGGACAGATGAGAACGGATCAGGGTGATACTTGGATTCTGGCGATCAGAAAAACACTGAGCATCTTTTACAAACACTTATGAAAACAGAATGTTCTTCACAAACTTCAGTTTGAAACTTGTCCATAGATACTTGCTTCTGAAGAAGAAAGGGGCTATTTCAGAGCACTGGATACTAAGGCTGGGTCTGTTGGCCTGAAATAATTGGGTAAACACATCTGTCCCCTTAGTATTTTCGGCTCTCTTAACCAGATTGGCTCACTGGGGGATCAGTAGGGTTTTTGCTTCTCCTATATTAAGGCAAGCCTTAAATGCCCAAGTGAACACTGGTGACATCCTGATCCAGGGAGGACAGTGGTAAAGCAGAGCTGGCTTAGTGATGTGACTTCGTTTTCAGTTTATTAGTTTTATCTATAGCTCACAGGATTGATAAGAATTTTTATCTGAATGATCAACTTAAAAGAAGTTCTTTTTTTAGGATTTATGTTTGAATTCAATACAAAAATCATTATAATCAAATAATTATCACTAGTTGGCACATTTCCCCCATAACATTTGAATGATTTCTGGCTGATAGCATAATGTGGGGACAACAACATGGGCTTTTTCATTACCTGAGTTGAGTCCCGATTCTGCTGTGTGCTGTGGACAAACCACTACCGAAACGGAGCATGTGTCCTTATACACAACAGAGAATAATAACATCGAAGGAGTGTTGTGTGCACCCGGCAAAATAATTTTGTTCATAGAATGTTTAGTAAAGTTCCTGGAATATAGATGCCCAGTCATTGCAGGTAATATTATATACTTATATATTAGTAGTGTGTTTTTGGATTGCACATGTTATAGTATATAAATACTAAATTTTTAACTTTCACTTTTCTCTCAGGGACTTGACAGTTTTTCAGTGTTAAAAGTTTACAGTAGTCACCGCCTAGTTACCCTTTACTGTGTTGAACCCATTGTAGTCAGTTAATTGCCATCTTCCCTTCCTCACCTCCTCAATTTCCCTATCACCCACCTTTCTCTGTACTGTTCCTTCCATCTACGTCCCTCCACACATTCCATCACTAATAAGAAAAGTGATGCATTAATAATATAATTAATTAAAAATATATATATTTGGAAAATACCTGTCTACTTTGCTGAAAAGTAGCCCAGTCTAATTTAAAACAGACTTCCCTAAGCATGGTATGTTCTTACAGTCCCCTGAGGAGAACAGGCCCCCCCAAGTTACCACCTTATGGCTGGTGAAGTGGCACCTTTTGCCCAGCTGGTTAGGATAGTATCAGTACTTTGTATCCTGTGTGGCTCTGTTCCAGAGCCTCCTTCCAGGCTGTCCCTGTGGTGCTGGCCCTGGGAGGCAGGGGTCGTGTAGTGCAAACATCCCCATGTGCACATGGGGATGCGTGTGCATGACAGGTCTTCGTGCTCTAGGCCTGAGCTTCCTGATCAACGTTAATAAGTTGGACCCAAGTGATCTCTGAGGTATTTCTCAGTTTCCAGAGCTTGTGAAATGCATTAATATAATGATTAATAATTCCAAGTATAATTAGATGACAGGATGTTTAAAGACTGTGGCTAGCATTAGAGATCCACTTATAAAATAATCAGCCACAAACCCTTGAGGACATTTGGGCTTTATGCTCTTACATATAAATATCTATTGTTAGACTTTTTGATCTAGGTTGTTATAAAAAGCAAATAAGTTCATTTTTTACTTGCCACAGATGATGTGATTGCTATGGACAGGCCATCATTTAGGGTTCTTTACCATTCAAATTGTAGGAAAGTTTTAATTAGAAGGTATAGTTGACTCTCTTATTTGAATCTGATGCCTCTAGCTTTATTTACCATAGCAGAATTATTCATCAGATTTAGTAGGAAGGCTCTTGTCACTTTTTAAAAAAAGCAATAGAGGTTTGTTTTTACTTATTCAAGAAGCACAGTTCCCCAGAAAAAGAAAAGTGTAGCTACCACAATTATTGAATATTCAAATTGAAGGGACTTCAGAATTCTTCACTTTCCCAGGGGTCTTCAAACTGAAGTTTCAGACCTCAGCATTCTCAGGTTTGTGGAAGGGCTGCAGACAGGGGGCAGGAACCCAGAGGAGATGGAGACAGGCATGTGCAAGCCAGAACACAGGCTCTTTTGTTTGACTTCATATGGGGTGGGGGAAAGTAGATTAAATCTTGTTATAACAATAAATTAGAATTGTTCTCATTCTAACCTTTTATTTTATAGATGGAGAAACTAATATTATCACAGGGAGGGGAAAGGCCTGTGGTCATAAATAGTAAGGAATCAGCAACAGAGTCTCAATCTCTTAAGCCCCAAGCAGAGCTTCCCCTCAGAGAGAGCTCAGGCCCCTGAAGCAGCAGCAGGCCAGGCTGCAGCTATTGTCAGGAGCACAGTGGTGAGGCCTGTCAGCTATGTTTTTTGGAGGGCTAAGCTCAGTAGGCTGCTTCTGAGGAGGTGAAAACCCCTAGAGTCTCTAGTATCATCTCCTACTTTCCATCCCAGTTTACCTCCCATCTTTTGTCAAAACCTAAGCCTAGTGTCAAGTAAAAATTACTGTTGACAATTTTAGAATCCATCTCTCAGAGAAACTGGATCCATATTGGAAATTTTAACAAGGTAGATCTAAGGCACAGAGCCCACCCAGTGCTTGCTCTTTGTACCTCAAGGAAAAGCAGACCTTTGTGACCCTAGACAAGTAATGTCATCTGGCCAGCTAGATACCAGGTCAGAAATAGAGACTTTGTGTTCTGCATATCCATGTACTGGTGTTTCCAGAGTAGAAAGAGAGACCTTATGGGTGGTGGTAACTTCTAACCGGTAGTAAATACTCTGTGTGTGTCTGTGTATCTTCAGATCTACACATAGCCTTATGTCCCCACAAAATAGATGTTGATAACCAATTCCACACCTCCAAGACTTAAGTCATCTGCCCAGGAGTGCACAGCTTGCAAATGGTAAGACCAGGAAACAAGGGTAGGTCTTCTAACTGGAACCCCCAAGCTTCTCTGCTACCCCTACTTCACCTGGAAAGTTAAACCTGCTGTCACCTCTCATGAAGGTCAAGGGATGCAATAGTTTAGCACAGTAAAACATGTCTGACGCTCTGGTCTCTGCTTTCTGATTTGTTTCACAAAGGTAGAGAAATATTGTATATATGGTTTCAGTTTGTATAGAAAGGGAGAAAACAGGAACTTATGTTCCGCTTTTCTTATAGATACCCAAAGAACCTCTGGAAAAATCTTTTTAAAAAACAGCAACACTGGGTAGCTGTGGCTAGGTTAATGTCAGGGTGAGTAAGGGACAAGGTAAGAGGGAGACTTTTCCCATTATTTCTTTATATTTTATTGAGCTATTGGGATATATTACTTATTCAGAAACTAATGTAGTTTTACATTATTCAGTTAATCAGATGGATAACTATTATCTGCAGGGATGTAGAGTATTCTCTGCCCAGCTTTAAATGTGTCATCTGTACTCCTCATAATAACTCTGTAAGGTAGGTTCTGCCACTGCTCTCGATTTACAAATGAAGGAACAGAGGCACAGCAAGGCTAGGTAACCTGCATTGGGCTGCAGGCTAGTGAGTGCTGAGAGCTAATTCATATCCACATAGTCTGATTCTACAACTCTTGCTCATGACCACTATAGGCACAGATTAGACAAACAGCAAGAAATTCAACTTTGAGTATGTTCCAATATGATGTAAGAGATATTTTTAGTTTGGCACTTTTGAAGTCCATGAATCCTAAATAATGTTGTGTCTGAGCAAGTCCAGGGAGACCATGAAATTTCCATTATGCTTATCTAATACAAGATTACATTTATGCTCTGGTTGTTACAATATACTATAGATTAAGGTATTGGGTTTTCAATGCCAAATATCACAAATGCTGAGATACCTAAGGATGTACCAAGGGCAGTAGGTGGGGAGGGAACAGTCAGAGCCTCCAGGTGGCAGGAGATAGCAGGAACCAGGATGGATAGCAAGGTGGCCTCAGTGTGGCCCAGCAGACAGAAAAAGGCTGCATATGCCACCACTGGAAAGTGGTCATGAAGAGTCCACGTTAGGGGGTTTGGTGGGTGTCACCTACTGAAACCCCAGTGAAAGACAGCAACACCTCAACATCTTACAAAGATCTAAGGGAAATGTTGCAGCCTGGTTGAAAAACATCCTGTATGTTGGAGTAAATTCATTTGAAAAGCTAGTCTAACTAATAACCACTCATTACTCAATAGCATCGATTATAGTCTTAACTTAAAATTACTTATTCCTAAAAGTCTATTATATACAAGAATCAACTTATGAAAAAAAGAGTAATGTATATGTTAATTTAAATCATATCTGGGAGAAAATGTTCATCTTTTAGTAATTCAGTTGATGAGGAAACCAAGGTGTATCTGTGTATAGTTCTTACCTTCTTCAACTAAAATTAGCCACCACTACTCACTAGCTCATAACCCAGGGTGGATTACAGGAGATTCTACACATAAAGTTCTTAGAACAGATAATGCAAGTTAAACTTGGCATATAAAATATTCTCAGGAAATGTTAACAGTAATCATTGTCATCAATACTTAATTTGCTTGCTCAATACAATAAATATATTCCAGGTCTTTGTATTTTTCCAATGGTGATACTTTGTAGATCACAAATTATTGAACTGACTGAGAGTAGTCTGCTCCTTTCCTTTGTATCTTGTGCTCTCAATGCCATGTAACGACCAGAGACAGGGACTGACCTCCAGGCCACAGAGGGCAGAGGTCACAAGTCATCTCCCTGCTCACACTTTCACAGCCTTGGATTAGCCTTTTGTTCAAGCTGTGGGAAACATGAGCCCATGGCTGGTATAAACTTCTGGGACCTGTCCCACCCATTGACCCAAGGTCATTCCCCACATCCAGAAACTTGGCCTGTGCCCCTTTGCACTCACTTTCCATCACCTATGGTTTTATTTGTAAGTTTACTGTTAGTTCCTCTCCTGGCTCCTTAAGAAATGTGATATAATTTCTCTTCACTTCTCCTTTACCCTGTCATTCCTAGAAATAATGATGCATAAGCCCTTTGTTTATTATAATCCTGGAGTATGTGTGATCTGTATATGTATGTGTGTTAGTGGATTGTGATCACAGAGGAGCACACACTGTAATAAAAGAGTAATTAATAATTCATAAGTTATTAGAAATAAGTCTTTAAAAGTGCCAATAATCACTTTAAAAAATTTTTTTAAAGGCCAGAAATGATCTCTTTCCTGCCTTGAGTCTGGCCTAAGAAGATGACTCTCAGAAAGACCTTTCTGTCCCTCTGTTCTCAGAGCAGGAAATGAGGAAGAGCCTGCTCCACACCCGTGCTGTGTGAGAAGAGTCCTGACGCTGTTAGAGCAGGTACATTAAAGGGTTAGAAGTTCCTGTAGGGACATTAAGCTTCCATTATCTATTGTGCTGTAGCCACAGTTATACTCCCATTGGCAGCATTTCCGTGGCAGGTTCTCCATCCAGACTAGTAAGTGCATGATTGATTCTGAGTAGTTATATGTGGTAGCGGTGGGAGAGTCACTCGTATTTTTCATTGTCATGCTGCTTTAAGAATGAGCTTGGACAGTATCTTTGGAAAAGACAAGAAAAACTAGGAAGACCTTAGGTACTTTCTTACCTAGAAGAATACCAGGGAGCCTGGAAATGCACTTGGAAAAAAAGATGGCATTTTATTTATTAAAATTTGGAATTAACTCTCTGGAAGCTTAAAGCAGTAATGTGGGATTTATTCTGAGCTGTGTTTTCATGATATTCAGAACATAATGATATTCACTAACACTTGTGTGCCTTCTAGTAAAAACAGGCATCTCTGTTTTGATCTATTTTCTTCATCTCTGTTTTGCTACTATGCAGAGAAATTTGAAAGCCTGTAACTCTTGACTACACTAACTAAAAAGTCTGCTAATGGCCCCTCCTTTATTTGGCACATTTAAAAATGGTTTCATATTAGTTGATAAGTCTATGTGAGTGAATACTTTTTTAACATAGCATTTCTAAAACGGTTTTCCTCCTCATAACAGAGAACAAAAGCCCAGTCTTATTTACAACCTGATTTCATAGTAAAGTTTTTTCAGCAAAAAAAAAAAAAAATCAAGTAGAATCTTGGCTTACAGCAGGTAAATTCTAATAACCCAAGCAGTCAAAGTAAATATCTCCAGAGTAAATAGGTAGAAACCCTGGTTTCTATACTTAAGCTCCCCAGACCAGCTAGAAGAATAGGATCATATAACTAGTTTGGATTTTACTTCCACTGCCAGCAAAGTGAGCAAGTCAGTGCCAGCATTTGTACGTTAGGTCTCAAGTCAAAAGTCCTAGACTTGTAAAATACTTCCTTAAAAATTAACTGTCTTCTGATTCTTCATGACAGAGCCTGGCTTTAGGCTAGCTGTGAACTGTGAAAGTTTACAAGATCTCAGCTGCAGTTTTCTAGAAAGGTGTTTTTTACATTGTTTTTTAATTAGTAATGACTAGGGGTAATTTCCAACCTATTTTTGTTCTATGAAGGAACAGCGCAACTCCAGGCAAGGACTTACACCTTCTGTCTGGCACAAAAGTATATAAACTGATGATAGGGGAGGAGGCTGGGGTCAGTTGGGAGGGGCAGGGTAGAACCAAGTGTTTCTTAGAATGTCCACTTCTAAAAGCTCAGAGAGAAACCTGGCTTTTTATGTGCATGCAATTTCTCTTAAGGCTTTCTCAATAGATGTACTACATTAGAAAATTCCTATTTGGTTATGAGTCCTTGGAAAATTATTCAGCAAATAGTCCAGTAGCATTCAGCCAGGAGCTAAAAGTATCTTTACTTTTCCTTTCATTATTGTTCATGTTTCTCAGTTCACTCTTACGTTTTTGGTGGCTGCTCCATGGGTCCCTGCCCTGGCTCATCCCTCCCAGAAAACTACCCCTACCCTACCGAATGGGTGGTAAACTCCTAGGAAGCGGAGAGTGGGAGCTAGGCCAGTGGGTATGACACACAATCTCACACAGCTTGATTCAAAGCCAAAGCACAATTGGATTATGTCAAAAAGGGAAAAGGAGCCACGTGCACTTGCCGTGTTTCTTCACAGAGCAAGCCAATTTAAATATAGCCCACTGCCGCAACTTGTCCAGAATTAAAATAGCCCAGAACAAGTGGCAAATGGCAGGGAGCAGGGCTCTTAGCCAAGAGATGGCTAAGAGACGGGAAAAACGGGCTTTTGAGGTGGGTTGTACAGGCTCAAATGACAACAGCAGATAAAACACCCTTGTAATCTTACTTCATAACTTAAATTTCAGGTCAATGTAAATTCCCAGAGCGTAAGAGACAACACTGGTGAAAATACTTGGAAGCATAGGAGGCTGTTTCAAAAACTGATTAAAATGTGCTGTATTACTATTTTTAAATAAAAATCTGGTTACTGAATTCCAGTTTAGTGATTTCTTACCAAAATTCAAGGACAATACCATTGCAGTTAGGCTTTCCAAGCATAGGAGACATTTTTAATCCATGAATTGAATTACATAATAACCCTGTAATAAAACCTTATTTGACAAAGGAGCCTGGTGCCATACATAATAAAATTTACATTTAAAAATATGAGCAGATCTGACTTAACTAGTTGTCAGGGCAGTGTTAGTAGTCAGTACAAGAGTTTCAGCTAATATTTCAGTTAAATTATTCATTCCTGGGTTTTTGGTTGGTTGGTTGGTTGATTGGTAGTTTTTCTTGATGCCAACTCTGTCATGTTCCCTGTGATTCAACAAAACAGAAAAAAACATATTAGAGGATAATAAGTACAATTGAGTATTTTTCCTGAATGAGAGCAAAAAAACCTTCAGACACTCAAAACAGTGGGTAACATTTATTGGTAAAATATATACGTCAATCAAATATAACATACACATTTAAATGTATATATAATATATTTACATATATTTATGTATTCTTTCCCCAAAAGTCACTGTCAGATTAAACCTCCCAAGTAAACATTTAGTACTGCTTAAAAATTTTTTAATAATACAGGAGATTTCATCAGCAGCATATAGCATTTAAGTTGATAGTTACTTCCAATTATTTAAATAAATAAAGCAGACAAAAATAATCCTAGGTCTTAACATTATACATGGAATGAACATGGTGTGCTTCAAAAATTAATTTCAGACTTTTAGAACCAAAGTAGCTAAGCTCTTCTGGAATTATCCAAACACCATAGAAAAGATATTTTAACTAAATTGTAAGAAGTTACTTAGCATATTAAAATATGTCACTTGTGGTGACTTATTACAGTGTCTCAGAGCTCAGAGCATGACAGAGGTGTCTCCGACCAGCATCAGAACTGTTTTCATTTCACTTTGCCATGCACGACCACTTATTTGAACCGCTGTTGTTGTGACATCTCAGAAAAACATTTCAGAGAAATTGCATGTTTACAATTGACTGTTGCCAGCAGTAATCATCTGCCAGAGAGAACGTTAAGGGAAAGAAACTTTAATTTCACCTCCAGAATTGCAGAGGGGTCAGAGCAGGATGGTAATGTGTGTAATATAAATATAGTAAGCAGGATAAAGAAAAACTAGCATAATATTTAGAATTAAGTAGAATTATGTATGCCTGGAGTAGCAAATAATTTTTTTAAAAAAAGTATTTTAAATTGTGAATCATTATCAAAACCGAAAGTTTCTGTGATGACTGCCCTTGTACTGTTCACCATGTAAGAACTTATTCACTATGTAAGAATTTGTTCACCATGTAAGAACTTGTTCGTTATGCTTCAGAAGATCGGAGACTGATGAGAATTCGGCTTGGGGTGGATTAATGATTGTGCATTGAGTCCCCTATACAGAATTTTATTGTTGTTAACAACCATTTGATCAATAAATATGAGAGATGCCCTCTCAAAAAAAAAAATGTGAATCATTAAGTATGTTGAGATTATGTTTGAGATGGAAGCATTTAGGAGTTGCTCATGAAATGAGGATTTGACAGTGGTAAAGAGATATCAAGAGAGACAGGCCAGGAGTGATTCATTTAGGAAGCAAATTCCAAAGTAATCCAAAACCTTTCTTGTCCATAGGAAAACAAGGAACCAGCAGGACATTTTAAACATTAGTAATAGCTCCTAACAGCATAGATAGGAGCAGCCAGCTGCCCACCTGCCTCATGCTTCCATGCACTGTCTCCTACCCATGGTCTTGGGTGGGAAGAGGCTTCTTAACTCTCCTTCTTAGTCTGGAACAAATGTCATTTTCCAGGGCATTCCAGTTCCTGCCTGGAAGAAGCTCTGTATGTGGGATAGTGGAGTCCACACACACTTTTAAAAGGACAAAAACCTCTTCACAATGGGCTTGTTCTGAGCATTATGATTGACTCTTAGATCTCTCCTGGCCTTACTGTCCCTCATGTTTTCTGGGTAACTGGTTGACCCAAAAGGAGTCCATATGAAGCTCTAAAAGAGCTCTCAGTCCCCCTTTTCTTTCATGCCAGAACAAAGTGAAGACCGTGAAGTGTCATACCCCATCGTGTCCATTGCAGCATCATTTGGTCAAAATTACAAATACATTTAATAGGTTTCTACCAGAATCCTACAGAGCCTCGGGTTCCCTGCCTTAAGTGCAAGGGGATCTTTCATTTTCCTGCTTCACAGAAGGCAAAACGGCCCTAAGGCAAAAGCACATCCTTTTGTCACAGGTCTTGTCATTTTAGTAGCTACTGTGATTGTATCAATAAGGAAGCAGAAACTCTTTCCAGTACTTCTGTTGCTGACTAAAACTTCGCACATTCAAGAACTCCCCCTTGGAAAGTATAGCTTGATGTTCTGCAGTAAACCTGCAGCCCTCCAGAGCAGCAGTCACAGTGCAGCCAAGCAGCAGTGAGGCCCTGGGCCTGTATGGTAATTTGCATGGGAAGACCACCAGCCGTGGGGAGGGCGGGCTGTGGTGTGTGACTGGTCACTCTTCCTGCCCATCCATAGTTCAGTCTGACTGCCCCCTACTTACAAGACAAGCAATTAGTCGATTTTGAGTTTTGGGGCCTCAAGGGAAATCCCTGTCTTAGTGCAAATGACATCCCAAATTTCCCCCATGTTCTTAGGATATGCAGCATTCCCTCTATGGCTGGAATTCCTCTTGAGATTCTTTGGACTCCATCTGAATCTCAGATTGGTGAGGAGTATTTGCATTTGATTTAATGTATCTGTCACTAAGGAATGGAGTCCAGGAAGGCAGACCCTGCATTCCCCAGTGGCTGGAGCAGGAGTCCATCCATCCTACTGACACGCATGGCATCCCAGCTCCCAGAGTCAATTAATTCCATTGTGAAGAAAAATAAAAGTTAAAAGGTCATCAGAGTGTGTCCAGAGTAGATACCCAGGTGGACAGTGGCATAAGCACCGTAAAGATGTAGTGTTGAAGCAGATCACTGACAGTCTATCAGGACCAAAAGGAAAACATTCCTATTGTTAGAGCCAGAATTTAACTTGGTTCTTTTACTTACTTTGACTCCTGCTTTTTGTTCCTGTCACCATCTCTAATGAAGGAAAAGTGTACCTTTTTATCTCAGTGTACATGTAATCCTCAAAACTGCCTTTGTCCCCAAAATTTTATCAAGTGTTACCTTCATTTAAAGGTACTGAATAGAAAAGCAACCCCCCTGGTTTACATATTTGCTTCTGCCTTCATTTTTCTCAGTGTCCTTGGTAATCTATTTTATCTGTTCAGTATCAGGATGAAAAATTTCTGTTCTCAGTTTAACACAGCAAAGTGCTGAAAATATTAAATCACAACAGAAATTTTTTGAGATTCTCATGAAGAAAGAGAATAAACTTTTTAAGAATTCAGGAAGAACTGGATGATCTGATATTTCCTTTTAAAGTTGGAGGCGTTAATTACTAATTTGGTGATTTGTGGAAGGCAACTATGAGTTAGATGAATCTGTAGTATTTTTAACACCACCTAAAAATGTTCTTGCTAACGAATAACCTTGATGAAAACCAAATATCTCCCATAGTCTTTGGTAAGATGTTTTCTAAGCTGCGCTATTTCATTTGAAAGTCAACCAAACTGATTTTTTTAAAATATGGAGAAAAAAGCCCAAAATTTGCATTTTCTCACTGGGAGTCATAAA
Source organism: Manis javanica (assembly GCF_040802235.1). Taxonomy (NCBI): domain Eukaryota; kingdom Metazoa; phylum Chordata; class Mammalia; order Pholidota; family Manidae; genus Manis; species Manis javanica. The sequence goes on along the minus strand of NC_133157.1, from coordinate 161,792,147 downwards.
TTTATTAAAATTAAAGAATTGAATAGAGAAGTAAGGAGGGCAGCAGACTCAGAGAAAGCATGAATATAACAAGGTATATCTATGAGTAAGAATAAATTTTCATAGCAGAAAGAAGAGTTTATAACTAGAAGATGAAAAAATTAAATAACAATGTTTGCAAAATCTGGAAGACACTAATACAGAAATCTTTTCCCACAACATAGTTACTCTGATTTGCCTGAAGCTTAGGAGATCTGGGTTCTGCATATTCATCCAACTGAATTGCTGGGTGACTGAATATGTTCGTTGGTGTTTCTGAGTCTCCAATCCCTACAGAAGGAAGAGTAATTGACCACAGGGAACCCAGAGGGCTCCCAGAGGCCCTTTCCAGTTCTGACTGTGTTTTTAATCTGTTGGGTAAAGTTGAACTTTCAAAAGTAACTCCCTCAGAACCAGAAGACTAACATAAATCAGAGCACATCCTTTGTGCTTACTATATTGTGTTCCCAACATCTACTGTAGCACAAGACTGCAATTTATAATAAACATAGTCAAACGCCTCCTAGTTGTCAGGGACCAGGCATGAAATTAGTGGAGTAAGTGAATTACAGTTCCTACAAGGAATCGTGAAGTGAATAACACTAGTTTGCTGAAAGAGTGACGATATCCCTATTTGGGCATTCCTCACAAAGCCCTCTTCTCATGTGTTTCATGTGGTAGAGCCTAAGGTGCAGGATGGTTTGGCATAGCCAGTGCCGAGCACTTTCTTGTTCATACTGTTCATCATCAAAAGTCCAATAGAGGTATTTTATTAACTAAGATAATGTATTTCAACTGTGAGTTCATAATGGCATTCTAAAGGGTTTGTGTGATTTTCCTGGAGTGAATGATGTTTGCTCAATTTTTCTTAATGTGTAAGTATTTATAAAATGAGATGATTTGAGCACCACAGAGTGAATTTAATGGCATTCACAACAGTAAGTGGAGACTAGGCCCACCTGAGATAAAATCTGCTAGCTGCCATTGTGTGTTTAACCGTTAGTGAGATAGTCTTAAATTGCTCTCTTACTCACACTTTAATTTGGACCCGTAATAGACCATTGGTAAAGGACAAGAAGCAGAACAGCACTGATAGGGCAATAAAAACAGCCCCGACATGCTACTTCTTGTCCTTACCCAGGTCTTCTCAGGTTGCTAAGTTCTTATCAATCACACCCAGATATTTCATGGTTGTATCTGGTTTCATTTTATAGAACATGCATCCATTTTAAAATAATTTGACCCACCTTTTGTTACCAAAACCCTACTTAGCTGACAATTTGAACTAAAGATATACCCTTTAGTGGTAAGCCAAATCTAATCAGAATAAAGCAGTTTCTATAAAATTTAGCACATGACAGACAGAAGCACTTTTCCAGTCAATTAAGAAGCACCTAACACTATAATGATAGTCTGCATTTATGCAACTGTACAGTTACTAGATTGCCATCATATTTTTCACTTGCTCCTAAAGTAATACTTCCAGTTTCCTCTGGTCCAAAGTACGTGGTTGGATATGTGCCCTTCCTTTCTACCCCTAGCTCCGTGTGGGTTACATCCCCATCCTCCTTGCTCAAATCACTACCCTGCATCAAGGCCACTTTTTACCTTCTATGCTTCTTGCAGAAGTAGAGCCCTGCTAGAGAAAGATGCAGCACCACGGAGACCTAAACTCGGATCCTCCTGGTCCTCTCTGGAAGTCCACTTTTCCTTTCTTTCAGTCTGTGCAGATTTTGTACCATGCTCATTCCAAATCTTCACCTCTTTAAACCTCTTTAAACCCCAAGATTCTCCCTACCAATCCTAAATCTTAGCAGAACACTAATTCAGAACATCTCTATAAGGTAATATCATCCCCATTTTACAGGTAAGGAAACTGATGCTAAAGTGACACAGCTAGTACAAGATAAACTGGGGTTAGAACCCAGGTCTGTTTGGGTTCCAGCACCCACAGCTCTCAGTCCCTTTCAAGCTTAGGATCATCCAAATGGCTGATCCAACCTGAAATGATGGGATCACCCCATCATCGTTCTCATGATTTGGCCTGTTTTCCTTTCTTTCACCTCATCCAGGACACAGTTCCAACAACTGGTGCCTTCTCAAAGCTTCTTCATTTTCTCCTGCTCCCTGAGCGCCTTTTTCCCACCTTCCAACAGGATCAGCTCTTGTTTTCTTAAGATATGAGTAAAACATCTTTCCCCTTGGCCCAGCTAATCCTGTTACTGTTCTCGCCTCCTCCTTCCTTCCTGGGTCAAAAGTCTCCAGCACGGGCCAACACCTGCTTCCTCTACTTCCTCTGCCCGTTTCCTCACCGACCCCCTTCAGTCTGGCTTCTGCCACAGCCTTCTTATGAGAACTGCTCTCTCACAGGTTCTTACCAGACTCAGCAGCCTCTTCTCAGCCCTCACCTTTCTCCAGCCACGGCAGGACTGGCAAGCCACCCCTTCCTCAGATTCTAACTGTGCATGTTTCAGTGGCTGGATATAAAGCAGCCCATCAGAGCAGCTGCTGCAAAGAAGCAACACCTTCAGATCTGGCCCACTCCTAGGAGGAGCACAGGATTTATCCAAGAGCAAGAACGTTGACTGCTTCTGTGGGAAGTTCACCTTCTCCCTGGGTGCTGCTGCCTCAGAGTTTACTTATTTTTCACCCAGTTGCTGAGGCACCTTTGTCTCTTCCTCAGTTCTTTGCTCTTTTGACCCATATTTTATGGGGTCATCCACCATTTGTGAACCCATCTTCTGTGACCATAGTGCCCACATTCCTGTTTCTAACCCTGACCTTCACTTTGCATTGCAGCTCTGTATTTACAACTAGAAAAGCCTGTGTCCTATATAATCCTCCTTGTCTAAAACTGAGCTTGTCATCATCACCTTCAAACTGTGTCCCCTTCCCACCTGCACAATTTCTGTATGTAGCAAGCCATTCATCTGGACGCCAAATTGGAAGTCTTAGGGTTACCTTTTAGGTTTCTCTCCTTAACCGTTTATCCATTTTACCAAAATTTGTTGAGGACAGCCTCTGTGCCAGGCTTTTTGTTGAACTTGACAAAACAGAGGTGGAGGCTGCCCTCATGTTTCAAAGTTCTGACAGCTCTTCCCTTAAACTGTCTATTGCTTTTCTTTATAGCTGTTCCCCTCATTAGATATTTAGCATGCTCTGGATGAGACTAGTACATCTCATCTGAAAACACAGTATTTACTGTTTTCTCCTCACTTCCTCTGGATGCATAGGATGTTCTATAAATAAGTATATATCAGGTAATTGTTTTTTTTTATTGTAAAGTATACATAGCATAAATTTACCACCTCATCCATTTCTGAGTGTACATTCAGTAGTGTTAAGTACATTCACATTGTTGGGTAACTAATCTCCAGAACTTTTTCTTCTTACAGAACTAAAACTCTATGCCCATTAAATAACAACTCCCCTATCTCTGGGCAAACACCCTTCTACTTTCTGTCTGTATGAATTTGACTACTCTAGGCACCTCCTATAAATGGAATTATACATTATTTGTCCTTTTGGTGACTGACTTATTTCACTTAGCACAACGTCCTCAAGGTTCATCGATGTTGTAGCATGTGTCAGAATTTCCTTTTTAAGGTTGAATAATATTCCACTCTGTATGTACCACGTTTTTTTATCCATCCAATCATTGGTGGATTGGTGGACACTTAGGTTTCTTCCACCTTTTGGCTAGTGTGGATAATGCTGCTATGAACATGGATGTGCAGACATCTTTTTGAGACCCTGCTTTCAATTCTTTTTTGGGTATATATCTAATAATAGAATTGGTGGATTATATGGTAACTGAACTTTTAATTTTTTGAGGAAATCACCATGTGATTTTCTATAGCATTGTGCCATTTTACATTCTGACCAGCAATGCACAAGGTCTCCAATCTCTTCACATCTTCACCAACACTTGTTTTTTTGTAGGGTTTTTTTTTTTTTTGGTACTAGCCATCTTAATGGGTAGAAAGTAGCATCCACTGGGATTTTCATTTTCTTTTCCCTAATAGTGATGTTGAGCATCTTCTCATATGCTTATTGGCCATTTGTATATCTTCTTTGCAGAAACATCTGTTAAGGTCCTTTGCCCTTATTTTGAGTTTTTTGTTACTGAATTATAGGAGTTCTTATATATTCTGGCTACTAACCCATTATCAGATATATGATTGCAATATTTTCTCCCATTCAGCGAGTTGCAGGTGGTTATAATTTAGAGAGAAGTTTTAATCTTATTTAAAATGGCAGTGTTTTTGAACTTTAGAAAGGCCCTCATTATAAAGGACTTTTTTTCTGTAAAACTCATTTCAAAAATAAATCATCCCTTTAAATGTTTTTTATATTGAAATATAGTTGATATACAATATTAATTGGTTTAAAGTATACATCATACTGATTAGTTCAACAGTTACCCATTTATTCAATCCTCATCCCCACTAGTGAAGTTCCTATCTGTCAACATAGGAAAATGTTTCAGAATCATTAGCTATGTATTCCATGCTGTACTGCCACCCCCATAACTGACTTAACATTGTGATTGAGAATATTGTGCCCCCTCATCCTTCTCACCCTCCCGCAGACTCACCCCAACCCCTTCCCCCTGGTAACCACCTGTCACTTCTCAAGTGACTGAATCTACTGCTATTTTGTTCATTTCATTTTGTTTTGTTTTTATACTCCACAAATAAGTAAATCATATGGTATTTGTCTTTCTCCACCTGGCTTATTTCACTGAGCATAATACCCTCTAGGTTCATCCATGTTGTTGCAAATGGCAGGATGTTTTTTCTTTTATGCTGAATAACATTCCATTGTGTATATGTACCACATGTTCTTTATCCATTCATCTATTGATGGACACTTTGGTTGCTTCCATATCTTGGCTATAATAAACAATGAGGCAGAAAATATAGGGCTGCATATATGTTTTCAAATCATGGATTTTATCTTTGGGTAAATTCCTAGAAGTGGAATTACTGAAACATACAATATTTTTGTTTTTAGTTTTCTGTGGAACCTCCATACTGCTTTCCACAGTGACTGCACCAGTTTACATTCCCACCAACAGTGTAGGAAGGTTCCCGTTTCTCCACATCCTCATCAACACTTGTTATTTCTTGTCTTTTGGATTAGTGGTCATTCTAACTGGTCTGAGGTGATATCTCACTGTGGTTTTGATTTGCATTTCCCTGATGATTAGTGATGTATAGCATCTTTACATGTGCCTGTTGACCATCAGTATTTCTTATTTGGAGAAATGTCTGTTCAGGTTCTCCGCCCATTTTTTAATCCAGTTATTTGGGTATTTTTTGGTGTTGAGTCATGTGAATTCTTTATATATTTTGGATGTTAACCCCTTATCAGATAAATCATTCACAAATATATTCTCCCATACTGTAAGTTGCCTTTTTCTGTTGATGGTGTCCTTTGCTGTACAGCAGCTTTTTAGTTTGGTGTAGTCCCGCTTGTTCATGTTTGATTTTGTTTCCTTGACTCAGATGTGTCTAGGAAAAAATTGCTCATGCTTACATTCAAGAGATTTTTGCCTATATTTCCTTCTAAGAGTTTTATGGTTTCATGTCTTTAATCTATTTTGAGTTTACTTTTGTGTATGGAGTTAGACAGTAATCCAGCTTCATTCTCTTACATGCAGCTGTCCAGTTTTCCCAACACCAGTTATTGAAGAGACTGTCTTTTTTCTATATTCATGGCTCCTTTATCATATATTAATTAACCACATATGCATGAGTTTATATCTGGGCTCTCTATTCTGTTCCATTGATCTATGGGTCTGTTCTTGTGCCAGTTTTGATTACTGTAGGTTTGTAGTTTAACCTGAAGTCAGGGAGTGTAATCCCCCTAGCTTTGTTCATTTTTCTCAGGATTGCTTTGGTTATTCAGGGTATTTTGTGGTACTGTAATAAATTTTAGCACTATTTGTTGTAGTTCACTGAAAAGTGCCATTGGTATTTTGAGAGGGATTGCCTTGAGTCTGTAAATTGCTTTGGGCAAGATGGCCATTTTAACAATATTAATTCTTCCTATCCATGAGCATGAGATAGATTTCCATTTATTTATGTCTTCTTTAGTTTCTGTTAAGAGTGTCTTATAGTTTTCAGAGGACAGATCTTTTCACCTCCTTGGTTAGGTTTATACCTGGGTGTTTTATTCTTTTTCATGTAATTGAAAATGGAATTGTTTTCCTGATTTCTCTTACTGCTAGTTCATTGTTAGTATATAGGAACACAACAGATTTCTGGGTATTAATTTTGTATCCTACAACTTTGCTGAACCCAATTACTAGTTCTAATAGTGTATTAGTGGAGTCCTCAGGTTTTTCTGCATATAATATTATGTCATCTGCAAGTAGTGATGGCCTAACTTCTTCCTTACCAATTTGGATGCCTTTTATCTCTTTATCTTGTCTGATAGCCATGGCTAGGACCTTCTGTACTTCTGTACTATGTTGAATAGAAGTAGTGAGAGTGGGCATCCTTTTCTTGTTCCTGATCTTAGAGGAAAAGCTTTCAGCTTTTCACCATTGAGTATGATGTTGGCTGTGGGTTTGTCATATATGGCCTTTATTACCCTTTAAATATTTCCTTACATGAGATTTTTCTCAATGCATAAATTATACAGGAAGGTAAATTTTAGGTAAAGTTTATAAAAATGAGAATAAAGTAGAAGATAGGCAATTATTTGGCATATTCCAACTGAGGATTAGAAATGTGTTTTTGACCTGGCCTATCCAGAAAATATAGCCTTTAAGCATATTGTTTGATCAAGTGTTACTGAATAAAGTCTGTAAAGGGCTTAAGAATGAGGCCTTATTTTCCAAGCTTGAAAATATTCTGGATTAGAAAAACATCTTATAAAGGAAGTCAAGTAGTAGTCTCTATTCTCCTCCAGTTATTACTTATGTCCCTGAGCATTAACTGGGAGTGGCCTAGAGTTTAGGAAACTTTGTATATAGTAAGAGCTTTTTGATCTGGTAACTTTTTTTCAATATCTGCCAGTTTCCAAAAACGGATTTGGAGGGCATTATGATGAGTTGCATACATAGCAGCATTTGTGACACTGGGGAATTTTGAAAACCATGTAGTTAGAGAAGATAACCATATACATAGACTGAGGATAATACTACTCCAGGTTTTCTGGTAGCCTTAACAAAAAAAGGAACAACAGATGATGTAATTCTCATTGTATGGTACAAGGTCTCATCAAAGACCAAATTTTTCCTGCCACTAAACTTTAAGAGGACTGTATCCCTAAGATCTTTATAAACATGACAGTGATACACATAATGGACAGTATTTTGCAAAAGGTATGTCAACATCCTTCCTATGAATCTTGGTTGCTCCTTTTTCTCCTTGATAAAAAGTCAAGTGTGATATGAATTATGATTCTGTAAGGCATTTCTGTGATAGCTGGATTAATGTGGTTTAACTTTTGATGTCATGGACAAGAATCATCTGTGACCTGGATTGGCCTCAGCCTAGTCTTTGGCTAGTAATGCTTTCAAAGCCCGTTTCATCATACCTCTGTGAACATTTGCACCCTTGAAAGATCAAATATGAAATTTCAATAGGGAATACCATGCGCTTTGGTTTACATTTTCTATCTAAATAACTTGATGTCACTTTTTAGAAAGAAAGAAATGAACTCTTGCCCTAGCAAAAAAAAAAAAGAGAACTATTTGCTAATGATGAGCTTGTATTTAACCAGAACCTAAAAATTCTGTCTTGTAGTTACTATTCCTGTCTTTTAAAAAACATAAAAGCACCATAGGGAGAAAATTAATATTCAAGAACAAATAAATTATAAAGATTGTATCCATAAGAAGTAGCCTTCCCAAACGAAATTTACTGAACACAGAGCTTTAGTAGAATCATTGTCCATTCAGGATTTTAATCTTTATCAGCTGTGACAGTCAGTAGATGTATAAAAGATTGAAGGTTAGAAGTTGAGACAGACCTTTAAAGGACCTGTGTGTACCTTAACAGCAGGAGTGTATGCTGAGCTTTGCTGGGTTGGTCTGATCAGAGAACCAAATCAAGATTGAAAGACCAGTTTCTTAGAGATGCAGTAACTTAGAAATGATGCCTCTGCTTTTTAGCTGAGATCTGTGGAACAACTTTGTTCTTGTTCATACTAAGACTATTCATTGACAGACTGGTTTCTTCTTAAAAAGGACTACAGCTATATGCATAACATTGTTTTTCACAGATCTACGTTGCTAGTAAATGAATAATGTCTTGGTCCTAAAGGAAGCCTAAGCAGGTCACATTTTTTGCACTTTCAAACCATGATGCCATTATCCAGGAAAGAATTTTGGTTATTGTCAGGCATTTTCAAGAGACCTGGAAGGGAAATAGAATGGTCAGCAGCACAAGCAGCAGGGCAGAGGGTCAGTTCTGCTTTGCAGAGCCTGGTGAGAGGCGGTGGTGATGCGCCCAGGGCAGGAGCGGTGATGAGAACAAGAAGTGGTTGGATCGGGGACATGTTTTGAAGATGGTGCCAGCTGGATCTGCCGGCTGTGGATGTGATGTGTGAGAGAAAGAGAGGCATTAGGGATGACTCAAAGGGTTTTGGCTTGAGCACCTAGAAGAATGGCATTGCCATCAATGAGATTTGGATGCTTCTGTACAGTTGCTCTTACTTGTGAATTTCGCTAATAATTTTTCTTTAAATATTTGGATATCAACAGCAGACTCCTGAACCAAATAGATCATAGCCTCTACCATCAAATTTTAAGAGTCAGCTCTGTAAACTGACTTTGACTTAATATATAACAGATTTAAAAAGACATCAAATTCATTTTTAAAGCAGTTTTTGGGGAAGAGAATGTTTAAAACATAGAAGCAAAATTTGTAAATATTGTATCAGTTTTACAGATTAAAATTTTTATCAGCTACGTCAGTGAATAGGTGTGTGAAACACTGAAAGTTAGAAGTTGGAGCCGACATCTAAGGGACCCGCACTTACCTTAGCACGAGGAGTGTCTGATATGTTGTTGATATGATTTCTTTTAAAATATTACTATGTTAAATAAAAACTGGGAAAGCCAGACTGTGTTGTGCTGAGTAAGGTGACTTGAGAATTCATGAAAAACTGTTTCAGTCGTTAAAGAAGAAAAAGATACTCATCAAATTACTGGTTAGAAAAATAGTTAATTCAGTTCCCAGGTGATGCCTACCCTTCAGAAATACCATGCTTACTGTTTCATGACCTTTGCATGGCTTATGTCCAGCAGAGAGTCATTTAGCTGCTGCGTGAGCTCAGCCAGCTGCCCAGGTCTCCACATCTCCTCACCCATACCTAATAACTCTCTAGAAGTTAAAACTTTGGTTTGTTAAAAATATGGTCCTAACAGTCAACAGCTAATGCCTAACTGAAGGAAGCTGCTTTTCATTTTCCACTGCATTTTATAGGAAAGTGTATGTGTCATGGTATCTGGTGATTCGTGAGGTCTGAAGACGACAGGCTTCTTGGGCAAGCGTGTGCCTCATGTGTGGGAATGTTTTCTGTGTGACCAGTGACAGCCGCGGGGCTCCACTTTGAGTTTTGGACCAGCTAGCCTGAGACCCCATCCCCCCAGTCTGTGAACAATGGCACGTCTTACCAGTTGGCTGAATAAAGCAGTTGCATGTTGCTCTGGAACTGAGCCTGGGATTTGAACACATGAATTCACTAACGCGAGTCAGACTCAAGCCCAGATTTTTCCCCAGGCAAAATCTAGACTTATCCGTGACCTGACTGCACACAGCTGGTGGTGACAGCAAGTTCTGAAGGGTTCCTGTTCCCTTCTACTTCTTGTTCAGGTCCAGGGCTACCAGAAGCTCCTGAGCAGAGTTTTCATTTCAGGTTTGAATGTGGTTCTGACTCAGCCTGCCAGCTGGGCAGGAGGGAGTACTGACCCAGGGCGGGGCACTAGATGGAAAGGTCCTTCCTCCCTGGTTGATCTTAGGAAAAAAAGTAAAAGAGTGAAGGGTGAAGCCTTCACTGATGCTATGCTGATTACAAAATATATTTGCAGCAAGGCTAAGCTGTATTTGTCTGTTCTCCTGTTCAGCATATTATAAAAAAATGGTGGAGGTGATACTACTATTTTGTTTGACTGTGTGGTGGTGTGTTGTGATTTTATCAGAATAAACTACTTGAGTTTTGTAAATTTATCATTGAAGGGCTAGCAGATGATAAGGCAGCATAACTGTACTTTTATGGCTTCATTAAATTATGATGCCTGGACATAATTAGGCTCTAGCTAAGAATAGAAGATAAAGTGGAAAATTCTATGGAAAAGAGTTGAGATTCTGAGAAACTGAAAAAGCGTAATAGAGGACATCCATTGACTCTCAGGCACAACACATGGGACTGAAGCATCACCCCTCATCAGTGATGGCTCGCAGGAGGGTGTTGCTACAGCCAGTTGTTTAGGAGTTCATTCTTACCCTATTGCTTTTGTTCCCATTTCGTAATACTTTATAGACAGACAGAACCTAAAATATCCTCCATGATTCAGAAATAACAGTTTTGATGATCAGATGTCCATTCATTTTCTATTAACAGACTTTATTTTTTAGAGCAGTTTTAAGTTTACAAAAAACTTGAGCAGAAAGTACAGAGTTCTCCCTATTATTAACATCTTGCATTCATGGGCACATTCAGCACAGTTGATGAACTGATATTGATATATTAGTGTTAAGTAAAGTCCATAGTTTACATTAGGGTTCGCTCACTGTGTTGTACATTCTATAGGTTTTGTTAAATGTGTAATTTCATGTGTCCCCTATTAATATCAAACAGAATAGTTTCACTGCCCTAAATTACCCCTGCATTCCCATTTTTCACTCTGAATCCTTAGCAACCACTGACCTTTTCACTCTCTATAGTTTTGACAATCCATTCATTGTTAAGCAGCTACCCAGCTGTCCTAAGGAAGCATCATTCACTCCTTTATTCATAAAGCAAGCCATCTATAAAAATGTGTCAGGCAGTGTTCTACACATTGGGAATAGAGCAAAGGACCACAAATTAAAAATTCCAATCTTCATGACCCTTATGTTCTTGAACATCAAGCCTTCAGGCTTGGCTAGGCCCCAAGTGAAATGGGCCCATGAGAACACAGGATGAGAGGAGGTAGCTGGAGAAGGTAATCTGAGAAAGAGGCCTCCTACTAGTTGACCTCCTGGGCTCAGGTCAGACCACATCCTCCCCATTTTGGCTTCTTGCCATCTGGTCCCAGGAACTTGGTCTGCTGGCCTCCTCCAGCTGCCAACTGTGTTTCCCTCCTAAGACCAGCGAGGGCACAATGCCGTTTCCCAACTTTTCCTCTCCTGCTGTCTCTGAAATAAGTGAAAACACCTGTTTTATGCTTTTATTAAGTTTTTTACCACTAGTTAGTTACAGCCCTGCCTGGTGCTAATGAAATAGAAAGTTTACAAAATTTTAAGAAACAGGTGCCTATAATCATTACCTAAACACTAACGGGACAAGGTCTTCTCCTGTGGAAGCAGAAGACCCAGAAGTTCTCTGTCGTACCCTCCAAATCCCCAAATCCCCTCTTGGGTAGGTAAACATCAGTTTTCCTGCCTTGCATAAGAAGTTCCATTCCTTTCCCTACTGCCTCCTCCAGCCCTAGTTCTCTAGAAAGTAAAGAGATTTCAGAAAGTGAAGATGGGCCAGGGAGCTGATGGCAGACTGAAAGAGATCCATGTTCTTCCTCTCCATTCTCTGCCTATCTCCTTTTTGGCTCTAAGAGCAACTAAAATGACTGCTTAGAACCCTCCTAAACACTTTCTTAGAACAGAAACCATCGTCTGCCCCTATAGGCTGGTGAAAGCGACCGTAAGCCGATTCTGCCCAACTGTGCATTCAGTGACATCACACTGGCAGCTTGACTTGGCCATGAGAGTATTTATAACATGGAAATTGATCAATGTTTTTCCAGAGAGTTACATTACCAGCATACCACTGAGCGATTCTCCTCAATCATATTCTCACACTGATTTGACCAATAGAATTAAATCCATGAACACTGTACTCATATGCTCTAATTCTATTCCCCATGGCTTAGTAGTGGGGAAGGGACCAAAGTCAACAGGAGATTTGACCCAGTCAGTTTTGAAAACCAGGCTTTGCATTAAGCTGCACAGAACTTGCTCATTCTTTCATTGCTCTAGAAAGGATGGAGGCAGGGTACAGGTGGTTTCTTCCATGTTATTCCATTAATATCTCACAGCAATGTGACTGTAAAACTTGCTATTGGAGTTGGACAGCCATGGTCACCATTAGCATTTCTTTTCCCCAGGCTACAAACAGTGTCTTGTCTGTGCGTAATTAACGAAGTACCGCCCTTGCTGACTCACCCTTTGTTCTCGGGTAGAACTGCGCATGCGAGAGCGAAAGCTGACGCCGCTGACCAGGCCGCCCAGGCTGCCCGCCAGGAGTGCGACATCGCAAGAGTTGTGGCCAGGGAGCTGTCACCTGACTTCCACCAGCCAGGTAAGGCTGTCGCCCTGATGGGAGAAGGTAAGAGCATTGCCTCTGATTTCTTCTTTCCTTTTTCTTTCAATTTAAGGGTCTGTGCTTCATGAATCCCAGCAACACTACAAAACAAGTAGGAGCATAAAATAACAAAACACTTGAGTCCTGAGTGTTAGCACTGGAGATTTGGCTTATTCTCCAATGTACCTCCCCTCCTGCCCACCCCACCCGTGGCAATAAACTTTGAGCAGATAGCAGCAAACAACATAGGGATCCAGAAGAAATTAACTGATTCTAAGAAATTGTGTTGGTGTGTTAGTGACCACTGCAGATGCTGTAACAAATATCCCTAATTCAGAGGCACCTATAAAAATAACTTCATAATAAGAAAAGAGTCAATAAGTACTATGACTATTTTTCTTTTACTATAAGAATTAAATCTAATGTGGTTTGGCAGTTAAAAAAAAAAAGTATACCTCTTATAGATAGATTTATCTGCACAGATTAAGTGGAAAACACATGTCATGGTAGAAGAAATGATAGTGACAATCTCAAAAAAATCCAGATGATCTGCCTCTCAAAATGTTATAAAATAGCAATAAAAAAATATCTGCAGTAGGTTTAAATATTTAACTCACTTCCTAGTGGTTTGCTAGTACTGTTTCCAGCCCTTTCTATATTACACTGGGTGTTAATAAAATGGCACTAGCCACCTTTATATATATGTTTCTCCATTGTTTTATAAACATCTTCCTTGTGACTGAGGGACAACAGATTTCTAAGAGACCAAAATAAATCTTTTAAATTTCTAAATATCAAACTTTAGATTTTCCTGGTAAAGAATTTTTCTACATTGATTTCTATTAAATCAAACTGGATGTAACTAGTACCCTAGACAATGTATGTTTTCAACACGTTTGGTTCCAGTAAAGGTAATATAATAGTGGAACACATAGGGCATTACTGTGACAAAATGAACAAAGTCAAAACAGAGCATATAAAAGCTAGAAACTTGGCTATAATAAAGGATAGAGGAATGAAAAGGAAATGACATGGTGATTTTTTTACAAAGAATAAAGACAACAAAAGGCTAGGTTACGACAACTCAGTTTTTAGCGGCCTGGCCCTGTCTCTGAGTGATGGAGTTGTCACAGTGATTTCTAGAGTAGTTCAACTCCAAGGGAGGCAACCAGGGATAATGGGTATTTTCTTTCCTGTGCATCTTTTTCAAGCCTCTGGGTGAGATTTAAATAATTTAACACATAGGTTTTGTTATGAAGGGGAAATTTTTCAGTCTTTGGAGTGATCTCTGGTAGGAATAAACTAGTTGGTGGTGTGAAATGAAATCATCTTCCCTAGTACCTAAGTACATTGGCACCTACCTGTTCTAGGGTGTGAGAGCTGCAGGAAGGGTTCAGCCAGTGAAGAGGAATTGTCCCAGGAGCGCTGGCCATTAGGAGACAGTGCTGCTTGGCTGCACGGCCCTGGGCTTGAGCTGCTTTGGAAGCAAACAAACTTACTATTGTTGTCTGCAGATGGTAATTTCTAGGTTCTGTTGGGGAACAGGGTCTCTGTATTTTCTGTTAGGTGTTACCAAGAGGTAAATGATACAGAAGGTCATCTCAACTGTCTAGACTAACTGGTTTGAAAGCCTTTTATGGTGTAAAAGCATTTGAGGAGAAAAAAATATTGTGGGAAAATGTAATTCCACCCTTTCTTAGCTAGAACAGCTTCATACAAGCAAGTTGTCCATCAGTAATGAATACATCACAGTAGCACGAGATGACAATGGGTCTATTTGAGACAAGAGCTAAGGGGAAGGCTGTAATCCCCTTTGACCCTCTGCCAGCACTTCCTTCAGCAGCTGTATAGAAAGCCTTTTCTGTACTTAAGTATTATTGATCTCCTCAAGGGAGCAAAAATGCTTTCCACTCTGCATTTACAGTGATCAAATCAGATAGACATTTCTAAAACGGCTTTCAAGTGCATTTCTGAAGTCAAGCTCCTCATTTAATTTACATACCTTGTATATAAATGTTTCCATTGTTTGAAATCCATGTGTTGTGCATAGAAGTTGTTAACCCTCAGAAAAAGGATATCTGTCATAGCTTATATTTTGAACACTTTCGTTGTGAATTACCTATTTTCAGGAGCTGGCAATATTTTCAGATACCATCCAAGTTAAATCTTCTGTGGTCAGTTTAAAAACTAAAATATAAAGAGCTGTGTGAGATGGCTTTGTGAAAGGGGTAAGTTCTAACAAATAATTAAAAAGCATACAATTGGATGTATGTGAAGCTATCTGTAGATAATCACATATATGCACAGGAACCTAAATTGCTGTGTGAGTGACACAGTGAGTCATTCCCCAAAAGAACATAGGAATAGGATTTCTCTCTGAGTTAAACTTTAAAATGAGCCTGTGATTCTACCCAGATACATCAAGTGATCATAAGTGATAGCATGGCTTTAGTACAGCAAGATTTCCTTGTAATCTGATTGAGTATATTTAAACATGTAAAGACTTGGTTGCCAAAAATTATACAGAGAAAGAAGTCATAGAGGCAGAAATTGGCAGTGCCCATCCAAAAACTATCCAGAAGTGAAAGAAGCCTTGGCCAAAACCTTGGGGTATGGCCGTTGCATTGGCAAGGATGTTTGCATTACGGGGAAGGATGCAGGGAGCTGTAGCAGAATCAACCCACTAAGGAAATGGATGCATCAAGCTACCTCAGCCTGAAGCTTAGATATTTGATTCCTCTCATGCTCCTTGTCCCGATTCCTTATTCACCAGTAACCTTCTAATTTTGGTCTGCCAACAGGGAGAGCACTGGTATTGGTGCTATTCCTGCTAGTCCCCTACCTATGTGACATTTACTTTGCTCACTGTAAATAATGAACTTCCCGTCTGGTGTTATGCATCAGTCTTGTGAGCTTTGGTGATGTGAATCTGCCCCAAGGGATGGCTCTGCTTCAGAATGCTGATGAAATCAGGTTTTTAAACCAAGAAGGACAAAATGAGACTTTGGATTAACACTATGGAAGGAGTAGGGAGTGTGACTTCAGAGGAGAATGATGGGGAAACTATATGTACGGCTCTTTGTCCCACTGTTTCAGTTTCCTTTCCATTGAAATACTCTTTATTTTTACTTTCAAGTGATATTAACTAGGGTGTGAAACTTGTGTATCGATTGTGGGAGTGACTGGGTTAAAGACTGAGAAACACTGCCCCATAATATTTTAAGTGTATTTACTTTAAGCTCTCTTGGAAGATAGCCAGCTAGCTCACTTCCCTAGGCAACATCCTCAACAAGCTTTGTGCTCCTGTGTTGAAACATGTATTAGCTCAGCTACTGTAACAAAGCACCATACGTGGGGTGGCTTGAACAACATGCTTATTTCTCACAGTTCTGGATGCTGAAATCCAAGATCAGGGTAGTAGCATGGCTGGGTTCTGGTAGAGAGCCGTCTTCTCCCTGAGTCCTTACATAGCCTTGCCTGGGTGCATATGTGTAGACAGAGAACTCTGGTGTCTCTTCCTCTTTGTATAATGGTACTAATCCCATCAAGAGGGTCTCACCTTCATGACCTCATCTAAACCTACTTCCCAAAGACCCCTTCCCCTGAAATGCCACCACACTGGGGGCTAGGGCTTCAGCATATGAATTGGAGATGAGACACATTCATCCATAACATCATGTATGTGCACACACACTGTACATTGACTAATGTAAGAAGTAAAGTCTTTAATTTGGGTTTAAGGGGCAGTATTAACTAAGCTCACATTTCTGGTATGAATTAGAAATCTTTTTAAATCAAAGCATATTTTGATTCTTTGCCTATCATTAATATGCAATATTTTTGGTTAAGAAAAGGGAAGTATCCTGGAATAAATTACTTCTAAATCTCTTTCCAAACCCAAAATTCTGAGTAAGCTTTCTCATAGAAGAAGGCAAGTGGAATCATCCACTAGTTGACGTGAAATTAATAATTCATGAGTTTGGTTATTCCTACCACTTATTTATTCCAGTATATTCAGTTCCACAAATGTACTTAAGTGCCAGCCATGTACAAGACACATGGATGGATGTCCCATAATTTGCAGACAAGAGCACTCTAGCCCTCTTCTCAAAGTTGAAGCACGGTTTCGCCAACTGCAAAGCCCTATAGGAAATGGTGTTCTTTCCAGATAGAATATAAAAGTGATCCGGCTACCAGTTAGTGACCTTGCCAGAATCTTTCAATCTGGTCCTCTTTTTCTGATTGGCAGTCTCTATAGAAAATATCTAATTTCTATTTAATGCCTTCTGATGTTGCTACAAAGCATTTGCTATCAGCACTACCCATGTAGACAGCTGTTTGGGAGAATGTTCATGGTCCCTCTGACCCACAGCCTGCCCACCAAGGCTCACCTGTGGACTAGTTGCACATCCCACTGCTGCCATATCTGTTCAGAGCCTTCATGCCAACTATAACAAGTCACCTTCCCGTGTTGGCAGGTGACGTGTGCTGAATGTTCCATGTTGTATGGCATGTCAGTGTGCAGGTGTCTTGTATGTGACTTCATCCCAATATGAAGCCCCAAGTGAAAAAATCCCTTAGGAGTCATACGTGCTGTCCATGAAAATGCTGACTGCAACAGCTCTCAACACTTGTCATCATTTTCCTTCCTGGCAGTATTCTGACTAGGCTTTTTAATAAACTGCTGCATCTCATCAGCTTTATGCTGCTGGCATTGCTACGCTGACACACATTAGTCCACAGAACAAGTAGAAGGCACAACATATACCTTCCAAGAAAAATAGTCCAGGAAAAACTTCTGTCTTCTGCATTGTATAAAATGTCTTGTTTAAAAAGCATTCAGTCTTACTCTGGAAAATCTAACTGTGTATCCTTGTTTAGCTGGCCACTCCCCATATGACTGTGCCGTGTTGTAACCATTTCTAACTGAGCACAGTCATGTAAGGCTCCACCTCTAAGTCAACATTTGTTTTGCTTGCTTTTAAATGCCTACTGGCTACATTAGAATCACCTGGAGCATATGTTAAACATCAGGATTTCTGGTCTTTGATTCATACTTATTAAATCAAAATCTCTGGAAATCACACCCCCAACACCTCTGATAGGCAGCAGATATGGAGCCACTAACTTTGGAGTACATTTATTCCCTTATCCAGCCATTTTTTAATGCATAATTAAACTTAATTTTTTTAAATATAAAACTCAGTGCTAGAATGTACTTCCACCATTCTAATAAATTCTTTGAACTCAACAGATTGTGAATATCATCAGAAACCTGTAGATAAATCTGAATGGAAATGCCTGAAAAATATATCTTAGGAGAGGGGTACAAGTAAATCACAGAAGAAATAAATGCCTTTCCTCCTGCATCTGGGATAGGAATGCATGTACAAAAATGTAGTACATCAGATTTCGAAAGATCTAAAATAACAATTAGACTGATATTTGAGAGTTAATAAAAATAAATACATTCAATAGAATCTGAAATACAACTTCCTAAGTCCATTAATACGAATTCCTCCAATGGCCACATCACTCTCAACTTGGCCTGTTTAGAGTTGAGAGAGTTCTATTTACTATCTACAGAAAGCATTTTAAAATGTGCTTTGCATTCAAGTAATTATAGGGTTTGTTCTTTTTCTAGATAACTAAAACATATCATTTAAAAAACAACTTTTCTTGGCCCCATTATTACTGAATCGCCTGAATTCCCCAACTCATCCCCAATAAACAGTCTCTTGTAGCTGTTAATGATTCCTCAGTCTCATTCTTTGCTGGCATTTACCACTTGTGTTGGGATCTGTCAAAGCAGCTCCCACTTCTGCTTCCAATCTGCTTTCTGCAGTGTACAGGCAGGTGGGGCCAAAGGTCACCCAGATAATTCCTGAATTTGTAGGCCTCACTGTTACGGTCTCACATTTTCAAAATGAAGCACATGGGCTTTGTGATACCTTTATTTCTCATGGTTCAATGACTGTATCTTTCCCTTCCAACTCTGAGAATAGCTAAATCATGTTGGCCAGAGGCTATTTTTTTTCTCTACTCTTTTTTGTATGTGTATTTAAGTTTTTATGTGCCTTAACTTTTAATGTGCCTTAATCTTAAGTACCAAAGATATTTTTGCAAATCTTTCTCTTACCCCTTAGATTAAAGACATTAATTGTACTTTGTAATTTGTGTTTCAGAATTATTTGGCTTAAATTAAAAATCCATTGGCTCTAAGAATCTTGACTATTTATCTTTGCACAGTACGTTCACTACCTATCCAGATGGGGATTTCGGTAGTGCTATAAAATTGAACAATAATGAAGCATAAATAAAAATTTGGAGTGGAAGGGTAAGAGAGAAGTATGTAAGCAACATACCGCCGCCTCAAACTCCTATAAGATACTATCCTTTATAAGAGAAGAGGAGGCAGTGTTTTATAAAAATATATCTGCAGTAGGACAATGAAGCTCTTCTCCCATGAAAGACCAACATAAATGACCTTAATGGGTTTTAAAAATGGGCACATCTGTTGGGGAAGAACTTCACTTTCTGGTGCTGCTGCTTCTCTTCATGGAGCATCTCAGTCACAGCACCAAAGAGATGGAGAAACAGAAAATAACCCGGCTGGAATGTCTGCAGTTGCCCCATTTCATCACTCAAGTGGGGACACTTTTCTCTGGGGCAAGAATTCACACTGCTTTTTTGATGGAGGATTTGAACGAATATTGCCAATTTTAAAAGGAGAAAGGGGGCTCACCGAATTTAGAAAGGAAATCTCAATGGTTGACATGTGATCTTATCCCATTTGGGAAATTGGAATCCTGAGGGGTGGCTTTACCTCCTGAAGGATGCAACCTGGGATAATACTAGTATGTTTTTGGCCCCAAGTACAACCTATAATTTTGGGTCCTTGGGAATCCTCACTTCTGGGCTTAAAATGCTACATTTTATTTTGTTTATGTGTTATTGTAAAGATACACAGAAGCTATGTGACTGGGTTTTTCAGCTGCTACAACTATTTCCACATCAGGAAAATTGGGAATAGCATCTGCTTCCTAGGCTTTTAGTGAGGCTTTAAATCTTGAAAACTACCTTGTATAATAAACAACAGTCTCATAACAGTAAATTACTGCTCAGACCACCACAGGAAGAGCAATTAGAAGTATAAGTAAGCATTATATATTTTTAACAGTGAAGGATAATTGTTCTTTAGCTTCTCTGAAAATCTATTAGGCTAGTTTGAGATGAGGGGTGGGAGCAGAGGGCAGGAAGGAAAGTAAACAAATATAATGCTGTGGAGTTGACAGAAGCTGGTCAACTCCTGTAGGCAAGTTGGAGGGGTAGTTTTTCCCCATACACTGGAGAGATGACATTGTCAGCTCCTGCTCATTTGCAGAGAAGCGGGCGAACGTTAACCGTGTGACCTTGACTTTACCTGGTGAAAGTGGCTGATGAGTGGAGTAGTAGCCAAGGATGTACATGACCACATTATAGAGAAGGGCACTCCCCTGGGGCCCCATCTCTGAAAGCCCCAGAGTCACCCTTCCTGGACCACTGATATCCTTAAGCTCTTGCAGCCTATACCATCTTGTGGCATGTGATCTGTTTCTTTTCTTTTTTGCCTTTTTTTTTTCAATTTTGGTATCATTAATCTACAATTACATGAAGAACATTATGTTTACTAGGCTCCCCCCTTCACCAAGTCCCCCCCACATACCCCTTCACAGTCACTGTCCATCAGCGTAGTAAGATGCTGTAAAATCACTACTTGTCTTCTCTGTGTTGTGCAGCCCTCCCCATACCCCCCCCACACTATACATGCTATTCGTAATGCCCCCTTTCTTTTTCCCCGCCCTTGTCCCTCCCTTCCCACCCAGTCCCTTTCCCTTTGGTAACTATTAGTCCATTCTTGGGTTCTGTGATTCTGCTGCTGTTTTGTTCCTTCAGTTTTTCTTTGTTCTTATAGTCTACATATGAGTGAAATCATTTGGTACTTGTCTTTCTCTGCCTGACTTATTTCACTGAGCATACTACCCTCTAGCTCCATCCATGTTGTTGCAAATGGTAGGATCTGTTTTTTTCTTATGGCTGAGTAATATTCCATTGTGTATATGTACCACCTCTTCTTTATCCATTCATCTACTGATGGACATTTAGTTTGCTTCCATATCTTGGCTATTGTAAACAGTGCAGCGATAAACATAGGGGTGCATCTGTCTTTTTCAAACTGGAGTGCTGCATTCTTGGGGTAAATTCCTAGAAGTGAAATTCCTGGGTCAAATGGTATTTCTATTTTGAGCATTTTGAGGAACCTCCATACTGCTTTCCACAATGGTTGAACAAATTTACATTCCCACCAGCAGTATAGGAGGGTTCCCCTTTCTCCACAACCTCGCCAACATTTGTTGTTGTTTGTCTTTTTGATGATGGCAATCCTTACTGGTCTGAGGTGATATCTCATTGTGGTTTTAATTTGCATTTCTCTGATGACAAGCAATGTGGAGCATCTTTTCATTTGTCTGCTGGCCATCTGAATTTCTTCTTTAGAGAACTGTATTCAGGTCCTCTGCCCATTTTTTAATTGGATTATTTGCTTTTTGTTTGTTGAGGTGTGTGAGCTCTTTATGTATTTTGGATGTCAACCCTTTATCGGATCTGTCATTTATGAATATATTCTCCCATACTGTAGGATACCTTTTGTTCTATTGATGGTGTCCTTTGCTGTACAGAAGCTTTTTAGCTTGATATAGTCCCACTTGTTCATTTTTGCTTTTGTTTCCCTTGCCTAGGGAGATATGTTCATGAAGAAGTCACTCATGTTTATGTCCATGAGATTTTTGCCTATGTTTTTTTTTTCTAAGAGTTTTATGGTTTCATGACTTACATTCAGGTCTTTGATCCATTTCAAATTTGCTTTTGTATATGGGGTTAGACAGTGATCCAGTTTCATTCTCTTACATGTAGCTGTCCAGTTTTGCCAGCACCATCTGTTGAAGAGACTGTCATTTCCCCATTGTATGTCCATGGCTCCTTTATCATATATTAATTGGCCATATATGTTTGGGTTAATGTTTGGAGTCTCTATTCTGTTCCACTGGTCTGTGGCTCTGTTCTTGTGCCAGTACCAAATTGTCTTGATTACTGTGGCTTTGTAGTAGAGCTTGAAGTTGGGGAGCAAGATCCCCCCTACTTTATTCTTCCTTCTCAGGATTGCTTTGGCTATTCGGGGTCTTTGGTGGCTCCATATGAATTTTTGAACTATTTGTTCCAGTTCACTGAAAAATGCTGTTGGTAATTTAATAGGGATTGCACTGAATCTGTATATTCTTTGGGCAGGATGGCCATTTTGACTATATTAATTCTTCCTAGCCAGGAGCATGGAATGAGTTTCCATTTGTTAGTGTCCTCTTTAATTTTTCTTAAGAGTGTTTGTAGTTTTCAGGGTATAGGTCTTTCACTTCCTTGGTTAGGTTTATCCCTAGGTATTTTATTCTTTTTGATGCTATTGTGAATGGAATTGTTTTCCTGATTTCTCTTTCTATTAGTTCATTGTTAGTGTATAGGAAAGCCACAGATTTCTGTGTGTTAATTTTGTATCCTGCAACTTTGCTGAATTCCGATATTAGTTCTAGTAGTTTTAGAGTGGAGTCTTTAGGGTTTTTTATGTACAATATCATGTCATCTGCAAATAGTGACAGTTTGACTTCTTCTTTACCAATCTGGATTCCTTGTATTTCTTTGTTTTGTCTAATTGCCATGGCTAGGACCTCCAGTACTATGTTGAATACAGTGGGGAGAGTGGGCATCCCTGTCTTGTTGCCGATCTCAGAGGAAAAGCTTGAAAGCCTCTTGCTGTTCAGTATGATGTTGGCTGTGGGTTTATCATATATAGCTTTTATTATGTTGAGGTACTTGCCCTCTATGCCCATTTTGTTGAGAGTTTTTATCATGAATGGATGTTGAATTTTGTCAAATGCTTTTTCAGCATCTATGGAGATGATCATGTGGTTTTTGTCCTTCTTTTTGTTGATGTGGTGGATGATGTTGATGGATTTTCGAATGTTGTACTATCCTTGCATCCCTGGGATGAATCCCACTTGGTCATGGTGAATGATCCTTTTGATATATTTTTGAATTCGGTTTGCTAATATTTTGTTGAGTATTTTTGCATCTACATTCATCAGGGATATTGGTCTGTAGTTTTCTGTTTTGGTGGAGTCTTTGCCTGGTTTTGGTATTAGGGTAATGTTGACTTCATAGAATGAGTTTAGGAGTATTCCCTCCTCTTCTATTTTTTGGAAAACTATAAGGAGAATGGGTATTACGTCTTCTCTGTATGTCTGATAAAATTCTGAGGTGAATCCATCTGGCCCGGGGGTTTTGTTCTTGGGTAGTTTTTTGATTACTGCTTTAATTTCTTTGCTCATAATTGGGTCTGTTTAGATTTTCTGTTTCTTTCTGGGTCAGTCTTGGAAGGTTGTATTTTTCTAGGAAGTTGTCCATTTCTCCTAGGTTTTCCAGCTTGTTAGAATATAGGTTTTCAAAGTATTCTCTAATAATTCTTTGTATTTCTGTGGGGTCTGTCATGATTTTTCCTTTCTCGTTTCTGATTCTGTTGATGTGTGTTGACTCTCTTTTTCTCTTAATAAGTCTGGCTAGAGGCTTATCTATTTTGTTTATTTTCTCAAAGAACCAGCTCTTGGTTTCATTGTTTTTTTCTATTGTCTTATTCTTCTCAATTTTATTTATTTCTTCTCTGATCTTTATTATGTCCCTCCGTCTGCTGACCTTAGGCCTTATTTGTTCTTCTTTTTCCAATTTTGGTAATTGTGACATTAGACTATTCATTTGGGATTGTTCTTCCTTCTTTAAATATGTCTGGATTGCTATATACTTTCCTCTTAAGACTACTTGTGCTGTGTCCCACAGAAGTTGGGGCTTTGTGTTGTTGCTGTCATTTTTTTCCATATATTGCTGGATCTCCATTTTAATTTGGTTGTTGATCCATTGATTATTTAGGAGCATGTTGTTAAGCCTCCATGTGTTTGTGAGCCTTTTTGCTTTCTTTGTACAACTTATTTCTAGTTCTATACCTTTGTGGTCTGAAAAGTTGGTTGGTAGGATTTCAGTCTTTTGGAATTTACTGAGACCTAGTATGTGGTCTATTCTGGAGAATGTTCCATGTGCACTTAAGAAGAATGTGTATCCTGTTGCTTTTGAATGTAGAGTTCTATAGATGTCTATTAGGTCCATCTGTTCTAGTGTGTTGTTCAGTTCCTCTGTGTCCTTACTTATTTTCTGTCTGGTGTATCTGTCCTTTGGAGTGAGTGGTGTGTTAAAGTCTCCCATAATGAATGCATTGCATTCTATTTCCTCCTTTAATTCTGTTAGTATTTGTTTCACATATATTGGTGCTCCTGTATTGGGTGCATATATGTTTATAATGTTTATATCCACTTGTTGGACTGAGCCCTTTATCATTATGTAGTGTCCTTCTTTATCTCTTGTTATTTTCTTTGTTTTGAAGTCTATTGTGTCTGATACTAGTATTGCAACACCTGCTTTTTTCTCCCTGTTGTTTGCATGAAATATCTTTTTCCAACCCTTGACTATTAATCTGTGCATGTCTTTGGGTTTGAGGTGAGTCTCTTGTAAGCAGCATATAGATGGGTCTTGCTTTTTTATCCATTCTATTACTCTGTGTCTTTTGATTGGTGCATTCAGTCCATTTACATTTAGGTTGATTATTGAAAAATATGTACTTATTGCCATTGCAGGCTTTAGATTCGTGGTTACCAAAGGTTCAAGGTTAGCTTCTTTAATACCTTACTGTCTAACTTCACTTGCTTATTGAGCTATTATAAACACTGTCTGATGATTATTTCTCTCCCTTCTTATTCCTCCTCCTCCATTCTTCATATGTTGGGTGTTTTGTTCTGTGCTCTTTTTAGGAGTACTCCCATTTATAGCAGTCCCTGTAAGATACCCTGTAGAGGTGGTTTTTGGGAGGCAAATTCCCTCAACTTTTGCTTTTCTGGGAATTGTTTAACCCCTCCTTCATATTTAAATGATGATCACGCTGGATACAGTATCCTTGGTTCAAGGCCCTTCTGTTTCATTGCATTAAATATATCCTGCCTTTCTCTTCTGGCCTGTAAGGTTTCTGTTGAGAAGTCTGATGATAGCCTGATGGGTTATCCTTTGTAGGTGACCTTTGTTCTCTCTCTGGCTGCCTTTAATACTCTGTCCTTGTCCTTGATCTTTGCCATTTTAATTATTATGTGTCTTGGTGTTGTCCTCTTTGGGTCCCTTCTGTTTGGATTTCTCTGTGCTTCCGTAGTCTGAGCAACTATTTCCTCCCCCAGTTTGGGGAAGTTCTCAACAATTATTTCTTCAAAGACCACTTTCTATCCCTTTTTCTCTCTCTTCTTCTTCTGGTACTCCTATAATGCGGATATTGTTCCTTTTGGATTGGTCACACAGTTCTCTTAATATTGTTTCATTCCTGGAGATCCTTTTATCTCTCTCTGCATCAGCTTCTATGCGTTCCTATTCCCTGGTTTCTATTCCATCAATGGCCTCTTGCATCTTATCCATTCTGCTTATAAATCCTTCCAGAGATTGTTTCACTTCTGTAATCTCCCTCCAGACATCATCCCTTAGCTCTTGTATAATATCTCTGCAGCTCCGTCAGCATGTTTATGATTTTTATTTTGAATTCTTTTTCAGGAAGACTGGTTAGGGCTATCTCCTTCTCAGGGGCTGTGATTTTGGTCTATATCAAATTCTTTTGCCTTTTCATGGTGATAGAGATAGTTTGCAGAGCTGGCGCAAGTGATGGCTGGGAGAACGTCCCTTCTTGTTGGTTTGTGGCCTTCCTCTCCTGGGAGAACAGTGACCTCTAGCGGCTTGTGCTGGGCAGCTGCACGCAGATGAGGCTTCTGATTCTTGCCCATCCGCTATGGAGTTTAGCTCCACAGTTGTTGTGGGCTTGGCCTGCCTCCAGCTGCTGCTATGATATGGCGGAGCCGCATTGGAGGGGAAACAGCCGGGAGGCTGTTTATCTCCGTGAGGGGCCTCCGAGCTGCCCTGCTCTCCAGGGGGTTAGGGTGCCCAGAGTTCCCTGGGATTCCCAGCTCCTGGGCTAAGTGTCCTGGGATGTTTCCATCCAGCTGTGGGATCCCTGTCCCTTTAAGACTTTCAAAACGCACTCGCTTTTCTTTGTCCCAGGGGCACCAGCTGCAGGGACCCACTCACGGTCTTACTGTCCTGTTTCCCACTCCAACTCCTCTCCTCCTGCCCGGAGCTGGGGTAAGGGACACTCTGGTCCCGCTGGGCCGCGGCTTGTATCTTACCCCCTTCGCGAGGCACTGGGTTCTCACAGGTGTGGATGTAGTCTGGCTGTTGTCCTGTGTCTTCTGGTCTCCCTTTTAGGAAGAGTTGTATTTGTTGTATTTTCAAAAATATATGTGGTTTTGGGAGGAGATTTCCCCTGCTCTACTCACGCAGCCATCTTGGCTCCCCCTCGTGATCTGTTTCTGTACCCTTCATTCCCTGAAATCTCCCCATAAAATATTGCTCTAGGGTCCCTTTTTTAAAGTGAAAGTTTCCCCATTTATAAAATTAGCATATGATTGTTTTAAATAATCCTAAGATATTCAGGAAAAGGAAAAAAAATCCTGAGACTACAGAGTCAAAGATGACAGCCTTGTCTTGACTTCATGCCCACAGCCACACTACCAATGTAAATCCACACTGAAAGAATTCCATGTAAGTCATTCTGTTACATGCAACCTAAACCACAGGAACTGCAACTACCTATGGAGTTTAAATGTTCCTTTGGTGATGGAGCATTAAAAGTATGTTACCTGTAAGTTCTCCTCTTATTACAGATACTTTATTAAAAACTGATTAAATATATGTAAATATTTTAATAAATAAGAGTCTGTTTCTTTCCTTATATGAGCATACACCTTGTATTATAGTTATGCCACATAATTATGGACACACAAATTAATCATAGTATTGTCACCAGTGCACCATCAACATGATTCTCATGTCGTGTTCTGCAAACAAGCAGGAACAATGCAATTATTTGGGAGGTCAGGGCTGTTAGTTACGGCTGTCCAGATAGTATAAATAATGGTAAATATTAACTTAAAATCACTTTTTAAGCAATAGTCTTTTCCCCTGGGACAAAATGTACTCATGCTAAAAGCCCTGTAAAGATATGTTAAAAAAAAAAAAAAAGATGACTAATTTGGCTAAGCAGAATTACATGTAGGTAATCATAGGGAACAAGCCTTTTGCCTGATTTTCACTGTATCACCTTCCTTTCTGTTGCCAATTTTTTCCACAGGCCCAGATTATATCAAACAGAGATTTCAGGAAGGTATAGATGCTAAAGAAAATCCAGAAGAAAAGGTACCAGAAAAGCTGCCTACACCAAAGGAATCTCCCCATTTTTATCGCAAAGGCACGACACCCCCCAGGTCTCCTGAACCAAGTCCCAAACAAAGCCACTCTCCCCAGCCCTCCTCTCCAAAGCCCACAAAGAAGCAGAACCCCAGCTCAGGGGCAAGACTCAACCAAGATAGAAGGAGTCTGGCTGATGAGCAGGTGATGGCCATTGTCAATAAGCCCTTGATGTCAAAGGCTCCCGCAAAGGAGGTGGGCGCAGTCATGTCCCCACCCAGGTACTCTGGCCGCCACCACATCCCCAACCCCAGTAATGGGGAGCTGCATTCTCAGTACCACGGCTACTACGTGAAACTGCATGGCCCTCAGCACCCTCTGGAAGATGCAGAGGAAGATGAAGGGCCAAGCCAGTCTTCCTCTGCACTGGTGCACAAGCCATCATCCAACAGGTGGAGTCCCCCTAAGTCTGTGACAAAACCAGTTGCCAAAGAAAGCAAAGCTGAGCCAAAAGCTAAGAAGTCTGAACTTGCTATACCAAAGAATCCAGCAAGCAACAATTCGTGCCCTTCGGAAAAAGAAGCCAATTCAGTAAGTTGGGCAACATGGGTTTTCCTCTCTCTCTCAGGTTCTTTGAGGTTGTAGCGTGGCGTGGCTTCCCTCTTGATGCCAGCCAGGCAGGTGAAAGTCCTGATGAGTGCAGGCTGTGTAGAGGAGAGTTAGCACATTGTAGGTAGGAATGGCAAAGAGCTCTCCGGGCAGAAATTTCTCCGGGTTCACTCAGCCACCCACCTTCAACCTCCTTCTGGCAAGTTGAGACATGCCCAGCTTGTTATGGCATCACCTTTAGCAAGCCTTTACCAGTGCTTCTTTAGCACTGGTATCACCTTTAGCAAGCCTTTACCAGTAAGCTTTCTGGGAGCTGACTTAGTTCGAGCTGGTAAAACAAAAGTACCGTAGACTGACTGGTTTAAATCACAAACCTTATGTCTCACGATCCAGAGGCTGGGGAATCCCAAGACCAAGGCACAGTGGACCTGGTGTCTGGTGGCCCCTCCTGGTTCCTGAACCACAGCCTGTCTCTCTGTGTCCTTCCGTGGCTGAGAAGAGAAGCAGGCTCTCTTGTGTCTCTTCCTAAGGACACTAATCCCATCATGAGGGCTCCACCCTCCTGACCTAATCACCTCCCAAAGGCCACACCTCCGAAAACCATCACATTGGAGATTAGAGTTTCAACACATGGATTTTGGAGGGACACAAACACTCAGCCCTTCACAGTAGATAATAGCTGGAAATAGCCACTGGCAGAGCTCTAGAGGACTCCACCACCATTTCCTAGATTCTCAGCCCTCCTTTTGACCCCACAACAGTCAGCATCTTTAGACAAAAGGACATCTTTTCTAGGTACTGTGAATTGCTCCCCTAAATACTTAGTTTGGATTTTACTTCATCAAGCTTTACAGCTAGAACATTTTGCTTTCCCAGATAAGAACTAAATTTCAACTACTTAAGGCAATTACCTTGGTCTTCTAACTTCTCAAAGCACTCCTAAAATTTCAGTTTCTTGGTAGATGCTAGTTTTATGATCAACTAGTCTTCAGCATTTATGGTTTTTATCATTCAACCAGAAAGCTTGTTATTGATAAATGACCACATCCTCCTCAAATGAGACTTGTTGAATGATATGTGGAATTTGTATTTTATCAAAATCTGTAGAATTTATAAAATCTTGAAGCTAAGTAATTACTGATTTAAAAAATTGACCAACTGACCTATTGACCTAGTCACATGCCTTTGTAACAGGTATTGCATGTTAAATGTAGCTTAGGGAAGAAGCCATACTCAACCCAATATTTACTAGTAACTGCAGAGAGATATTTAGGTTATTAATCTTGGCCAATAAGACTATATAATACAACCATCAGTTTCT
The DNA here is from genome assembly GCF_040802235.1 of Manis javanica. Taxonomy (NCBI): domain Eukaryota; kingdom Metazoa; phylum Chordata; class Mammalia; order Pholidota; family Manidae; genus Manis; species Manis javanica. Next base: position 161,763,277 of record NC_133157.1, on the reverse strand, counting down.
TACTTTTGTCTGTTTGAATTACCCATAGGGGTTAAACAATTTAAATTTATCTTTTTAATTAACTTACGTTTGTAGTTGCTTAGATTCGTTATTTTGCTAATATCTAGAAACACTGGCCATTTTACTTATCTAAATGTAATCAGATTAGCTGGATTAATTTAGAGACAGCCTCATGGAGATAAATGGTTTTCAAAACAGACTTATTTTATGAAACTAACTATTCATTATGCATTTTCTTTTTAATTTTAACACTAAGTCAGTATCCTGATACTTTAACTGTAATATACGTATTATCATTATTGAATTTGTTCAGTGTAATAATTCACTTCTCATTTGGCTTTCTGCATTTATTAGCCACAGATTAATAAAGCCTCACATACACATTAGTATTAGCTTGTCTGATTTACAAGGGGGAAATTCAAAGACTACAAGGCCATATAGTTTACACCTGTGGGTACCCAGTAGTGGAGTTCAGTTTACTTTCAGAACTCCACGAGGGGAAGCATTTGCCCCAGTGTCCTACACATCAGGTTAGGTAAACTAGCTTTTACATGTAATCGTCATTCTATAAAACACTACTAATATATGTTTGATAAATCTGTTTTATGTATGTGCAGAACGGTCTGATTCTTAAGAGTTAACCAAGAATCCTCCAGCCCACATGTTGGTCTCTGGGGTTCCCTTCCACACCCCACGGGAGAAAAGAGGCCAGGCAGCTTTGTAAAACCCATTACCAAAATATTTTTAAAAACCAACACAGCTGCAATAAATAATGCAACTGCATGAATAATGACAGCAGTTCCAGCAGGAAGCCAAGACTGACTTGACACCCTCACCCCTCATGTGAAGATTCTAACAATTAATCTTCTTTTCCTAATAGTAATGGAAAGCTGCCTTCACACTCCCCATAACTGTTACCTTCATGGGGAGTTAGAAAGTGACAAAAATCATCATAAAGGTGGTTAATGAACAACTTTTAAAACAAAGGAGTACTCCACACAAATGTAAGATGTAAAGACACTGTATAAGTTAGAGGCTTATAAATAACTTGAAAACCCATAGGAATATTCACACTAAAGCAGACATTTGAGGGAAAACCAGGCTGAATCAATATACTTTGTGGGAAGCCAAGAGAAACAGGTTGAGTCAGAATCACCATTTGTAGGGTGGCTGGCCGCACTGAATCTAGATTTTTGGTCAACCTGCTTAACTGTTCTGGACAGTGTAGGCTAGTGGCTAAGAGTGTGAACTCTGGTGCCAAATTTCCTGGGTTCACATCCCAGCTGCATTGCTTACCAGCTGTGTGACCTTGGGCAAGTTTCCTAACTTCTACATGACTTGATTTCCTCATATGTATCTATATCATAAGGTTGTTTCATAAGGTTATGAAGATTAAATGAGTTAGTACTTATTAAGTTCTTACCAAAGTAGCATATATTAAGTACCCACAAAGCAACATTGTCCTAGCTGAAGTATGAATAGTTCATAAATATTCCAACAGATTTAAATCCATCTCAGGATCCCCCTGGGTATTGATCTTCTAGAAATACAGAAAATCTGGGACACAGGCTAACACTTAGAGCAAGTTAACTACTTGTGTATGAGAACTAAGAGAAGGGAGGCTATGGCAGATCCCAGCCTTCCTCAGAAGTGTGTCTCCTGTGGGCAGTGGTTGCCCACAGACTCACGTTCCAGGGAAACACATTCCATGTGATACTGAAATTTTTGTGGGATTTGCAACATGTCAACTCAGGTAAAAGCCAGGAGAGGATCTTTAGATAATTTGTGAGGGGCCTTCTAATTAAGAATCTTACCCTCTACATTTTTGTCTTAACCATTATTCTGAACAGCTTCCAAGTTTGTTTTGAGATTTACCTGATCTTTCTTTTGAATTATAAGACTTAAGGCATTCCTGTCAGTTTTGAACCACACACACACACACACCAGTAAACAAGCATAATGAAGCTTTGCTGTTAATGCTAAATTATTCTTTTCATATGTTTGTAGAGAAGTTTTAGGTTTAACAAACCATAGTAACTCCTTAGCAGAAAATTCCTCAAAGTTTTAAGAGTGATAGTCTCTTGAAGAAAAAAGGAGTAACTTCTTTAATTACAACTTTTTTTGATGTCCTACACTTTATTTTCTAACTGCCTAAAAGTTTCTTCCACTCAAGACTTGCCCTTTGCCCTGCTCCAGCTTTTTATTACACCTGTCCCAGTCAGTCTGGAAAAGCAAGACTGATTTTTTTTTCATTTTGCTATTTTAAGCTACAACTGACTACCACAGTCATATTTATGAGACTTTACCTTAAACCTTTCCATTCTGTGCTCAGCCTAGGTGTCTAAAGAACACAGAGGTCACATCTTAATATCTGCCTATTAAATCTGGCACCCCATAATTTATTTTTTACCTGCTTACTGTTTGAACTTTTTATTGCTGGTTTATCCTCATCTTCACTGAGTCATCTTTTAAAATAGCTTTATAAGTAGAGCTGTACTGATTGGATAAATATATACATATGTGCTCCAAAATACATTAGATGATAGATAGATGATAGATAGATAGATAGATAGATAGATAGATAGATAGATAGATAGATAGATAGATAGATAGATAATCTCCAAAGTACTAGCCAATTCAAAAAGGCTGAATTCATGGAACCCTTATAAGGATTTATGAAATGGGAGTTAAAGGTCCAGACGCATCTTAAGCTTTTGAAGTTTGTTTCACTGAAATTGTTTCCTATGTCATTCCACTTTACCTGTGTCCGTTGTAAGGCACTCAACTCTGTATTATTTTGTTTTGACCCCAGATACTTCCCTCATCTTTCCTATCACTGTCTTTGGGAATTATGCATTAAATCCAATGACTCAAAAGAATTGAACCTAAAGTTCCTAACACTGTGCAAAATCTGATCAAAGTTTGTAAAAGTACTAGGATTTCCTAATGTCCATTCTGAGTTGTGAGGTTGAAAGATCATCTCAATTATTTTCTGAGTTACAAGAATTTCCTGCATTATTTATATGTTCTAAGCTAACCATTATTGAGGAGTTGCATAGGTTAGGACTCTTGACTTGGAATACAACTATTCTAAAAGATCAATTGATTATTACCAAGGTTTGATGTTTTTCTGCTACTGTGGATTTAGGTGAAAATGCCATTTTAAAGAATTGGATGGGAATTTTTTGTTTTTAAACTATTATTTAAAAACTAAGATCTATGCAGGTATATAGAAAAAAGCATGGAACTCTGAAGTGGACAAAGTTTTAGTTCTAGGATTTGTTCAAACTGGTTGAATAATCTTGGGCAGGACACTTACCCTCTCAAGCTCAGTAAAATGGAATAATCACTTGTGAAGAAAAAATAATCTACACAGGAATGCTTAGCCCACTGCCTGATGTATAAAGATCTGCAGTAAATGTTTACTTTCCTCCCATTTACTTGGGATTTAGGAACTAAGGTTTTTCTTCTTCCTAATAGTCCCTATCTCAAAGGCACCCATTTTTAAAGCCCCCTCCCTTCCCCCCACCCCGATTTTGCTAATCATTCTGCTGTTCATTTAACACAACAAATTAATCTATTCAACAACCACATCCACAGCACCTGGAAAAAATGCCAGAAGATGGGTTTTCCTTAAACATTGGTTGTCTCAATAAATTGGGCAATGCACCCGTGTGTGTGGGGCCAGTGGTGAACAAAGCAGGGCCCTGCTGCTATGGGACTTGGGCGAGGAAGCAGACAGCCATTAACAAGAAATAACAATAAAGTGTGGAGTGTTAGGGCAAAGGACAGGGCCCTCTGCCCCCTACCAGGGAGGTCATTTGGGGAGGTCACCTCCTTGTGACCCAAACGCTAGACCCTTCAAGGTGAGAGCTGGACCACTGGCAGTTCCAGTCTTGCTCCCTCACCATCCCTCCCCCCAAAAAAGCTACAGCCTTACATTTGAGGACTCTAACCCTGTTTCAATGTTGTCTCATTGGATATTCAAATATAGTATATCTGTCTCCTCTTCCATAAAATAAGAACAATAAGCCTACCCCACCTCCGAAGGCCAGGTTTTGAACATTTTTAATACTGCTAAAAAATTAGATGCTATTTTGATAGTAAATACCAAGGTCATGTCTCTTACAAATATGGCCAAGCATGGGCAGATTGAAAATATGGGTCATAAGGTTGATTCATTTCAACAAGTTTGGGTATGTTGGCCTGGCTGGTATTTATTATAGCAGCATTTATCAAAATGGGATTCTGAGGTTTGTTAAACAACCTGATTTCTGAAATGTTGTGGTTGTGAGCATAGAAATGAAAAATGAAGCGTATAAAATAATCTCTGTAAGTGTTCAACTTCCCACTTGCAGTTTTTTCTTTGAGGAGGTAGTGTCTAAAAAAACCAAGAAAGCAAGAGTCAGAGAACCTCATTTTGAGTTTTTTCTAAATGTTTCCTGAGAGGCCTCAAATATCGTATAGATTTTACTCTCACCTTCTAACTACCTTTGTAAGGAATAATCCTTCATAAATAACAAAAAGTGCACATTCACTTTCCCTTAGTTCCTAACTCCATCACGGGAACTGTCTCTCACCTCGACTGTTGCCCAATGTTTTGAGATGAATGAACTAGGTTTTTTTTTTTGAACTAGGTTGTTTTTAAGTCACTTTTTTTTAGGTTTAACCAAGACTGGATTCATTTCTTAGTGAAAGTTCAGAGATGGCTCCATCTAAATACAACACTGCTGTTTTTAGTTTATACCTTTTGGAACTCCTGTCATTATTCATGCCTTATTTACACCACTACTGGGTTTTATATTTTTGGAAATTGGTTTTATGATCTAATTTATATCTCCGTATTAACATGGAAGAGTTATGCTTGTTCTGTTCTGTTTCCTTTGTAGGGCCCTAATTCAGTCATGATTGTCCTTGTCATGCTGTTGAATATCGGGTTGGCCATTCTTTTTGTTCACTTTCTAACTTGATTGGAATTAGGAAAGGTAAGAATAGCCTTAATTTCTATATCAAATCACGGTATATAACATTTTTTTCCCATATTCAAATTTACATTTTTTTTTAACGACTACGTATTGTCCTTCACTTTAATTTTGGCTGCGCCTGAATGTGATTCAACATAGTTACCTAATGATGTAACTGTTTTGACCCTTCAGTGAAGTCATGACAACTAGTGGTGTTAGCCCACAGTTCTCTGCCATGGTGTCATCAGCCCTTTAAATGGCACACGCCAGTCAGACCCAGACTCAGGGAAGGAGGCTTGGAATTAGGATGGGATCGCAAGACAGACGAAACTTGGAAAAGGCAACCAGAGGGCCTGTTCAGTTCCTCTGGGAGAGTTTGTGGCTTTGGGGTCCTCTGGGAGCTGAAGCAAGAGGCCATGTTGGAGAGCAAAACTTAATAATCATTCTTTTTTAAAATATGCTGAAGCAGCCCCGTCCAGCAAAGTTCTTGGCATTGGCTACTCCATCTGTCCTAGCAGCGTGTGACTAAACTGGAAATGTATGGAGCTGCGTGTTTGGTTTTTTTTTGTTGTTTTTTTTTGATGGAAGTCAACAGCTGCCTTACTATTTTACCATCTGACGTTTATAGTAGGGAGCTGGGGCAACAAACGACTGCCTGAGGAATGCACGCGGAGGGATTGTGTTGCTGTGGCCGGGGTTCCAGCATTCACTCGTATCTCATTAGAAGACCTAGGCTGCAGCTTCAGTCACCAGTCTTAGGCCGTGACCTGCTGCTCAGACATCTCCTGCAATGTCCCAGGAGAGAACGTTGCATTTGCTTTTGCACGACTGTGTTCATTTCTGCTCTTGATTTAAATATGATGTATAGTCATCTACAGCGTGCAGTCCTGGTCGGATGAAACACTTGTTGCATCTCGAGGAAAAGGAATAACAATATCCGAGAGAAGACGTGTTTCTTTTGGTAGCAATACATGATTTTTTTCGTGTCATTTAGTCTTCCTAAACCTGTAAAAGGCTATTTATCCCTAAGATTTAGCAATTTCAAGGCATTATACCTTCCTAGGAAGTAGTTTTAAATGTTTTTAACATTACTGAGATGAATTATTTAAGCACTTAGGAGGTGCTAAATTTTAAAAGCTGACAGGCTACCGAATTGTAAGAAGTATAGTCAAAACGTCACATGCATTGCAGTAATCGGCGTCTAAAGGATTCGGTTTCATTGCTGACGTACTTTACAACCAAATAAAATCTTGTCAGTAGCGATGTTAATTCCCAGGAAAGTTAAGCAAGATGCTATTAATAACTGCTCTTCTTTCTTTTTTTTTCTTCCCAACTTAAATTTTTTGTCGAATACATTCAGGTAGAGCATAAAGCTTTTGTTGCATCTCTATGCCTTTCATGTTTTTCAAAGTACTTTTGTAATTTTATTTCACCTTTTAAAGGCTTAGCCATTTTTATTGAAATATTTGTCTTTTGCAGTCCTTTGTTATTCTGACATAATCTGATTTTTTTTGGCCGTTTTATAATTTATCCTTTATTACTCAGAAGCATGCTTATGGAAACAACGTGGTCTTTATAAAAAGAATTATTTAAAAGGACATCAGGGGAGGAAAGGTATCAGTTAAATCTCTATAAAACATTATATTGTGGAGAGGGAGCTAGCTATTCCTAAGTATTTTCATAGTCTGCATGGTTTCATCAGATCTTTTTACCTCATTTGCTACCTTTCAGTGCAGAAGAGATTATTCACAAGTTAGCACAGGTGTGTACTGAACGCTTTGTCACCTGCAGGGTAGTAATCCAGTGGTATTATTTACAGAAGTTCAATATGTTGAGAATCCTGGGTGTGACCAATATGGAATAAAGAAGAAAGCAGTAAGAGAGCAAATGAAATTTTCAACTTGTATATGTACTTATTTTTTACATTTTGCTTTGACTTTTAAATTTAGGAAGTATGTTTTTACCCAAGAAACATTTAAATTCCTGCGTCAGTCTCAATACTCCCACTGCTCCTTCTTAACCCTGCAGCTCTATTGCTGGGAAAGCTGATTTTTTTTAAAAATAAAATATTTAATCTTATTAAGTGTTTATTTAAAATGCATAATGCTTTGGAAATAATGGGTAACAGATAACTAAAGGATATGTTTATAAGGTGAGCATGTTGGTTCCATTTATAAATATATGTATGATTTATAAGCTTTTTTAAAACAAAGCTCAACTTGTTGGTATTTTTCTAAAATGTGCACAGCTGTATTTTACATGAAAGGCTCTTTCTAATGGGTTATACTGTACTCTACATTTTGGACAGCACATGAAGTCTGCCAATGTACTTAATAAAACATGACTTTGTTTATTTAAAGTTTCTTGCTGTGAAAAAGAACTCCCTACCTGTGAGTTCCTTTATTTATAATCCTCAAAACCAAAATGTATAATGTACAGTTTTCACAACTGTATCTGCTCTAATTAAAAAAAAACTTGGTTATTAATAAAGTTTCAGGTGTGTTTCCTTTGTGAGTAAATTACTGTCTTGAGTTACATGGAATTTTTTGTAGGGGGTGGTTATTCAAAGAAAGATTTGAGATTTAACAATAGAAATGTGGGTGAAAAATGCTCAAAGCAGCCACACAGCAAAAGGTGGTTATACTGCACCATTATTTCTTTCTCCCTGGGCCTTTCAAATAATTTTGTAAAATACATTCATTGCTCTGTTTAGTGCCTTCATTAATTAATTGGATTAGTGCCTTATCCAAGGTTTTAAGTCTCCTCCTATTTAAGGAAAACTCAAAGTTGGAGTAAATCTCCCCTTTGCATGGGTATTTTCAAATAATTAGTCTTTTGACTGTTGTGCCCCAAATAAACTAATGTATTGCCATGGCCCCTGCTGCTTAGGCACACTTCTGGAGGCGCAAGCACACTGTGCAGTTGAATAAACTTGCTGCCACCCAAATTTCCAGCCCCTGGGCTCCCTTGGAAGCTATGCTCAGCACTGGCCCAGGCTGGCTAGACATCAAGGCAGGCTTCCTATGAGCCATAATAAAAGGACTTTCTTGAAAATAGCTTCCCAGGGAGTTGTCATGGTGCTTTTAAATTCCCAAATTAGTACTGTTGAGGGCCTAGGTATACCCCATATACAAAATGCACGAAGTTATCACTTCTAGGTATTAATAGATTTCTCAGCTTAAATGATGAATCTCCTAGCAAATTCTATAGGAACAGAACACAGAATAAACTTGTTCTGGAGTAGGCAGGGAAAGCACAGGGTGCTAGAAAGATTTATTGATTCCAGTTTCATGCCCAAACCACACATTTTGATGGCTGAAGCCAAAGCTGGGGTGAAGCCTATGTGGTTGGGAAATCTGGAAGATATTCTACATGCCCTTTCAGTGCAATAACTTTTTCAAGAGGCATGGCGAGCAGATTCCCCAGGCCATACACTCAGTGCAGCTTACAGCCCACGCTTTGGAAGGTTCCTAGTGGCTGTAAACATGGCATCTTCTGCCAGTACAGTGTAACTAACACTTCCACAGGCTGTATTTGATAACCCCAAATTTGTGAATCATCTATTTCCAACTTTTCCTTCTTAACCAGAAAAGCACTGAAAAGTACTTAAGCATTCTGGAATAGCCTCTGTGGGGGTCTGATTTATGGGAGTGGGAGAAAATAACAAAATGTATAGAATGAACACTGACCAATGCATTGAATATGGATGAAATTCTGGCTGTGGTCATGATTGATTGTGGATCCTTCCCTAATCTGTGCCCCCTACTTTCCTCCTCTGTAAAATGGGCATAACCATACCACTGACTTCACAGGGTAGTTATGAGAACAGATGAGCTTGTTTCCATGAAGGCCTCACTACACTGCCTGGTGCATAGTAATTGCTTTGCACATGTTAGCTTTTACTAACTGGAGAAACTAGAAAAAAAATTAATTTCTGTAAGTGTCTCAAACATATTAAAAAATATAGTGCAATCCCACTGAAGACCTCTTTGTAAAGGTTAATTATGCCACCAGTCATGTGATGTTCTTTCTTCAGTGGTGATCACTGAGTCTCACGGTAAAAATCAAAGGCCACAGAGTTCCTTCTCAATGCTAAAATGGCATTTGTGGTATAGTAGAATATGAGGCAATTGCTTCTTCGCAAAGAACTTTCACATCAGCATCTCATTAGATTCTTAGAAGACCCCTGTGAAAAATTTTCTCCAGTTAAATGACTTGCCCAAACTCACACAGTCAAAAAGTTATAAAAATCTTTATCAGAATCCATATCTGACTAAATGTTGTGCTTTCTCATTCCATGTATTTGCTAACATTATTCCACACTGTTATACTCATTAGCCATGAAAAGATGGAAAATACAATGAAATTAAAGGTAACAGTGTAGATTGAATGAGCCCATTTCCACAAGTTCTGAATAATGTATTTATAATCCTCCTGCTTCATGACTTTTAGTAAGGTATTTATATATGACATTTATTTTGGAAACTTATAAAATACTAAATATTATTAACAAAAGTTTAGCACTTAATGATATCTTGGTATTTTGGAACAAGAAGCACATTATAAATGAAGTTGGTGTGTGTCTGAACTTGATCTCTAGGATTAACCCAGTAATTGCACATAGTGCCTAAAAGACCTAAAAGATTTAGACAAATATCATGATGTTCCTTTGAGACTTTATCTTAGTGTTCCATAAAATGTCCTTTGTATTCTCTTGAATTCTAAGTTTGATTTAGGTAAACTCAGAATTATTGCAAAAATGAGGACCTGAGATTTGCTCAGCTAGTGATTGAGAAAGCTGTTCACTTACTTTGGTAAAGAGTGTATCAATCTTTGAAAAGGATTTTAGAGGGAAGATTTAGAGGCAGAGACAAATTCAGTGGAAGATGATTACACTGTTGACGTACAAGTCTTTCCTTGACCCCATCCTTGCCCCAAGCAAACGCATTCGTGAAATATCAAAAGCATGGAATTCATGATATTTTCTAACAGGAAAGCAATGGAGGTCACATTCTTGTCACTTATGGCACATACTTGGAAGAAAAGAATCTGATAAATATCATATGCCCTGTGCAGTAAAAGCAGGACAGGCAAAAAGAAGCCAAAGGTCCTCTAATTTTCTCACATTCTGGGCATGTTTTTACAAGAGTATCCAACCACTAGAGCAAATATCTAGAGATCAGGTTGCTCCTGAAGCTGATAAAGACCAAGAAGATACTTGAACACAGCATTGTCATAGGGCTAACAGATGGTGGGATCCATCACCTAAGAACTAGACATAGCATTTTAAAAGAAATTGTGCATCAGATATTGGGCCAAATAAAAGTTAGCAGTGGCTTATAAACACTCAAATCCACATAATATTCAAAAGGATCAACAAGTAACAATTAACTCTGTTGTTAACTCAGTCGACTGAAGCCAAGCAAGAATTTGTGACATAATCTCAACACAAAGTACCAAAGAATATACCTGGGCTCAAAAATAAGGTTTGATGTTATCCATGTGTTTGTTATGATACAACAAGCAATAAGAATTCAGCATAATTTTTCATTTCTCAGTCTCCACTTCATTTCCCAATAGTTCCTTATTTATTAGTTTTTCTTCCATTGGAATTTTTGTGCACAGAAACATCTTGCCATTTTTTTCTATTAATCATGTCCATTTTTTTCTTCACAAAAGACTATGACTAATCTAAAAGATCCTAGACTGTATTTGAGGGTGTCCATTGGTTCACTTGGAGTAACAATTTACCTGTATTTGTGTTGACATTCTGAAGACTGAGTAAATTAGAATGGAAGCTCTTGAACCTATTTGCTGTCCTGCCGTAAACTTTCAAGAATTTTAATAACTGCCTGTGTATTCAGTGCACTGCCTAATGCCTTAGTGCTCTGCAAACCCTCCATCATCCCTTATCACAGTTCCTGCCACTCTCTCCTGGCCAATAGCATGCTTAGACACACACAATTCACCAATGCAGTTTGACAAACATGTCATTTATTGACAATATCAATTCAAATAGAGAAGCATCAACAGGCCTAAATTCAGGCATGCCACTCTCAGATTTCAGTGCATGGAAACAGCCACACACTTCTTTTGCGTCATCCCCACAGTCATTGGCTTTGCCAGCACCAAATATCACATGTCCATTTTGTACACTAATGATAGTTTTGGGGACTGTAAAGTGGGAACAATAATATCTGCCTTATAGTATTTTTGTAAGAATCAGAGTAGGTAACTTCAGTCAACTTCACAGCACATGATAGACGCTCAACATACAGTAAATACTATTACATTTAATAGTCTAACTTTATTAGCAAATTGTACTTGTTCCTTCATCAAGCATTTATTACAATCTGTCAAAATAACTTTCCAGGCCCAGGATGGAGCCACACCTACCCACAGTGCCACATCAGCAAACCAAAACTTGAGTAATTTTCAGGTCCCTTAAATGCTTTGCTTGAGGAGAAATGCAGTATATTCAGTCAGCCAGTCCCCAAACTCCAAGCCAACTCTAGGCCTTCTCACCCCAGACAAGGGAGGTTGACTTTGTGGCCCCAGCCAATAAGATACTACTTTTGTCTCCTTTGTTCTTTATTCTTTAATCCAAAAAAAGCTTCTTGTCTTCTTCCCCATTTTGCAGTTCTCCAAAAGGAGACTGTTCACTTCTTGACATGTTAAATGTCTGCTTGTATCACATAACTTGTTTGCTTTAATCATTTTTAACTACTTAATTGATGTTTCATTAAATTCACTGAATTGAAATTCCTTGATTATTAAGCATTACGTCCTGCCCTAAAGAATGTATTTTGCCTATAGAATCAATTGTACTTTAAACAATTAAATGAGTTCCTTCTCAAAAGCAAGGGCAGAAAAAGAAACCCAAAGCTCCTAATAATCTGCAGAAGGTTCACTGTGGGGCCTCGATACATTTCTCTGAAGAAGCTTAGGGATATTTAATAATGCAGAACACTCATTATATATACTAAATACAACTATTCATTAATGTCTATTATTCACAAAAACTGTACAATAAAGATATACAATTAAGGTCTATGAGAAAGGAGCCTGACAAAGGCTTGCCACAATGATTATACTCTTGGTTGTAGGAACAAATTTCCTGATGCATGTAGAGCATCAAGATTTTCACTGATACGCAGCAGTGTGTTTGAGGGCTCAGCTGTTATATTTAATCACTGTGGTTAAGAACATAAGCAAATGGCTCTGGCTTTAGATAAAATTAAAATATATTTAATCAGAAATAATAGCATGGCAAAAAATCATAATGTCAGATCTTCCAGAGCTGAGTAGTGTACATTAGTTTACATGATCTGTCATTAATGCTTATGGAGAAAGAGAAAATAGAATAAGAAGTTATCTGCCCCAGTTCAGTGTAGACATCCAGAGAGCTTATCTTGAAGTTAAACTTCAAGAAGCTAAACTCAGGTACTTTTTAACAAGTAACAAGAAGCAATTCTGCTTGAAACAAATGTCATTTACTATTTTAAGGAAAACCTGACATTAGATGAAAGTCATCTCTTGGGTCTTTAAATAGCTTTTATAGCACTAAAATATACACACACGCTCACTTTTTCCCCCATCACTAAATCTCATTCTGCACTGACCATAACAGGAAGCTGCCTCCATTTCAGTGGTTCTCAAACTTTGATGAACATTAGGGTCACCTGGAGATAGAACACTGCTGCTCCCTGCCAGCAGTTTCTGGTTGCCTAGGTTGGGGAATTTGCAATTCTAACATGTTCCCAAGTGATGGTGCCAGTCAGGGCACCACACCTAGAGAACCATTTCCCTATGGAATCCAGCAGTGTACAAGTATGAAGTAACAACTATGGTCAAAGCCCTTTGCTTGTTAAGAAGAAAGAAGAGTCAAGAATATACATACACATCCCCACATTTGTGTAACAATCATGTTATTCAATCCTTGTAACTCAGTGAGCTTGGAAACATTTTCCCCATTTTGCATATGATAAAATCAAGACCGAGAGGAGCGGAGACTATGAACAAAACACAGCTGATAAGTAGCAGAACTAAGACTCCCACCCAGGTGCCTCTAGCTCCAAGTCCTGGCGGTTCCTTCCACTACATCTCCACAACTCGCCTGTCCTCTTGCCACCAAGAGGTTAGGACACAAGTCACAGCTGGGGAGCCCTTCTGACTGCCTTCAGGCAAGACAACCTGAAGGCTGAGTGCTAGGGTTAATTGGGACAAAACTTTGTTATGTGAAGCTGAAGGCAGTACATCACTATTACATGAATAAGAGTCCGTCTCAAATCCCTGTAGTAGTTTATCTATACACATTTCTCTGAAGCCACAGATGAAATTGGACTTCATTCTTTAAGATTTGCGCACTTATGTACTTCTGTTTTATCAGACAGTGCTCACATTTGCAAGCCTACACACAGCTCCTGTCCATGTGGATTTTCTCCCCTAGTCTTGACAAAAAAAAAAAAATGTAGTGAAAGATGATGACAGTGTCTGCCACAAATTCTCTCATGTTCTGCTGACTTTTCCTCAGTGACCACCAGGCTGAAAGCGGAAGCCCAATTATCAGAGAGAAGGCAGAGAGTGGCAGGAAGCAAGGGGACTTTTAAGAAAACATCCTGATCCTTATTTTTCTCAGTAGATATATGTAGGATTTAGGAAATCAATCCTTCAAAGAGCATCAGACAAGTTCCCTAACTGGCCTTGGAGAGTTTATTTTCAACACTGAGATTTCCTACAAATGGCAAGAGTAGAGAATACATATGGAAGAGAAAATAGAATCTGTCAATAAACATGCAAAGATGTTCAATCTAACTGGTAGCCATGGAAAGGCAAATTAAAACAATGAGATTTTTAAAAATTCAGTGCTGGCCACATTAAGTACATTTTTAGCTGAAATAGAAAAAGAGCTTAATTTGGAGTCAACCCTGAACCTCAACTCCAGATCTTCTTTATTTTCCTTGCTCTGGGAAGCTCTCCCAGCCTCCAAAAATGCCCCTACTCAAAGACCCCAAACTACCTTGCTTGATTCTTAGCAGTTCCACATGTACATCGCCTGTTTTTCAAATCTGCCTCCACTACAGGCTACACACTTTTTGTAGACAGGGACTTTGCCTGATGCTTCCACTCCAGCAGTGCCTGGAACATACATATATCCAATAAAACTTATGAGTGAATCATAAAAATGAAATAACTTTGTATACTTATATAGCTCACACACTAGTATAAGAAAGCCATCTCCCACAATATGCCCTGAGGACATGACCTCCCAACTCTTTTGTCTTACAGTGTTAATATTACTTTGCTAAATGGAGGGGTGGGGAGTAAATAGTTTCAGAAGAGTAAGAAGTTTTAAACATACACAGAAATCCTGTTCTGATATCTCATTTCCATTTGGCAAAAACTATGGCTTAGTGCCTTCATAAAATTGGATGGCTAAGCAATTTGATAATACATCTCAGAAGACCAACAAGTCATCTTATTTTGATGAAGAAAATGATTTGTAATCAACAAGTATAAAGTTTCAGTTAAGTGCCATGAATTACAGAGGTCTGTTGTACAACACTGTGCCTAGAAATAACTGAATTGTACTCTTAAAAGTCTACTAAGAGGAAGAGGGGAAAAACATGGTGGCATGAGGAGGAAGAAACTTCCTCCCAAAACCACATATAACATGAAAATACAGCAAATACAATGAATCCTAAAGAGTGACCCAAAGACTGCAGAACACACTGCCTACATCTGGAGAAAAGAGAAGACCTCAGGGAAAAGGTAAAGCAGCAAAGGCATGATCCAGCAGGACCCAAGCCCTCCCTGCACCCCAGCTCACAGGTGGAAGGAAGAGAAAAGGTTCAGGGAGGGAGTAGAAGCCCAGGACTGCTAAACATCCAGCTCTGGAGATCTTCTCCAGGAACACAAATCTACATTACATGATGCTCTGGAGATTAGCGGGGTTGGAAAGCAGAGACAGCAAAATACTCAGAGAGACTGAGATTCCAGCTGCTTGTGAAGAACAGATATGCACAACCGGCCACTCCAGGACAAAGGAAAGGCAAGCACCTTGAAAGACTTCTCAACAGAGAGAGGGAAAGGGGCAAATATTACACAGAGCTTGCTGCTCAGGAGAAACGGCAAGTAGACAAAATCATTCTAGCACACTCAGCCGAGCAGGTTGAGAACTTTCAGGAGCTTCAGCCACTCCATCCCCCTGGCTGGCAATGCAGCCATGAGGCCCCCCACTGTGATAGGCACCTGGATGCTCCTTCATCCCAGCAGGCTCTGGTCAGCACACCTGATGTCCCCACCATTGCACCAGGCCAGCCAGAGGGAGACCCTGCCTACAGCAGCTACAGGAACAAAATGCAGAGGCTTCTCCCTGATTGCATGGTCCACTGGACCTGGCAATGGAGGCAGGCACTGCAGCGGAAAGCAGGAAAGAGTTCTTTCTTCACAGCAGGTGCTGATGTTGCTCACCTGTGACCCATGCCATTGCTCCAGGTACTCCATAACTCCAGAGAATAGAGCTTCTGGGCACTAGAGGACACCACCTACACAAAGTTATTAGTCCATAGGAATCACTAGAATGAAATGGCAAAAAAATTGTACAAATAAGAATTCAAAAGGCCAGAAAGAGGACTAAGTGAAACTGAAACCACCAATCCTCTAGATAAAGATTTCAAAATAAAAATGATAAACATGCTCACAAAGCTACAGAAAAATATTCAAGATCTCAGGAGGACTTCAAGAAAGGGATAGACACCTTGAAAAATACAGTATCTGAAATGAAACATACAGTGGAGGGATTTAAAAGTAGATTAGATGAGGTAGAGGACATGGTACATGGAATAGAAATTAGAGAACAGGAATACAAAGAAACTGAAGCACAAAAAGAAAAAAGGATCTCTAGACATGAAAGAATAACAAGACAACTCTCTGACCAATCCAAATGGAACAATATTTACATTATAGGGTACCAGAAGAAGAGAGAGAAAAAGGGATACAAAGACTCTTTGAGGGAATAATTGCTAAAAACTTCCCCAATCTGGGGAAGGAAATAGTCTCTCAGGTCATGGAAGTGCAGAGATCTCCCAACACAAGGGACCCTAGGAAGACAACACAAAGACATACAATAATTAAAATGGCAAAGATCAAGGACAAAGAGAGAGTATTAAAAGCAACCAGAGTCATCTCTACAGTGTATTTTAAAAGGACTGCTATAGATGGAAGTGCTCCTAAGGCTAAATAGCTGTCACCAGAGAAAATAAAATGACAGTAAAAGAAGTAGACCAATTAACTATTAAGCAAATGCAAAATTAAATCAACTATAACCAAAGTCAGTCAAAGGATACACAAAGAGTACAGAATATGATACCCAATACATAAAGAGTCAAAGAGAAAGAAGAAGGGAGGGGGAAAAAAGAACCTTTATATTGTGTTTGAAATAGCATAATAAGGGAGTTAAGTTAGACTGTTGGATAGTAAAGAAGCTGCCCTTGAACCTTTGGTAACCACAAATCTAAAGCCTACAATGAGAGTAAGTATGTATCAATTGATAACCACCCTAAATGTAAATGATCTGAATGCACCAATCAAAAGACATACAGTTACTGAATGGATAAAAAAATACAAGACCCATCTATATGCTGTCTACAAGAGACTCACTTCAAACCCAGACATACACAGACTGAAAGTGAAGGGATGGAAAAAGATATTTCATGCAAATAATAGGAAGAAAAAAGCAGGAATAGCAGTACTTATATCAGACAAAATAGATTTCAAAACAAAAAAAGCAACAAGACACAAAGATGGACATTACATAATGATAAAGGGGTCAGTCCAACAAGAGGATATAGTTATAAATACCTTGAACCAGAATACTCTATCTGGAATGATTATGATTTATATTTGAAGCGGGCATTAAACAATTTCCAGATAAGCAAAAGATAAGGGAATTTACCTCCCACAAGCCATTATAAATACCTATGCACCCAACATAAGAGCATCTGAAATGTGAAACAAATATTAATAGAATTAAACGGGGAAATAGAATGCAATGAATTAATTTTAGGAGACTTCAACACACCACTCACTCCAAAAGACAGATCAACCAGACAGAAAATAAGTAAGGAAACAGAGGCACTGAACAACACATTAGAACAGCTGAACCTAACAGACATCTACAGACTCCACCCAAAAGCAGCAGGATACACATTCTTCTCAAGTGCACATGGAATATTTTCAAGAATAGAGTACATACTAGGCCACAAAAAGAGCCTCAGTAAATTTAAAAAGATTGAAATTGTACCAACCAGCATCTCAGACCACAAAGGTATAAAACTAGAAATGAATTACACAAAGAAAAAAAAGCCCACAAACACATGGAGGCTTAACAACATACTCCTAAATAATCAAATGACCAAATAAAAACAGAGATCAAGCAATATATGGAGACAAATGAAAACAACAACTCAGCACCCCAAAAGCTGCAGGATACAGCAAAGGCAGTTCTAAGAGAAAAGTATATTGCAATACAGGCTTACTTCAAGAAAGAAGAACAATCCTAATGCACAGTCTAAAATCACAGTTAATGAAACTAGAAAAAGAAGAACAAATGAGACCCAAAGTCAGTAAAAGGAGGGACATAATAAAGATCAGAGCAGAAATAAATAAAATTGAGAAGAATAAAACAATAGAAAGAATCAATGAAAGCAGAAGCTGGTTCTTTAAGAACATAAACAAAATAGATAAACCCCTAGCCAGACTTATCATGAAAAAAAGAGAGTCTACACACATAAACAGAATCAGAAGTGAGAAAGGAAAAGTTACTACAGACACCACAAATACAAAGAATTATTAGAGAATATATGAAAAATTATATGCTAACAAACTGGATAACCTAGAAGAAATGGACAACTTTCTAGAAAAATACAACCTTCCAAGGCTGACCCAGAAAGAAACAGAAAATCTGAACAGACCAATTACTAGCAACAAAATTGAATTGGTAATCAAAAAACTACCTAAGAAGAAAACCCCTGTACCAGATGGCTTCATTGCTGAATTTTATCAAACATTTAGTAAACACCTAATACCTATCCTCCTTAAAGTTTTCCAGAAAGTAGAAGAAAACAGAATACTTCCAAACTCTTTCTATGGGCCAGCATCACCCTAATAGCAAAACTAGGCAAAGACACCACAAAAAAAGAAAATTATAGACCAATATCCCTGATGAACATAGATGCAAAAAAACTCAACAAAATATTAGCAAACTGAATTCAAAAATATATCAAAAAGATAATCCATCATGACCAAGTGGGATTTATTTCAGGGATGCAAGGATAATACAGTATTTGAAAACTCATCAGCATCATACACCACATCAACAAAAAGGATAAAAATCACATGATCATCTCAATAGATGCCAAAAAAGCATTGACAAAATTCAACATCCATTCATGATAAAAACCCTCAACAAAATAGGTATAGAGAACTCTCAACGAAATAGGTATAGAGAGCAAGATATACCTCAACATAATAAAGGTCATGTATGACAAACCCACAGCCAACATCATACTTAGCATTGAAAAGCTAAAAGGTTTTCCTCTAAGATTGAGAACAAGACAAGGATGCCTACTCTCACCACTTTTATACAACATAGTACTGGAGGTCCTAGCCATGGCAGTCAGACAACACAAAGAAATAAAAGGCCTCCGGATTGATAAACAAGAAGTTAAACTGTTACTGTTTGCAGATGACATGATATTGTACATAAAAAGCCCTAAAGAATCCACCCCAAAACTACTAGAACTAATAACTGAATTCAGCAAAGTTGTAGGATACAAAATTAATGAACAAAGCTGGCAGGATAATGCTCCCTAACTTCAAGCTCTACTACAAAGCCACAGTAATCAAAAGAGTTTGGTACTGGTACAAGAACAGACCCACAGATCAGTGGAACAGAATAGAGAGCCCAGATATGAACCCACACATATATGACCAATTAATATACAATAAAGGAGCCATGGCCATACAATGGAGAAATGACAGTCTCTTCAACAACTCGTGTCAGCAAAACTGAACAGCTACATGTAAGTGAATGAAACTGGATTATTGTCTAACTCCAAACACAAAAGTAAACTTGAAATGGATCAAAGACCTGAATGTAAGTCATGAAACCAAAAAAGTCATAAAAGAAAACAGGAAAAAAATCTCTTGAATATAAACATAAGCAATTTTTCTCCTGAACACATCTCCTCGGGCAAGGGAAATAGAATAAAAAATGAACAAATGGAACTACATCAAACTAAAATACTTCTCAGCATTTTAAAACTCATCAAACTAAATAAAAAATGAACAAATGGAACTACATCAAACTAAAATGCTTCTGTAAAGCAAAGGACCCCATCACCAGAACAAAAATGCATCCTACAGTATGGGAGGATATATTTGTAAATGACTTATCCAGTAAGGGGTTAACATCCAAAATGTATAAAGAGCTCACACACCTCAACACCTAAAAAGCAAATAACCCGATTAAAAAATGAGCAGAGGATCTGAACACTTCTCCAAAGAAGAAATTCACATGGCCAAAGGCACATGAAAAGATGCTCCACATAGTTAATTATCAGGGAAATGCAAATTAAAACCTCAATGAGTTATCATCTCACACCAGTTGGAATGGCCAACATCCAAAAGACAAGAAACAACAAATGCTGGCGAGGATGCGGAGAAAGTTAACCCCTCCTCCACTGTTGATGGGAATGTAAATTAGTTCTACCATTGTGGAAAGCAATATGAAGTTCCTCAAAAAACTAAAAATAGAAATACCATTTGACCCAGTAACTCCACTCCTAGGAATTTACCCAAATGAAACAAGATCTCTGATTCAAAAAGACATATGCACCCCTATGTTTATCACAGCACTATTTACAATAGCCAAGGTATGGAAACAACCTAAGTGTCCATCAGTAGATGAATGGATAAAGAAGAGGTGGTACGTATACACAATGGAATATTATTCAGCCATAAGAAAACAAATCCTACCATTTGCAACAACATGGATGAAGCTAGAGGGTATTATGCTCAGTTAAATAAGCCAGGCAGAGAAAGACAAGCACCAAATGATTTCACTCATCTGTGGAGTACAACAAAGGAAAACTGAAGGAACAAAACAGCAGCAGACTCAGACTCCAAGAAGGGACTAGCGGCTACCAAAGGGGAGGGGTGGGGAAGAGGGGGAGGGAGGGTGAAGGGATTGAGGGGCATTATGATTGGCACACATGGTTTGGGGATGGTTATGGGAAAGACAGTGTAGCACAGAGAAGAGAAATAGCATCTTGCTATGCTAATGGACGGTGACTGTGTTGGGGGGATGACTCAATAACATGGGTAAATGAATGTAGTAACCACAATGTTGCTCATGTAAAACCTTCACAAGATCGTATATCAATGATACCTTAATTTCTTTTTAAAACTACTAAGAGAGTAGACCTCATGCTATGTTCTTACCCAATTTAAAAAAATTTTTTTAATTATTTAACATCTTGAAATTTTTTAGGAGTTTAGAATTAGGTGAATGGCAGCGTGTATGCTAGGAGCTCATTCAGAGATGAGAATTCCTGATCCCTCTTTTACCTTGGAGTGGCAACTGTTGAAATGAAGAGAAATGGAGAGTTAGAGCCACACTGAGGAGACAGACCTAACCCCAAATTGTGCTTGATTTGGTATAGTGAGTCAGGGAAAAGTAAGATTCAAGAAATGACGTCGTCCAGATTTCAAGCTTGAGCAACCGGGTGCCTGTTAGGGCCCCTAACTCAGACAGGGAGGATGGGAGGAGGCGCTGATGAACCGAAGAAACTGAATTCAGTTTGAGGCATCATGGACCTGAGATATTTGCGAGCTGGGCCAAGTGGAGAGAATGCTGTTGGGTACACAAGTCCAAGGTTCAAGAGAACCCTCCATGATCACGGTAAGCACTGAGTATAGAGTAAAAGCACCCACTGCTACACAATTATTTGTTCTCTTTACAAAAGAGTCATTCATTAGAGCAGGTTTCTCAACAAGATTGTATTCAAATTTTTTGTGGTACAATATATATAACATAAATATACCATTTTAACAATTTCTAGATGTACAGTTCAGTGGCCTTAAGTACATTCACATTGGTATACAACCATCACCACCATCAACCTTCAGATTTCTAAATTTGAGGTTTTTAAAACTAGTCTCTTACCAAAAGTAACTCTTTCATAATTTGAGCTTTTTAAATTGTTACTGAGGCATCTGAAGTTACAATCACTAGTTTTATCACTAAGTCTGAGGTCACTGATGATCACACCAAATGTATGATTTTTCTAAGCCATTTTACAACAAAGAATTTGGTGACTAAACTGCAGTAAAGAGCTGTGAATGCTTAAGCTTTAGCAGAATCCTGAAGGGTCATGAAAGTTTTTCTTTACAGGGAGGAACCTGGACCTTGCCATCAGGCCTGAGGGCAGAAGGGCAGCTGCAAACCGCTATGGCCCAAGCCCCTTCCTGCAGGAGGTGGGCCTGGATGCTTTGTCCTCCTTTCTGTTGTTTTGCCTTCCTGTGCAATTGAGCTGACTGCCCAACTCATAAATTTAAAAAGCAACAAAGTTTAATCTTGAAATCTACAAGTATGTTTTAGTTATTATCTAGTTGGAGAGCTCGATTTATTTATTGGAAAAAAAAAAAGAAGAAACAAAAAGGGAAACTTCTGAAGACCCTGGTCAACTCAACAGGCAAATTTCTCTCTTCTAAAATGACCTTTCAGATCTCTTATTCCCTAGGAAACAGAGATGACTCACTCATCCATGAAAATGTCCATTGATCTACAGTTAAGTGATCACTGGATGAACAAGAACTATAAAGTGCCAAAATCTGCTGAAATCTCAGCATCTTAAAAATCTCCCACTAGGGTAGTGAATCATTGTCAGGCAATCTCATTCCTCTTTGCCAGATTTTTGTTTTCTCAGCCTCTCTTAATCCTTGGAGGTGACCATGTGACCTAATTCTGGCCAATAAAACTCAGCAGAGTCTTCTGGAAAATTTTGTTTCCCTGATAAGAGATAAATAGCAGAGACCTCGGTGTTGTTCCACCTTTTTTCTTTCTACTCATGCATATTGAATCACCCATCACCGCCATTCTAATTTGGCTCCTCCTTCCCACGGGTGGGTAGGGCCTTATGCCATGGCAACAAGCCTCAGTTTAAGACTAAAAAATCCATCAAGAATGGGGAAGCAGAAAGTTGGAAAGAGCCTGGATCTTTAATAACAATGTTTAACTTTTCTTGTAAACAGCAAAGGTCATTATGGTTTAATCCCCTTTTTAAAGAGTCTCAGCTGCTATTACAATGATAATAAGAGAAAATAATTTCCGCATTGTGTAAGTATGGAAGGGATTATCAACAGTATTCATGCATATGCCTCTACCCTAAAAATAAAAGACCATTTTACAAACATCTAAGCTTGGTAGCATTGGACTTATAAAACAATGAAAACTTGACAAGACATCAACACAACCTCCTAACTCCACGTCCCGTCCTGAGCAGCTCAACTAGAGTGGTTCACTCTCCTCTGCAGGTCCATCCTCCCAGGGCACCCCCCTCCCCAATTCCCAAATCTCATAAATTGCACCAATCAGGCTTCACCCAGTCACTACCATTTACTGAGTGCTGATCACGTGCTGGCCTATTGTAAATGCTTTGTGATATCCTCTCATTTAATGTATTCTTAATTCTATGGAGGAGTCATTGTCATCCTGATTTTACAAGTGAGAAAAAAAAAAATCAGACTCCATGAGGTGCCATATATCCAGTGGCACCCTCACAGCTAGTAGTAACAAGGCTGGAATTTGAAACCAGGTCTATTTTTGAAGCCTGTCTCATAGGGTTTGTAAGAACTGACTTGCCAGTTTTTTTTAATGGCATTATCGGCCACCATTCCCTAGAGGCTGAACTCGGACTTGTCTCTGTAGAAGCCTTGTTACCTCCCACACATTGTGCCTCTAGTGCGTCACAGATGACACCCCCCTTTTCAATCCCATCACCGCCATTCTAATTTGGCTCCTCCTTCCCAGGGGTGTGTGGGGCACGGGAGAATCCTAACCGGTCTCCC
Source organism: Manis javanica (assembly GCF_040802235.1). Taxonomy (NCBI): domain Eukaryota; kingdom Metazoa; phylum Chordata; class Mammalia; order Pholidota; family Manidae; genus Manis; species Manis javanica. The sequence continues at coordinate 161,740,181 of NC_133157.1, read as the reverse complement.
TGCCCCCTGTCTGCCCTTTCTATTGCTGCTGCTAGGACTTGCCAGAGATGCAAAGCCAAATCTTTCTGTAACTTAGCTCTGAACCTGCCACCTCCTGAGAGAATGTACACGGTCTTCACTGTCCTAAAAATTAGAGGAAACAGTCCTCCTGCATTCCCAGAACCGAGCCTATACCTTTCTAGTACAAGGCTCTTGGTGTCTGACAAAGAAAGGCCAGAGGCTACTCCCAGTGAGGGCTGGTCCCCTGCTGAGTTTTGTCTTTCCAACTGGCCAGCCCTTGGCCATGAGAACTCTGCCAGGGTAGGGGCAGAGAGCCTCTCAGAAAACACACTGTCAACTCTGTCCCACGAGGCATAAAAGAGTGTGCCCTTTGACAAGAATTTAAGGGTTTAAGAAGAAGGCAGTGGCAAGGGACAGGCCGCAGGTCCTGTGAACGCATACGCTAATGGGCTGTCCACCCACCTTCCACTTTCATCTCTGCCCCCACCACACAGCACCTGAGGAATGGACGGAAGCCTACAGAATCAGCTGCAGCCCGGAGCTACAAGTGATTGTCTGAATCTGGATACGGGAGCGCAGGTGAGGCTCCCCGGGAAGCCGACTGCCCAGGGAATAGCTTGCAGGAGTCTGGGAGCAGGGTGAGCACCATGGAAGGAGCCCCGGGGAGCTGGGGGCTCAGAGATCCTCTGGGCCCACCGCCCCAGCCACGGGTTGTGGGCAGTGCCTCCCAGCAGCTACCACCTTGGAATTCCCTCTCTTCAGCCAAGTCCAGGGGGAGATGGGCTCCCTAGGGAGGGGTCCCTGCACTCTTCTAAGCGCCGCCAGCACAACCCCAGCAGCTTTGGTTTCACAGCCCAATTATCCTCAGAGGGACCAGACGGGTCCCTTGAAGGTAACGACACAGCCATTCGCACAGCCCTCCCCACGCTGGGCTTTCCTGCCCACAGAGACTACTTCCACAGGAAGAAAGTGGGCTCTGGACAGGAATTCTTACTTGCTCAAGCAGTTCAAACTCTTTCCTGCAAATACCTGGACTGTAAAATGGAGATAACATACCAGGCCTCCCTGTGGGTTGTTCATTCAGGCAGCAGACCTACACCAAGAGCCCAGGATATAAAAACTGCCCTTTTCATATATTATTCCTAGTCCTTAGAACATTTCTCTTTTTACACAAGCAATGTCATTACCAAAGGGTGAACTGCGTGGTGCTTCCAAGGTCACACAGCTGTGAGGGCTGTAACAGGCCCTTCATTCTAAGTGTGTCTAATGCCAAAGTCTGGGTCCCTCATGCTGCTTCACACCTGAGGAACCCCTCAGGGTGGCTGACATTTTACTTTGTTCGTGTACCACCATGCCCTCAAATTTCTTAACGGGGCAATCAAGACCCTCTGATTTGACTCCAAACCATTTTCCTACTTCAGCTCCCCGGACGTGCCTCCAGCTCACGGGTCTGTTCCCCGAGCCCAGCATTCATCGTCCTCATCCTCCCCAGCTGAAGCCCTGCCGTCTCCATAACCCAGCTGAAACACTCTCCCTCCCTGAGGCTTTCCTCACCTGCCATTTAGAATTAATGGACTCCTTCTATGCGCAAAAACACTTTATTCCAATTTCACATAAGCTCTTACGCCATGCTCCTCTGTACCATGTCGTTACTTATAAGTCCCTCTTCTTCCGTTGTAAACTCCTTAAGAAAAGATCTGTCACCATTGTACGCCTTGTAGCAAAAAAAGGTGTTTTACAGTCCTAAGAGCTCAAAATGCATCTATTGAATTGAATTTCTTCAAAATCCATAATTCTTTAGTTCCAGAAAACCTTTTTGAAGCTCTAATTTTATTTTCTCAAGATTTGTCACAAATTTGGGGGGTAAAGTTTTCTTACCTTGTCTATAGAAGGACTTTGCTTTGAAGGGTCACCTGGGCCAGATGTCCCCCTTGGCTTTTGTATCCAGTAGCTGTGGTTCTTTGCTTGTTCATGATTTTGCATCCCATCCCCACTCCTCCCCACGGCAGCCCGCAGGCAGAGAAGTCAGGCCGCTGGGCACTGTAGCACACCAGCAACTCAATAAAGGGTTGCAGGTGGACCCTCAGTGAAAAGGCCTACAAATCAGAGAGAAGGAGCCACTCGCCCAAGGCTCTGAGGGCGGCGTTCCCTCCAGGCAACCAGGATGGCCAGGTGAGAGCCCTGTAGTTGGCCAGCTTCAGCCATTGAGCAACCGTGGAACAGCAGAGTAGGCCCCAAGGAAAGGCAAGCTCTCGCCTCTTCAGCTAGTCCCTCAGCCATCCCCAAATACCAAGAAGAGGCAAATCCTCTGTTCCTTCTGGAGATCCTGGGAAAGTGTGGTCTGAACACCCGCTCCAGTCCCATCAGCTCACTGAGAATGAGCCGGGAAGAGACAGGATGTAGCCAGGCTGCCATCTTCCCAGAGCATTTCAGAGGAGGGGACAGACTGCACTGACTCTCTGGCGCCCTGGGTTTTCCAGGCCTGAGGATGAGGTGCCTGTGCCCATTACCTCGCTGTTGAAATGCTGGGTCACAGCAGGGTCACAGTAAAGCAAAAGCAGCTGGCTCGCCCACCCCCTGGCAGCCCCACTGACCAAACAACACACTAGTTAGAGCCCCTCGGATGACAGATGCCATTGGACAGTCTTTAGCCATCAGCTTCTCCGGTTCAGATCAATGTGTTTCTAATTCCCGAAGACCAGTCCGTGTGCTGGGAGCCTCAGCTGCACTGACCACAACCTCGCCTCTGGCGGCGTGTTTTCAGGGCCGTGTGGGCAAAGGGAAGCGTGCCGGCGGGCCGCATTTATGTGTGTTTTTCCTCCTCATGTGGCCTCTGCTAGTTCCCTGCAGCGCTCTCACTAAGGGAACCAGTGGGAGAGCAAAGTCCTTTGTACCCACTGGGATCTGGCAAGTCCAACGGAGGGAGAGACCACAGCCCGGAGGCGGCGGGGAGACAAAGCCTGGGGGTCGTTCTTTCCCCATCACGGCAATAAGCTAGCTCCACACATATTCAAAAGATACTGAAAAAAGAAGGGAAAGGCAAAGAAGGAGAAGGAAGGGAGGAAAGGAGAGAAATGTGAGCCTGATCCAGTGATGTGTTAACAACAGTGTGAGGAGCTCCGTATGTAAGGGTTCACATGGAAGAAACTGAATTGGACTTAGAAGGAGGAGAACACCCAAACTACCTTTTTGGAGCCCTTTGAAAGCTTTGAACCTGACCCAAGTTTACTTAAAATGTAGTAGATGTTCACAGATCATATTTAGGTCTCTAACTGAATTCATCAGTTCAGTGCACCACTCCCCTGTCCCCTGGTCCCTGCAGCTGTAATCCTAGGTATCACATCCTTTTCCCTGGCCAGACCTAATCCAATTCCAGCTCCCATCCATTCAATGTTTCAAAATTCTTTGAATCTACCTCCTGCTTCATTTCTACTGCCTCGGATTTTGCTGATCCTCTCATAACTCCTCCTCTGTGTTATAGCAAAGGCCTCCAGGAACCAGGGCGGGTCACCTTGGTTCTGGCGCCCAGGACTGTAACATGACACTTCCCAGGAGGGTCACCACAGGCTCCCGTCTATAAGTGCACCATGCTTCCTCATGGGTGCCGTGACTTCCTTTATGTGTGTTTTTGTCCCACCTGGAGTGTTATCGCTCTCCCCCCACACTTGTCCACCCAGCGGACGTTACTGCATTCTTTAGTGCATGAGTCAGTCATTGTTCCCAGAGAAACAGTCCAGACCTCCTGACCTAGGTGCCCTCCTATTGCTATAATGTCCAGCAACCACCCATTGCCTTGTCTGGTTTCCTTCTCCACTCATTTAGTTCATTGGAAATACAGAGTATGCCTCATTCCCCTTTCATTCTCTGCTTGAGACCGGCACAAGGCAGTCTGTTCAATGAATACTTGTTGAATCAGTGAATGAATAGACAAATCTCTACTGAAGGAAATGAGCTAACACTAAGGGAGGATGTATACTGTATCATGGGTGAACTTTGAAAACATTACACCAAGTGAAAGAAGCCAGTCACGAAAGGCCACATATTGTATGGTTCCATTTATATTTAATATCCAGAAGAGACAAATTAGCAAATCCACAGAAATAGAAGGTAGATTGCCACAGAGTTGGGGGAGGGAGGGAATGCGGAGCAACTGCTAATTGTTCAGGATTTCTTTTGGGGATAAAGAAAATATTCTGAAATTAGATAATAGTGATGATTTCATAACTGTGCATACACTAAAAACCACTGAATTGCATACTTTAAAAGGGTGAATTTTATGGTGTGTGAATTATATACCAATAAATTTTTTAATTGAATTATTGTTGATATTCAGTCTTATGTTGGTTTCAAATGTACAACACAGTGGTTCAACAGTTATCCATGTTATTAAATCCTCCTCTAATACAGTTACTATCTTATCAATGTAGAAAGATGTTACACAATCATTGACTACATTCTCCATGCTGTACTACTATCCCCATGACCAGCTTATACCAGTGATTGAGAATTACTGTGTCCCTTTATCCCCCTCACCCTCTCATCTACTCACTCTAACCCCTCCCCCTTGGTAACCACTAGTCACTTCTCAGCATCTATGAGTCCACTGCTGTTTTGTTCCTTCTGTTTTGCTTTGTTTTATACTCCACACATAAGTGAAATTATATGGTATTTGTCTTTCTCCACCTATTTCACTGAGCATAATACCCTCCGGCTCCATCCATATTGTTGCAAATGGCAGGATTTCTTTTATTTTTATGGCTGAATAATATTCCATTGTGTATATGTACCACATCTTCTTTATCCATTCATCTACTGATAGACACTTAGGTTGCTGCCATATCTTGGCTATTGCAAATAATGCGGCAATAAACATAGGATACATATATCTTTTCAAATCAGGGATTTTGTTTTCCTCAGGTAAATTCCTACAAGTGAAATTACTGGATCAAATGGTATTTCTATTTTTAGTTTTTTGAGGAACCTCCATACTGCTTTCCACAGCAGCTGCACCAATTTACGTTCTCACCAACACTGTAGGAGGGTTCCCATTTCTCCACATCCTTGCCAACATTTGTTATTTCTTGTCTTTTGGATGGTGGCCATTCTAACTTGTGTGAGGTGATATCTCATTTTGGTTTTAATTTGCATTTCCCTGATGACTAATGATGTACAGCATCTTATCATGTGCCTGTGGGCCATTTGTATTTCTTCTGTGGAGAAATGTCTGTTCAGGTCCTCTGCCCATTTTTTAATAGTGTTATTTGCTTTTTTGGTGTTGAGTCATATGAGTTCCTTATGTATTTTGGATGTTAACCCCTTATCAGATGAGTCATTTAATCTGCTATAGTAGATTGCAAATAAGAATTCAGATATTTCTGAATACTGAAGAAAAACATAAATATCTGTTGATCTAAAGTGGTTTAAGGCTAAGAAATAAGTAGAATTGACAAAATCCATGATCACTTAAAAAGTTAATGAGACAATTAATGAAATTCAAATTGACAGGATATCATTTTTACCTATCTAGTTAGAGGAATTCATAAAGTTTAATAATACACAGTGTTATTTGTGTTATCTTTACAGTATTTACCTAGAAGGCAATAACCACTTTTATATACTTTCAAACAGAATGTGAATGAATGCCAACACTTTGGAAAACTACTTAACAAAGTATAGTAAAACAAAATACAGTTACCCTTTTGACCCAAGCTTTCCATTACAAATTTCCATTTGTAAATTTATTACAGAGATATATACTCAAAAAATGAATAATACATATGTATAAGATGTTAATTGTAACACTGTTTATAACAGCCAAAATATTGGAAATAATTTCAATATATACCCATAGAGGACACATTAAGTAAACTTCATTATTTCCATACAGTATAATGCATGTATTGAAATTAATGGAGTAAGTCTATATAATTATTACCTTAGAACAATATTCAAGAAACATTACATTTTAAAAAGCAACCTATTAAATTTGTATAAAATGAAACTGCTAGTTGTCTACCCAGATTCATTCTTTCCTTCATTTTTACTTAATGAACCCTGATTTTATTCTAGTCTGCAAAGTAATTGTCATGGACCTTATTTCCCAGCCTCCTTTGCTGATAGGAATGGGTAACGACACCTGGAAATGACTGATGGGGCCTCTGAGAAAACTGCTTATGTGAAGTTAACTGAGCCCGCAGAGCACACCCTTTTATCCTTTCTTTTGACCTGGTACGTGTATGTGATGGCTGGAGCTCCAGTAACTATTTTGGAAAATAAAACCACTTTGAGGATAGAAACTGTGCTAAAAATGATGGAGCAGAATGATAACCAGGAAGCTGAAGTTCACCTGCCTTCTTCCTGCCTTCCTCTGAGTTTTATGACAGAAAACAAGTTTCTGTCGTATTTAACCCACATATTTTGGGATTCCTGCTATAAGTAGCAAAATCTTATCCTGATACAATGTTACAAACAGACAAATGTCTGGTATATGTGATGTGTTGCTGCAGACTGTAGCCAGTGACTTGAAGGTATGCAATGGGAGGGAAATTCATTTATTGGCTGCTCTTTCGTATTGCTTGAATGTTTACCATGTCTGTATTAACACATCTTAAGAGCCGCCTCAGATTCTCTAGCTGCAGGTCTCTCCTGGACTTCTGCTGCTTGCTCTGGCTGCCAGCTGCTGCTGTGACACGCTGGTTTCACTGGGGAAGTATATGGCCAATGTCTCTGGCTCCTCCCTCTGCTTCAGATGAAGCACCACACAGTGGGGTCTGACTTCTCTGCAGCCACTAAAGGATCAGGTGATGCATGCTTGGAGTGCAGGGGCGATGACATCCTGTGAGTTGAACTTAAGCTAATGGGAGCATAGGAGATAGGAGAGAGCTAACAAATACACTTCTCCCTCATTCACCCCCTGACGGCCTGCTCTAGGGCATGGAGCCCCGTGCATCTTATCCAGAGCCAGCCCATTGGAATGAGAAAACTGCACAGAGATCTCTCTGCACAGCATCAGCCACCTTCCATCCACGCAAAGTAACACACCACCTTGTATTCGCCTACCATCCTTCCCTATCTCCACACCTTTTCCCTCCCTCTGGCCACCTTGTCATTGTACCTCCCAATTAACCAATAGAATTTAAGCTTTTCTTCAAGCTCTGTTTCCTAGGCTAACACAATGTGCATATTTTTTTCCCCAAAAAAATAAAGAAAGAAGAACTAGTTAATATTTTAGAAACTCAGTGAGCAAAACAAATGAGGACAATGGACCCCAACCAGTGGATTGGAGCCTTCTATTCTATAAACTCTTGTATTTCTGCAGTTAACCAACACATTAAACAGAAGTCCTTTTATCCCCAACACAGCCTAGCATCCTTATTTTTCTTAGTGCTTCTTATGAGGCCTGTTATATAGTCCAGCTAGCTGTAAAAACAGAAAGTTTAAAACCACAGCACACAAAAGGATCTGAATTTTAACTGAATGATTGAAACCCAAAGGGACAGATCCCAAAACCAAGGACATTATGAGAACACCTGCTTCTGCTGTCCTCATATGACTTTGTCTGAAATTTAGAGACAGTCAAAATCCCATCATCCCGGAATCCGATATCACAGACTGCAGGATCAGCGTGAGAGGCTCCCAGGCCATGCAGTGGTTTGTATGTTGACATCGATTCTAAAATTCACTGGCAGCCACTGTAAAAACTGCAGACCTAGGGAACTGTGTCTTTGGAGCTAGACGACCTAAGTGCGAATCCTCACAACTGCATTTCTCAGATGTGGGGGTAATGGCCACATTCCTCAGGCATTCTTCGGCTATAACACAGTTGCAAAGTCATCAGCTTCTGTTTCTACAACAGGGGGCCAACAGTGAGACCAAAGGATTAGCAGCCAAACACACTGAGCGCTTACAACACTGGGCTACGGAACCTTGACCTGTAGCTGCGAGTCGCCAATATCTCTTCGGCAAACTCAGGCACCCCTTCATCCAGCTGGACAAGATCAGGTTGAACATGTTATACCCAGGAACAGACAGAGATTCATTTTCACAAATATATGTTGTGCCCACATACACCAGCATCACCCTCCCTGCATTCTCTCTGTCCCTTAGAGTCCTTCTGTGCAAAGTTAGGAGATGGCAGCACCCTGAAAATATTCTCACAGCTGTGCCAGGGACCAGCTGTCGTGTCTAGGCATCAACAAGGCATTTTCAATATTCCAAACACGCCTCCTGCAGAAACACAGCAGACAGGCCCCAGGGCTGCACCGCCCCAAGAAAACACAGGTGTCCACTCCAGATGTGAGGTCAGAATTCCTGCTTTAACACCAGAGCCAGAACGTGTACACCCACATTCGTAGCAGCATTATTTACAACAGCCAAAAGGTGAAAGCAACCCATCTGTCCATCAGCATGTGAGTGGACAAACAAAATGTGGTACAGACATACAACAGAATATTATTCAGTTTAGGAAGGAATGAAATTCTGAATATGCGCAACAACGTGGATGAACCTTGAAAACAGTATGCTAAATGAAAAAAGCCAGACACAAAAGGACTAATGCTGTATGGTTTGTATGTATTTGTATATATAAATGCTGTATGTATATAACTTCCCCACTTATATGGGGAAACTAGATTAGGCAATTTCAGAGGCAGAAGTGGAATAGAGTTTACCTGGGGCTGGAAGGAGGGGAGATCTGGGGAGTTATCATTTAATGGGTATGGGATATCTGTTTCAAATGATAAAAAATTCTAGAAATGGATAACAGTGATGGTTGTACAACAATGTGAGTGTTCTTAGTGCTGCTGATTGTACACTTAAAAATGGTTAAAATGGTAAATTGTATGTTATGTACATATACAATTAAATTTTGTTAAAATCAAGATGAACCTGTCATTCTATAAACAGAAGTATCCCACTTAAGAAGAAGCTATGCTTCTGATTCACATTCATTAAGTATTTAATGTGTGCCCAACTTCAAACTAGGTCTTTTGGGGGATGCAAATGCCAAAATAGTCTCTCAATATCAATGTCTGTGCTTATTCCACTAAATTACAGCTACCTCATCAAATGCTTCCCAGATTTGCCCATCTTCATGAGGGCACAAAATACCCTTTCTGGCTGGATTAAGATACAGCTGCTGTGACAAATGCCGTAATAATGGAGGCTTACACAAAATAGGATATATTTCTCCCTCAGTGAACAATGTGGAAACAGTCCATTACTAATACCAATGTTCCTGTGGCGTTGGGAACACAGGCTCTTTTAATCTCGTTCTGCCATTCATAGCACGCAGTTTCCATCTGTAGTCTAAAATGGCTGTTATATGTCAGCCCTCACAACATTCCAGGCTACAGAAAGGGAAGAAGACTGAGTCAAGACCTCATCCTTTAAGGGCACAACCTGGAAGCTGCACACATCACTTCCGTGCACAACACAGAACTTCGTCTCATAGCTGTGCTGGTGTCACGGAGCTTGGCAGACACATACTCCATGCATACTGGGGATCTCTGACTAACAGAAGAAAGCAGGTGCTTATGAGTGGACAGCAGTCAGTCTCTGCTACACTCGGCCTTAACCTCTGGACAAAGTCAAGTTCCCTAGCTCCTAATCTCCACTAGGCTGGGCCGCTCTGGGGGGATTCTCCTCCCCACCAGCAATCCATGCCAGCAATCCACTCTGTGTGGTGTTTCTGCTCTGTGCTGTCAGCTGCTGACAAGTAAATGCTGCTTTAGGAAAATCTACACTAGAGGATTGGAGCTTTGCATGGGAGGAAAGGAGACATTCCCTTAAATCAACTCAATCTGCTTTATGTATATAAATGTTGTGTATAATGTTATGTGTAACATTACCATGGAAGGTAAGAGAAGTAGGAAACTATGTGACCTGTAGCAACTGGAGCACTCAGGTCAAAGGTTGCCTGGCCACAAGGGCCTCTAATCTCTATCAAAACCCCAGGAAACAGTTGTAATTATTGTGCCCATTTTATAGAGGATGAAACTGCAGGTCAGAGAGCTGAATGAACCACTACCCAAGAACACAGTCAGGAAGGGTCAGAGCTGGGACTCAAATTACTTTGGGGGAAAGTTGAATGTAAAGAGTTTTCTCTTGTGGCCAAGTCACCTTTCCTTCTAAAACCATCTGTGCTTAGAATAACTTTTAAAATCTAATACTAGCCATACTTATTTAACCATTTACTAGTTATTCTTCAATACTATAGAATATAATAACTATTGTGCATGTCTGGGTGTGTGTCAGATTCTGTTACAACACTAAATCCTGTTCTTATTGCTCACTGTTTCCATCTGGGGCTCTCCTCTCCCCCTTGATGCTGCTGACCCACTGGTACCAGCATAAAATAAAGTGTAGAGATGGGAATTTTAACTGGGATGGCAGTAGAGATCTCACAGCCAATCCAGATGGGACTCCCCTCCGTTTCTGGCTCCTGGCTCCCCTTGCCAGGAGTCCCTGACGATGGCCAGCCCAGGAGAGGGGACAGAAGCACATGGGATGATGGCACAAGAGCTGAAGAACGGCTCAGCTCAGCAGCGTTGTCTGCAACTAGCCTGGACTTGGAGTCAGGACTAAGACTAATGGGCGTTGTGTGGCTCGGATGCCAACTTGGTAAGTGACCTGACTTCTATGGCTTCTGTTTTCTCATCTATACATCAAGGATGACACCACCTCCATGGAGAACTAAACAAGAAAATGAAATCTAATGAACTACCACAAAGGTGCCCGCCACATAGTAGACACAGAGTATCCACAGAATTTTACAGCAAAAGGCTGTTTGCTCCAGCCCTTTTGCTTTGCAAATGAATAAATGGAGGCTCAGTGAGGTGAGTGTCATTCCCAATGTGACCTGACTGTGGAGTATAGCACCAAGAATGGATACCAGCTCTTTCCCCTCCTGCCAAGTGTGCTGTCCTATACACCATGCTGCTCTGGCATGTGGAAGGAGAGCGTTTGGAAGCCCAGATGAGTGTACATGGGCCAGGAGTAGGCTAAGAGAGCTGCGAGCCTTCAGGTTGGATATGTGCACACTCTGGAATTCTCCTTGAGGGCAGGGACTTTGTTGTCTCACTCCTGTATCTCCAGTGCCTAGAACACTGCTTGGCAAATAGGTCCCAGCCAATATTTTTGACTGACTGAAACACACACACTTCTGCAAGGCAGAGAACTCACTGGAACTCTACTGCCTAGTCCAATAGAGTCCATCCTAGAATTTAAGCCAGACTAATTGTACCTCAGAAGCTTCTATCATCTGCTAGAGCTCTCCATGTAGGCCCAGTACCTTCAATATTCGAAAGGCTGTTAGACTCCAAATAGCTTCTCTACCATCAAAACCTAGCTTCCTTTTATCCTGCTCCTGCTTCTGGATCCTAACCCCTCAACAATCTATGGAATTTTCCTACAGAACAAAAATGATTGTAATTTACCACTGTTTCCCCTGATAGCCAGAAAGGAACATAAGGGAACTTTGATCTAAATTATGGTTTTCCCAAGGAAATGATCGAGTTGAAGTGAAAGAAAGAGTCAAAATGAACTCAATGGATTGCAAAAGAGGACAGAAGCTTCCAGGCAGAGGAAATAGCATGAGCAAATATCCTGTGGCAGCAGAGAGTGTGGCAGCTTTTTTGAGTGCCTGAAAGTTAGTGTGCCAGGAGCCCTCGGAGTGGGGGGAATCCTGGCATGAGAAGAAACAAGGAGATGGACACAGAAGCAGAGGAGCCAAATTTGTCTAGCTCTAAAGGGGATATTACTGGGGCACAGATTTCAGCTCAATAATTTGGCATCAGTAGGAGCTCTAAAAAAAGGATAGCCAGCTGTCTTAGGATGAGAAGCTGTGAGTTGCTGTGAATGACAATGTACGAGTAGAGAGATAGTTGGTATCTTTCAGGGAACTTAGTTATAGCGTGGAGTGGGATGTTGGGATAGAAGATCTTTGACTTTTCTGATTTTAAAGTTCAATGATAGAATGTTTGGCCTACTAAGTAAGGCTCTAGTAGATAAAGCTATTCCCCCAAATTCTGAGCTAGACAGAGATCACCCCAGTTAAACAGAAGGTTGGGAAAGGTTGTTTCCACCCTGCCCCACATCCCTTTCTCCCCGGGGACACCACAAGGCCCTTGTACTGACCTTCCCTGCAGGTACCCTCCCTCCATGAGAAAATTTCCCTGCTCGGTGTTCCAGTTCACAAGTGGCAGCTCCTACCCAGTCTAATGTACTATTGGACTTCCGGGTTTTAGAATTAAGCTTCCAGATTTCAAGTCCTGGCTCCATATTTCCTGTTTATGTGACATCAAGTTAAGTCTTTAGTTTCCTCATCTGTATAATGGTAATAATAATGGTACCTACCCTATTGGGTTTTACTACTAACAATATAATAAACAAAATCACTTAGTATCATGCCTGGAACACTATAAATGCTCACTAAATATTAGCTACTGTAATTTAAAGAACTAATTGCTAATAAAACTCAATGCTGCTCCTTCTAGAATAACAACTATTTGCATGAATTTGGAGCCAATTTGTCTGGATTCAAATTTTGCCTCTACTACTTCCTACTTGTGTGACCTGCCTTGAGCAAATTACTTAGTAGCTCTGTGCTTCCACTTCTAGCATGTGAAATAGAGATAACAAAAGCACCTACACCATTAAGTTATTGTGAGAATCAAATGAGTAATAGTTGTAAAGCACTTAAACCAGAATCTCATAGAGGAAATGTTAGTAGGTGTTTGCAGAATTATTCACATTTCAAATGGTCTCTTGTTGAAAGTCTGGAGGAATGAATCTGTAATAGTGGAAGTTACATGACATAGGTTTCTGGGAAGTTATTTCTAAGTGGGAGGGCTTTTGGTGCCTATCAAATAGTACCACATGTGTGGTGAACAAGATCTCTCTCCAACTGCTCAAAGTTCAACGGTTCTGTCTCTGAACCTGTGGGAGGCAGTGAGGCCACCATGTGTAGAGATGAGAGAACAAGTGTCCCATCACTCTCACAGTCACTGGGAAGGGGCAGTCCAGGCTTCCTCGCACATACCATCGCAGGGCAGCCCTGGTCCTTGTCTCCATAGCACTCCACGGTGCTCACCCTTTGAGAAAAAGCCACATCTCTTGGGGAAATCCTTTCCTACCCCCTTCTCCAATCTCCTCCACTACAAGCACAAGCCATTTGTTATTCATCTTTGTATTCCTAGAACTTGGCAGTGGCGCTGACATGTACTAGTTGCTCAGTAAGTCTCTTTGAATGGACTGCTCTATGCACAGACCAGCTCTGTCCTGCTCTGGTTTCCCACCTTCCAGTTCTTATCTGCAGCTGTTAAATCAGACAGGCTTTGTTTTGGGAACATTCTCTGGGCTTCCTGGATTTCTAAATCACATCAGCAACATCTTCGTCTGTGATTATCAATGGTCTCAGAAGAGTACATCAGCAGAATGTTCCAGAACACAGAGCTCAGAGAACCCCATCAAGGCAGGCACATCCCAGTCTTTACAGCTCCACCCCCAGGAACTCCATTTCAGCTTGTCCTTCCTTCAAAAGGAAGATTGTTAGACCACTTCTATGAGGGAGTCTTCTGGTATGTTTCGAGTGCTCTGGGTTATTTATTTCCTCAAGACTTCAACCACAATTTGTGATGTGGCCTCTCCTGATTCAAAATAGCAAGACCAGACAGCCATGTGATATTTGTCCCTCTTTATTTCCAGATGTCATAAAATGTAGAAGTACATAGCATAGCACCCTGAAGATCTCCTCACACTGGAATCTTTTGTGCACTTTAATCCTCACAAATACTTACAAGATATTCCTCCATCCTACAAAAAAACTTAAGGAGGCTAAGTGACTTGTGGAAACTGCTAGTGTCTGGAACATGACTTGGGTCTCCTGGTTTCTATTCCCACCAGAAGTAATTGAGACAAATCAGATTTGAGAGGAATTTACAGATAGATGAACCAGTCCAATGAAATCTGTCAGATTTAATTCAAGAGAAAAACTGAGCTGGTTCTAGAAAACAAAAACAAAACTGAAACCTAAAGCAACTCTAGAACCAGCTCACATGGAATGTGTAAAAGGTAAACACTGGTTAAGGAGCAAGGCAAAGCTGGACTTATCAGCAATGTCAGGGCTCTGGAGGATGAGCTCCGGCCAAGCAAGCACACCCTTGCCATTCAGTCCCTCTGCCATTATGCACTGAGAGCCAGGCACCATGCTGACTCCTGGGGAATCAGGCAAGGGGCTCTGTGACCTTCCCATCTGTAGGACCACATGAGAGGCAGGAAAAACAATGAGTTACAGGGGAGCGTGGGAAGTCTTAACAATAATGGCATCTGTGGTGGCTGGGGGGTGGGGGTGCTCCAGAGGCAGGTATTTGCCCCAGCTTGGAAAGGTCAACAAACTTCAGAAAAGGTGATGTTTAAACAGTGCTGCAAGGCTAAGTAAGCAAAATTTGCCAAATGGATGAGAAGGCAGATGAAGGTGCTCCAGTCACAGGAAACAACTGGGGCAAAGGCAGGGGGCTTGTCAAAGTCAGCATGGGGGGGCAACTGCAAGGGTAGCTGAGAAAGGGTGTGTTCAAGAAAAGCCATTGGTCATGCTAAAAAGTTTGAACTTGATCCTGAAGATGACAGGTAACCATTCAAGATTTTGTTCTTAAATGGAAGTGATGTGATTATGTTTCCTCTTTAGAAAGTTTACACTAGAGGATTATTTAGAAAACAGAGTACACCGAATGGGGAGACCAGTGCTTAATACCCTTGGCAGTCGAGTAGGTGAAAAACAGCTAGACCTAGAATTATGGGAGCAGCAGGTAGGATGAAAATGTTTAAAGGATATTTAGAAACTAGAGATTATTATTAGAAACTAGAGAAACTTAAAGATATGGGAAAAATGCATATTGACCCGAATTTCCCATGAGTCACTGGGAAGCAGACACCCCGTTCCCTGAGGTGGAGGGGCAGATTTGAGTTGAAATATGTTGAGTTGGAAATGCCAGCAGGGCATCTGCGTGGAGAGCTGAGTAGATAGTGGGAAACATGAGTTCCCAGCCCAGGAGAGAACCAGAGGCCCCGTGGAGTTGGGAGTTGGGTGGTGGGTGAGATAACCCACAGGCACCCAGCAACGGAAAAGGGGAACAAGGCTAAGCACTGCCTCGGGAACAATCCTGGCTCTGCAGGTGGGGACAAAGACAAAGAAAAATGTGCAAGGGAAACAAAGAAGAGACCAGGGATGAGAACAGAAAGAGTCGCAGTAGTGAAAGTTCTAAAGGAGAGAATACTTGCACTGCACTTGGATCGTGCCCCAGCCCTGCCCCAGGGGCCTCATGTGTGTCCTCTCACTTCACGCTCCTGGGAAAATCCCATGAGCAACCTTTAGTGTCCTACTCTAACCGAGTGGATACAGCAGCCCAGAAAGGTGGAATGACTTGTCCAGGACCGCAAAACTGGGGTTAGAGCCAAAAGTATCTGGCTCCAAAGTCCACGATACTGTTTGCAGAGTATAAATTGCTTCAGAGGTCAAGTCAAATAAGGTTGAAAAAGGCTGAATGGATGTAAGAAGTCACGGTTCAGACACAGGTGGAGTGTCATTGCTGTGAATTACAAAGTGAATAGAAGGTGAGCAGACAAGGCAGACATTGAAGGTGCAGTATTTTTTTTTAGAGAACTTCCCTCACCCATTCAACAAACATTCCAAAATATTTTTGACTGTTTCTATCCTGTGGCACGCACTGTTCTAGGTGCTAGGGATACCAAGTCACTGCTCTTGAGGGTCTTAGAATTGGGTGATGAGAGAGACAGTTAACATATAGTACCAAACCCACCATGTATGTCAGATGGTAGGAAGGGCTAGGAAAAGGAATAAAGCCAGGAAGGGAGCAGAGAATGAGAGGCAACAGCGGGAAGAGGGACGGTCGTAGGCAGTATTTAATGTGGGGTGGCCTCTGTAAGACATTTGAACAGACACATGAATAAGCTAGGCTTACAGAGAGCCCCGGGCAGAAGGGACAGCCAGCACAAATGCCCAGAGGCAGGGCCACGCCTGTCACAACATCTGCTAAAAGGCAGATCTGCAGGGGCCACAGTGCCCAGGACCCTGGAGGCCCTGGCAAGAAATCTGGGTTTATTCTGAGTAAGATGGGAATCCTCTGTAGGCAAGAGGTTCTGTCCTTCACCATCCATGCCAAAGGCAGAGATTACTGGGTCAGGGATCCTCAGAAAAAAAGTGTTCCCATCCTCACCTCCTTTCTGGCTGGAGCAGCAGCATAGCAGTGATGAGCAGGAAAGCTGGTAAAGCAGGATCAAGCCCAAAGCAGGACCTGAAGTGGCCTCCCTAATCACTGCCCCAGTCAAGGCCCCTGGCCTTGGAAGGGCAGGGATTCAACATAACCACCATGTGTAACTGCAGGCCCCCTGAGTATTCCTATTGTTAGTCTGTATATCTGCCATTCCTGCCCCTCAGAATCACCTTCCCAACCAGAGGTACTTCGACAACAGGAACCAAAACAGGAATGGAATTCTTAAATTGCCAGCACCTTGAACCACCTCAGAGAAATGCTACAACCTCACACAACTTTCGAGAGTTTAAGAACCAGAGCTCGGGGTTCCCTGGGTGTATGAGTAGAGCCCTGTCCTATTAGCTCCTCGTGCAGGGAGTTAATCAGAGCTGTACAGAAGACACGCTGTCCCCAGTACAGGGGTTACACACGGCATCCTGCAATGGGGTCCTGCAGCTGAGAACACTTACCTCCCCACACCCCAGGAAGATTCCAGATGAGGGAAGTGATAGATGGACAGAGTGGGAGGGGGTGCCCCAGTCTATCACTTTCCTTGGTCCCGGGGTGCATTGGCCCTAGAAAAGTTTTGGAACTTCCAGCAGAGGACCATTTATCATGA
Source organism: Manis javanica (assembly GCF_040802235.1). Taxonomy (NCBI): domain Eukaryota; kingdom Metazoa; phylum Chordata; class Mammalia; order Pholidota; family Manidae; genus Manis; species Manis javanica. The sequence goes on along the minus strand of NC_133157.1, from coordinate 161,723,294 downwards.
CTTAGCTGTCACCATTATATTCTTTCATCCTGTAATGGTAGTATGGGAATATCAATCGAGGACATACTATTGGGTGCAACCCCCTTCCATCTCTTTAGGGGGAATAGAGGCCAAAGGATGCCCCTCACTCTGGGAGATCTGAGGGACCAGCTCACAGGGAAGGGTTTTCTTGGCACACTGAGAACCCACCAGGCCTGAGGGGCAGTAGAGGCCCTTGTAACTGGTGTGACTCTGTCTTAGTCTGTGCGGGCTCCTTTAAATAAATATCAGAGACCAGGTAGCTTATAAACACAGAAATTTATTTCTCAAAGTTCTAGAGGCTGGAAGTCCCAGATCAGAGCACCAGCATGGTCTCCTTCTGGGGAGGCCCCTTCCTGGCTCACAGCCAGAGCCTTCCTGCTGTGTCCTCACCACAGGGAGGGCAAAGGGGCTCTCCGGAGCCTCTGTCATCATCACATTGGTCCCGCTCGTGAAGGCTTCACTTCATACTCAGTCACCTCCAAAAAGGCCCACCTCCTAACGCCATCATCTTTGGGGATTTGGATTTCGACATACGAATTTTAGGGGAGCCCATTCAGACCGCAGCCCCTGGTTATTAGCATACATTGGCATGCCTCTCTTTCACTCCTTAGTTATGTCTTGAACTGAACATGTGATTTTTTTTTCATCCCAATCCAAGGGCTTCACCCAAATCAGAAGGAAGTATTTCAAAAATTTTGCTTCTTTGTTTAATTTTCTACCACCATGGGTGCTACTTTTGCCTCATCTAGTGTGCAATTTTCTGAAGAATGTCCCCAAAGCATAGCTTTGTTAGCTAAGGTGATCTGTAGCAGAACTATTTAATAATTTGGTAATTAGCTAACTATCTTGTCCAATCAAAAATCTTCAAATGATTTTAGTTGAAAGTGGACATTTTAAACTATAACTGTTGTGCATAATAAATACCTTAAAATTCCATTTTCTCCATTGTGCTAAGTTTGATTTTAATTCCATCTTGACCAAATGGCTTTTATAGTGTGCTCCCAGAACATGCTATGTTCTTCTAGCATAGCACTTATGACATTGAATGACACTGGCTCACTGGTTTGTATTTATTAAAGCTGTTCAGATGCAGTAAAAAATACAATATAAATGAATGAGTAGATGATGGATGGACAGATGGACACTTCATACTGAAGACATGATAATATCAACAAATGTGGTTTTGCCCGTCCTCTTAAGACCTAGAAAAATCCTACATTGAGTGGAGGAAATTTGAAAAGAGAATGCAGTTAGCTCAGCAAGAGGGTCTGCTAACCATTCCAGGAACAGAATAAAAGGGAACAGAAAATACTAAAACATCCTCAGCCTCAAAACAGTGGGGGGAAGAAAAAAACAGTAGGGGAATGTATTCTAACCCAAACATCAGAAAAGTAGGGAAGAGATGAAAAACTCATACTTCCCTAGGACATAGAAACAATCTTCCATATCATATATTTTTTAATCAATGTAGTGTCATTTATCACACATCACACATTTATTATATAGACACACACTCTCCCACTTTTTTCTAATTACAAAGGTAACATTAAGGATGAGGAATTAAAACATACATTCATAATTAAAATACAAAAGTCTCAAGGTTTCCAGAGGTGACCATAATTACCTTTTAGTTATGTCCAATTCATATTTGACATGAGGCTTTAGTAAGGGGACTTTGAAAAATATTGAAACTCATTCTTACACATCCATTTTCACTCATTCATTAAAAGATGCTGAGGGCAGGCATCTTTGTGTGCCTTGTTCACTGAAATTATCCCAGCATAAGAACAGCACCTGACACAGAGCAGCTACTCTGTGAACACTTGTTATATGAATGCACAAACAATTGAACATCCACCATGTACCACACTCTGTCTTGCATAGACTCAGCAGTGGGAATGCTGGCTTTCAAAGACTTAGAGGACAGGCATGAGCACCCCACTGTCGCTGTTGGTGAGAAACCCAGAGACCCAAGTTCTGGACCTTTTTCCTTTTCACCCCTCCCTGCCCTCTCTACTCCCCTCCGAATGATCCAGAGCTGCTCCAGCCATACTCCCACCTGGGTCAGGTTCCCATCATCTGTACTCCTGCGCATATTGGTACTTATCTCCATCAAAGCACTTGCCACACCGTCACTGGTATAGATGGAATGTTTGTGTCCCCCAAAATTCATATGCTGAAATTCTAACCCAGTGTGATGGTATTTAGAGGTGGGGCCTTTGGGAGATATTTAGATTTAGATGAGGTCATGAAGGTGGGACACTCATGAGGGAATTGGTGTCCTTAAAAGAAGAGGTAGAGACAACAGGCTCACTCTTTCTCTGCTACATGAGGAACAGCACGAAGGCCATTGGCAAGCCGGGAAGAGAAGCCTTGCCAGGAACTGCACCTGCTGGCACAGTGATCTGGCACCTCCAGCCCCTAGAACTCTGAGGAAGGGATCTGTTGTTTAAGTCACCCAGTCTCGGGCATTCTGACACAGCAGCTCGAACTGCCTAGGACAGTCACTCGTTTTCTTATCCCTCTCTCTACTCCAGAAGACTATAAACTCTGAATATTTTTCTGGCATCTTTACATTTCTAGAAGAATCCATAGATCATAGGAAATGTTGAATCAAAGAGATGAATAGATGAATATGCTGTCATACACAGGAATGGATCATTCCACAAAGAGACATTTCATTTGAATGTGTAGCTATCATGGTAGGAATTTCAGGAATGGGGCAGGTGACAATCTCTGGGTCCCTCTTATATCCTGGAAAGGCAGCTGCATCTTTGTCTTTGCTGGGTGAGTCCTAAAATTACTGGTTCTTTCTGATCCTCTTCTTGCTCCCTCTTAGTTAGGACTTAAATTGAGCACCTGGTTTATGCTTCCCCTAAATCCTTGGGCTTGAGAAGTTTTCTCCTTGGAGACATTCTGTTTCATCACTTTTCTACTCTGGGCTTTATTCTTGCTACACCTGATGTCCAGTTTTGAAGAAAATGACAAAATGCACAGACCCCCGAACCTAAGATCGATTGTAATAAAATGATCTGGGGCATGTGATTTCCTTATCTAAGTTCTTCAAATTGTCTTAAACTGCAAGTAGAAACTCAAAATTCCTTATGTAAAAAGTCCTGTTTTCTCCATTCACTTCAAGCTAGATGGAATCCACCTCTCCAAGTCATTTACAAATTTTGTTTTCTTTCCCCTTCTACATTTTCTTTCCAAGAGAAACATTCACTCACTTTTTTAGCTACCTTCTAGAATCATGCTGGAAATTGAGATGAATCATCAAGTTTCCACAGCAGCTACAGGGAACCTGGGCCAAACAACTGGACACTTGTGTATGGAAGACTTGTAACATCCATTTTACCCAGATGGAGCTCACTTATTTTCTGCAGCATTTTAAAACAGAGCCTGGCACCACTACCCATCCTATTTATAGTTTAACATGTAACATAATATTTACTCCAGGCTCCAATAGGAATGCTTCTTTTAAATGTCAGTGGATTATTTACTATGGTAAACTAATTAGTTACATAAATGCTTCCCTTTTCAGGGTGGGTGAAGAGGAGACTGTTAATACTTCTTGGATTAACCTTGTATTATTATCATTTGAAGCTTTTTCACATTTAACATAATTATTACAAGACTGCACGAATTTGTATGCATAGTACATCTGTTGCTTAAGTGATGTGGAGCTTTTTCATTTTAACTCACATGGTAAAACAGAGTATCAATGCCATACATCCTGAATTAAGAGAATCATTGCAATTTGAACATGAAAAAAATCAACATACCATGTTAATGTTCTTGATTGGCAGTTTTCATTCACAGGGCTTTTGTAACAATTAGATCAAACATGCAAAATGGTGATAAACAAAAGAAGCATTGAAGGTCATCGATCCCTCAGGAATTATTACAGCGGTTCAAAGTAGTTTTCTTCTCGGACTTCTCAGGAATTCAGGTCAATGGTGAGAATAAATAGCAAAGAGATCTATATTTGGAGAATTGTCATGAATGGGTATGCTTCATCTCAGGGAAAGGGAACACATGTTTTTCCCGGTTTTTATCACAAAGAGATTATAATTATGAAAAATTGTAATGTGGCTTAAAATATAGCAAGAGAAAAATCTTTTCCAAAAAAAGAAAACAGCCATGTATGAGTTCTTGATACCTTTCACCCCGTCCCTTATTTTTCCATAACAGAAAAACTTTAAGTAGGGGCAGTATTCCTAATCAAGTAAGTAGCATAAAATTAAATCCTATATGTAAACAATATCACAGGTCAAAAATAGGCATAATAAACTTTTGTATTTAAAAATTACACTAATAACTATTGAGTTTTATATGCACCCGACACAGCTCTAAATGGGTCACATGAATTGTCACTAGATCCTCCCATCAACCCCTCGAGGTAAGTACTGTTATTCTTTCCATTGTAAAGGTGAGGAAATACAGGCACAGAAAAGTTAAATGATTCACTTGCTGTGGAATGGTGGAGCTATATAATATGGCAAAAGGAAAGGTTCTCAAATTGTGCTTTCAGGAGTCCTGGAGGTACCTGAGACTCTTTGCGGGTGGTTGAGGGGGTCCATGAGGTCAAAACTGTGTTGTAATAATGCTAAAAAACTGTTACTTGCCTTGTCTACTGTTTTTACTCCCAATAAGGTATACAAAGAACTTATCCAGATGCTGTATGATGTGTAGCATTGCAGCAGATTAGATGCAGAAGCAAATATAAAAATCCAACGGGTTTCTACTAAGCCAGACATCCAAGAGATATGCAAAAATGCAACACTGCCATTCTTCTCACTACATTTTGATTTGTTTTGAAAAATATACTTACTTTCATAAAAATTCTGCTGTTTGTTAATATATAATGGGTTTATTATCTTTTGTAAATGAGTTAAGTAAATGCTTCAGCTTTCTTAGATTTAATTTTTAATGTAATAAATATAAATGTAACTCATATAAACAAAAGCTCTTTAGGGTCCTCAATAACATTTAGGAGCGTAAAAGGGTCCTAAGATCGAAAAGGTTGAGAATGACTATCGTACAGTCTTTCACAGCCTATAAAAAGGGCATTAACATATCACATACACCAATGACAGAAGAGGTTGTGAAAAGATAGCAAGATCTATATGTTGTCAAAAATCTTGATGGAAAAAAAAAAAACTCAGGCCAACATCCAAATGTCTTCAACACCTGAATTAATATCTCAACACCTGGCTTTGGAGCTGAGATGTAAAATTTTAATCCAAATATGTCCTTTGACTTTTAAGAGAACCCACTGCCTAGTACTTCCTTTGCCTGGAATGTCCCCAAATGTCCACCAGCCTCCCTTGTCCACTTCATTCAGATCTCTGTGTAGATGACCAGGCCATCCTATCTGAATCAGCAACCATCCCCATCCCCTCTATCACTCTCTATTCCTTGATTTGCCTTATTTTTCTTTATAACAGTTACCACATCTAATACATACATATTTTCTTCTGTGCCTTCACCACATGAATTATAAACTGCGTAAAGGTGGGAATGTTTATCTTTTTGTTCACTGTGCAGCCCCGATTCTCAAAATTTTTGCTAAATAAGTATTTAAACAAATGAATGAATGGCTTATGTAAAAAAATAATACAATGGAAGAGCAAGAACAAAAATAAAATAGGTACTTTAAGAATAAGTTGTCCAAACAAATCAATACTGAGCAAATACTTGAGTACATAGTTGCTATAGAGACAACACAACATGTTCACATTTTTTTCTCTTCCTGGGCACACAATGCCAGCTTCCCTTACAGTTGGAACCATGGGACTGAGTTCTGGCCAGGGCTCAAAATGGAACATAGGTACAAATCACCTGGAAATCTTGTGAAACCGTAGATATTAATTCAGTAGGTCTGGGGCATATGATTGTGTACTTCTAACAAGCTCTCAAATGAAGATGATGCTTCAAGTCTGTGGGCCATGCTTTGAAGCTATTTTTACAGCTAGCGCTTAAAAAATATGCCATCCAGAAATGGTAACACCCTAGTAGCAATGAACACACCTACCACCCAAATCTTGGTTTCTCCAGTAAAAGGATAAAGGATTCTTTTCATGGCTGGTTGGAGACTTGGCTGATTTTAGGACTGGGACAGAAAACATAAGCCTGGAAGATCTTGTTCTGTCAAAAAGTAAGAAACTGCTTACTTATGTCCAAGGGACACAGGAGCTAACTGAAAAGAGTCCCAATGGCCAAAGCTGGAACAATCTGAGCCACAAAATAAGTAAAGAATTATTGGATTATAACCCAAGGTATGGAATAAGTATACAAGAGTCCATGCTTATATAAATGAATTATTGAATAAATTAATAAATGAGAGAGAAATGACAAGCTGCCTGTGCAGAATTCCAAATAATTTACATAGATATTCTGCCTTCAAGGAGGAAGAGTACAGTCCTACTCCTTAGGTGTGTCCTGGGCATCATGACTCTTTCTGAAGACTACAGTGTGGAAAAGGGGCTAAAAAGAGTAACTTTACAGTGGAGACACATGACACACTATCTCAGCTAAGTGATCATGGTCAACATCAGTGATAAACCATGCTGATAGCATGTACCCCTGATACGTGATCAAAATGACACCTCATCTTTGTGGTTTTTCTCCCAAAAAGATATAAACCTAGTCTAGCCATAACAAAAATTCCAACAGAGGGGCATTCTACAACATAATTGACCAATATTCCTCAAGGTTATCAAAAACAAGGAATGTCAGACATTGTTAGTCAGGAGAAGGGGAAGGAGACAGGATAACTAAATATAATGTGGCATCCTGGATGGGATCCTGGAACAAAGAAAGGGCATTAGGTAAAAACTAAGGAAATCTTAGTAAGATATAGACTTTAGTTAATGGTAGGTCAGCAGAGCCGCTATAAACCACAGAAATATAACTCAGTAAACCAAACAAAATGAATTTTTAACTCATCTTCCCTTTAGCCAGCTCCCAAAAATGCATACAGCCTCTCCAAAGCCACCAGACACAAGGAAAAGGAAGATCAAGAAGTCAGAGTAAAAAAGACAGCAGTTATAACAAACTGCAGTTAGAATATCTTACTTTTGAGAATTTTACATAAACATTGAACCAGATAAAGACATTCCTAGGGCCCTCCCAGGGCCTCAGGAGGAGTCCATGCACTAGAGGGTCCCTGAAACTTAAGCGTCAATAACTTCATGGCAAACCTACCTCTGGGCAAAGGTTGCCTCCAAAATCAAACACATCCGGTAGGACAGTATTAACTCTGGAGCCAGACAGCCTGGCATAGAAACCTAGCTCCACAGCTTAGGAACTGTGAGAACTTGGGCAAAGTTCTCAACCTGTGATTCACTTTGCTCACCTATAAAATGGAGACCCTAAGACCAATAGCTCACAGTGTTGTTATGAGCATTCACTGATTGGCATGTGGCATATTCAACAAGCATATCAGACATGCTGATATGTCTCTCTTTCTTAATGGTAGGGGAACAGCGGGTCTTTCATTTTGAAGGGAATATTGTGCCCTATGGCTGCCTGCCGTTAGCGTGATAAACCATACACAGTTTGCCTTTGGATGGGACCTCTCCAACCCCCCACCCCAATCTTTCCACTGAAATCACAGGCCTCATTTCAATGACAACATCTCCATAAACAATTCTAGCCTTCAGAAAATGGTCACTAAAGGACTTTTTAAATTTTTTTCAAAACCCTAGGTAGGAGCATTAGATGGGCTGAGTGTGGTCACATGCCTGCATCTGCTCTGCTGGGGACAGGAAAAAATTCCTATAATTTATATGAGGTGAAGAAAGGCCCTTCCTGGCATGAAGATACAATCTTGCAAAAGAATAGAAAGAAGATGTGGGTGGTTGGTATCAAAAAAGGGGAGGAAAACAAAGAGAAAAGAAATATCTGCCCAAAACTTTTGCCCCATTCTACTGCGACTCTATGGCTATTGTCCCTTCTTCCCACTAAGCTGTGAACTACTCAGCAATCATCTTGCTCTTTTGTGTGCCCCACACCACTGGCACAGTGCCTGGATTAAAGTAGGTGACTCAGGAAGTCTTGGGTGGTGGTGCTTTTCGTTTTTCATTAAAGCACTTGTAGAGCTCTTGAGAACCAAGACTGGACAGTTAAACTGAGGCACTAAACAAACAAAACAAGGGACAAAAAGCCAGATCACTGCACAAAGGGCAAGGACCCAGGAAGAGGTGCCCAGAAATGGTGCCAGCCTAGCCAATCTGAGGTTAAGTCAGAATCAAATCTATAAATTCAACTATTTTTTTAATCTTATCTTCTTCATTATTTCTTTAATAAAAATCTCCTCTGAATGATTACCTTTTCTCAACTACACCCAAAGGGGTTTAGGCCAGGGTCGCCACCAGTTGGGGGTGGAGGGGATGATGGTCAGAGGTGAATGGGATGGCCAGATGTCAGGACAGCAAGGGAAAAGTACTATGCTCTCAGTTGAAGGCCATGTTCTAAACTGCACTAAGGGAAACAAATGAAAAATGGGCAGCACAGTGAAGCTCTAGGACTAGACAATCCAACGCCAAGATTCTTAGCTCCTTAAAGACAGATATGTCAGCAAATTCCCTGCGGGTGCTTAAACATTTATAGCCCCATTTAAATATGTCAGAATTAGGCTCGCTAATAATTGGAACATTTCTTTTGTCTCATCTCCTCTTGGTTCTTGATGTTCCCGGGAAGTAGATAATACTAGTGTAATTATCTCAGAGAGAGGAATTTGGGACACTGAGAAGGCATCCTATCCAGAATCACACTGCAAACCCCTAGGGCTTCCAACTCGAGAACTCAGGCTGCTGTTCTGTCTTCTTGATTCATTGATTAAGATCCATGAATGATAGCTTTTTATAGATTCTATGACTTCTTCTTCAGTACCAGTCATTTTAAAGTCAAAAAAACTTTCTAATTTTGGTAATAAACTGGACTCTTTGGACATTCGTGCTGGAGAATTACTGTCTCTTGGTAGTTTGCCTTCACACCAGACCATTTATACCTATTAATAGTCATTTGTGGATCTTTTTCTGGCCAGAAGTAAATGTTCCAGGTTTACTTTGCAGGAATGGTGCCTGTTAATCTGGATACTAAAATATTTTCTGTATTTAATATCTCAGACTTCCACCCAAATAAGACCATTGTGAATATCTCCAGTGGCCCACTATTTCTTATCCTTTACATTTTCATTACAATTTTATTGAGTCCTAGAAAAGAGGCCCTATTTAAGGCAGATGGCTAAAGATACTAGAGTATGTGTTAACATTAAAGATATTTCGACTTGCAGTATAATATGCTATTCATTGAGTTCTTCTGAGAAACTTTTAAACTTCTGGGAATTGGGTCATGTCTTGAAGAGGAGTGGCTTCAATCAATGTTTACAGTGTTTCTTTGTGTGTGTGAATTTAACCTTTGGAACCACCAATATATTGTCGCTAGGTTTCCCTTAGGGTTATGTCAAGTGCTCAGTACTGTTTTATATTATTGACATTTCCCATGCCTATCTAAACCGAAATATGCAATTCGATTACAAATTCACAAAGGGCAGAGCCTATAACTTAAACTTCTTGTCATTTCCCTACAACAGAGGTCCAGTACTTTGCATCAAGTAGGTACTCGATAAATATCTGCTCATTGACTGAAGCACCAGAACCTGGAAATGTGGAGATGACCAAGGAGTGAGAGAGGAGAGCAGAGCCATCAGCCCAGCACTCAGAGGCTTCTAGTGCAATGGTGACAAAATCATCAGTCACATCAGAGGGGGACCTTAGCTCCCCCTTTGAGGAAAATCACATGGTCCTCGCTGTTTGGCACTCATCTCCCATCCCTTCTGATTTCATCAGAGAGATCGAACTGGCCATTGTACTGCTTGTGCTCCTCACCCCTCCTCTGGCCTCTGCAGTTCCACTCCTGGACTAAAGAAAATATACAAACACAGTCGCCATGTACGCAACAGGCATTACTGTCTTAAAAGGGTGTGAATCCAAAAGGGTATCCTGTGGGATTAATACATAAATCAAGTATAGAAATCGAATGCATAATCATATCTGACTTGATTATTTTTCTTGTCATTCATGATGCGTGATCAAGACCAAAACAGTTTCTGTGACATGACTGCCCTTCCATTGTTCACCACATAGAACTTGTTCACAATGTAGGACCGTCATGCCCCAAGAGACTGGAAACAGCCGAGAATTAATGATTGTGTATTAAGTCCCCCACACAGAATTCTATTGTTAGTAACATTTATTTGCTCTATAAATATGAGGGGTGCCCTCTCAGCACAACTCTTGTGCAGTTAAGCCTCGAGTCCCCTGGCTGGTCCTTTCAGATCTTTGATATCTCATTGCGTCTCCTCCCTTATCTGCGGGTCAGTGGCAGGGAGGGACCGACAAGTGGCGCCCAAACAGGGACCCTGAAACTCAGAGCGGGGAAGCCCAAAGATCGTAGATCCAGTAAGACTCCCGGGAAAGTGGAGGTAGGGACAGGGTCGAGACGTCAGGGACACTATAATGGGCCAAACTGAAACTAAAGCAGCTAAACCGGAGGATTGTTTAAAATTACTCCGTGCCCTCCTAAAAATGTCAGGAGTGAAAACTTCTAAAAAAGACTGCTCAACTTCACAGATAAATTAAAAACCATTGTTACTGGTTGCCACCACAGGGAACCCTTAAATAAGCTGATTGGCATACTGCATTAAGAGATTTTAGAAAGGCTCACAGACAGGGAGATATTATCCCTGCGCCTGTTTGGTCTTTATGTAATTGGATCACTCTCGCTTTGCAACCTCTGCAAACTCTGCAGTAACACAAGTACATCTGTGTTGCCTAAAAGCCTGAGAAAAAATAAAAACAGCTGGAAAGCCTGCCTTACGATTTAGTAAACTTAAACAGGGAATTAATGAATCATATCTTGACTTTGTTGCAAGATTGCAAGATAATTTGAGAAGGACAGTAGCACATCCAGATTTGAGAGACACGTTGTTGCAGATGTTAGCCTATGATAATGCAAATACGGAGTGTCAAAGAGTTCTTAGACCTTTAAAAGCCGGGGGAGCTAGAATGGAAGATTATACCAAGTCATGTGCAGATGTAGGTTCCCTACATATCAAGCTAATTTACTAGCAACTGCTATGAAAGGAAGTCGAGGGGAAGTTCAAAAAATTTGAAATGCTTTGGTTGCGGCCAACAAGGACATATGAAAAAAGACTGTCAATCTAAAAAGGGGACAAAAGAGTCAACTTTCAAAAATAGACCGCCGTCTGTTTGCCCAAAATGTAAAAAAGGGAGACATTGGTCTAATGAATGTCGTTCAAAATTTGATCAAGATGGTAATACTATCAATGAGTCTCGGTCTTTAAACCTTCAACTGGGCCAGCCTCTGAGGCTCTAGAAAATAATACAGAGGCATCCTCTCCAGTTAAAAGAACATGGCATGATTTGTAAGCAACAAGTAAAGGAAGTGCTGCTGTAGATCTTGCCTCTTCTCAATCTGTAATATTTACACCCATCACAAGGAGTCCAATTACTTAGTACAGGAATTTTTGGCCCTTTACCAGTCAATGCTGTAGGATTACTTTTGGGTCGCAGTAGCTAGACATTAAAAGGATTAATAGTAAGACCTGGGGTTATTGATCAAAATTATATGGGTGAGATTAAAATAATGGTGTCCTCTGAAAAGGAATTATATATATCTCAAGGAGAAAGAACAGCTCAGTCACTTTTACTCCCCTGTCTCCCACCTTCAACAACATCCTATGAAAGAGGAAAAGGTGGATTTGGAAGTACAAATAAACAAATATGGCTTAATACAAAAATCACAGCTGAAAGACCTCAATCTAAGGTCTATATTCAAGGCAAGTCTTTTACAGAATTGTTAGACACAGGGGCTCATGTGTCTGTAATTGCTCTTAAACACTGGCTAAAAAATTGGCCCAAACAAGAAAAGCACGTTCAGGTTTCATGCATTGGTACAGCCTCTCAAGTATGGCAAAGTTCAGCTACCTTATGTTGTCTAGACCCTGAGGATCAATTAGCTTTATTGAAACCTTTAATTGTTGAGGTAGCAATTAATCTCCAGGGATGAGACTTGATGCAGCAATGGCAAGCTACACTGTCTTTTGATGAACCTTCATCTGTTCAATCTTTTTCTTAGGGGTCATTGATACACGGCTGCCAGCTCCTATACCATTACAGTGGACCACTCAGATGCCTGTTCGGGTGGATCAGTGGCCCCTCAATAAAGAAAATCTGGCAGCCTTATACACATTAGTTCAAGAACAGCTTCAGCTAGATAGATAAGATTCTCCACAAGCCCATGGAATTCCCCTGTATTTGTTATTTTAAAAAAAGTCAGAAAACTGGAGACTCTTACATGACTTAAGACAAATTAATGCAGTCCTTAAACCTATGGGACCTTTACAACAAGGCCTCCCTTCTCCGGCTATGATTCCAAAGGACTGGAACATGGCTATCATTGATCTTAAAGATTGCTTTTTTACAATTCCTTTAGCCATAGCAGACAGGGAAAATTTGCTTTTACTGTGCCTTCCTTAAACTTACAGGCCCCTTCAGAAACATTCCAATGGAAAGTACTTCCTCAAGGAATGTTAAACAGCCCTACAATTTGTCAAAATTATGTGCATAGGGCTCTTCAGCCTATACGTGAAAAATAGCTCCCAGCTTATATCATTCATTATATGGATGATATTCTTATAGCCCTACCTAAACATCTATCTCTTACTACTATTCTCAATGGACTGAAGCTGAACTAAAACAATGGGGCTTACAAATAACCCCTGATAAAATACAAATACAATACCCAATGAATTACTTGGGGAATAAAATTCAAGAAAATACAATAATCCCTCAGAAAATTCAGATAAGGAGAAATCATCTTTAAATTTTAAATGATTTTCAATAGCTATTAGGAGGTATCAATTGGATCTGACCATTATTAGCTATTCCTACTTATAAACTACATCTTTTCAATACCTTAGAAGGACCCTCAGATCTTAATAGTCCTAGAGACTTAACCTCAAAAGCTGAGGAAGAACTCAAATGGATAGAACAACACATTCAAAAAGCTCAATTATCAAAAACTAACTTACATAAACCTTTACTTTTATTAATTTATTTTACACCCCATTCTCCCACGGGATTGCTGTCAATATGACAGTTGGCTGGAATGGATATTTTTACAGTATCAAACTACTACCTCGTTACAACCTTACATTGACAAAGTAGCCTCCATTATCCTTAAAGGATGACAGAGATTAAGACAGATGATTGGTCAAGATCCTCACTCCATTATTCTTCCATTGTCTAAACAAAATATTATACAAGTATTTCGAGAAAATACTCATTGGCAAATTGCACTTTCTGATTTTTTAAGAAATATTGACTGTCATTACCCTAAGAATAAATTATTTTCCTTTCTTCAGCACCATCAATATATCCTTCCTCAAAAAACTTCTCTTAATCCATTATTAAATACTGTTACCTGTTTTACAGATGGTACAAAATCTTTTAAAGCAGCCTATACAACTTGCTCAGGTTTGTCAAAAACTTTTCAAATGTCTTTTACTTCTGTACAACATGAGTTAATATGCTGTATTGCAAGCTCTGCAAGATTTTCCAGGTCCTCTCAATATTGTTACTGACTCTGCTTATGCTGGCTTTTCTGTTCCTCTATTAGAAACTGGGACATTGGGCACTGTACAATCCCTATTAACACTTTATTCTCTCAATTACAGACATGTGTCCATCAACTTCTACACCCCTTCTTCATCATTCATATACTATCACACTCTAATTTACCAGGTCCTTTATCATATTATAATATAAAGTAGACAAACTTGTTTCTTTAGTTAATTACTCACCGGCTCAAGATTATCATAACCTGACTCATGCTCCCTCCTTTACTTTACAAAAACGTTTTTCTCTCTCTGTATCTGAAGCTCAGAATATTTTGAATTCTTGTCCAACCTGTTCTCAAATTAATTCTCCTCATTTACAAGCTGGAACTGTTCCCAGAGGAACACATCCTAATGCCTATGGCAAATGGATGTTATTATTGTTCCTGAATTTGGAACTCTCAAACATGTTCATGTTTCCATTGATAATTATTCTTCAGCTTCGTGGGCCACAGCCTTAATAGGAGAATAATCTCATCATGTTATCACTCATCTTTTACAAGCATTTGCAGTATTAGGCATTCCTGCCACCATAAAAACTGACAATGCTCCAGTTTGCCTTTCCTCTACATTAAAAAAATTCTTTAAGTTACAGAATATCACTCATAAAACAGGCATTCCTTATAATTCTACAGGTCAAGCTCTAATTGAACATTGTCATCTTACTCTTAAGCATTATTTATTAAAACAAAATGGAGGATTACTCCCCAATATGATAAAATTAACTGCAAATCAATGATCAATGCATGCTTTACATATCCCTAATTTTGATCTTTTAAAGTGTGATGGACGATCAGCTATGGAAATGCATTTTTCTGACATTTCTTTTTCTAAAACAACAGCAGTTCCTGTGTGGTGGTCTCCAATAGGTTCTTCACAATGGTATAAAGGTCATATCAAAGTGTGGGGCAAAGGGTTTGTTTGTGTTGTTACAGAGGATCAGTGCCTGATTTAGCTACCCAGAAAATGAATCAAGATATGATATGAAAAAGAACTTCCAACATCAACATCCTCTGGAAAAGTCATTCCAGAAGATGACCATCAAAAAACTTCAACAAAGGCCTGTACGTCAAATACAGAAAATTGAAACCCACCAAAATCTAGTTCCTTTGTTTTTATTCCCGATAATGGCACTTATGCATGTACATACTACACAGGCTTACATTACAACAGCAAGCGTAGATAGTCCCCTTTTCTTAGGCCATGTGTGGTTCTTCATTGTTCATCTACTTACTCTACTCCTGTGGGCCCTGTAGTATGGAAAAAGAATGGTGAAGAAATATATAGACAAAAGATGGAGGAAAATTTGTATGGATTAATGTTACTGATCAATCTGTTACAGATAATGATCATTATGATATTTATAAAGCAGTTTTGACTCAGGAAGAATTGGCAATTATACCTATGAGAAGTTTCAAAAGGGAACTCCTGACATGTTATATAAAAGCAGTTATGTGTATTTGAATTTATCACTTATGCCAGAAGATAATTTCTCCTAACCTATCTTGTGGTTACAACTCATGAGCCAGGGATTACACAAGTCATCTTTTTGTGTGGCAGGAGATTCCTCTATCAGTAGATTGTTGAAGAAGAATTTCATAGGCATAGGACTTCCTTTTACAGTGTTTACTAACATATCAGGCATAAATATTACTCTTCCTCCTAAGACTCGCACTCCTGATGCTCAATCAAATTTACCTGTTAGTACTACTATAATCACTGACCGTGTATGTATTAATTGTACTTATACACCCTCTTATTATAATTCTACAATCAATCTAAAATGGTCTTCTGGATATAGACTTCCAAATAGTTGGGTATTTTTGTGTAACAACAAAACGTATCAAGCCCTCACTTCACATTATCGAGGTGTTTGTGGCGTGGAACACATTCTTCCTGCTCTAATAGATCATCCTGGAAATAATCACAAAAGATTTCTCCGAGCTCTGCCGTCTGATTGCGATGACAACTTGAAACTTTCAGATCCCACCGCTGTTGCAGTTGCAGCTGCCTTCCTCCTGCCTGTTCCTGGACTTGTTGGCGGAATGCAAAAAGAGATATCTAAGCTGGTCTGTGCGTACGGCAAGACAACAAATTTGACTGCTTCTATATTACCTGAACTCAGTCAAGACCTAGGAGAAGTATGAGTTGCAGTGCTTCAAATTCGCACTATTATAGACTATCTGCTGTTAAAGAACGTATGGGATGTGAACAGTTTCCAGGAATGTGTTGTTTTAATTTGTCTGATTTTTCTCAAACTATTCAAAATCAATTAGATGATATCCATCATATTAATCAATAAGTTTTTACAAATGCTTTTCTTTTTCCTTCCTAAATACAGCCCTTTACTAGAATTTGTGCTTCATACTTAAAATTACTGTGTGTCATAATCCTTCCAGCTGGTAAAGATACCTCAAGACAAGTGCTGGGCATAGAAGCCATGGAGCATAAATCTGCAAAGAAGTAAAAAGCTAACCTTTTCAAAGAATATTGCTTCTCTCTCACTTACTAACTTTACATCTCCCTATATGGCCCTGGAAGATTGCTGGTTAGCCAGAGACGGGTAAGATTCCTCAAGGGAGGAACAACCTAAGACAGGCACAGTCACAGGGCGGCCTTCAGGTGAGAAACTGGGGGTCAACAGAGGTGAAGCTTAGAACCTCATCCTCCCAGTTTTTAGATAAATCTTCTGCACCAATGGCTGTTTTGTTGTCCTTGTCTAGCTCTTACCAATACGTAGTTTATAGGCACAGACCTGACCACCTACCCTTGCTTTCCGACTGCACTAAACTCTACTTTCCATCTTTATTTTAAGTCACAAGATTTAAAAAATAGATTATCTTTTATGAAAAAGCAAACTGTGTCATTTTATTTAAAAAATAAGGGGGAAATGTGGGATTAATATATTAATCAAGTATAAAAATCCAATGTATAATCATATCTGACTTAATTATTTTTCTTGTCATTCATGATGCATGATCAAGACCAAAACAGTTTCTGTGACATGACTGCCCTTCCATTGTTCACCACATAAGAACTTGTTCACCATGTAAGAACGTCACCCCCCAAGAGACTGGAGACAGCTGAGAATTAATGATTGTGTATTAAGTCCCCCACATAGAATTCTATTATTGTTAACATTTATTTGCTCTATAAATACGAGGGGTGCCCTCTCAGCACCACTCTTGCATGGTTAAGCCTCGAGTCCCCTGGGTGGTCCTTTCAGATCTTTGATATCTCATCGTGTCTCCTCCCTTATCTGTAGATCAGAGGCAGGGAGGGACTGGCAGTATCCACCCTAGAGTCCAGACTGATTCCAAGTCAGTAATGCTCTTTTCTGAACTGCAAATTGGACAAGAAAAATCTGAGGAAGTCTGTCCTTTCAAGGACATCCCAAGAGCTAAAAGCTGGTCCTATATCCAGCCTGAATTATAAAAATCTGAACAATAAATTAAGTTTAAGACCAACCCTAGATTTAATTCCATCAGAGTCAGACAAATGAACCTAATTTGGTCTAATATTCCCAGCTGCACCCTGCAGAATTAATTGATCTAAAATATTTATTCAGGAACTGCTCTGTCCAAGACATTAATGAGGTGGGTACAAAGATGACAGACACATCCCTGGTAAATTAAAGACAATGTAAAATGTGGTAAATGCCATAAAAGGGGGCATGCAAGCATTCAGAAAGTGAATTTTCTTCTACCTGGCAACAATCAGGGAAAGTTTCAAGCCAGCATAGCATAGAAATAAGTTGGGTTTGGGTCAGAGCCAAACATGTGTGAAGGGAAATAATAGGCAATGAGGTTGAAAAGGGATCTTATGGGACTTTAAATTCTTAAAGGGGCTTTAGGGGACTCTACATTCCTGACCCAGGACTCTGGGCTCCTTCAGTGGCCAAAAGGAGCCACTCTAGGTTTATGAGCAGAGGAGGGCCATGAACTGTTCCTGAGGGTAGAGATTAATCTCACAGCAAGAAACAGAAAGGAGGGGTGAGGAGAAGCAGAGTGGAACCAAAAGTGAAGATACTTTGCACTGGGGGAAGAGGAGAGAGAGCAGGGGCGGCAGGCCCGGCTGCGGCTGGACAGGGAGAAGAGGACCAGATGGCCACGAGGCCTTGGGCTGGCACGGCAGGCCTTAGGGTAGCACCCTCTGCTTCATGACTGAATGATGGGAAAGCAAACCAGAGAGAAAAGATACAGCACTGAGACCAGCAGAAAAATTACTTCAAAGGAGTAGAGTGAACAGTGTCATTGTGAGCTTTTCCTAACGTCTTTCTTAGACCCTCATTACCAGGGAAGGATATAAAAAACATATTTTTTTAATAAAATTTTTTTTCTAAATCCAAATCTGATCTCCAAGTGAATTTCTAATTTACTTTTCACCATTGCTCTTTTCTTTGATATTATTGCCAGGTTAAAAAAATTAATCTTTAAACCTGTTTTTCTCCCATCCTGTTAATGGATACCAATGGACAACTACAAGGATTTTTCAGGACTGCTCAAAACCCGTAGTTCTTTCTTATTTCATTTGTTCCTGTTTAAACTGCATTTTTAAAATAGCTACCATTTTTGCCCTGGGTAGTTCTGAAGATAATGCAATTGTGAAGGACGCTTTGATCAACTTTAAGTGTCAAAATTCTTCCTCTCGAATTTCCCAGTTACTTGAAATTTGCATGGTTTTCCCTCCGCCACCAAGCAGGCTGGCTCCTTCTCTCTCTTCCTGTGCACCGTGCTATTCCTCCTCAGTTGCGCAGGTACCATGTGACACTATCTAACAGTCTTCGGGGCTATCTTTTTTTTTCATGCAAATCAATTCTTTTTTTTTAAGTTGAGTTGAATCATTGGCCAAAATAAACTCCAGGCTAAGAACTTCAGTAGCAGGTGTCTACACAGCAATTCAGAGGGCAACATTCCAAAACTATGAATTCTGGACCTGTGCCTTGGTTTTGGTTGTTATATTTTACCAGCCATATGTACAAAGCAGGGGAAAAAGAGGTTGTTGATTTCCTGCCTTAAGAAAGTAAGCCCCACTGAGAAGTTGTCAATAGGTTCATCTAGGAGTACCTGCTCTAACCTTAGGAAATGGTTCATATGTTGAATTTCCACCAATAGCTGTCACCCTGTTACTCCATCGCCCATGGGCTAATTATCTGTGATAAATCTCCAGGACTTCCCCTTTTGGAAATTCTCTTTTTTCTGTCTCATCCTTGCTCCTCTTCTCCTGACAAATCATAAGCAGAGACATGTATGCATACATAAATACCTATTCTCTTCATGTGCGGAGGTGACTCCACTGTCAGTCACCATTTCCTGCAGTTGGGACCCCTAACCCCACTCTACATTTTGGAAACTCCAATTCTCTGCAAAGTTCCTCCTCCCGCATTTATTATCCTGGATCTTGGAGTTCTCAGAAACAATCCTCACAACCATTCGCCCTTTGCCTGCCCAGGCAGCATTGCTCCCTCCACTTTGAGGTGTGAGCGTCCCACTTGGCCACGTGATAGCCCCTCTGTGGGTGGCTGCTGGCCTGGTTTTGATGCTGGTGGGATGTACATGAAGGATAGCAGAATATGCCACCCCAAAGTATAACTATAGACATTCAGGGCACACAACCCCAAAATATACCACTTTGGTATACTGATTATCTTAAGCTGTAGGCACTTGAAAAACTAGCAAATGCAAGGAGAGGCTTCCTCTGAGCTCTCCCTCTTTGCCTAAAAGACAGATGCTCCAAAAAGAACTCAATTGTCATAAATCCCCTTCCCTGGAACTTCATCAACCAGGAAAGATTGACTCATCACAGAGGAGGAGACTAGAAGTTGATACCACACCTAAACAAACCTTGTCACAAACTATCACATGTCCCATCTAATTGATTCATCTTTGTTAAAAATCATTTACTCTCCCCCAAGAAGCCTACACCCCTCCTCCCCTTCCCCTATTGAGGTAGTATTTATATTGGGGTAACCATTCACAATATTCACACATATATCCATACATTCACAATATTTATGTCAGGCCATTATGCTGTGCACTGTAAAACTTATATAATGTTGTATGTACACTCATTATATCTCAAAAAAAATGGAAGAAAACATGAAACAATTTTTCTTAAAGACGACATTTAATCCTGAATTCTAAGTCGCCTCACAAGTTACTCATGCTTCCCTGGTCATCTCCCACGTATACATGAGATACACATATTTATTAACATTTGTTTTTCTCTTTTATTACTGGGGTCTCAACTAAGAACTCAGAAAGATAGGAGGAAAATCAGCTCTTCTCCCTTACATACCAAAGCTATTGTGTTATCCCAGAGCAACATAGCTGATGCTGGATGCTGTTTCTGCCCCTACCTAAGGGTAAGGGCACCATTTCCCCTTGCCTGCAAAGCTTCTGATGCCCCTCTTGGCTCTAGCAAGACCTTCTCCTCCTCTGTTTCCTACTGCTGCTGTGTAAGAATCAGCTGAACTGGGGGTCAGCCGCCCTCCCTCACCACCCCCCACCCCCAGAACCAGAGGTAGCACACTTGTGCAGGAGCTGCCAAGAGGCCAAAGCTCTGGATATGAAAGGCACTCTGCACTAGGTGCCCAGGTGCACATGCCTCTCCTCCACTGTGACTCTGTGGCTGGGCTGTCAAAACAACGCTGCTTTGTACTCCCAAAGTTTCAAAGAGAGTTTGTGTAGGAACTGTTCTTCCTTTCTTTATTATTCAAATTGCTCTTTCCACCCCCTACCCAGGGATTGAGACCCAAATGCTTTGGGTACTGGGGTGAGGGAACACTGAAAGACAGAAACCCGGCTATCCTTACATCCTCCTTTTTCTTCAATGTCTGAGACATAGCTACTTCACCAGCAGCCTGGGCCTGCTTGAATTTCTCCTCCCTTAGGGAATTTATTTTCTATGCAATTCAGTTTCTCAGGTGGGACAGACACCTTTCAATTTGCCTGACATTTCTGAATCCTGAGAATATCCTCCTCACCTTCAGCTGTTCTCCCTGCCTCTCAATCCCCTCAATCCCAAAGGCAAGGGAAGGGGAACCAGGGAAATTGCCTGTATAGTTGTAAGTGCTTGCAAGAAGTGGAAAGTGATTTTTCATTCTCTGGGTTGGCATTAGCTGAGCTGAAAAATCAGCAGGACCACCTAATGCTTCCATCAGAACAAACAGCATGATAAATCTGGGGAAGTGCATCACATGAGGCCCTTAGTATTTGGAAGCATACCCAAACTTGGGGAGCAAAGCCTACTTTTTCATCCCAAGATTTCTGAAGATGAGAGGTTTGGGGGTGTTACCTGCAACAACGGGAAGAAATGAATCATGGTAAATAAAGTTAGTGAGACTGGAAAGAAGATGGGGGCGGCCCTCCAACCCATCCCATGTTCCTGTGGCCTTAAAAGAGTAAGGAATAGAAACTCCTCAGCTCCCGTGGCCACACAGGAAGGTGTACAAAGGGCAGAGAGGGAGCACAAGCCACAAAAGTGCCCAGAAAAACAGGCATGAACAGATGTCTCACCCAGAAAGATGCTTAGAGTGTGGACCTGTCTAGGACCCAGGAGGCACAGCTGGCCCCTCAGCATTGGAGGGGGTGGGTATATAACTGAACTTCGCAGAGACCATCCTTGTGACTGAGCCACCAGCAGCACGGGAAGCCAGCAGAGCCAGAGCGAGACCAGGGGCCGCCTCCCTCCTCCAACAGGCACTTGCTGTGGAAGGCAGACCCAGCCATAACCCACCCCCCTCCTCCCCAGTACAGGAGAGCAGATAGAGCCTAGAACAGAGCAGGAGGAGGGAGGTCCTGGAACTAGACCAGTCTCACACACACACACACACACACACACACACACACACACATGCGCAAGGTACAGGATTCAGAAGCAGAATGAAAAAGTAGACCCACCCCTTCCACCTTCTCCAAGTTCCCTGTAACAAAGCTTGGCTGGGGCAGGCCGAAATTCAAATGAACTCTAAAACGCAGCTCTAAGTTAGATTGGGCTGTTCTGAGTTTAAACAACTGAAAATCACTGGGAGGTTACTGAATCTGCCTAAGAGATTTTTAAGGCTTCTGAACCAGAGACAAGCTGAGATCCACCACTGCACAGCTGGGGCAGTGACAGGGGACAAAGAAAACCGTACCCCACCATATCCACACTGATCAATATGCAAGTTACATTTGCAGTATTCTCTCTTAAATACACCTTAAGTCTAACACCTTTCTTCAAGCCTCCCTTCCAGAGCTTCAGGTTGTTGTACAAGACTTAGCTTTCTGATACAGTAAATACAATAGAATTTCAAAGAATTTATTTTAAAGTCCTGAGTTGATCTGGTCAGCTCTTAGATCCACATATCATCTCAGGATGGCATTTTGCCTTTGCCCTCATCTCTGTACCTTCTAAATTGAAGCTGTGATGGTGTTGGAATGAAAGACATTAGCACCAAGAAAATATAAGGAGTGCAAATTAGTTTTGTTCCTTCTCCCTCCCAGTTTAACCATGGCTCCTGCCTCTGCCTAAAAATGACACTTGGAACATATAGTCAGCAGTGAACAGACCTTTGTTCATTGAAATTCTCTTGTAGCAAGTATGATCTATCTGCTTGACCTACTTCAGATACAAATTGTCTTACCAATCGGTTTCAGCCGCAGACAAGTTCACTCTGGATTCAATGAGACCAAAGAAATGACACTGGAATGTTCTTGGGGTGAAAGGGTTATACCCAACTTTATTCCCACAGTGGCAGGTCAGTCACTAGAATCCCATCCACTCAGAGCAAATCTGCATGCAGCAAGTGGGGCTCTGCCTCTGGGCCTCTCTGCCCCCTCAGCCTTCTCAGTCTCTGTCCTCAGCACTGACACCATTCCAGTTTCACCTCTGCTCTCCTGCAGCCTTGCAGCTATGCCACCGTGTCACCCAGAGCACTGGGTGGGACTCTTCATATAGAGTAACAACGTATTGTCCACATGTGTGTAGTATGCTAGCCAACCAGGGCCAGGTGAGAATCATGGCCGTAGGAACCTTCACTTTGTCCACACAGACCAAATCATTTCTCTTTTTTTTACTCTAATTAGCCCCTCAAAGCCCCATCTTTCATTTTTAAAGAATTCTAAGATCTTCCTTTTCTCCAAGATTCCCAAGAATCTCAGGGATTTACTTAACCCAAAGGAGTCCAGATAGAGAGAAATTCAGTCTGCACTGGTACCATGTCTGCCTGCCACATGGTGTCGCTGTTGAACACTGGACCTGCACAGTCTGGTGCCCACAAAGGTTTCCTGGGGCAGTGATGCTGAGTCAGCTCCCTATAATCTAGCTTTACAGCCTCCTCCCCTACTTCAGATTCACTTGCCCAAAGCACTGTCCCCCAGAGCCAGCATGTGGATAAAATGAGAATTCCTGTGACCAGGATTCTCACCTGACCATGGTTGACTAGCTTACTGCACAACTGTGGGCAATACATGGCTGTTGACTCTATAAATAGAGCTCCACCCAGTACTCTGGGTGCAACCTGGTGGCAGGGCTGCAAGGCTGCAGTACAGCAGAGCAGAGGCTGGAGTGGTGGCAGCACTGAGGACAGAGGCCCAGAGAATGGCTGTGCAGGACGGCTGTGCAGACAGAGGGGCCCAGAGGTAGAGACCAGCTTGCTGCATGCAGACTCAATCTGAGTGAAGGGGACTTTAGTGACTGACCTGCCACCTGGAAATAAGGTTGGGTATAACCCTCTCACCCCAAGAATGTCTTGCTGTCATTTTCTTTGGTCACACTGAATCCATAGTAAATTTTCCCAGGGCTGAAACCCATTGGCAAGACACAGCACCAAGCCAGTAGGCATCCAGCCTCAGCCACATGTGTGCCTCTGCTTTCTCCCAAAACCTTTTGGACACTGGTGATAAATACAAACTGGCTCACCCCAATAGCTGTATAGGCAGAAGTGCCTTGTTAAGCCAAACAAAAGATTCTGTTATACCCTCCAAAAAGGACTTGCATGAGGCATATTAGAACATTTCACTCAAATGACTCTTTTCAAAACAAAGATGTACTCCAAAATTGTTTGCTGTATCCACTTATATAATTAATTCCTGAGAATTTCTCTTGCTAGAAATTATTTTATCAGGCACCCTGTTGCACCCTTTAACTCCTAATAAATTCGGAACCACTGAGGAACTTTGGAGTGCAACTGAGCTTTAAGTCTGAAATGACATATTCTTCCTTGGCTGAACGAAATAGCAATTTGGTGCCATATTATTGAATTGTAACCTGATATGCCAAATGCCCCCACCATTCACTCTCCCCCTTCCTTGTGCCTGGGAGTTTTTTTCTCAGTTTACAGTTGGGTAGGCCAATGAGAGGCACCTGTGAAAGACGAGTGGTGACTACCACAGACCCCTTCTCCAGTTGGGTGGCCCTATCCCAGATTCTGGTGGCTATGGTTTTCTGTTCTTGCTGCCCCCAGGGCACTGCACTATTCCTTCTTGTTTGCCCTAATCCTGGCCAAGCTGTGAAAAACGTCCCTTTTGTAGGCTGTCTTCACATTTCCAAGTTTGTGGGTACCCACTATATCCTGTTGAACCCATGATATATCAGGATGTGGGAAAAATGGAAGTTTCTATAGCCAGGATCTCACCTGACCCTTAACTACTTGATGATGTAATTGGCCTGCTGCTATGCTATTGCTTCCACACCCATAGGCAATAAACTATTTTTGACTCAATCAGTATACAAAGAGCTCTGCCCAGTGCTCTGGGCCGAGGCAGAGGAGGAGGTTCTCACAGCTGTAGGTCAAGCAGTAGAATCATGTCTGCATCTAGAAGTCTAGTGCTTGACCTACCATTGTGAGAATAAAGCCAGGTATAAACCCTTTTACCCCAAGAATGTTCCATTGTCATTTCTACTTGTCACCAAATCCATAGTGAATCAGCCCTGGGCTGAAACCCTCAGGTGAGACACAGGAATAGGATGAAAAAGTAGTCTGTGTTTTTTAAGCAACCCACCCCTTCTGATGACACTTAATATGCAAAACAGTCTCCCAGGGCCAGATTCGAGAGGACTCTCAACCACAGTGGTATCCCTAGGCCAGAACTTAAAAGTGGCCCCTTCCTAATACCAAAGTTGTTCCTGTGGAACCTTAAGGTGAATTCTTTTTGCTGAGCAATACTCAGCAGCTCTAGGTCAATGGCAAATAGAGTTTCAATGAACTGGCCTTTCGGCACATTGGTCATTTGGCAAAATGATTTTGGCAAGTTGATTTTTGGTAAAGTAGACTGCTCCCATGCTCCATACCCCGACCTGCTGTGCATTTCCTTGCTGTTTTGGTCTTGAATTTGATGTCCTTCTCCCTAGATTGTAGGACCCTTTGAGAGGGAAAATCATGTGCTACTCATTTTTGTGCTTTCCCCAGCCCTCTCTTAGGGCCTAATACAGTGTTTTGCAAATAGCTACTCAGTAAATTTGAAAGAAAGCAAGTGAACAAAAAAATACAGGGAAAGACTGAAGCCAGGACAGATACACAAACTGTTAGACATGGACAGAGAAGGTTTCTATCTTAATGTGAAACAGATGTAAGAGAAAGGAAAGAGGGAGGGAAGTAAAGGGATAGAAGCATGATTTTAGAAGAGGAAAGAAAGAAGGGACTGGAAAATTATGAAGAAAAAGAAGAGAAAGAGAAAAATACATTTTTATAAATTTTTCTTAAGTAAAAATGTAATCTATATGATCATTGACTTACATAGGTAGGTACACAGCTAGGATTTTGTCATGAGACATTTTGATTATCTCTAATAAAGTCCTTTTTAAAAATTGCTAGTAAATATGTAAATAATGCCCAATACATTATCTTCCTTAACAGCAGTTTCAAATTGATTCTGAAACTCTACACAGATTGTTTTAACTCGCCACAGAAAAATCCCTCTTGAAATGTAAAACTCACACCAGAAGGCTGACCAGGATCCAAACATGAATATGGTGGATCTGTCTCTGATTTCTAAAATAGGACCAGAGAAATTACTTTTCCCTGCAGTATTTTTAGCAGTGTGAGGAAAGGCACTCCCCATGCGGTCTCTTGGCAGGCGCACAGTCTGCCACTCCTGAGCCTGTCCCCTGAATTCTCCTGTCACTCCCATCTCCCGCCCCGGGCGGCACCCACTCTCCCGCCTTGGAGCCTCCTTGGGGGTGGGGGGGTGGGAGGTCGTGCAGCTCGCTGGGCTTCCTTTGCCTGAACTGGGGCACTGAAGACAACAAGAGCCATCCCCCTTGACCACTGCGCTAAGAAAAAGCATCCATTTCCTGCTTGGTTACAAAATTCCAGAAAAAGCTCAGTTTGAAGAGAAGCTAATTCATATTTATTTGGAGTAGGTATTCTATGTAATTAATCAGTTCTTTGGAAAAGTAGGTATAATTCTCCTCTTTCTATGGAGAAGGAAAAAGGACACTTAGAGAGATGAAATAACATGCCCAGTGTTGCTCAGCCAGAAATAGTAAAAGTAGCAATACATTAATGACCAGCATTTGTATAGCACTGTACTGTTTATCATGCCCTTCTGCTTATCAATCCTCAAAACAAATCTGAAAGATAGACTAAATAAATGTTTCATTATTCCCATTCCACAGAATGGAAACCTGAGGTTCAGAGAAGAAAAGTGAATTCTCTAAACCTGTGTATCTGGAAAGCGCAGCACCAAGGGCTGAGCCTGTGACTTCTGACATGCCAGAGCTGGAGCAGCAAGCTGCCCCCTGGCTCCAGCCCTTTGCGGAGCACACTCAAGGGGATGGCCATGCATCTGCACTGTGGGTCAGAGAGGTAGACGGCCCAAACCAGGACAGCCTGGGGAGGATGTCAGAGTAGTAAAACACTTAATGTTATGTCCGTACCTAGGTGATCCCTAGATAACTGTAGGGGCTCATCTGTAGAAAGGGAAAAAAAACAGTGGGGAGGGGTGTGAATAATTAGCAACACATGGCATTTGGCTTATGGAAACCTCTTCCTTGAAAAGCATGACTCAGGAAAGCTGGGTGACCACATGAGCCATTTCTCTGGGATGGACACAATCTGGGCTGTTGTGCTATAGCTAAGCACAATGCCCTCGTTCACTCCCTAAAGCATCCTGGCTCGCACAATGAATTTAATAGTCACCCTACCTACAGGAATGTGTATTTCATAATTTTCTAAAGCAAAATGCTTCTCCTATCTCCTTTGACACTCCAAAACATAACTGCAACAACAGCCTTGATCAAACAGGTGCAGCATGACACACTGATGTCAAGAACCCCCAAGGCAGATGCCAGACTGAATCAGCTCCTGTAGAATTTGCACTTTCTCAACATTTTCAAGCTGGTGAACAAAACAGTAAATCCTATGTTTTTCCCAGGTGCACTCTGAGATAATACAAGTAAACCACAAGGCTCCCTGGAAATTTTCCCAAAGCAGAACTATTGCTAAGAGACAGAGAGAAAATATCTCAGTGCTGGAGCTCTTTATTGCTATAAGACTATATTTGGAGTAAAAGCAGCAACTTCACTTTTTAAAAAAATCACATGTACACAAGATATAGTCCAAGACAATACTTTAATTTTTTAAATCCTCAAAAATATTACTAAATGTCATTTTTTCTAACACTACAACTACACAAAGAATGAGATGATCGGAGGTGTTGAATTACTTTCTGTCTCCTTTCAGACATGGCAACTCGTCTCTGAACATTTTAACATCAGTTCATGAGCTTACAGTTTCCTAAGCAGACTTTCTGTCTTCTAATTGCCTTTAAAAGGACCAACAGTAAAAGCTGGCAGTCTTTCCAAGCCCCTGGGCTTCACCCCAGGACAGCACGTCACATACTCCCCTGCACCAGCAGATCAGGTTCCATGTGTGTGAGAGGCCCTGCTTGCCCTCCCATTCTTCAAGGATCCATTAATGTGTTTTCCAGGCACCTAAGGGATGCCGCCCTCTACTTTCTCACTTAACTGGCTTGAAGGTGACTCTCAATGACATCAAGATTAAACCAAATCTTCGGGAGACAACCTAATGCTGCAGTTAAGAGCTTGATCTTCAGAGCCCAAGACCTCAGTCCAAACCCCAGTTCTGCCTCTCACTAGTCATGTGACTTTGGTTAAATTATTTATCTCCTCATCTGTAAAATGGGATAATGATGCTGCCTAACTCACAAGGTTGTGTGGGGACTCTGAGATAATACAAGTAAACCACAAAGTGCAGTGCCGAGCACATAGTATGTGCTCAAAATATATTCATTATCATTTCAAAATTGAACATGGCCTAAACTTTTAGTTTACTTAAAACCACCATGGTAAGGGAGAGGGTGGTTTTCATAGAAAGAAGGCTCAATTTGGAATCAGAAGATCTGAATTCTTGTCCTGGTTTCTTTACTCATTGGTTTATATGGTTTGGGATTAATTTATTTGAATCACAATTCTTTCCCCCATCCCATAAAATGATAAATACATCCTAGAGTCATTGAGAGGATCCAGTGAAGTAATACAAGGAAAAATGTTTTACAAGCCCAAACAATATTTTTTAACTATCATCATCATTAAAAATTAAAATGAGTCTGAGAACAACATACCACCCACACAAACCTAAGGGCCAATGTAACTACAATGCCTGGCCTCTTAGCTGGGGAGCTCCACGTGCCAGGGTGTCAGGACCAGGTTGGACAACTGGGGTGGCCCCTCACATGCCCCAATCCACACCCACCTTACTGCTTCTGCCTGCTGTTTCCCATCCTGGCAGGTTTTGTGCTGTGAATAAAGCGATTGCAACACGGGAGTTCTCTTCCCACAATATGCAATATTCCGCCAAGTCCCAAAAACAAAAATGGTGAGAAGGGAGGGCTGGGGTGACATGTACTTCAATGCCCACTAATCCAAATAAGAAACAATAGATGAAACTATGGACAATCTACTTTTAAGAAACCCTCTTGGTAATGTAAAGGAATAGGGACCCGCCTACCTCACTGGGGAACTGCTAACCACAACTTCATCTTATGCACTTGGGGTGAGGCCATTGTTTGAAAGAAAGATGTACAAGAGAGGACAATTGTTGGTGTCCTTTGGATGAGGCCTAATAGGAGGGCTGAAGTAAGAAGTCACATCCACAGCAATTAACAAGATCTGACACTCAAAAAGAAATAATCACTCCCAAAGAAAGGTTTAAAGCCAAATGCTTTTAGTGTTTAGAATACACAAAGTCTTTTTCCATGCGACCTTATGGAAAGCTTGTGTTCAAGTAGTTCCTTCCTTCCAACATCAGACACTTAGAGATACTACTCTTATCTCTATGGAGGGAAAAAGGTGGCCTGTATTTTGCAAACAAAATAGAAGGCCAGGGAAGGTAGGAGAATTCAGTACCTCTGCATTTAGTGGGGCTCACCATAGTAGCTTTAAGCCCTTCTTGCTCATTCAGTGGAACAATTCCCAGATCTACTGTGTTTAGTGATGAACTGTGTCAATTGCAGTTTATGTTTTCTGTACGTGATTTGTCTTGTAAAAGATGTTAGTTCTCTCCATTAGCTCTTCCATAGCACCCCTAGAAATAGCTAAAATATCTACAATCTTACTGTAGAGATTTTGGAAAATGAAATAAAAATTTAGAAATAGTAATTATAAAACTCAGCCAGTATTTTCACAAAGAGTCCAAATTTCCCAGGTAACCAGTCTGGTCTGTCCTCTACTTCATGCACAAGGCAGAAGAATTCAAGTACCTTCTTGGGGCATCTTCCTCAGGCTCTAAGTTGAACTATCAAGTCTAGTACCTTCAGGTCCCACAGGAACATCTCTCTCTCCTTCTCTTTTTTTTTTTTTTATGGCTTGTTCTCCACTGGATATTTGGTATGTGATCTTACTTTAAAATCTTCCACTTGTAACTCCACAGTTGCCAACATTTGGAAAGGAGGAGAGAAATATGATATTATTTTCCTCTTGCAAAGCAACAGTTTTGGACCATTGCACCTTCCCATCTATTAGCATAACTCTTTATGTAACACTCAGAGCACCATGGCTGAACCTCCTTGAGGCCATCAGAAGGCCTCTCTGCCCGTCAGCCCTCCAATGTTTGTGGCTTTGTTGTTCGTCCTTGTGTAATGGTCTCATTATATCTGCAATCCTATCCCTATTCTTTGTATGTGTTACCATATATACAGAAGTTGACCAGGGGGTGGCAAAGATCACCATATGTTTCTCACTCCTTGTCTCCTCATGCACCCGCTGAGAACACTGACCGTACTGACCGCACCCCTCCCCTGACCCTGGAGAAGGGAATTATGTGACTTGTGAGGTTGGAAGAATGAACTGGGCATGTTCCACTCAACTGCTTCCAGTTCTTGTTCAGAGGCAGCCTGGCTGCAGACAGGTGTCTTTAGGGCTGCTCTTGTGGGAGCATGAGGAGCAGCCCATACATGTGGATGAGGCCAGTGATTCTGCTGTGCCAGTGCCTAGGCAAAAATGCTTGTCTAACACAGGGTGGCCTTTGGTATCTGCCTTTCTCTGACTTACATCTTTCACTCAATTTGGAACTGGAGCAGGTGGGGAAAGGGTATTAAATTGTAATCTCGCAAAACACTCATATTTTGGAATTTTATTAGCTCCCTCATCCAACCTTGCTGTTTTCTCCATTTGAGCCAATGACACTTCTAATGTAACTCGATTAGAAGTTATATCTTGTCTCACATGGCTGTCTTATTTCACATTGTACCCTTTATGGTTTCAGCCTCTTCCCATCAAATTGAAGGAACTGAGCTGAAGTGTTCTCATTTGCTCAATTTGAGAATTAGGAGAGCTATACAAAGATAAAGTTGACCCCAGCTACTCTCATTGAGTATACAGTTTGAGCTGTTTTTCCAGTAATGGAAAAGGAGGCACACTTAGACATTCTCTCCCCTCGCTTCAGCTCTCACGGTAAGCAGATAGCTGGGCTTCACAGTGCAATCTAAGAATGTGGAAAAAGATTGACAAACACACAGGTGGAGTACCCTGACAACCTTGGTGTCTTGAGCTCAGCGCTGTAAAAATAAGAGCAAATCACTTCAAGCAAAAGAGCTAGCAAAAGGGACCGCTGTTACCCAGAGGCAGCTGCAGTACCCTGAGGCACATGAGCTCCTGGGCTGGCAGCTTGAGTTCAGATCCCAGCTTCCCAACTTCCTGTCTGCTTGGCTTCAGGCTTATTGCCTTACCATTCTGACTCAGCTTCTCACTCCTGAAGTGAGGATAATAATAGTATCTATCTCACAGGTTTAGCATAGGATTGAATAAATTAGTACTTGTAAGACATTTAGACAGTGCCAAGTGTGTAATAAACATTCAATACATGTTGGCTATCATTATTTGAGCTTGCCTGTGATGGCACATACAAATATAGGCTCTGGGTAAGATTCTGTTTTGTCATTAACAATGGTAATAAAAGCATCTGGTTGTCTCATAATAACCTAATGTGGCTTCATCCATAAGGAGTTCAACAAAGTCCTTTTTGAGATTAAGTGTTCAGTCTCCACTTAATATAAATAATTATTTACATTTCATGTACCTTTCAGTTGACTGCTGAACTACATGCTAAATGCTCATTGAGCTGCCAGCTATAGGTAGGACAGCGCTGACTTTCTCAGACAGCTTAGAAACCATGGAGACTGGTTGTTACTCGTCCTTCAGAGTACCGCCCAATGCATAATCTGCTCATCCACCTTCACGTCAGGCCAGTTTTGCAGGCACAATGGGCCTGAGCTTGGGTTGGCAGCCTCCATGTGGGATATCACAGAGGCCAGCCAAAAGTAAGAGTGGCAAGCAGGACAAGGGGAGCTGAGTAAGAGGGCATCAGGGTCAAAGACAGCACCTCAAATTCTCTAGATGGCCCAGAACAGCAGCCAGGGAAGCAATGTTCCATTTCCACAAGGCAGATCCCTGCAAGAAAATGAACTGGATTCCCATAGAATCTGTCAGAATTTGGAGTTCATCTTTTCTTTGGGCTCTCCACACAATAGATCCCATCCCCTAATTGCTATGTATTGCTTCTAATGCAAGAAACACAATATGTTCTATGTTTATGGTAATTGATGGTCTCGTTCAAAAAATGTGAAATTCCACCAGTTGCTGATTCGATTGTTCAATTAAGCTGTAGCTGCATTTCTCAGGACAGGCGGTTCAGCCGTTTTACAGACAGCATCCTCCCTGCTTTCTCAGTAGGGGCTTGTCTATGCTTCCACAACTACCTCACATGCTATAACTGAAGATTCTTTGTCAGAGTTGCAAAGAAGAATATGATTTCTAATTCATTTATTCCTTCAGAATAGGATTCTTCACAGTGAATTATGAACCCAACACTTAATAGAGGTCAGAATAGAACTAAGTTTTTAATAAATGCCTCTGCATAGGGGGTGAAGGCTAAGCAACTGCTTTTAACTCAGGGCTTAAGGGGAAGCTGAAATGCACTTGAAAATGCAGAGAAATGTGTGCGTGGCAAGTGGATTTTGTGACCCTGAGCCCAAGGAGCTGGATGTTTGACAGACCTGGCAGTTCCTCTCATGAGCCTCTGCTGGGAACCTGGGGTGCCTAGGTGGGTGGCAGCTAAGAGAGAACACCTCCAAGTTCAAGTGGTAAGGTGTCAAAGAACTTTGCAAAACTCTGCTTCTGACTCCAAAGAGTTGGAGGATTTTGGTGCCCTGACATTGACCGCCACCAGCAGGAACATACAGCGCCGCTTTCCCACTTCCATAAGCAGAGCTTTAAGTAATGCACAGCTCTAATTACAATATGCATTTGGTATTGGTTCTAATTCTCCATGATAATGAATTGAGAAAGACTTTAGTAACATATAATAAAGAGAAATGTCTG
Source organism: Manis javanica (assembly GCF_040802235.1). Classification (NCBI taxonomy): domain Eukaryota; kingdom Metazoa; phylum Chordata; class Mammalia; order Pholidota; family Manidae; genus Manis; species Manis javanica. The sequence goes on along the minus strand of NC_133157.1, from coordinate 161,690,746 downwards.
GCCTGTTCTGCCCAGATTGTCTGGTTCTATGTCTACTTTGTGGTTCTTATTTTAACAGACCCAGCTTTCTGAGCCTCTGACCCCTTTCTTCAATACCTGCCAAGGCAGTTCTAGCATGTCCACCTCATTTACTGGACACAGATATTGTTTCCACGTTGCAAGGAGGCATCTCATTAGTGTAGGAGGATTGGCTCCAAGATTCCAATATATTAAGTTCTGTCCTATGTCAAACATTGTCCCATATAAGTCTTTTATTCTGCCCTCCCTGGTCCAAACTCCAAATCATCCCAGACATTCTTTCTGTTCTTGATGGCACTTGTCACTTCTGATTGTTTCATTGATTAAAGTCAGTCAGATGATCTTCTAACTGCAAAGGGTCACAGAAGTACATACCTACTTCATTAGCCAAAAGGAGAGGTAGAAATATTGGTGAACAGCAATGGTTACCACCATCTCCAAGAGATGCTAGTAAAGAAAAGGAAAAAGCAAGCTTTATTCTTCATATTAAAAACATATTATATATACGTTTTAGTCTTGATATGTGTTGAATATTTCTGGAAGACTATACTGAGAATAAGGAGGTATCACTAGGGAAGCATAGAAAAACTGGGTGATCTAATTTTCTAGAAGGCTTAATTTTCACTGTGATTTTTTGAACTTGTCAATTTCATACCATATGCATGTATTATCTACTAAAATCATGTATTTACAAGCAAGAAATAAAAAGCAAATGCCTCTGACCCTAAAAATAAAAGGCAATGTAAGGAAAGCTCTCTCAATTTACCTCCCCTTGAAGAAAATGATGTGAGGTTGTCCTACAAGGAATGTGTAAGCACAGAAGAGATATTTTTAATTACTTAAATTTATAAAGAATTAGTAATTGTGGCTTATAAATAAAATTTCCAGATGGGACACTTTCAAACTCAAAGTCAGTAGATCTCGGTCTAAAATAAATTGATAGTCATCAATGTCCGTGAAAAGGGTGACCAGATCATTACACATGCAACTATCCATTTTCAGCCAGAAAAACTGAGTCATAAATGCTTCGTTTGTGGGAAGTGAACTCCCTGATGAGAACACATTAACAAAATGTTAGATAATAATCAGCTAAAGAGAGACTTCAGTTCTTGGCCTCAGCATTATGGATTGGGTGTGAACCTTCATCTGCCCATCAAAGAAAGCCCAACTACTTTCGAAAAGCAGCAGAGACCTAAGCTGGGGAGAGAAGGATGTTCTTTCCTTATATAAACTGCATGTCTAGTACATTTCCCCAGCCCAGGATCATTTTTAATGTAAATGTCATCTTGTGATGGAACTTCCTGTGTTTTCAAGATTCCTCAAATCACTAATTAGTTTTGCCACAATAGCAACTTATCAGTTCTGTATCTTTCCATGCTAATAGTTCTGTTGGGGGGAAAAAAAGACAGCTAAAAGTCAGGGAAGACATTGATATTTTCTGGGCACTTGAATACCACCTTCTACCCGACACGATGGCCTCATGCCACACCTCAATTCCAGAAATACAAGAGCTCACAGTTGAAATAAACCTCTCCCAATGCCTCCGTCTGGGACTCTGACCACTGAGAAGAGTGAGGCAGTGTCCTGAAAGGGATTACAGGTAGGATCCAATTTGCTCTAGCTCTGTGTCCCAAGGCTGGGGCAAGAAACTCTAAATATTGATAGAGTTCATCACCATTCCTTCCAGCCCTTCTGCCACCAAGGGCTGCCCAGGTTACATGTGCTACAGCAAACCTAGGCTGAGAGTAGGTCTTGAAATAGCCTGCACATAAACAGACAAGCTTAAGAACAGAAGGAATGAAATGTGAAGTAAAGGGAGGGAAATGTTTTCTGCTTATGGAAATGTGCAACATAAATGTGGATTCTTGGAAAGCCATCTGAGAAATCAGCATTTCTACTGCCTCCAAATGGACTTCAGTCCTTAAAGGAATAGGTAGAATAAAAGAATGAGGATGGAGCTTAATTTTCAGGAACTCACAGGGAATCAAGGTCACAAGGGAACTCCAGTTCAGCCTAAAGAAAGTAACTCCATTATCAGAGTAAACTAGTTTAGGGAACTTGTCCTATTACATGTCTTTTTTGTTATTTTCAACACAGCCAACAGAATACATTAATTTTTAAATAAGATTCCATATAAATAAATACACTAATAAGAAAAAATGATTTGCCAAAGTTTATGTCCTGATTTTCTATGTAGGAAATATCACCACTGTATTTTGATTTATACAAACAGCATTTATTGAGCACTCATTACATTCCAGGCATTATGGTAGATACTAGAAATACATTAAGCCACTGTCTTAGACCTCAAGAGTTTACTAGACTAGATGTGTAACAGACAGCTCAATAGAATAGTTGCACTGATCAGATTGCTTGACATCTGATGGGAACTCAGGATGAGTTCATGGATAAATACAAATTCTTTAGGAAGATGGACAAGGGTGGAGGCAAGCCTTCCTGACACGCACACTCATGTATACAAAGTCACTGAATTGTAGACTGGGGCACAGACACAGAACTACAGACAGATCAGATCAGACCAGGACTCTCGTGGGGAGACGGTAAAAGGTAAGGCTTGAGTCTAAGTCAAATCCAGATCACCAAAAAAACAGTTGGAGGAATTTAGCACTTCTGCTGGAAGCAAGAAGGAGGTAAGTGCAGTTGAGGTTTTGAAAAAATCTCCTTAGCAGTCATCTGGAAAAGGGAACTGAGTTCATCAAGACTAGACACAGAGATGAGAGCCAGAATAAGGCAGGGAAGAGAGGGGGGGTTTCAGAAACTCTTCAAAGGGGTGATGGAATCAGCAGGAAGACCTTGGGGACTAGTGGAATCTGGGAAGAAAGGGAGAAGAAGGAAGAAAAGGATAGCTCTAAAAATTCTAGTGGGTGACTCTGAAATACCCGGAGAGTCTGACTTGAGAGGCAGAGAATGTAGAAAGCTAGGGGTTGGGGAAGAAATACAGATGATAAGTTCTGTTTGGGGACACTGACCTTCAGGTTAGGTGGAATCAGATGGGAAAATCCAGCAGGCAACGGGAACAGATTGTGAGGCCAGGAGAGATGGCTGGTCACAGAGTCACTGGCATCAGGAGCTTCTGAGTAATGGAAGGTAATAACCAGTATCATAATTACCATAAAAGCAAATAATATTATGATTGCTAACAATATGCCTGACACTTTGTACTTTACATAAATTACCTCATTTAATTCTCCTAACAACCCTTCAAAGTAAATGTAATTACTATCCCTGTTTTTCAGATGAGTCTAACCCAAAATATGTCTTGCTAGGCCAGCACAGTAGTTTCATAAATTAATTTTGAACAACATTGGCCATAGCCTGCACCCCGAGTTCACCGCTCCGCTAAGCATCCCATATTGTCTCCAATGCCACCACATGAGGTGTTCTGAGATGAACTTCCCAGCTCCCCCTTCACGGAAGGACTTGTCCCAACCAACTTTCAGCATCTTCAGGATTGCCTCAGCTGCAGAGAACTGTCTTCTCCAGCCACACCCCTTATGGGCAACCCACATCCAATGACTAATGGGAACAAGAAGGGAACAAAGTCCAGGCCATCTTGGCCTGACACAGGATGCCCCTGATGGGCCATCTCAGAGCCCCTGGTGTGGCTGGATGAAGCTATGAGGCAGGCACTGCAACCAGCTTCTTCTGGCTAGTCCTGCTTCATTTCCCTCCTTTCCATGGGTGCTATTCTTCAGGGCACTTCCCCACATTTTACTAACTAAACAAAAAGCACATCCTAAAGTCAGCTTCCTGGAGAACTCACGTCACACATAACCTGCCAGTTCCTTGAACACATGGGATTTTGACGTCTGTAAAAGGGTCAAGCATTGCTTTACTAATTTCCAAGTCTTTAAGATTGAGAGCACCTTAATACATAAACAAAAGCAAGTTTGGAGGGCCTCAGCCACCAGTGAACAAAAGTCAACTGGGATTTCTGTCCAGGAAAACCTACTGGGAGCTTAGTCTAGGGCTGCTCCAACCCCAGCTTCCACCCACCCTCCCTATGTCTGTTTTTGAGTGCCTGCTATCCAAGTCTCCAAGCCTACAACCTAACCTGCCTGAGCCCCAGCCCTAGGCCAAGTCAACAGGGGTAAAGTCTCAGACAGTTGACCAGCCTCACTCCTGCCCCACTCAGGACAGAGTTCACATAAGCATGGGAGATAACACAACTCTTACTTGTATACATTCATTTCTTTGGCTGAGAACTAGGTCTGTGACCCCAGGCATCCTCTGTTAAAATGCAAATAAACATATATATATGTGTTTATATATGTAAGTTTGTCTTCAATATTTACATGTTGATAGGAAAATGAAAAGAATTCATGCCAAATTGTAAACAAGGGTTTTCTCTGGGTTGTAGAATTATTGGTATTTATTTTCTTTCTTTTAGTACATACATATTTTCTAAAATGGACCTGAGGTGTTATATTAAGAGAGAAACTGTTTAAAGGATTTTTCAAAGACTAAAAGATTGTACCCTTCTCCTATGCAAATACCCTTGGGAGGGAAAAGAAGCCCATTAAACTACTGGCATGAGAGGAAAGTAGTAAAGCCTTGCTGTTAATGCGTTACAAAGCCAGCCAGCTGATATTAGAGCACTGAGGAAACGAGATGTGTGATGTGCTCAGACAGGAGAGAATAGTTTGACATTAGGTGAAAATGACATTAGGGGAGGAGCCATAGTTTTATGATTCAGGCATCATGTCAACCGGAGAAGGAAGGCTTTACAGAACTGGACATGGGAGCTTACACTAGCCTCACGCCTCACCCTCCAGCCATCTGCCCCTCTGCCAGCTCCCAGGCGTGCAGGAGAGAGAGGCTACAGCTAGCCACACTTTCCCTCTTTATACCCAGAGAGCCTTCTGCCTGGACCCCCAACTGCCTCCCTTCCTCCACCAATGGTTTCTGAAGTCCCCTTTATCTCTCACCCTTCATTGTAGAGCCTAGAACTTGGCCAAAGCACTCAATTCCTTGCCTCCCCTCCTACAGGCCCTACCCTGAGCAGAAAGAAAGGACCCTTCCAGACAGAAGCCCAGTCAGAGAAAAGAGCACAGGAGGAAAAGGGCTGACCCCTCCAGCTTGCCCTTTCCATGCTCTGTGGAGGCTGGTGACCGAAGGCCCACTTCCCCTGCACCCCATGCCCCTGGCCTTATGACCTTGCAGCCCTCCCTCCTGCCTGGCTGACTCGCTGTTTCACCTTGGTTCTCACTGGTAGCAGCACCCTGTGCTCTGGGATCTGCTGACTCCCAAATGGTCCCCAGTCCAGTGCAGTCCACCTTCATGTGGGAATGTCCAAACATCTTTCCTTTCTCCACACAAAGGAGACTCCAGGCTGAACCCCAGGCCTGCCTCTACCCCGTGACCACTGTCCCCACCCTAACTGTGCCAGACTGCCCCATGTTGACATACACCCCCCTGCCCTGCATGTTCCCTCATATGCAGATCTTACTAGATTCACCCTGCAGCCTCTGCCATTAAAGCCTGGCCCATGGAAGGGGGAGGCAGGAAGAAAATAAAAGAGCCCTCACACCTCTTCTTTTCTTCTCTGCAGTGGACAAGGTCAGCGTCTTGCTCTGGTCCCCCTGGGCCCCTTTCTACCACTGTGTGCACTCCTGGGGCTTCCACTGTCAGCAGCCGGCACTGAAGGATCTTTTCTGAAAGAGCTACCAGAGCTTGCTTTGCCTACATGCCAGGAAAAGTGTCTGAGAATGAATGGCCCCAATGCCAGCCCCATTCCCCTCATGGTCCTTAACCAGTGGGGGCAGGAACATGAAAGCCTCAGCAACCTTGCTGTGAGCTGGGACAGCTCTGGAAGCAGTCCTCAAGTCCCCAGGGTCAGGACTCAGCTACCCTTGGGCTCTCCTTCCATGAGCTGGCACCCCACTTCCTCCCTGGCCTCCCTGGCTGCTCCTGTCTCTCAGACATGACCTGCCCAAGAGCCTTCTCTCAGGGTCTGCCTCTGGGTGAGATGATTTAAGTCACTCTCCCTCTCCCTCTCTTCTTTCTAGAAGGGGTGAGCTCAGACCCCTTCTATATTCCACACTCCTTCTAGCATAGCTCAGCTAACCTCACTTATGGTGGAAAGACCAGACTTTTTTCAAGTTTTCCTAAAGGAATATCAATAGTGATTCAGTACAATCTTTCAACAACATAGATATACTCCAGAAAAATGAAAACCCAGGTACCCTCTTGGACTTGGCAATGATAGACAGCTGACAAGAGCCTCAGGCCAAACAAAATTTTTTTTCAGAATATCCCTGACCCCTTTATTGCATTTCATGTTAAACTTGTTCAATTATTTCAACCAAATTGCAACTTATCCTCCAGATGCTAAAGCTGACCTGCTTTTTAAAAATGGGTTAAAGACATTCGGTGTGCACCCTCTGACATCGTTCCATAATTAACATTAACTTAAAAATCTGAGCCAGCCCTCTTTGCAGCCAACTGCCAATAAAATGTGGTCTGCAGAGAACTGACTAGGTTACTTGGGGTTGGTTCTGCAAGTGTAATATGATACAAGGAGCTCCTAATAATGGGCTAATTCCTTCTTCAAATCAATGCCGTTTATGTAGTGCAGAAGGAAGCACCATTAAGCTTCCATTAGGCCAAACCTAAAGTTAAACCATTTATCATAAAATAAAACATACCCATAGCATTGATTATGCAGCGATCTAGCATTCCAATCTCAGGCGTGGAATGTTCAGGGCTTGTATTTCCACCATCATTCTAGATTGACTTTAAGTATATCATTTTATTATCTTTAAGTGGAGATGTTCCGAAAAATGCAGATGCTTAATCATATAATGAAACAGAATCTATCAAATTAATTTTTATCCTCCTGTGAATTCCATCATATTCTGCCAACCAGAACTTATAAGGCAGAGAACAATTACCAAAGAGGTGGGTATTTTGAAATTCAGGAACATATTTAAACCTGAAATGAGCACTGCTCCTAAATTAGCAGCATTTCTACCATTATTCTCCTCTTTGTAGCCAAATTAATAGTAATAATGGGACCAGAAAGCAAGCAACTCAAAGAAAGCAGGAGATTACATATGGTATAAAAAGGGTCAAGCAAATAACACTAGCTAAGGTTTTGAGGGTTTTTAATACGTGCCAGGCACTATTTTAGAAGCCCTATCACAGTAAACCATATAATACTCACAACAGTTCAGTGAAACAGGCAATACTATTATACCCATTGTCCAGAAGAGAAAATGGATGCACAAACACCTGGCCATTTGCCCTGTTACAGTGTTAAGTGGCAGTCAGGATTTAAACTCATAGTTTTGCTCCAAAGCCCCGACTCTTTCCAACTATGTAATCCCACAGCCTCTGACCAAAGACTTGCTCAATCAGAAACTGCCTCCTGCACAATCAGCTCTGAACCCTAAAATTCCTTCTGTGGGACCCATTCCGCGAAAAAGGGCAGGGTCTCAGCAGGCCTGTGTGAGCGTGCCGTGAGAGAGGAGGATGACACCTGGCACCAGTAGTGTGAGTGGTGCCCCCTGGAGGTGTGCAGCTTTGAAGCAGAAGTAAAATGATCCAGTTAGTGAAGTGCTGGGCAAGAGTCAGGAAGTCAGAAAGAGAAAAGGAAGCAAGCCTGGTGGGACTTGGAGGCCAGCCAAGCAGTGATGTGAATGAAGGCTGTTGGTACTTGGTACAAAGACAAAAACCCCCAAAAAAGAGAGCTGGGAGATGGCTGAAAAAATTATTGGGATATTCAGAATCTGGACAAATGGATCAGCCCTTAAATTTGCTCTGAATCCCTAACTGCTTCTTGGCCTCCTCTCAAATTAATCCCAGCAGGATTCGCTCTGAGTCAAAGAGTAAAACCACCACCTCCCCTCCCCCTTTCATCCCCATCCCCAACATGCTTCCCCTCTAACAACACGCACCCAGACATGTTATAGGGGGTCACACTCGTCAGCCTTTGCAGAGTTCGCTTAGCCTTTTGCTTCTTACTCACCTGGGAAATGCCTACTTGTCTTTCAAGACAGTTACTATATCACCTGTGGTGTACTTAGAGATAGAGATAGATATTACATACATATAAATATATAGTATATCACCTGTAGTGTACTTAGAGATAGAGATAGATATTACATACATATAAATATATAGTATATATATAAGTATATAGAAAAGAAAACCTGGTGTATACAGTATAGACTACATATACATGCTGTCATTTCAATGGCTTCTCCAAAGCTTTGAGTAATTCCATTTGGTTCAGCAGATAAGGACTGGTTATCTACAAAGGGCCAAGCACTGTGCTAAAGATTCAAAGGCAGCTGTAAAAGTGATCTCTTGTTAATTCTTCCCTCATATAATCCCCCTAAGAAGACCCTTGTAATTCTCAGTATGTAGCAGACTCATTTGAATTACTTTAAACAATATTTTTGTCCAGCTTACACTCTGCAAAAATTTTGATTTGCTGTGTTACACCAAATCTAAGATGTCATTGGCTATGTGGATTGCATTTTATGTACAACTAAGAAAGAAAAAATGTTTCAAATTAAATTATGGCACAATTCCTGTCTTATCACATTGATTAGAACAAATATCTGTAAGAACCATCGATTTTTAAGAAGTTGAAATGTGGGGGCAAATTGCATCTTAGAATCAACTAAGAATAGTAGTTGGCTTACTATGGGGACCTAGACATCAAAGTATTTCAAATGAGCCTTAGGTGGTTCTAATAAGAACCACTGCCCTAATACCTTTGCCATACATCTTATTATTCCTCCATTTGGTCAGTCATTCAAGAAGCATGCTTTGAACTCTCAATGAGTTGCACATACTGTATTGTGTGTAGGTATTATATATATATATATATAAATATATATATATGATGGTGACAGTAGACATTAATATGTCATGGTTCCAACCCTTGAGGAGGTTATACTCTAGAAGAGATGGGTAAATTAGTGATTGTAACTATTTTCTGTCTACCTCACTAGGTCATGAGTGCAATAACTTTTCCTTAAATAAAATGGCTCTTTTTCTAACAGAATAGAGAGAATATACAAATCCTCTGTCTAATGGATAGAGACCTGCATCATTTTTATACTCTAGTGCCTTATTTCTCCATACATCAGAAAATCATGGGTAATATTGCTGTTTCCAACTAAGAAAAAATTGCACCTTAAGCAGTAATAAAAGCATGGAAAGAGAGGTGAACTTGACTAGAAATAGCTGAAGAAGCTAAGCCCCATTGTCAACAGAGTCAGAGAAAAGAGAGAGAGAGAAAAATAACAAGTGGAACACAGAAGGAAAGGATGGCAAGCTGCAGAGGGGCGAGATGGAAGCCATGGCATCAGAGAGTAGAAGCAGCCAGGACCACAAAAATTACCAGCAGCAAAAAGTGACAGTGGACAAGAGATCTGGTAACAATGAAACACTGGAGAAAAAAACTAGAAGAGCCAGCAGCTTAAGAGCAAACAGAATCTCAGTAGCTCTTGATGACACCATGTGAGGAAATTGAAGAAGGAATGAATCGAGTCCTACCCCACACGTCTCTCTGGTACAAAGCAGAAGAGCAGTTGATGTTAATAGTCATTAACATTAACGATTGTTTTCTATTAGTACAGTTGCCATCCAACCCTGTTTAAAAGTTTTGGAGCTTAAAAGGTCAAGAGTGAGTCATACAGAAGTTTCCCTTTTGAGGAAATGCTGATAATACCAAATAGGTCAGGCTCTACTGCACTTGTGTCAATGAGATAACTTTGTTTCTGGATAACTGTAATGTTTTGTGGATGTCACTCATCATCAGATTGATCCTAGTGTAGGATAAATCCCAGGGGATTCCACACTGTACCCAGAGTACATCAGCAAATGACTGCCTGAAATACTCTGCTTACAAAGGGGCCAGAGGATATGCAAACCCAATACCAATTCCAAAAACCTGATCAATAGTGCATTTAATGTGGGTAAAGACACAGATGGATCCTAAGGTTATTTTTCTAAAATTTAGTAAACATTCCAGACTCCTTGACATGAGCACTGGCAAACAACCCATCAAATGATGAGTATGTATTGAACACCTGTTTTGAGCCAACAGTATCTGTGAGAGATCTGAAGTTATGACATTAAGTTATTTACAGATGTACAGTTTACATATCATCATTACCTCATTCATAAATGTATGCATCATTTACTGAACTCCAACTCTGTACCAGGCATTAAGAGACAAAACCTCATAATCCAGTGGAGGAAAGAAACACATAAACATATAATGGGTAACATGAGGCACTTAACACAGCACCTGGTAATGCCAGATGCCAAATCTGTTTGCTGACCTGAATGAGCACAGGAGCTCAATCCATCTGGAGTAAAGGACTGCTTGTCAGGAAATACAGAAGGCAAAGCTAGGCATAGAACTGGATTATTAATGACTTTGTAAGCTATGTCAAGAGGTCTGAATTTTTTCTGGCAGCGGGAATGACTGATATTTTCAAGCAAAAAGGTGGCATAATCTCTGCTCTCTGGGCAACAGTAAACATGATGAATTGAAAGAGATGAGTCTAGAGCCAAGGAAATCTGTTGAAAGGCCAGTGCAACAGTCCAAGTGAAGGATGACAATGGCTTGAACTAAGCCAGTGGCACCAGAGATAGAGATAAGGATCCCAGACATGCTTAGGGATAGACTTGACAGAATTCAGAGACTAGATGATGAGTTTCTGTACTAAGGGGAGAATCAAGACTGACTTGAGAAACTGCACAGGAGCCTATTTATAGAAACTGATTACAGGACCAGGAGTGAGTTGGAGCAGAGGCAAGGGCAGGTAACAGGTGCCACTTCAGACATGCTTAAGTTAAGATGTCTCAGACACATCGAGGTTCACATCTCTATTAGCCATTTGGTGTTAAGAGAAATATCTGAGCCAGAGACAGCTGTTACAGCTCCAAGAGATGTAACTAAAGAGACAAGACAGGATGTATGTGTGGAAACAATGAACAAAAAAGTGGAATGTTTTTATAGGCTAAATTACCTTAAATGGGGTAATCTTGGGTTCAGAGAGCAAGAACTCTGTCAAGTGGCAGAGTAGGGGAAAGGATGTTAGCCTTGAGGGATGAATGTAATTTGAACAAGCAGAGGAAGGGCATTTCAATGGTCAGAACATACACAAGCCAAGTCAGAAGGTGGCAGGGGAAGCTTAGGGTAGAGTATGTGTATTAAGACTATTATGACTATTAGTAGGGGTCCTAAAAACCAAAGAAGAAGAATGAAGTCTTATCACAATAGAGAACAAGAAGCTGTTACATAATTTTTAAGAGAAGAAAATCATGATGGAAATGTTTAACCACTCAATTATAAAATATAGTTTATAAGACTCATCCCATGGTTATTTATGTCTGTGCCAATACAAAGTTTTCATCTCTCTAGTATAGCCCTTACTTAGGTCATCTACATTTATATAGAGGATTCTTAAAAAGGAAACTTTACAAGAGATATACCAAGGTGAAGAAGCAGAATAACTGAAATTTCACAATGCCAACTATCATTACAGTAAATTATTCTACCTAAGAAATATTTCATGTTTTACAGATTGTCCATAATAACAATGTTCTGTTGAGAAACTTATACTATGTCTTCTGTAATGAGAGATCCTATTTAATACAGGCTTCCTCTTATCTTGACCACCTAGGTCACTTTCTATGTTGACTCTGCAATATTCATGAGCTATCCAAAATATTGGGTTAAGATTAAATGACAGGAACAGGAATCCTTTTTGCTTTTTCCTAAACTAACAATTGAGTCAAAAATCTAACAAAGGATTTGCATGCTCCTTCTGGGTAGAAGAGTCAGCTTAGGAGTCGTAGCTTGACTAATAGGGACCTAACTTCTTCCACTGTCAGTTCAGGTGAGTTGTGTGGGCTGACATAATATCTCTACCTAGCACCATGGCCACCACCCCCACAGCTCCACGGTAGGTATGGAATGAGGGATGGTCACTGTGTTTGGTTTAGGAATGAATACATAGCTTGAGGTAACCCAGTGGGACACCAGCAAGTACCATTGGGTACTTACACAGCCCCCCACTCCTTCCTTGCTAACTGAACTCTGATTTTGTTTAGTTATTGGGTGACTTGAGCAACATCCATGAGCTCATACCTAACCCAAGGGATAAATGTTAATAAGCCAAAAACTAGCAAGGTAATTATATTCCCCTTGGAAAGGATTGTTAAAGTATGAGCATGTGATGTAACTGACCCATGAGATATAAGGAGAGGTCACTCAGTGGCTTCTGAAGAATTTTTCTGTATCTGCAAAAGAAGACACAAAGTAGGGACTGACTCTTTCCTACCTTTGAACACTGTCATATGCAGATGTGATGCTGTGAGCCACTTTGACCAACTGAGACAGTGAGAAGGCCAAGAGGGACACAGAGAAGCTGACAAGTGCCCTAACAGGATTCCCTGAGTCAACTAACTCTGGAACTGCTTCTACCTCTGAGCTCCTTGCTATGTGAAGAAATTAAGCCCTTTTTATGTAGTTTTGTGTTACCTGTGGCCAAAACCATCCTGATTCAGGCTTAAACCTGGGATTTTTGCTGCCTGTAGAAGTTGTTCTTCCACTGCTGTGACTAACTGGGTGGGAAGCAACCCTGGAGCTGCTTCCATAAGGAAGGCAACAATCAGAGAACCAACAGAAAGGGAAGCATTGCCTGGAAATGGAGAGACAGAAATTCCCAGTGACATTGTCTGAGCACCTAGACCCAGTTTTCCATGAAGTTACCCCACACTTTCTCAGTTACATGAACCAAAATATTACCCTTTTTGCTCTTATTAGTTTAATTGGCATCTATTACCTACAATTTAAAGAGACCTCCCTACAAGTAGGGATAATAAACTGAATTAACAATAGTGGGACCTAAATCTAAGCTCTCTGTACCTCTTTTATCCTTCAGTCAAACCATCATCACCAAGAAAAACATGAAATGAGTGCCAATACCCTCCAACTTCCTCTACCTCCCAATCTCAAATGTCCCTCAAGTTTGAAATAAAAACTACCAGGCACCTATATCAGTCCCCAAAGCAAGTTAGAAGGGAAAGGAAGCAAGGTGATCAATGACTATGGCCTGTCCTTCCTTCCCTCCCTACTTTAAAGAAAGTTCTTTGTACGTAACAGGTCCTTTGAATACAAATAATATCCAGCTGTTTCATCCACAACCTCTGCCAAATGACTGGTAGTGATTCCCAGCATTTTTTCAGTTACAGTCACATGCACAGGTCACACTTGGTTCAGCCCTCTGTTACAGCACGTTTGGCTTATATGCTAATGTTCTTCTGCTCTGCTAGATTTCAAGTCCTCAGAGACTAGGAATAGCCTTCATTGAACACTCAGTGCCTGATGCAGCATCTTACACAGTGAAGGCAAATAGTGATGTTTGCCAATTGAATAGATGAATGAATTCAATCTCGAAGTCTCCCTTCATTTATGAGAAATCAGGCATGTTCTTTAAAGATGAGCCTTGCCAGAACATCCAAATACACCAGATTATTTATTAATCAAAAGAAGTTCTTAGCTACAAACAGAAGATAACTCTAATTAATTAGGGAAGTTTATTTAAAAAATATTAGAGAGCACATAAATTGCTAGAAGGCCTGGAGGACTAGACATAAAGCTTGCCTTCTAAAAACAAAGCCCGATTTCAAATTACAGAACTGGCCAGATGAGGAAACCACCGCCTCATTGAGCATTGGAGGAAAGTGCTGCCACGGCCACCAGGGCCATGCAAAGTGGAGCTTTTATCTCCAGCATGTTTTCTCATGTCCCTCACATCTGAACTGCAGACTCCTGCAAATGCACCTCATTGGCAGAGTCTGGGTACTGTAGTGGCATCCTTGCTGCAAAAGGATTTGGAATCTGAGTCTACTTCTAAAATTCATGATAAGAGAGGTTTCTCTAAATATAGAAAGTCCCCATGAAAAATGATGAATAGTCATGAATGTAACACATGCTCCCTCCTTTGGAACTTAGAATTTTAGGCACAAGGTCATCTGCATAAGGACCATAATATCTCAACCCAAGCCCCAAAGCAGGCCCCCCGTTCCACTGAGCTGGATATTTGGGCTACTCTCCTCTGGTCTGCTCTCTGACACTGACCACCCAGGCTGACCTTGGGGCAGGAGGAAAGTAGAAAAGGATGTGGGAAAGGTGTATTGGTTTGGTTTTAAGAAACTTGTCTCAAATGACTGGTTGAAAGTGAATGTTAAGAAATTGTAACTATTATCTCACAACCTTGTAATTTACTTCACTCAACACCAAGGAAGCTGAACAAGAGAGAAGGTTGTTCAAATGGGACTAAACACCACAACTGCCAATCCAGCCCCATGTTGCCCACCTTCTCTGATGGACTTCATTGCACCCTAACAGCATTTTTAAGTCCTCTGACACTTGTGTGTTTAAAACTTCTGAACTAAAATACAAAATATTTTTATTTCAGTATCTGTCAATTTCCCAAGTGTTTATTATTGTACATTTTCCAAAGATGCTTCTTAAACAAAACAGCATAGACTTTACGAAAGCTTAAATCATCTTCACTCTCTGCCTTTATTGACCTCGAATCCTATGCATCACAACTGCTGAGAAAGACTTCTTTCTTTCTACACAATAACTCAAATAATTATAGCATGTCACATAGTATATATAATGCTCTTTAACCAGCATGACAACATTTACCCTTACAGGCACTTGTTTTCTGTAATTACTGCTTATATGAAAAGAAGCCTCAGCTGAGAGCTATGAGAAAAATCAATTCAAAATAGAACCTCTAACTTGCCAACACTGTGGAGGCATTTACCGATATGTACACAGCATTTATGTGCACAGCCCACTGAAAAAGCACTAACAGTTCACAGATTTCTCCAAGAATAGATCTTATAGACAAGGCAACAAAATGGAATTGACAAATGCTACCAGCTCAGTGATTTGTTGACAAATTTTCCATGATAATCAGTAATTCCTGATGTCATGATTTCTAACAGCACCCACTCCAGTCAATGCTAAATGCATTTTGTTGAACAACCCACAGTGAGGACATTGTTCGTTATTGTTACCTTATGTCTTTTAATGGAAGGCAACTATTGTCATGGCGAGACATAGGTATGAATCCTGGCTCTGTTTCTTGTTGACTGTTAGACTTTGGGTAAATTATTTCACCTCTCTAAGCCTCCATTTTCCTATTTTAGAACTGATGTATCCTAGGATTTTTTTTTGAGAGGGCCAAAAATTTAAAGACATTAACAAGCAGGAATTTAATAAATGTTAATATATTTAACATACCCTCACAGTATAAATTTCCACTAGAATTCAGTGGTAGGAATAAATATTACTTGCCAGATACACTGATGTACTTCTTTAATTGGGCTAACATACTTTATAAGAGACCAGGAAGAGATCAGATCAAAACTGCAAACTAAGAATATGCTAAAACCTTTCCCCCAACTCAAATCCCAATAAATGAAAAGAAGAAATTTTTAATTGAAAACAGCACTAGAAAATAAGACTTGGTGCCCTCAGTAAACCAGAAATTATAGAAATTCCTGAAAAATTAAAGGCAGATGAATTTCTATTGAAGGAAGAAATAATAGACAAAACAGACATGAGAGAACTGATGAAGAGGGTGAGAGTATCTTCGGATCCAAAATGAGACACAATAGATGAAAAGAACAAGAAAGGAACCAAGGCCAACCAGAAAGGTGCTTTGGTTGAGGTGGAGGTATCCAGGAGGTTTGAACCATTTGTCCCTCCCCTTATGCCATGCAGGTTCAACAGAGGCTTCTGCTCCAAAATAGGAGCAGTGCACAACCAGGAAGATGCCATTCCTGGTCCTCAGGACTTGGGGCAGTCCTTGCTGCCACTTAGAAGGAAAGGGAAATGGAAACCTCCATTGCCCAGGACGCTGCATGCCTCATCTCGGCCTGGAGTCCTGGAAACATGCCAGGTAATCAGATCTAGCACAGACAGACTGACACAGAAGCTCAGATTACAGATGAGCACGCAAACCCTGCAAATATTTAAGGAAAAGTAATCTTCTGAATAAAGGCACCACAGTCATCATATGGATAAACTAGCATCCTAAGAAACAAAGCTAATGGAAAAAACAAGTGAGAATTTAAAAGAAGTATGTATGGTACTTACAGTTAACATCCTCAGAGAAGAGAGGACAATGGCTCCTTTTAACGTACGCCAGATTACTATAAACGACAACGAGGATACCTTGGAAAGAAAAGCTGTGATGCCGAAATTTTTTTAACTCAATATACATGCTTAATAACAGAAAATATATAACTAAAGAATGATTACTTAGAGGATACAACTGGAGAACACCACTAGAACACAGCTCAAAAAGGACAAACAAATGGTGAACAAGGAAAAAAAGATTCAAAAGACCTAAAATGTGCTTTAAACAGGAATTCCAAAAAGAGAGAATGGAGAGAAGAAATACTCATAGAAATACCAGAAAAAAAGATTTCCAGAAAAGATAAAAATCCTCAGAGCAAATGGGTTCAGCAAATGTCCAGCAGGCTGAATGAAAACAGACAAACTCTTAGATACATCAAGATGAAATTTAGTGGCTAGGGGTGGAGATTAGCTACAAAAAAATAAGATTCAGATTGTCATTAGTTTTCTCATAGACAATAATGGATGCAAAATACACTGAGGCAATATTTTCAATTTTATGTGGTAAAATAATTTTGATTTTTCTATATCCGGTCATGATATCATTAAGAAATAAGGATACTGCACACATGCAAGGATTTAGGAAGTTTTCTACCCACATTTTATTCTCTGAAAGAATACAAGAAAATCAGCCCTGACCAAAATTAAACAAACCTAATCCAAGAGAAAGAAATGATACATTTGAAATGATGGCGAAGAGCTAAATACCTTTACCGAGAAGATGGGGCTGGAGAAATAGAGGAGAGTGGGATTGTGGCAGAAATATTTGGGACAGGATGGAGAAGTAAAATGGGGGCCTTGTTCTGGTTTAGGGAAAGGATATAGAAATTAATTCTAGATGTTGATTCAAAAATATGCAAATAAGTGGTAATAATCTTAAATCAATCACTAGAAGACAGATACTAGTCCATTTGCAAACCAATGAAGTTAGGAGAATGGAACCTAGAAAACTCGATCTTCACCCAAAAGACAGGAATGGAGCTTAAGGAAGAAGTCAGGGAGACGAGAGGGAAAAAAAAGAAAAGAGAAGCAGAAATCAAGAATGCCAAAATAAATACAAACATATACATAATCACAATAAATATGAAGGGGTTAAATGGTCAAAAGACAGGCTCATTAGTTTTCTTCTAATTCACCAAATGCTGTTTATAATAATGGGCCTAAAAAAACACAGTCTGGGGACTGAAAAAAAAGGATGGAAAAAGACGTATGAGGCAAATGTTAACAAAAATAAAGGAGTAGCAATACTAATTTCAGACCAAATAAACTTCAAGAGATAAAACTCTTCAAGAGAAAAGACACATGAGAGGATGATATTGTTTCTCTTCAGTGAATATCTGTTGCGCACCTACTGTGTGCAGGTACTCTTCTAGGTTTGGGGAATGTAGCAGTGAGCAAGTTAGACAAGACTGACTTCTTGTGAAACCTAGTGGGATTCACATAGTATCTTAACCATTTGGAGGACTCAGGGTAAGAGTACAAATGTAAGCCTACACACTGTATTACATAATTGAGTCATAATTTCAACAAATTATAATTGACAAATTGTTAGATAAAATATTTTCTATACTCCTACCTTGATAAATTATTCCTTCATAATAACTTAGAAGTTCAGATTCAAATTTGCAATTCTTGGATCCTTTAGATTGTAGGAATCTAGCCCTTAGCTCATATCCTCTTTTACACTCCCAACTCTGTCACAAGGGGCTGCCAGCACACATGTGTCGACTCCCCAAATATGAGTGTTAACTTTTGTCCACATTTCTTGCAAACACCTCTTATCTGGCCACACCTCAGGCCTTGCAATACATGCAAAGACAGTACAGTTCACTCTCAGGAAAACCTGCCCAGAAATGAGATCTATGCACATCTCAAAAGCTGGCTCAGGGCAATTGAAACAGGGAATTCTGACTGCCAATTACACTTAGTGTGATCTACAATTGGGGACAGGGTAGTGCAGGCTCCAGGGGACATGTCCTCTTCTGCTCATGGATCCCTGGATGTGTGGGAAGGAGTCCAGCCTAGGAGTGTCAGAGAGGGATCCTTAAAGAACCCAAAGCAAGGGCACCTCTTGCCCAGGTTTAAGGCAGTACTGCTATCAATGAATGTAGAACGATCAATCCATAAAAGTCAAAAACCTCAAATAGTGTTAAGTTCTCTGCAAGATTGGAAATGCAGTGATAGAAAATCAAGTGACAGGGTGGCTTCTTGGATAAAATGGTCTCAGGAAAGGCTTCTCTTGAGGAAGGGACAGTCATTTAAGTCAGTATCTGAATTTTAAAAAAGAAAATTGGACATTTAGATGAGAGGAAAGGACATTCCAAAGAGAAGACTAATAGCTAAGACAAAATCTCTAAGACAGGAACAAGCTTGGTGTGTTTCAGGAACTGAAAAAAGGCCCATGTCCAGTAGGGATGGAGGAGAGTGACAGGTGAGTTCAACAAGGTTGGTTCAAGCCAGATCATGTAGGGTTTTTTTTTTTTAATTTTTTTTATTAAGGCATTAGAGATATACATTCTTACGAAAGTTTCACAAGAAAAACAATGTGGTTACTACATTCACCCTTATTATCGAGTACCCCCCATACCCCATTGCAGTCACTGTCCATCAGTGTAGTAAGATGCCACAGGTCCCTATTTGTCTTCTCTGTGCTACACAGTCTTTCCCATGACCCCCGACACACACCATGTGTACTAATCAAGATCATGTAGAGTTTTATAAGCAAAAGTAAGGAGTTTGGATTTTATTCTCAGTGGGAAAGAAAGTTATTAGAAGATTTTAAGCAGAGAATAACTGAATTTACTTATTTTAAAGGTGATCCTGGCTGCTGGGTGACATGATGGGAAGGCAAGAATGGAGAGGGAGAGACCAGTTAGGAGGCCACAGCGGAGCCCAGGTCTGAGTGATAATGACTTGGATAAGATGGCATTAGCAAAGGAAGCAAGAAAATAGGCATTTGGGGATTTGTTTTGTAAGTAAGTTAATATGACTTGAGAATGAATTGGACAGGGGCAGAGGGAGAAGCTAAGATAAAAGAGAGAAATCAAGAAAGCTCCTGACCATCTGATTTGAAAGACTAGATGGATGGTGGTGCCATTTACTAAGACAGATGAGCCAGAAAAAAGAGAGGATTTGAGGGGAGAAATCACCTCTGGTGAAGCACAGGAGAAAGAGGTGGCCATCATGCAAGTAGGTAAGGAAAATCAGCTAAACTTTTCGTGAACTTGTAAAGGCGAAATCTGGGACTAATGCAGCAGTTTGGAATAACTGGGGTCCAAGACACAGGGGAGTTTCCACTCACTTCCAAGCTCTTCTTCATGAGCTTTTACCAAGGGCTCCCAGGGGCAGGGCAGGAGGTCAGAAGAGGCCCCGGCAGGTGTGAGAAGGTGGTCAGCAGCCACAGCACAAAGTCCTAACCATTCATCCTCAAACACACATGCACCCACACCCCCAAGTCACAGTCAGCTGCTGACACTGGAAGATAAAGGGGAAATCTTGAAGTCAGCCCAAGAAAAGAAACACTAATAGAGGGACAAAGATTTAAAATGCATTAGACTTCTCATCAGAAACAATAGAAGCTGGAAGGTAATAAAGTGACAGCCTTAAAGAACTAAAAATGCCCTGCTAACCCAGAATTCCATATCCATCAAGAATGTTGTTTTAAAAAAGGCAAAAAAGAAAAGGAGATATTTTTGCATGGAGAGGCAAAATGTCAGAAATAAGTGTTTTGAAACACTCCAAAAAAAATCAGGGGATAATTGAAAAATGGTATAGTGAATTGTTGAAGCCAGATGATGGCACATGGGGATTCATCATAATGAATCTTCTACTCTTGAGGATGTAAAATTTCTATAACAAGAAAGCTCTTTTAAGAGTTAAATTAGGGGTAAGGAGATACATCATAGAAAATTCAGAAGCCAGAGAAAATACTGTTAACAAGTTAGAATATGTCTTTTTAGTCTAAGATACAGATGCATCCATTTTTCCCCAAAATTGAGAATAGACAGTTTGTACCACAAAGTAATCTAGTATCTGCATTTATTAATATAGCATGTTTATTATTCCCTGTCTTTAAAATTTTTCTAGGATATAATTTTCAATAGCAACATTGTCTCTCATCTTATGGTGAACTATAATTTATTTAAATAATGCAATTTCAGAAATTCTTAATCAATCATAAATCAGTATTAATGGACTAATCGTCAATTGGCTTTAGAAATTTGAGTTGCATCAGTTAATCAATCAACATGCACAAGACACTGCTGAGTGCTGCAATTCAAATCAAGAAGTGTCATTTGTAGTTACTTGTCATGCTTAAGAGAACAAATATTTAATGTGATAAGAAACTGGTTTCTTTACAACATAGAAATAGATTTTCAGGTAAAAATAATAATACATAATGACATATCCAGAGAAGTTTCTCATTCCTCTAAAGACAGGGTCCCACAGGATAGCATCATTATTTTGTTTGAAGTCAATTCTGAACTCAAGAGGTATACCTATATGAGATTAATGTAAACACAAAATATAAAGTCTAATAAAAACTTTGGAGCTGTTTTACGTTTTTTTAACTTCTCCAGGTATCTGGTAACTTCCAATGGTACATAATTGACAGTGGCCTACTGTTGATTTGCACACAGAAACATTCAACTAAAAACTTTAAAAGTTGCATTTATTGCTGTAACATATAGTCCATTAAAGGAACAGAAAAATGTCACCGATGTTAGCACCTATCAAACCATGCGCTGCTCAGATTCCTGATCCCCTTTACACTCATGGGCCTGGAGGATCTTTTCCCAGTTTGGTCACACAGTCATAATTTCGTAAGTGGCAGGAGACAAATGATCTAAAATAAATGTTAAAATTATCTATAAATATAATTTGAAGTTTTGATAAACTCTAGATTCTTTAGCTGAACATGCCTTTGAGATAAATGTATTCTTTACTTCTGAAAAATCAATCAGAAGCCTTCAGATATTTAAATTTTGGTTTCCTAATTACCTACTGGCTCAGACAATATATATTTAGTGCCTAACTTGTTGGAAAGCTGGCGTGGGCTTTTAAGAAAGTATTCTTTAATTCAAGTAACAAAATAAATGTACTCTCCTAGAGACTTGGGTCTTACAGTGTCAATTCCAGTGTATACTGTAATCATTGACTAGAAGGCAATGAAGAGATCTCCCCCAAATCCTGCTACAAGCAATGCATAGGAACATTCTAGCTGCTTATTCCACATACCCTTATAGGCACCTAGAGTCATTTAGGAAGTTATACAATTATTTAATTATTTTCAATATCTGGAAGCTATAAATGACAGTAAGATTCCTCGGCTCATCCTTGCCCTAAAGTCTCATCATTTCCACTTTGTGACTTAATCTTTCTTTCCATCCTGAAAACACCCTTAGTTTTACATTAAGGTGCTTGCATGTCTAGCCTAAGATTTTAGTTATAGCTATATGGAGCTCTATAAAGTTCCAAATGTAACCTTTGAAAAACAAATACATAATTTAAAAGTTCAAAAATCTAGAGCTGACAATGATGAATTCCGTTGGATAGCCTGCTATAATTCAAGATTCTTCTTTTGTTTTCTTTCCTACTCTGTAATTATGTGTTCATGGCAAAGCTAGTGGTTTTATAAGACACTGGACAAGAGGGACTGAGTCTGTGTAGATTTCCTTGCAGAGTGATTTAAGAATTGCATTAAGGGCATTTGTAATTTTAGACTTATTCAATATTTCTAGATGATGCTTGAAGAAAATGATGCATGTTTTATCACTGTCACTACCTCACTTAATTTTCAAACTAGAAATTCTGATTTATATTTCTGGTAGATTTTTTTACTTTTAGGAAGTCTCTTGTTTTAAACATGAAAGGCAGCCATTACATTGATATTTTCTGGAATAATACCAAAGTTTGGATAACCTCAGTGGGGCTTAGAGCCTTTGCACTTTCCAGCCATGACAGTCTCTAAAGGGCGAAGGCATAAAATAAAGTTCAAGGGGCAAAATAATTGAATCTCTACCAACACCCAGTTCTCCAGAGATTCAACTCTAATCTCATAAAGTCTGAAGCCCTGCTCAATGATTGAGTATTAACTGCATTTTTGCAGAATTCTTGCTAAAGGGAATTCAAATCTTGGTATACTGGTCGATGTTTCCTTCATGCTTCCTTTGCAGACTTGACCTGTGCCTTCTCTTCTGGTAATCCAGTGTTCTATGCACTCTCTAGGGCCCAATTATCATTGCATTCCACAGTATGCAAAACTTATCCAGGCACGGAGCTGTCTTTGAAATCAAAGGCACACCATGCTCAGACCTACTCTAAATACTGCATGAATTTCTGATCCAGACTTTTGATCTGCCATTTGTTCTCTAGTCCCTTCTTTCCTGGGATCCTGGCCCAGATGGCACTTTTTGTTGGTACTATGCCCTGTTCCTGTCATAGAACAACAAAAGTTTTAATTTCCAAATATGAAGCAATGTGTCAGAACTGAGGGTGTTCACTATGTAAGGTAATACATTTCTCAAGCTATTTCAAAGATTTGGGTATCTGTTACCCCCAGCTGATCATTCTTCAAGTTGTATGTTGTGTATATTGACTAAAACATAAATATTTTAGCAATGGATTCACTCATGTTTTTAAAACACTACACACTTACAAAAACACAAGGCTCATTATCTATAGAATATTTCATGTAGTTTAGGCAAGATACTTTTACATGCAGTAACAGATGGGATATATTTGCACTAGTATCTTACTCACAGAAGTGAGGAGGTGAAACTTTTTTTCTTAGGAAGTTACTTGGCAAATAACCCAAATATGTTAGAAGTTTTGATGGTGAGAATCCAGTAGGAGGATATAAGCCTACAATTCTCATTTAAGTGCCCTCATGTAGTCCCTTTACATGGAGGGGG
The DNA here is from genome assembly GCF_040802235.1 of Manis javanica. NCBI lineage: Eukaryota > Metazoa > Chordata > Mammalia > Pholidota > Manidae > Manis > Manis javanica. The sequence continues at coordinate 161,667,601 of NC_133157.1, read as the reverse complement.
AACAGGGGTGGAGGTATAAGAAAGAGAGGCCTAACCAAGTCACATGCAAAATGTATTGAAAAGAATGACTTGTCTAGGAAAACATTTTAGTTTGGGGTAGTCACTTAGTAGAAAGTCACCTAGTAGAAAAAGTTGTGAACTTACTGTAATAAATGACACAATATGTAACTAACCATATTTCCAATTAATTAAATTAAAATTCAAAACCAAAACAATCCATATGATCAATTATTGTAAGGAACTATGCAAAGCACCAGAAGCAATACAATAGTCCATTTCCTTAAAAAGATAACACCTCTGCTTAAAAGAATTCTGTAAGGTTCAAAGAGACCCCATGACCAGGTCCCCGAGCATGTCTCCTTGTACGCCATAATTCAATACTATGAAACTGCATTAGCATTTTGTCATCTCACTTTTTCATATCTTTACACATGCTGTTCAATAACTTGCCCACCACCCGGAAGTATTATTCATCCTTCAAAACCTAACTCCATTATCTCTTCTTCTGTAAGAAACTTGGCAGGTGTGATCTCCCAAATGGGGCCACAAATGAGGCTCCAGCAAACCATGCCTTCTTTTACCAACAATGATTCTCCATTTGAAATGCAGCTTCTGGCATATTCTCAGTCCACGGTAGAGAGTGAATGCCAGTCCAGGGGCTATCAAATGACATTGCAATTTGAACAGTCATGAACTGGGCATTTATCTGATCCACCAAATCACAAAACTACACAGCATCATTCCATTATACATCAGAAATGGGACAATACAAATCAGCCTCAGCATGTTTGGAAGGAACATGTCTCCCTCAAATGATCTATGGTGTCATTGAAAGTCCTCTGTGATCAGTTAAAAGAGGAGGATAATGTTGAGCTTGGGAACAGATAAATCTGCACTGTCTGTTTTTCAGGCCATCCTTAAATTAGAGTGATTAGTGTAAATCCTTCCCAGGGGCAGAACTTTGGGGGCTACATCTGGTTGTCTGCTTCATTAGAAGGAAAAATGGTTGAAGTCTAGATCTCTACTGACTCATGGGCAGGGGCTAACAGTGTTGACTGGCTGATCAAGGACTTATAAAGAACAAAATTGGAAAATCAGTGAAAAGGATGAAGGGGGAGAAATATGTGAATGGATACTTGGAATGGACATAAAGTATGAAGATACTCACTAGTAGGATCACTTTGGAAGAAGTTCTCAATAATCAGGTGGATAAAATGACCTATTCAGTTGCCCTTATACCCACCTAACCAGGCAATTTCTTTCCTTAGCCTCCTCAGTGTTTGCCTAATGGGCCCATGTAAAAAGTGCCCAGGATAGCAAGGATGAAGTCTGTGTATGGACTTGCCAAAGCTTATTTAGCTGAGTGCCCAATCCCCCAAAAACAGAGGCCAACACCAAATCCCTGACATAACATGATTCCCCAGGGGGGTCCAGCCAGTCACCCAGAGGTAGGAAAGTTACACTGGACTTCTTCCTTGAGGGAAAGGGTATAAGTTTGTCCCAGACTCATATTCTGGGTACAGATTTGTCTTCTCTACCTGAAGTGCTTTTGCCAGCACCTCCATATAGGCCTACAGAATGCTTTAATCATTGCCATTGGTGTCCCACACAAATGAGAAATATTTGCAGAGGAAATATTTTAAGGCGAAGGAAGAACAAAAATGAGCTTGCATGCTTATCATTATTTGGTCTTATATCCAAAAATAACTGGCTTGCTAGAATGATTGAATGTCCTGTTGAAAGATCAGCTACTGCACCAGGGATACTAACGTACAAGATGCAGTATATGCCTTAAACCAGTTTCCACCAGGTGGTTATACCTCCTTCAAAGCTATAATGCACGAGTCCAGGAACTAGAGGGAGGAGGGAGGAGTACTCCCTCTCACTATTCCATCTGGTGAATTTTTTCATCTTTTCCCCACAACACAAAGAGATTATGTGACCTGTCAACATGACTTTGAGCTCAGTAGATTTAGGTGCCTTAGTGCCCATAGGAAGCATGCTTCTACCAAGAAATACAATTACTGTTCTAATGAACTCTGAGGCTGGCCTCTGGCCTCTTTGAAATTCTCATGCCTCTAGATCAACAGACAGAGGAGGAAGGTCACACTACTGGCCAGGGAGGGTGACTGATCCCAGTTATCAGAAGGAAATTGGGTGGCTGCTACACAATGGAGGCATAAACAATTGTTTGAAATGCAGAGATCCACCAGGACACCTCTGAGTTCTCTCTTGCCCTGGTCAATGGAAAACTGCAGCAACTCAATTAATACAAATACCCAAGGACTCACCCCACAGAAATGAAGGTTTGGGTCCCTTCACTAGGGAAAGCACTCTATCCAGGTGGGATGTTAGCAGGGGAAACATGGATGATTCCTGAACAAAGGCAACTATGATTACCAATAAAGATGAGCTATAGATATAGAAAACGTAGAAGCTATAATTTTTTCCCTTCTTCCCCCACATCCTCATGGCTTTATATGAAGAACACTGTTGATTACTAACATTTTAGTTTTCAGCTGGGAGTATAACCATAATGATGACACTAATGTCAGTGATTAGCTGATAGGACTGTGTTCCCTACGTTAGGACACAAGCATTTACCTGAGTGAAAGACAAAAGTGGATGCAGACAAAATGGACAATGTTGGGTATCTTCTTTTGCCCCTCCAGATCTACTCTCCACTCTCCTTCACCCTGTTCTCTCCTTCTGGAAGGTGACCTCTTAAGGACTACATCAGTGAACTTCCTTGCCTCCTGACCTTTGGTTGAGGGAAATCAGAAGATCAGAAGACAGTAGTGGAGTGAGGACGGGGTGTTTACTTCCTCCACCCATTTTCCTCACCATGCAGTCCCCTAGTCCCTAGCTATACCCCTTTGTCTAAGACTTCAGCTCCCACCAGGGCCTGGCGCGCTCCTGCACATTGATGTTGCTTCTCGCTCTCTCCTCTTCCTTCTCTCTCTCCTTTTCTCCCTCCCTCCCCCCTTCTCCTTCTCTCTCATCTTCTCTCTCCCTCTCTCTATCTCTAGGGTCCAGTAACAGCTTCCTCCCATCAGATACTTCTGAAGCCCTGAACACCTAGCCCCTAGATCCTTTAGTATCCCTTGTGTGTTCCCTGTGCCCTGACCTGTGAATAGCCCGTTTATGAGATTCTGTTCCATTTATCCTACAGATATGACATCTACCAGCTGCTGCTACACTGACTGACCCAAGCATCTTTCTCACCCACTATAACATGAGTTCCTTGAGGACAGGGACTGTGCCTTATTCATTGTATTCTCCAGAGCTTAACCAGTGCCTGGTCTGATCATAAGTGCTCATTAAATATTTGATTAAGTGAACAATAAAATACAAATATCTGTAACATAGGACTATACATAGCACAAGAACAGGCCATCACACACAATAAGGAAAGACAAGCACAGCTGAGATCCTGTCTAAATAGAACTGCCTTAGCCCAACCCAAAGGAAGGGCACCTTTTTGTACTTAGTCTAGACAGAGGGGTATCTTTTGATAATATGCACAAACAGATGGTATGTTCTAACAGGTGGTCTCATAAAAGATATGACCTAAGTACTTTGGGCAGTAAGGAAAAGGTTTAGGGGTTTTGGAACAGTAAAGAAAAGACTTCAGCTAGGAGACATCTCATGATTACATTTATCATGAGATAGATGCATTGATATTCAGTTATTAGTTTACATGATCTTTATAGTATTTTAATATACTATTAAGGATGAGACAGGGTATTTTTAACCAAGCCTACATAACCTCAGAGAAAACATAACAATGTTTTTTCAATATTGGTCCAGTTAGGTGAGGACTAACTCCGTAGTGGGAGGTGCTTCCAAATACTTAACACATGACACAACCGCACAACTAAGTACGGTGAATGAACCTAACCGAATTTTTCATACATTCTGATTTGGCCACAGGTAAACAGACAGGATTTATACAAAGCTTGAGTTCTCTCTCTAAAAAAGAAGAAGAAAAAAGTCCAAAACCAATAAATATTTTGTCAGGTTGTTAAACCAACTTCTAAAGACTATAAGGTAGTCAACTAAATAAAATAGCAATGCTATGCTTCAACCCCATCATCTGATAACCTTAAATAATTGTTCAGATAAATGTCAAAAGCTCAACTAAATTGCTATCAATTAGACAGATCAGGGATTAACTCCACTAAAATACTTTCAGTTGGTAGATCTAGACTTATTTCGATTACTTGTAGAAATCCTGAACCTGATTTTGCAATGATAATTTAAACAAACTCTTTGTGATAGACTAAAATGCTCTGGTATTAACTTTTGTGAGATTCTCAGGTACTTAGTAAAAATTACAGGGTTTGAGGTTTAATGAAAGGAGATTTAGCAAGCCTTCAAATTCATAAAGAAGAGTTTAAGATTTCCATAGCAAAAGTGTATTACTCAATAGAGAACTCACACATTGTAATGGTTACATCTGACCAGTCCTTTTAGTAAATAAGGCAACTTTTTGTTACTCTGCAACACTGGGTTAATTTAAACCACACCTGTTTAAAAGGGTGTCTACAGAATTTCTACAAGTTTTGACCTGCATCTCCTTGTTTAGAGTTAATGAGATCATGTCTCTATATCATATTAACATCTTAGATTTCAGTATCCTAGGAAGGGGAGCAAAGCAAATTTGCCATTTTGTTGGTCACTTCCTGGAAAAAACATCTCCTTTTGCCTACTTTTTTACCTTTTTCCCCCTTTATATAATGGAGACAACATTGTTTTATATCAACCTTAGATTCAAATTCTCTGTGTCAAATTCTGTATTAAAACACAGTTGTTAACTGTGTGGACTGTAAGATGCTATTTCCCTACTTACAAAATTGGGCTATTAATAACTATTTTACAGGGTTGCTGTCAGGTTTATAAAAAATGCACATAAAGTATCTATTTCAGTACCAGGCATTTAGTAAGTGGTAACAGCAGAGTAGCCAGCATTATCTATGTCCTTATTATTACAATTACCCCATCACGACCTCTAAGATACTTGATTTCAAGAACTTGCAGTGGTTAGGAAAGAAATTATTCAAAATTATTCAGAAAGGCAGGATGAATCACTAGGAAGTCAGTTATTTTTTATTCAATGATACATACTTAGTGATGGTAAGAGACTTCTCTGAGCGTTTTTACTATATAAAACATATGTAAAATAAAACAGAATTCTTCCCCAGCCATAATCAGAGAACCAGTGCTGGTGAGAATTTAGGTGAGGTCTGGAAAACCTAAATCACTCCCAGAGCACTGCAGACATGAGTTTTTCATTCGTCAATGCTGGTCCAGATTTTAGCATCCTCTGTGAGCAATTGACAGCTTTTGCTTTCCTAAAATATAAACTCTCCATAAAATGATTTTTGCCACTTACATTGCTGTAATTGTTTTCATTACTCATTTAGACACCATCTATATACCTCTTCTGCAGAATAAATGAACAAAATATCCCAATCACTTGAAACAGCTAGTCATGCATGTCTTATATAAATAATTTGATAACAAAGATAATTTAAAGGGCCTATCCAGTAAAACCATAAACCCCAAATTTCAGCCATGATAATCAGTGTTGAAACAAATTCACATAAGGAACTGGAAATATGTTCACAATGTGATTAATATATCACGTTATCCAACATCTCCTACCTTTCTTCTTTCCCTGACCCCTTCTAAGATTACATCTAACAAAAAATAATTTGCTCCATTCTTTCAAGATGTCAAGTGTCTTTTTACTTCATTTGAATGATTTGATCTAAGAGAAGTGGCTTGGAAAAGTGTTAGGAGTGTCAGGTTTTGTAACAAACCATGTGGGTGGAGGGTTTTGTTGGGTTGTTGTTTTTTTTTTTTTTTTTTGGCTGACAGCGAACAAATCTATCTGAAAACACATTAAGCTCCAGCAGGTGCCCAGAGCTAATTTGGTTTGCAACTATTTTTAAAAAGCACTAGCTAAGTTTTATAACAAGTCATACCAAATGACTATATGTTTTTCTATTTTCCTACAACCTGGGGGCCAGTTTTAAAATGGGACTCTAAACATAATGCCTAACGACACAAATTAGCCATTCACTAAACAGATCTAAAATATCCAGATTCCTAAGCCTTCTGATAGATCCCTAGAAACAAACATTTAGAAGTTTACACTTGAGTTTCCACTTAACACATTCCTTCATAAATTCTCTTTATTTCCTGTTGGTGTTTTCATTTAAATCTAGTGAGTTTTAGCTCTGGCCAGCAAGGATGATGTGAAATGCTTTCCAGCAGCCACATTCAGCTGGATTTGTCTATTCAACCACCTGCTGATGGCATGTATTTTGGCTTCTGGCTATCACAGTGGATATATACTCTCCCTATGGAATCTCATGGCAGTCCCATTAACTACATTCTTCTCCTAATACTCCTGGATTAAACACCCACTTGGGTGTGATGTCTGAAGAACCCTCAGCTTTGAATCTCTCTGATACATGCATGCAACCTGACCTTTCCTTTCTCAAATACAGAAATCCTATATGGATTAAGATACAAAGATTGAATCTCTTGGGTTGTTTTTTCTTTTATCCCTATATATCCAAGCCCAGAAATTACTAGTAGTACATTAGTCAACATACTATTAGCCTAGAGTCAAAATACAGAGTCGTTCTACTACTGAAGTAGCAAGTGTCTCGTGAAGAGGAGGAGTTGTGGAGTCAGCCAGACCTGGACTTAAATTCCTGCACATGTATTTGGCAGTGTGTAAACGTGGGCAAGTTATTTAACCTCTCTGACAAAAATGGAAATAATACCTATCTCACAGGAAAGGAATGAGGATTAAATGTGATTATATATGTAAAATGCCTAACATTAAATCAGGTTCATAACAAAGACTAAATAAATTCTGGTTTCCTTGTGTCAATGCGTTTAACAGCAGAACAACCCAAATCTGCTTTGTGCCCATTATGCCCCAGGGAGCAGTGCCTCTGAAGACACCATCTGCACCCTTCCATTTGATTCTCCCTGTAGCTCTGTGACATGATCATGGCAGCTTATCATTTGCCTCCTTTTGCAGATTATGAAACTGAGGCACAAAAAGGTGAAGCAATTTTCCCCAAAGCCCCCCAAAAGGTAAATAAAAAGCCCAGACTAGAATCTGGATCAGCTAAGCCCTAAATCCAGTTTTTTTTCCTCCAATTTTACCACCTGCCATTTGATTTTGTTCACCACACTCCGAATTATTTAGTGAAAACCTTCTAACGGACGTCTCCATCCTTGGCCGTCTCAGGAAACACAGCTGTGAGCACACAGCCGGGAGAGTCACAATCCTCCGAGCCGCGGCCGCTCCGGCCCTGTGTCTGGCCCTGTCATTGCCGCCAAGGACCACGCTGGAGGAGGACGTGGCCGCCTTCCACGCCGTCCACTTCACAAGGCTGGTGGAGCATCAAGGCCAGAGAGGACCACGAAGGGCAAGTGGTGGCCTCACGCCAAGGTTAAGATGAGATGACTTCAGTATTGACATTTTGAGATTGAAGAGACAATAGGGTGGCCCACTTGCTCCGTGGCCCACTCCGCCCTCACTCAGAGGGCCTGCTCAGTGGCACAGCCCTCTTGGCCACTCTGGGGGCACAGAGCAGAGCAGCTACCCGGTTGGCTGTCACACTTGTACCCAAGACTCCTGAAACTTAATTCCCATCTATGTGGTCTCCAAAAGCTGCTCTGTGTGTCAGTATAAAAAAATTTTTAATTGTATTTGGAATTTCCTCATTGTAGCAGGTCCTAACAATCACAGTGGACTGTAGCCAAACAGGTACTAGTTTTTTAAGAACTCTGAGGTTCAGAAATGTTAGGTGGTAAGCCATGGCGCCAGAAGAGGAGCCCAGGTCACCAACTCCTCATTGCGCACTCCTGGGACCACCTCACTGCCTTCTGTGGTGGCCATGGGAACCCGGGCCCCCTCCCTCACGGCCTCCTGCCAGGAAGCTTACAGGGAATTCTGTGAATATTTGCGGAATGGATGGTACAACAAAGGGATAACAAGCAGTGATGAGTTCCTGTTTTCTCCTCATTCTGCCTCTCTTACGCTGTAGAGAAACTCCCAGCAAATTCAGATGAAACAATCAACTCATTTTACCATTGCGCCAGTTTGTCATGTTGCCATAAGCCCAAGCAGGAAGTGACTCAGGTCAAAGTGCCCAGCACACTCCTGAGGAAGAAGCTTCTCAGTGGAGAAGGTTGCACAAAACAATCAGAAAGAGCAAAGAAAAAGCCCCAACACTGAAAAACCATAAAATGAGTGTGCCGTCCCTTGCTTTGTAGGCACCTCCAGTTAGTTTAAATCTGCTGCTGACCTATAAAAATTAGTAAATGTGATTTTGGAGCATGAATTTAATGGAATCATTTGATCAGCTCTGTTAGAAGTCAGAACTCATCATACCTGAAAAGTTGGAACATGAAAGTATTAAAGAAGGCAAATTATGAGAGGCCTGAGAACACAAGAGAGAAAAGAGACTGAGAGACAAAATTAGCTCAAGCGATACTCCAGTAATGACAAAATAGTGATACAGAATGATTTTGTTAATATGTTTGTTCAAACTCAGTCAACAAAACCCTCAGATCAAGTAGAATTCTCCTTCCTTAAGATTCCTTTGACTAGTTCATATTATTGTTTATAACAGATTAATCAGTCAGGTGCTCCAGGCCCTCCTTTGTCAAAACATTCTTGATTACTTAGAAGCTTAATGACAGACTGGTTCTTCACCACTGGATTGCTGGTCACTCAAGCACTTGCTTAAAATGCGTTTTATTTCAGTGTTGCACACTCTGGTTCAAAACCAGATCTTCCTGTTACCTGCTTACATTTCTGTTCTGGACTTCAACCTAATTTCAGGAATACTGAGGGGCAAAACCTTTTATAGTGAAGTTGAAGACATCTACAAATATGTGGAAGAGAGGTATGCAGAATGTTTGGAGTCTTAATTTGAATTCTAGAAATGTCTCTCATCTTTCTTGTCTTAACTGAAGGAGATGCTAATCTTTGCTTTTATTCCTATGAAGTGGCATGGTGGATCATGCCATTTGACATTCTTCCCCTAAACCTCAAGAAGAATGCATCTGTGGAAATAGAAAAATCTCATGTGTCCAAGGCCTATAAGATACAATAGAGATGTCTAGAAAATTACTAAAGAATACCCAGAGAAAAATCAGTATATGTTGGGTTTTGGGAGTGGGGGGAGGAGTTCTTTTTTTGGTGGAGCTCAATAATCTGTGCTTATGAGAAATCTTAAAAACAGTGCTTCTCAACCAATGTTACCACCACCAGGGGACATTTTGGACACTTCTTGGGTTTATTGTCTCAGTGGTTAGATGCTAAAGACACATAGTGGATGCTGGCCAGAGATGGGGGATGTCCTTAAACGAGTGAGGTGGTGCCATAGCGCCAAGACCACATTGTTTACGAGTGTCTTACCAGCATCCATGTAGATGAAAAAACTATTTATAATTGTCTAAATCTTATGTATATATTTTGGATTTAAACTCAAGTGATTTTAGCATTATTTTAATGTGTTTGGGCAATGGGAGGGTTGCCACTATGGGGCAAATTAAGGAAACATTTTGTACTATTGTTCCAAACTTTACCCGAGTTGTTTACTGTTTTCAAAAATCATGTTGCTACCAAAATGTCAGTGTTTGAATCTGAGTCATCAGTAAGCCACGATTACCTGTGTAGCTGTCCCCACCACCATGATTTCTTGCATCTGACTCCTTCAACATGTCTTCTCATGTGGAAGTGTCAAAGCATTTACATACTAAAATACATATTTTTTTACTATAAATCACTGTTCTTTCATTTCTCCTTATATGACAGTTGAAGTTATATGTAGATAGGTTATATCATCTATAAAATACATCAAAGAATAGTAAAGGGAATGTGGTTAGTCTTTTCTCCATCATTTCTTCTACATTTATTGACATGATGGAGTTAGGAAATTTATCAGTGGGTGCTAACATTAGTGGGTGAAAATTTAGTAAGAAACAGGACATTTACATAGTCACAGAGCATCTCAACCCAAAATGTTTATCAATTGCAAAGAGAAAAATGGTACTTTACAGTGGAGAAGCCTGGCAAATGCCACCTTAATCAAGTGATCAAGGTTTAGAAAAATATTATATGTAACATTTTTATGTGTGTGTGTATTTGTGCATAAGGTGGGGGAGGGTGGGAAGAAGCAAAATTAAATGAAAGGTTGACAGAAGTAATAACTTTTAAATCATTATTTCATATGTAAGTCTTTTGGGTACTCATATAAATAATTTCTGATAATTTTCCCTTTCATAGGTGTAGACAGACTCATGGAAATAACTAAGAAGTTAGTAACAATGGGTGAAGGTGATACTGTGAAAGAAGAAAACAGTACAAACTGAATATGAGTCATGATTTTAAAAATAAATATGGGTGTGAACATGTATTAATGTATACCTTCATCCAGGTTTGCAAGACTTATAAATTCAGTGAGAGATTTGAATATAAGAGAAACTGATAGAACTTTTATACCAAACAAACAAACCCCAATCAAACACCTCACTCTAACCCTAACCCACCCAGCAGAGGGACTCTCCCAGCTTTTGCTACCAGAAAGACTTTGGCGTACGTTCCCAAACTGCAGTCTACAGTTTTCTCTCTGGGAAGCCATGCAATAGAGCACGGCCTGTCCCCACAATCATAAGCTCCCAAGTCCAAAATATTAAGTGATTAACCTACCAACGAATTTTTAGAAAGATAGGCAGAAAACAACTTCAAAGATCCCAAAATCTTTCATGAGCCCCTGAACTGACCCACACTCCAAAAAGATGGACACAAGATGGGGCATTTCCCTTCCCAAGAGACAGGATCCCCTGTGCTACTACCCAGTTTCCTGCCCCAGCGAGGAGGGTAGGATCCCAGTGCAGCCGAGCAAGCAGGAAAGGGTTTTCTCCTTCACAAGCAGTTGTCTTTTTCCTGGCAAACAAGCCAGGTGCCAGAAACTTTACCCAGACAGGGAGGGAAAGAGAGGAGAGGAGGCAGAAGAGGAAAGGGGGTGAAGGAAGAAAATAGAATCATTAGAAAATGTGAAAGATAGTGTCAAATGGTTAAAATTTGAAACAATTTCGGAAACTCTTTTTCAAAGCATCTAAAGCCCCTCAAAATTCTGAAAAAACATAAGCCTGCATGAAGTGTTTTCCCTCTGCATCCAGGTCTCACCAAACTACAGAAAAACGAGGAAGAGATTTCCCACTCAGAAGTCACACAGGTATGCACACTAGGGTGAGTGCTATTGCTGGTTGGTTTTAATTTATTTGTACTAAACAGAAACTGTTCTCACAAGTTACTACCAACCCCAGAGACTCTTTACCAGCGGCTTCCCAGAGCATGCACACTGTTCCTTTCTTTTAGTCTGTCACCCATTTCTCTCCCTGTCACCTGAACAACAAATGTACTTTTCCCAAATTCCTTAATTACATCTTATTTTATCTTGCAACTATCAGGAAAAAACAAAGTCATGTGGGGTCATCTCTGCAAGATTGAGAAGCCTGAGCCACCCACCTGCTCCTGTTCATCAAAATAAAATCTGCCAAGTGCTGACTTGCTTGAAAATGTCCCATTAAGTCATTTAAAGACATAGCTTTCCATATACCTAGCAAAGTATAACCTTAGTTTGAGACATACACCTTGCTACAATCCCAGAACCTCTCCACAAAATGTTTTCTTTGCTGGAAAATAAAATAACCTATCATCTACAAATGTTATTTATCCATGTTTCATATTTGTATTTATTTCTTTAACAAAGAGAGCTTTCTTTCATGTCTTTCATGTAACCAACAATGTAATCTTGCTCACTAAAAGATTTTTTGAGGAATAATTGACATATTATTGTATTAGTTTCAGGTGTACAACATAAGGTGCAATATTTGTGTATATTGAAAATGGTCACCACGATAAGTCCAATTAACATCTATCACCATACATAGTTAACAAAAATGCTTTTTTGTGATGAGAATTTCCAAGAGTCACTCTCCTAGCTACTCTCAAATATGCAATATAGTATTAACTATAATCATCATGCTGTACTTTACATCCCCATGACTTATTTTATAACTGGAAGTTTGTACCTTTTGATCCTCTTCACCCATTTTGTCCACTCCTGACTCCCCATCTCTGGTAACCATGAATCTGGTCTCTAATCCATGAGCTTGGTTTTTTTATTTACCTAAATTCCTCATATAAGTGAGATCATGAGATACTTATATTTTTCTGACTTATTTCACTTAGTAGAATACCCTCAGGCTCCATCCATGTTGTTGCAAATGTCAAGATTTCATTCTTTTTTATGGCTGAATAATATTCAATTATTTCTATATGTATAAAAGATAAGATATTTATTAGATATATATTTTATATTTTTTTATATTTTAGATATACATATATCCCACATCTTCTTTATCCTTTCATCTATCAGTGGGCACTTAGGTGGTTTCCATGTCTTGGCTATTATAAATAAAACTGCAGTGAACATGGGGGTACAGATATCTTTTCAAATTAGTGTTTTCATAGTCTTCAGATAAATACCCAGAAGTGGAATTCCTGGATAATATGGTATTTCTATTTTTAAATTTTTGAGGAAACTTCAAAGTTTTCCATAGTGGCTACACCAATTTACAGTCCTACCAACAGTACATGATAGTTTCCTTTTCTCTACATCCTTGCCAACCTTGTTGTCTTTTTGATAATATCCATTCTAACAGGAGTGAGGTAATACAAAATTTTAGGATTTTCACAATTGAGTAATGTTAGCTGTTATCATATAAGACCTTTATTATGTTGAGGCATTTTCCTTCTAAATTCCCTCTGTAACCACTTTATTAAGAGTTTTTATCATAAATGGATTTGAATTTGCCAAATGCCTTATCTATATCTATTGAAATCATAATTTTTATCCTTCATTTTGTTAATGTGATATATCACAGTGATTGACTTGCATATGTTGAATCATCCTTACATCTCTGGAATAAACCCAACTTGATCATAGCATATGATCCTTTTAATGTATTTTATAATTCAGTTTGTTAATGTTTTGTTAAGGATTTTTGTATCACTATTTATCAGGGATATTGGCCTATAGTTGGTTTTCTTTTCTTGTGGTGTCCTTGTCTGGTTTTGATATCAGGGTAATGCTAGCCTCATAAAATTAGGTTGCAAGTGGTCCCTCCTCTTCCGTTTTTTTTGGAATAGTTTGAAAGCACTGGTATTAATTCTTATTTGAATGTTTGATAGAATTTCTCAGGGAGCCATCTGATCCTGGGCATTTGTTGGGAGGTTTTTGATTACTGATACAATCTCCTACTAGTAATCAGTCTGTTCGGATATTCTACATCTTCATGATTCAGTCTTGGTAGATTCTATGTTTCTAGGAATTTATCTATTTCTTCTAGGTTGTCAAATAATTGTTCATGGTAGTCTCTTATGATCTTTTGTATTTCTGTGGTATCTGTTGTAATATCTTCTCTTTCATTTCTGATTTTGTGTCCTTTTTTTCTTGGTGAGTCTAGCTAAATGTTTGCTATTTATGTTGACCTGTTCAGAAATAGCTCTTCATTTCATTAATCTTTTCTATGGTCTTTATAGTCTCTATTTCATTTATTTCTACTCTGATCTTTCCTTCCCACAGTAAAAGATATTTTACCGTTAACAGGTCACTGCAGCTACAGTCCCTTATGACATGTTTCTATACTTCCTTTCTAGCAAACCGGTGGAATTACCAGAATTAGCACTTTACTAGTTTCAGTCTCAAGAACTAGGCTGTCAATCTCTATATCACATCGGCACAATCATCAATTTTTTCATTGAGAGGTGCTGACTTTGCCAGTGTGTTCTCTGGGCATCTCCATCTAATCCATTTGCCTTAAAAATCTACACTTTTATCTGTCAAATAACCTAAGGCTTAATATTATCCTACAACCTAAGCCCTGAAAAAATGTCATTGTAAACTACACCCTTACCAGACTGTAATGCTAAAGTTTTTATCACATTCTTCAATATGTTGAGGAATCATTTTATGAAATGAGCTTACCATTACTTACAAAGTTCTTAACTGTATTACTGGAAACAGTCATGCACTTGTTCTAACTATCCATTCCTAGCTCAGTTTGGCTAGTTCCTGCAGGTTTTCTCATCACTGTGGCCCTTTGCTATATACACACAGCATCTCAGTTTGGTGAGTGGGGGCACAGGCTCCCACTGTAGTTCTCCTTGATTCAAACTAAATGGGTAAGTCGGTTTCTTTTGACATCAGTTTCCATATGAAATTAGGGAGTTCACTACATGATCCCTTAATTCCTTTATGGGTCTAAATCCTGTATCTCTGTGATACAGTAATTATGACTCCACAAGGCCAACTTGATAATGGACAACCCAGCCGACACTTAGAGGCTTTGCAGCTTCCAGAGCCCCCTTATATCCTACATCACAGGATTTCCTAACACCCTCATGAGGCAGACAGCATTGGCAGTTTTAAGCTCACTTTGCTTATATTGACTCCAAGCCTCAGAGAGGGACTTTCCCAGGGTATCACAGCCAGGAATAAGCAGGACCCTGACTCAAACCCCAACCCAGAGTTTTAAATTCCCAGTCTGGTGCCCTTTCTGCATAATAATATTGCTCATAAAGTTTCAATAAATCACCCCTAAATCAATTGTATAGGAAATTTTCAGTCTCTACTACATGTTTCCATGGAAATTAATCTGGATCACATGCAGGTGTCATCAGTCTGACATTTTTGTCTTGGGCAATCAATATTATTTCTCTTAGGTAATTTGACAGTCCAGCACTGACATTTTTATGGATCACAGACACTGCATTTTCTAAGGCTCTGAGATGAGCACTTTGTTGGCTCAGAGATTATCCCCTCCAGGAATCAGTCTTGATGAAACAATGGGATGCACTTAAATAAGTTACACCAGAAAGTAGAAAGTCTAGGGAAGATGAATAGGGTCCTAGGAAGATTAGAGAGGGTATATTAGCTTCCTGGGGGCTGCTGTAACAAATTGCAACATATTCACTGGCTTAAAGTAGCAGAAATATATTCTCTCACAGTTCTGGGTGCCAGAAGGCCAAAACTGATATGAGCAGGGCCATGTTTCCTTTGCAGGCCCTAGAGGAAACTTCCTTGTCTGTTCAAGCTCCTGGTGGCTCCTGGCATTCCCTGGTTTATGACAGTATGACTCCAGTCCCTGCCTCCATCTTCACATGGCCCTTTCCTATACATCTTTGTGTCCTCTCCTCTTCTTATAAGGAGGCTAGTTGTTGGATTTAGCACCCACCCTAAATCCAGGATGATTTAATTTCAATATCCTCTAGCAGTTACATCTGCAAAGACCCTACTAAGATTTTTGACATTAGCAATGCAGAGGAAAGCCACCCAAAGAGGATTCAGAATGGATATGGGAGTAATTAAGTCCTGGGCACCTAGGAGGCAAGAAGCACCTGAGGGGGGCTATAAGAAAGTTGGAAGGATGATATATTGGTCAGATTAGGCTTCCATAGCAAATGCCACAAACTAATGGCTTAAACAACAGACATTCATTTTCTTGCAGTTCTGGAGGCTGTAAATCCAAGATCAAGGTGCCCACAGTGTTGGTGTCTTTTGAGACCTCTCCTCCTGGCTTACAGACAGGCACCCCATCACTGTTCTCACATGACCTTTTTCTTCCATGTGCACACACAGAGAGTGAGCTCTGTGATTCTTCCTTTTCTTATAAAGACAACTCCTGTTCAATTAGGGCCCCACCCTTAAGACCTCATTTAACCTTAATCACCTCCCTAACAGCCCTATCTCCAAATACAGTTGCATTGAGGGTTAGACCTTTTATATGTGAATTTGGAGGGACACAACACAGTCCATACCAGACAATTTGGGGCCAAATCAGATGGGTCAAGAATACTTACTAGACCAAGAAGTTTGACCTCTGTTTTGTCACAGGTAGGAAGATACTGAAAACCTTGAAAGTGGTTATGAAAATGTTTTCAAGGGAAGCACCATCCTTTTCATTTTCCTGGCCTGTAAAATAAGAGCTATTTCCTAGGAGCCCTTCCAGACTAATAGAGTGAGTGCATTTTGGAAGATGAATCTTTAAGAATTTCTTACTGCTTCTGATATACTGCGTATGAAGCAATTATGTTAAAGACAGATAACTCTTAAGGGCCATTGTTTTTTATTCTAAAGGTTAATGATGAAGTACAGCAGCTTCCACCAAGAGTACCAGGACTCTGCTAGTTCTTAACAAGTACCGTCCAACAAACATTAAGATGGAATAAGATGCACCTGTGAGATTAAAAACAAAACAAAACAAAACAATCATTCTGGTATAGCTAGTTTGCAGCACAAGGAATATTTGTGAACATTTTTCCAAGGCCTTACTCTTATCCAGTTTCTAAAGAAATCCTGGTCGTTTTAAACTTCCTGCTTAGTAAAATGTGAAATGATGAGCAGCATTGAATCCCAGAGGACCAAAGCTGTCAGGATATTTCTGAAATTATTCATTTTCTGACTCTTGCACACTGTAGATGAGGAAGCTGGAGCCCCAAAATGTGTGTAGTTAGCCTGAGATCCCATAGCTACTTATTTAAAAAGCTAGCCTGCCACAGACCAAAAATAAGTTTCAGAGATCTGACTGGTAAAAAAAAATCAGAACTACTCTCAAATTTAACCAGCATTACAGAGTATTTTATGTCTCAGCCACTGTTTGAAGTCAAGGCTTCTCAGATAAAAATGCGCATAAATGGGCAATAACTGGGGAGCTTGACAAAATGCAGATTCTTATTTGGTAGGTTTGGGTTGGAGCCTGAGAGTCAGCATTTCTAACCAGCCCCCAGAATTGCTGATCATGCTGATCTGATGTACTACATCTTGATGTAGTAAAGTTCCAAGTGCTTTTATTTTATATAAACTCTTTAATTCTCTAAAAGAGGCCTATTACTATTACAGATTCAGGTACTGTACAGGTACTCGAACTATTGCAATTTTATAGATGAGGAAAGTAAGGCACAGCTGAATGGATGTCCTGCTGCTGGGCAGGGCCAGGGCCAGGATTTGCACTGAGAGCCAAACTCTAGCCTATGCTCTTGACGACCACCTTGCCTGCAGGTTCTTAAAAGCAATCCAAAGTAATGGCCACGTTTACACATGTCAGCTTTCAGGGTTGAGTCACTAAGACTGTATTTTAAATATTAGCCACTAAAATAATGGTTATGAAAACGAAAAAGAAAAAGTGGGGGCGTCTGCATAATAAAATGTTATGTAAAAAATATTAGAATATAAAATACATAAGACCAGGCCAGGACTTCTGATTACCAGTTCTATCACTCAAGTAGGAATAAGTCAAATTATCACCCTAGTAGGAAAGATTTTTCCCTTCTTTTTCTTCCCTTTCCCAGAAACCCAGGGAAACCTCAGTTTTGCCTGTACCCCTACAACAAACACTTTAGAAAGTGGGTTGTTGATGGAACAAAGGCTTGAGGGAGAACAAGTCACAGTATGTGAGAGGACGCCAGCCTGCAGCTCTTAGCACCCACAGCTCTCTTTCATTCAATATATATTTACTGAGAACTTGTGCCATGTATCAGACTAGGCCCTGGGATATAAAACTGACAAAAGCTCCTGCCCTCATGAAGATCACATACCAGTGAGGCTGACAAAAAAAAAAGCATCATAAATAAGTATATTATATACATTGTATCTTATTAGATAAGTGCTATGGAAAAATAATAGGGCAGGGCGACCAGGAGTGCTGGTCGGGGAGGAGACTGCAATGGAAATTGGGGTCATCAGGAAGAGGGTAACATTGAAGAAAGGGTTTGAAATGGGAGAGTTAAGTACACATGTGTCAGGAGAAGAACATTCCAGGCAGATGGAACACCAGGTGCAAAAGCCATAAGATGGAAACCCTCTGGAAGGTTTAAGGAACAGCAGAGGGCCCTGTACCTTCAGTGAGTGAGTAATGGGAGAGGAAGTCAGGGAGCTAAGGCATAGGGGCAAGGCACAGGTCTTGCAGAGCTTTATAGGCCGTGATAAGGGCTTTGGTCTTTACTCTGATGGAAAAATAGGGAGTCACAGAGGGTTTGGAGCTGAGAAGTGACATGATCTGACAGATGTAATAAAGAACCTAGCTGGCCACTGTATGGAGAACTGACTGATGAGAACAAGGATAGAAACTTGGAGACCAGTTTGAAGGCAATTGGCAATAATCCACACAAGGAAGTTAATGAATGAGACTAGAGTGTTAACAGTGAGATGGTAAGAAGTGGTAATAAGATTCAGGATATCATGGTTTCTTGAAGGGTTAGATACAGAAATGGAGGGAGAGAGAGAAGTCAGGGATGTTTTCTACACTTAGAAGAATGAAGTTGCCCTTACCTGATATGCAAAAGACTCCTAGGGAAGTTGACTTGAAGGAAAAATCTGGAAATCAGTTTTAGACGTGTGAAGATGGAAATGTAGAGACATAGAATAGATGGTTGGCTCTATGAGTCTGGAATTCAGGGACAGATGAGGGCTGGAGATGTACACGTAGGAATTGTCAGCATGTAGTGCTACGAGATATCCAGGAGAGTGAGTCAAGTCAAGAAAAACAAGAGATGTAAGGTCTGAACCCCAAATGTGTCAATGAAAAGAGAAGGAAGGGCAAGGGTCTGGGAAGAAGTGGCCAGTGACAGAGGAGGAAAACCAGGAGATTATGAATTTGAAAGTCAAGAGAAGAGAGTTTGTTTGCTAGAAGAAAGAGGGATCATCTGTGTCAACTGCTGAAAGGTCAGCCAAGATGGAGACTAAGAACTGAGCTTTGGCTTTAGTAAGGCAAGGCCGTGGGCGGCCTTCATGAGCAGTTTCAGAGTAGAAAGAAATTTTTTTTTTAACTACAGATAGGATAGGAAAACCTCAACGAGAAAAGAGGAAAGGGGCACAGTGCCTGGCATTCAACATTTAGGGAAGACACTGTCTTTGGCATGTAAGAGACAGACTCGTATGTAAGCCAAGCAGAAATGTTCTCTGTGTGTATAAGCCTTTATTATCTCATGATTCAACAGATTTTGCTGCTAACTTACTGACTCTTTGTTCCCTCTTCAGCTCTGTCCTCAATAAAGCTAATCTCTTAAGTGGAAGAAAAAAAAATTAAAAGGTCACCTGCCAGCAATTAAGTCATCACTCACAGTAAACCTGGACTTAATTCATTATATGAAAGAGGTGCTTGCGACATTCCTCTTCAACCTGATATTCATTGCTCCAACAATAGATTTTTGCTTTTGATATCATTGGCACACCTTTGGAACAATAATATTGGGAAATTCACACTGTCCTTTCTCAGTATTAAGCTCAAAGAGGCCAGACTTCTACGTTCAAGGCCAAGCTTGCCCTATCATCAAACACCTCATCTCCTGTAAAATCATCTCCTATCACCAGTATTCCTGCCAAGTTACCCATTTAGAACTGTCTCTCTCTTTCACACAAAGCCATATGTGGAAGGCAGAAGAGATGATGTACTTAAACGGATCAGAATAATTTCTTGTTTACTTCAAGGATGGAAGATCAGCCTCGAAAATTCCTGAACAGTACCAATTTCTGACTGCTTATTTCCCCAGTGTGGATAAAATGAGAGTTCCTGTGGCCAGGATTCTCACCTGGCCCTGGTTGACTAGCTCACTGCACACCTGTGGGCAATGCATGGCTGTTGACTCTACATAAAGAGCTCCACCCAGTGCTCTGCACGTGACATGGTGGCAGGGCTGCAAGGCTGCAGGAGAGCAGAGCAGAGCAGAGGCTGGAGTGGTGGCAGCACTGCGGACAGAGGCCCAGAGGATGGCTGTGTGGGACGACTGTGCAGAGAGGCCCAGAGGATGGCTGTGCAGGATGACTGTGCAGGCAGTGGGGCCGAGAGGACTGCTGTGCAGGATGACTGACTGTGCAGGATGGTTGTGCAGGCAGCAGGGCCCAGAGGACAGCTGTGTGGGACAACTGTGCAGAGAGGCCCAGAGGATGGCTGTGTGGAATGGCTGTTTAGGCAGAGAGGCCCAGAGGACGGCTGTGAGGACAGAGGAGCCCAGAGGCAGAGACAGGCTTGCTGCATGCAGACTCGCTCGGAATGAATGGGATTCTAGTGACTGACCTGCCACCTGGAAATAAAGTTGGGTATAACCCTTTCACCCCAAGAACGTTTTGCTGTCAATTTCTTTGGTCACATTGAATCCATAGCAAACTTGCCCGGGGCTGAAACCCATTGGCAAGACACCCAGTTAAACAAGAAGATAAAATATATTCCTAAGAAAGTATCTAGCACATATTTACATGTTTACCTTCTGTTTTGTTTCAATTTTATAGAAAGAACTATCATTCATTTCTATGGCTAAAAAATAGGAATATTTCAGTAAAACCTCATTATTTCAAATCCTACTACTCTGAAAATAACAGTAATTCCAACTTCACTGAAGATGATTTTTACAGGGTGATTGAAAAGAGGACATTGCGAAGAAAATCATTAACATTAATAGTGTTTCAGAGAGATATTTAACCCACTTGAAACAAATGTTTCAAATATTACATATTTGTTAAAGGAAAGCTATCTGTATAGTATTAGTACAGAAAGGCTGTATATTTGTTTATGTATGATGGATATGTCTTCAAGATTCACTGTGTCATCCCCATTGTTTTTCCAAACTTAAGAGATTTTGTTGTAATTACTGATCTACACACACACATACTCACTGACAGTCATGCAAGTATTGTGCAAACAACTTACCAACCCACACATTTTATTTGCCAACTCCTACACTCCACCAGCAAGTAGGTTTCCCAAATTAAAAAAAATAAAATACTGGTCCTTTCTTTTTGTCTACATAACAGTTCCCTCTATACTTGAGTCGTAAACGGACTACTCCCCAAACTGCTCTTTCATGATTATATAATTACAATTTTAGCAGTGTCAAAAGAAAAAAAATATGTTACTTCATGGTTGACTAAGAAGTAGCCTAAAAGAGATTTGTGTCTTCTCCATGCCTGTAGATTTCCTCACAGGGCAGAAATGATCAGAATCTGCTTAATAAATACAATACACCACGATTCACCTACTAGACTCAAATAATATGCTTTCTTAAAATGTTATTATTAGATGGGTTTATAAGCAACCTGCAGAAGATGAAAATTGAAGGTGGCAACTCACAAGATGTAGTCTGAGAGGCATATATTAAGAATCTTATCAGCCCAAGACCAGCAAATGATAAAATCTGACAGATTGGCTGGCATTATCTCTCTCATTCTGGGTGCTTGTCTCCTGCAATCTGCTCCCACAGGGCTGAGCCATCGCCTTGTTCTAAAAACACCAACCGCATACACACCACCTCCGATCCTGGAAACTGAAGAATTCTACACTGCAGTAAACATGTTCTCTGAAGTTTTCTTAACAAAATTTTCAGGATTCATATTTACCACATGTTAAGAATGTACCCATGTACAACATTCAGAAAATTTCCTCCATTGCTATTCGTAAGAGTTCAAAAATATTCGTTGAACAAACGTCTATAGAGCACCTGCTAAGAGCCAGGCACCACAGCAGCTATTAAAGACATAAAGCCAGATCAGAGACTAGCTCTCTCTTAAAGGAGATGAATGTGTATGTGAAAAACAATGTCACAAGCACAACACTGACAGTGCACTGGGAGAAAAGAAGTTAGCATGATTCATTCTGTCTGCGAGACTAAGGAAAGCCACACAGAGGTTATATTTGAGCTGGGTTTACAGGATGAGGAGTTCACTGAAAAAGGGGGAACAAAGGATTCCAGACATAGCAAAGTCCCGAGATGGCTCTGGGAACCTGAAAACCTAAAACAACAAAGAAGACTGCAGAGAGGAGATGAGGCTGGAATGATGGGTTGGGCAGGACAGGTTTTGAATGCCATACTTATTCTGAAACAATAAGGAACCACAAATGCTCTTAAATCAAGGAAGAACAATCAAATCAAATTATATAAAGATAATTGTGGTAGTTTGGAGGATGGATTGAAATAGGAGGAAATCAGAACTAGAAGTGGAACTGCACAAGTGGAAAGGGAGGTGAGGAGGCAAGCGCCATTCCAGAGATAAAAATCAACCGGACCTGGGGATGTGAAAGGTGAAGGAAGAGGAAGAGCACAGGGCGGATCCAGAGATTCCAGTTACAGTGACACATGAGTCAGACTCCCATGATCTGAATGCAGGAGGAGGAGCAAGCCTGGGTGAGCGAGTTCTGCACTGACTATTCAGTGGGTTGCCTAAGAGTTCTGGGGAGAGAGGCAATGGAGCGGGGAGAGGGGAGGCCAAGCAACTCTGAAGGCCAAGAGTCATCAAGGCTGAAGTTAAAGTCAGCCAGCATGAAAACAGTACAGAAGTGGTGGCTGAGAAGGGAATGGACGTGACGGAGTGACCAGGATGCTGATAAATCCTGGCGACTTTTATGGAAGAGCATAATCCAACTGGATGGAGTATGCCTTGGGGGCACATGCTTTCAGCAGGCTAACTCAAGAGCCAGCACCAAGCCTCTTCTTACTAGAGCCAGATACTCACCCTCCCAGTGTCTTTCTTCATTAGAGGTGTCAATAAGGTGACACGGGAACTCTGCTGGGCGCCTATGGGAAAACTCTTGCTTCTCTGTTAGGAGGAGCAGACATGGTCTTCCCTTGAGTGAGGAAATACTGTCTGGAGGCTCTCAAGGCCAGCTTGTCCCCCATGAGATGACAAAGGCCAACCCATTAATGATGGTGAGGTGAACAGAAAGCCCCACTGTCCTTCCCCAGGCTACAGGGAACTTGGAGGCAAGGACCAAGGAAAAGCAGTGTCATCAGAGGAAAGTCAGGCTTCCAATGAGTCAAAGAGAAGGGATCTGTGTTCTAAGGAAAGGCTGAGGATAGATTGTGCCCTGTTTTCCTAGCATCAAACCCAGCACAGGGTGTATAGAGGCTCGCACCACACAGTTGCTGCTGAATCAGTAAACGTGGAGTGGATGGCCTAGAGGAACAGCTTGAAGAAAGGCTGGCAGAGCCGGGTGGCTTCCATAAAAAGAGAGCTGAGCAGGCTGGGGTATGGTGGGCTGGTCAGTTAGAGCAATTGTGCCTTGGAAAGGTCTCTGATCACAGTGAGGTGGGAAGGAGGTGTTGGCTGAAGGGGAGGAAGGACAGGAAGGCAAACTGTGCTCTCTGCAATTTCAGATCCCAGATTCCAGAGAAAGACAAGACAGAAATATTGCTTGGAGAGAAAACAATATGAGCCAATAGACAGGCCCAGGCACTTGTTCACAGTCCCATTGGCACACACTTTACATTTCAGGAGCTCCACATCCTAAATACTTTGGGACAACAGAGTCTCATAATCCAAAGCCCAGAGCTCTAAACTCCACCCAGGGACTCCTTATGGGACACAAGTCATCTCACATGGCAATGTTTACTCAGCCTGACTCGGAGGAACACCATGAATCCACTAGAATTTTTGGTCGTCTGATTCTTCAGCAGTAGCTCTTTGACAACACAGGAGTCTCAGAATGCCTGACTATGGCTAGCTTTAATCTCTGAGGACCAATTCCAATGGCAGAGCCAGGGCATTGGATAAGAAAGAACTAGCCAGCTGCAGGGTGCCAGGGGAAGCACCTTGCAAGGTGGTGCTGCTTAGGCAAGCTTCCGTAGGGAGAGATGGCCCAGCAGCTGGAGAAGGCCCACAGGAAAAGCATTCATAGAATTTCCTGTAAAACCTCACAGGCTGCTAAATCCTACTGCAGCTTCATTTGCCACTTGAATACCCACCTCGAACACCACTCCTTCCTGTACCTCCCCTCCCTGCACAAATTCAGTACGGAAAATACATCTAGTGAGACCTGATGTGGCCTTTCCATAAATAGAAGCCAAATATATATTCCATATTACATACATATACCAAAATTACATGGAGAGGAAAATTAAATTGTCATCAGCATCGATGGCATCTGCAGCATGTGGGCAGCCCTCTGTTTCTAATACTGAGGCATAATATCAAAATATTCCACTTAAGAAAGAATGACATTTTCAAATGTTAGCTTCATACATATAATTCCAAAAAAGCCTCACCAAATTACCAGGGAAACTAATCTAATTCTCAACAGACCAAGTAAATACTCCAGGTAAACTGCATTTAATGCTTTAACCTATGATACCTATGACCTAGTGGAGATAGAGCCATAACAAGATACAGTGCCACCTACTGACCACACACTAAAATATAGTCTTATGGACCACGTTAGCACATTCAGGCTGAATAAGAGCAAATTTATTTCAAGTGAACTGAACTTTAACATTTTTACAAATTTAATGGAAGTAAAGTGGGGATTAAAACTATAAAACACTAGCAAGATATTCTGCCTAACTTCATTCTCTTAATATATTTCTTATATCTCAATTACAGGAAATCTGTTGAATATTTATTTTCACTCACTGATTCACTATATACATATTTATCAGGCACCTACAAGAGCCAGACCAT
Organism: Manis javanica; assembly: GCF_040802235.1. Taxonomy (NCBI): domain Eukaryota; kingdom Metazoa; phylum Chordata; class Mammalia; order Pholidota; family Manidae; genus Manis; species Manis javanica. The sequence continues at coordinate 161,643,050 of NC_133157.1, read as the reverse complement.
GTGTCTGGCAATAGTATTACAGTGGTAAGCAAGACCAACTTGGCCACTTATCCTTTTAAAATTTACAGTATTTCTAGAATCTGACCACTTTCCATCATGCGCACCATGAACACCTTGGTCAAAGCCACCTGGACTATTCCAAGAGCCTCCTCCCTGGTCACCCTGCTTGCACTCTTCTGCCTCCACAATCTCAACAGGGTACACAGGGAGCGCTTCAAATCCTAAACCATATGTGGAGCCTGCTCTGTTCTAAACCCTCTGTTTTTCATCTCATCCAGGGTAAAATCCAAAGTCCTTACTACATGCGACCTAGCCTCCCCTCTCCCCTCTATCCCCAGGCAGCCCCACCCTCCACACCAGCCACACGTCCTCTCTCCTTGACCTTGACAAGCCTCAGGGCCTCTGTACTTGCTAATCCCTCTGCCAAAGGCTCATTCCTCAGATACCTGCACAACTCCCTTCCCCTCCGTGCCAGTGCCCCTTACCCTCAGAGCCCTGCTTTACTCTTTTCCACAGCACTTACTATGGGCAGGTATTTACCTGCTTGCATTGTCTTCCAAAACCACAATCCCAGCTCCATTGAGGGACTTGTTTACTGCAGAATCTCCAAGGCCTAAAAGAGTGTATATCCTGTATTTGTTGAATAAAATCGCACTCACTTCTCCTGCTTCTCTCTCTCAGAGCGATCCCCTGGTTCCTGAGGTCAGAGAAGACGGAAAGATGTGAGCAGCCCTCACAACAGTGCCCTGGGCCAGGACAAAGAAGACTTTGTCCCGTGTACATCTTGGCGCAAGGCGGGCTTTGTGGGTATATACCTTGTGCAGTCACAGAGTTCCATGCACACAGGGGCCCTGCACTTGGTTTAATGCTCCACAGTCACTGATTTGAAATTCTTAGTAGTTTTTGAATACAGGGGCCTGCACTTTCATCTTGCAGTGGACCCCACAAATTATGTAACTGGCGTTGTTTTAAGGGCTTAGGGTTAGAGATATGGAAGTAAAACAGCCCATCTAGAATAACCATGGAGAGATGATCAGTTCTCCCAATGCATGACCTTTTTGGCAAATCCTAGCCATCAGCCAGTCCATTACTATTAATTCAAGAAAGGGAGCAGAGCCCTTGAGGCACATGGGATTTCACTCTCTTCAGACTGGGACAGCCAAACCCCAGTGAGTCATGGATCGCTCCCAGCAGTTCTCTCCTCTGCTTCCTCTCACTCCCATCTCCCCCTCCCACCAGGCCACAAACTGAAATTCCCCACAGCCAGGGTCAATGGCAGTGAATGGCAAAAAAGAGGCCACAGCACATTAATGTGGATATAATCGTAAAATCAACGACTATGGAGCTCACAGTAAAACAGTCAGGAGAGTTCCACTCCAGTGGGGACAAGAGATGGTCTATGGTTTTAGCTTAGATTCTGATGGGAGGAAAGAAAAGGTACCGAGCCCATGCAGGAGCTAATACTTAGATGTGTGTTATACAAAGCAGAGAGCAGTGCAAAAAATAGGGAAGGGACCTAAGACATCTTTGAATGCTTAGGTACTGTTCTGCCGAGGGAACCGACAAAGGTTCCTTGCGCTGTCCTGTTCTTGGCGACAAGAGCAGCAAACAGGACAAGCCAGAGCAATGGCATTGCGGCTGACCCCTGCTGGCTCTCAGAGGGAACGCCCGTGTGCCTAGTGCTGGCAGGGCCTCCCAGGGGTTTTCCAGGGTGATGGATGCACACAAAACTAGGAAGCTCTCTGAGAGTGGGGGATGTGGTAAGATGTGGGAGACAAACACTTTCAAATCTCTTTCTTTTAACAGAGTAATTACGTGGTGATCCTTGTAGAAGCATAATGGAACAGAGGAGCTCATGTTTTTAGAGAGGGCCTAGAATGATATCAGAGCATCATGTCTTCGTGATCCTGGAGAATGGACTGGAAAGCTGCAGTCTGCGATCATGCGACAGAGAAACCTGAAACTTTGAGGGTTTTCCTTTGCCTGTCAGTTTGCTTCTCTCCTCCCTCCTTGAATGAAGGCAGCCAAGAGACATTACCAGACAAAAAGCCACTTCTTATATTCAAAGTGGTTACCTGTAAATTCTCTAGTCATCTCTCAGCAACATTAAACATAAGGTGAAAATTAGATTTCATCTTTATTAGATCCAAAAAAACTTATCTGGACCAGATTTTGCAGAAAACTGATTGAAACTCAAGATGGACAAAGAAAATTTATATTATCTTATCTGTAACCCAGGAATTCATTTTAATTTCCTTTCTAAAGTGTTCTAAAATGCTTTGCTTCTTTTGGATCTAAAAAAAAAGAGTTTCATAAATACACACCAGCATTGCACCACTACAAAACCTGAGGAAATAAAGGAATAAAGATTTATCCTTCCAGGACCACACTCATTTTTAAATATATTGGGCAAAGTAACAAGTTTACAGCTGCCAAAAATCCAACTCCCCATCAGTAGTATGAATATATCCCAGAAACTTCATAATGTCTGCTTTTGAATTCCCTCCTTCATGAACTGCAGGGATTATCATCAACCAGCTGCATCCATCCCACTTCTTCTGCAGTGTTCACCCAACAGTCCAATCAAATGATCAATCACCCTGCACTTACTAGGTATTCACCAGGGACTCGATACAAGTATCGTTCAGGCTCTTTGTCTTCATATTTATACCACAGTGAAACACGAGTACAAAACAGAATGGTACAACCACTCTGGGGATCCAAGAGAGGAAAAAAGCCTGACACTGAAGGGTGTTCAGTGGATGAAGACAGATTTGGATTTGTTCTTGAAGGAGAGGAAGGATTCAGAAGAACAGGAGAAAAAAAAAAAGATAAATTAGTAGGGTGGGGGAGGTCTCAGAGAAAGACCCACAGACAAGAACAAACACAGGCGAGAGATGTTTTTGAGGCCAACTAATATTTTGAATATTAAACATTGTTTACATCAAGGTGAGGACAAACTATGACATTTCTCCTGTAAAAAAAAATAAAAATAAAGGCAACATCTCAAAGAGCAAAGGAAGTTCTTGTGCTGAGGAGGCATCTAGCAACACACCGAGACTGATGACATTAAAAGCTCTGGGGTGGGACCCGGGAACCCCAAAGGTGATGATGTGTGAGTGCTGACCACTCTGTGGTGACTTACCTGAGGCTCCTTGGGATAAGCAGGCTGTGATAAAGGATGGTTACATTCCTTAGTGACAGTGATTCTCAAACAACTTTAGAAAGCATCCAAGACAGCTGGGTACTCATTAAGATGTGGACCAGCAGCAACCTCTCCCCTCTCGTCCACCACACACACACACACACACCCCAAGATGTTGATTCACCAAGACTGACCACCACACACACACACACCAAGATGTTGATTCACCAAGACTGACCACCGTTCAGTGATCTGCATTTTAAACAACCCCTCAGGTGGCACTGATACAGGTGATTCTGCCACTATATTCTGTACAGCCCTGTGAACAGTCTCCTGAGCCACTGGTTAACTCTAATCTGAACCCATAAGCTTCAGATTTCATTTTTCTAAGCTGTCAGGAGCTTTTACCATCCAACTTTGGAAGAATGTCTGAGTTGCTTCCATTTTTTTGTCATAATTTTCATTCACATAGAGGCATTCAATGTTCACACCAAGAAGGGAGAATTTGAGAGATGCCGTTAGAAAGTGAATGTTTGTGTCCCCCCTAAAATTCGTATGTTGAAGTTTAAACTCCCAATGTGATAGTATTCAGAGGTGAGGCCTTAGGGGGCCATTAGGTTTAGATGAGCTTTGAGGGTGGGACCCCCATGATGGGATTCTTTACCTTAAAGAAGAGGAAGAAGTCCAGCACTTGCTCCATGCCTCTGCCATGTGATGACACAGCTGGAAGGCAGCTGTCTGGAAGCCAAGAAGGCAGCTCTCCCCAGGGCCTGAATCTGCTAGAACCTCGTAATTCCGAGCTTCCAGAATACTGAGAAATAAATGTGTGTTATTTAAGCCACCAGTCTGCAGTATTTGTTACAGCAGCCCAAACTAAGACAGATGCCCCATTTCAAAACTGAGGAGTGGTGGGTCTGCTATGAAAATTAGCTTAAAAACATGTTCCCTGACCTTCCCTTTCCTCAGCATAATCAATCTTGTCAGAGGAAACAGACTAAGATTGAGCAAACAGGTTGTAGTTAAAATATCAATCACCTTGGACTTCAGCCTAATTCATAAATAGAACTAAATCTGACCACTTTTGTTAAGCCTTGGTTTATAAATACAAAAGGCAGGACCCTTTAACATAAATAGATGGACAAGCAGATTACAACAGCTGTGATGGTTCTTGTGGTTAAGTGGAACCATCAGTGATGGACTTGGGATGGTGAGACAAGCCTCCAGGTAGGGTGCAATCAGCAATGGATGCCTGAATTGAGTCATTCAACAAAGGCTTCCTGAGTGCCTACCTCATGCAGGCTCCAGAGTCCCAGTAGCAAACGAAATTGGCCACATCCTCCCTGACGATAGAGAATACCTCCACATTCTCCCTGAAAGCGGGAGAGTACTTTGAACTGGTAATGAGAGCTAGGAAAGACACTGAGCACTGGGGAAGAGAGTGACTGGGGGCTAAGGAGTGGTTACTTTAGATGGGGTGGGCAGGAGAAGGGTCTCTATGAGACTAACATTTAAGCTAAGATTTGGTTTTCCAAAAGGAGCTGGGCGTGTAAAGATCCAGTAGATAAAAATCCCTGCGACTGAAACGAGTTTGGCATGACTGAGGACTTAGAAGGTGGCCAGGGAAAATGGAATAAGCGAACAAGAGGAGCTGGAAAAGTAAACAGGATCCTAATGGGTCAAAGGCAGGCCTGCTGCTACCATGGCCAAGAACCCCACAAGTGATACTCCCAGGGAAAACTCTCTGATTTTGTGGGTGACTGCACACTGACACAGTGAATAACTCATCCATCAGGTAGCTGATTGCTGCTCGGAAAGCCGGCCCCTCCCCCATGCCCTCCTTTCCTGGGTCAGGATGGCTGGGATTCAAAATGGCAGACTCACTGCTCTAGCTTTCAAGTCGGACAACCCAGGTTTTAGTTTTACCTCTGCCACCTTTTAGCTGGATAGTTATTTGAACAACCTGAGTCTTATTTTCCACCTCTATAAAATGGGTGTAACACAAATACCTCACAGCATTGCTGTGGGCGTTATATGCAATAACATATGTAACTCATTTACTACAGCAGCTGGCACATGATAGAAAGTGCATGTAAATACTGTTCTTATCCAAGAAGCTTCATTCTCTATGATGTTGATATAAGTTAAACAGAAAATCTCTCTAGAGTAGTCATACTCTAAGTTATTAGCCATTTGTACTTCAATGTGAATGAGCCTGCAATTCTTTCTCCAAAACCCCCAAGTTGGATTTGAGAGAGAGAGAGAAACAGAATGACAGAAATTCTAGATTTCAGAGGAACTAAAGGAAAGAGGAGAAAACTAGATGGGGGAAGACGATAGCCTCTCAAATCCTCACAGTGTTCAAATTTTTTTAAAGCTATAAATACTGAGAAGAATCAAGCCTTTTTTCTACCTTTCTGTACAAACTGCATTGCTGCAGGGTAACCAAATATTGAAAGAAGTTGCTTTTTATAAAAAATATTCTAGCTAAACCATAGAAATAAGTGATAGATGTTACTGTTTAACAACCTCTAACAAGCTAAGGGATCAAGGGAATGATCGTGAAGGATTGCTCATATCACAAAAAGACAGAACAGAGCATTTTGTGGCTCCTGATAGAAGTATACACACCACCACCTATTAGACACTTCTGCCCTAAACACAAGCCCAAATCTTTAGCTCCAACTAATAATTTTATGGAAATTCAAAGAACAAATGAACATATTAAACATGGCAAAGGAAGCAATAGGCAAAATCTAGGTGTCTTGCCATTGGGTTTCAGCTCCAGGCAAGTTCACTATGGATTCAATGAGACCGAAAAATGACAATGGAACATTCTTGGGGTGAAAGGATTTATACCCAACTTTATTCCCACAGTGGCAGGTGAATTACTAGAATCCCTTCCACTCAGAGCAAGTCTGCAAGCAGCAAGCTGATTTCTGCCTCTGGGCCTTTCTACCACCGCAGCCGTCTCAGTCTCTGCCCTCAGTTCTGCCACCACTCCAGCCTCTGCTCTGCTCTCCTGCAGCCTTGCAGCCCTGCCATTATGTTGCCCAGAGCACTGGGTGGAGCTCTTTATATAGAGTCAATAGCAATGTATTACCCACATGTGTGTAGTGAGCTAGCCAACCAGGGCCAGGTGAAAATCCTGGCCACAGGAACCTTCACTTTATCCACAGTATCTTTCTCTGTCTTCTCTAATTTTCCTAGTGTCAGGAAATAAGGCAGGGGTGTCATGAGCGGAGAGGGCAATGCTAGGTTTTGGAAGGTCTGGGCTTGTGCCCAGTAGCCCACTTTTTGCATTTCCCAGGAGAAAGAAACTGCTACCCTCAGGGACCTGCTAGTGCCCTAGGAGTCTGAGAACTGACCAGCTCTGGATGCTGGTGGCCAGTGCAAGGGTCTCAGAACCAGACACCACCTGACTTGATCCTAACTCCAACACTTAGATGAACTCCCACATTTCTAAGTTTTAATATCCTAACCTGTAAATTGGGAATCATATCCTCGAAAATCTAGAATAGCATGGGTGATTATTGTGAGAATTAAACAAGATAATGGCAAGCACCTCGTACTATGGCCAGCTACTCTCAAAACTGGGTTGTTTTCTTTCTCCCCTGCCTTACTCCCATGCTCTTTGTTCAGCCCTTCCTTTCCAGTTACTTACTTGGCCTCACTCAACTGGAAAATTCTCAAACTCTGCCAAAAGCTCTGGGCCGACATTGCAGGATGCTTTGTTCCTGAGCAGGGCAGAGAATCATGATCCTCAAATATGAGTTTTTTCTGGATTCATCTGTCAAGCTTTAGAATATGAGAGACATCCAATAATACATACCCATTCTATTTGTTCTGATAATTCCTTTACTAAGAGAAAAGTACTTATTCTTAAGTGATCTTCAATGTTTTTTTCTTTCTATTGTTTAAAATTTCAAACACATACATAAATAGAATGCTATAAAGAACCTATGTGAGCCCATCTCTGGCTTTAATAGTTATCAACAATCGAGCATTCTTGTTTCATCTATCACCCTTCCTCTTTTGTTGCTGTTATTGTTTTGCTAGACATCTTATAATGCCACCATAAATACTTAAGGATATCACTAACAGATAAGGACCTTTTCTAACATAACCACAATACCAGCCTCCCCTGTCTCAGAAGTGTCTTGTTACAATTGCTTGTTAGAGTCAGGAATCCTCTACATTTGGTTGATGTTCCTCAAGTCTTTCCTAGTCTAAACCACTCCATGGTAGCCTTCGGGGAGCACCTTCCTGACCCCCCTCAGGAAAGCGTGTAGCCCAGGTGCAAGGTGTGAGGTCAGCAGAGAACCTCCAGCTCTCAGCTCCTTTGAGACGGGCGTCAGCAGCAGGGAGCACTTCACCAAAGGCCACACACTTCCTTCAGATCCTGAGCGAGGCAGGGGTGCAAAGACCCAGCTTGGCATGACACAGGACACCCAACTCTGATGGACAGTATTGGCTCCTGTGAGCCCTGCCAGGTTGGCCAAGGCTGTGGCAGGCCTTTGTCACAGTGGGTCTTTTCCCTTTGCTTCCAGCACCTTCCCTTCACAGGTGTTGGTCTTGATTGATCATCTTGCACCAAACTATGTCTCATCATCTGCTTCCAGAGAGTATAATTTTGCAACAGTTCCCTTCCATTTACTAGTTAAAGAAATTGGACTGACCTTATATTTTAAAATAATCTTTTTAGCATGCAAATTAAAACTACAATGAGGTATCACCTCACACCAGTAAGGATAGCTGCCATCCAAAAGACAAACAACAACAAATGTTGGCGAGGCTGTGGAGAAAGGGGAACCCTCCTACACTGCTGGTGGGAATGTAAATTAGTTCAACCATTGTGGAAAGCAGTATGGAGGTGCATCAGAATGCTCAAAACAGACCTACCATTTGACCCAGGAATTCCACTCCTAGGAATTTACCCTAAGAATGCAGCAATCAAGTTTGAGAAAGACAGATGCACTCCTATGTTTATCGCAGCACTATTTACGATAGCCAAGAATTGGAAGCAACCTAAATGTCCATCGGTAGATGAATGGATAAAGAAGATGTGGTACATATACACAATGGAATACTACTCAGCCATAAGAAGTGGAAAAATCCAACCATTTGCAGCAACATGGATGGAGCTGGAGAGTATTATGCTCAGTGAAATAAGCCAAGCGGAGAAAGAGAAATACCAAACGATGTCACTCATCTGAGGAGTATAGGAACAAAGGAAAAACTGAAGGAACAAAACAGCAGTGGAATTACAGAACCCAAAAATGGACTAACAGGTACCAAAGGGAAAGGAACTGGGGAGGATGGGTGGGCAGGGAGGGATAAGGGGGGGTGGGAAAAAGAAATGGGGTATTAAGATTAGCATGCATGGGGGTGAGGGAGAAAGGGGAGGGTGGGCTGCACAACGCAGAGAGGACAAGTAGTGACTCTACAACATTTTGCTAAGCTGATGGACAGTAACCGTAATGTGGTTGTTAGGGGGGACCTGATATAGGGGAGAGCATAGTAAACATAGTATTCTTCATGTAAGTGTAGATTAAAAATTTAAAAAAAAAAAAAGAAAGAAAGAAAGAAAGAAAGAAAGAAAGAAAGAAAGAAAGAAAGAAAGAAAGAAAGAAAGAAAGAAAGAAAGAAAGAAAGAAAGAAAGAAAGAAAGAAAGAAAGAAAAGAAAGAAAGAAAGAAAGAAAGAAAGAAAGAAAGAAAGAAAAGAAAAGGGGGATTACTCCTTAACAGGATAAAACTATTGGTAAATCAAAGATCAATGCATGCTTTAAATATCCTTAATGTTGATCACTTAAAGGGTGTCAGATGATCAGCTATGGAGGTACTCTTTTCTGATAATATTCCTTTCTCTTAATTTAAAAAAAAAAAAAAGCAGTTACTGTGTGCTGACCTCCAATGAGTTCTGCACAGTGGTATAGAGGGCATGTCAAAGTGTGGGCAAAGGGTCTGTTTGTTTCTATGCAGAAGATCAAGGCCTAGCTTGAATACCCAGAAAATGAACTAAGATACGATATGAGGAGGAGCTTCCGGCATCAGCACTCTCTGGAGGACTTGTGCCGGGGGATGATCATCAAAAAGCCTCCACAGGGATCCGGATGATGCTGCGGTTGTGGCTGCATCCAGCCCACCATCTCCTGGACTTGCCATAAGAAGGAGGAGGGAGATGTCTAGGCTGGCATGTGCATACAGTGAGACAACGAATTTGACCGGATCTGTACTGTTGGAACTCAACCAGGAGTTGGGAGGGGTGCAAGTTGTAGCACTCCAAAATCTCATGACTATAGACTATCTATGGTTAAAAGAACATATGGGATGTGAACAGATCCCAGAAATGGGCTGCTTTAATTTGTCTGATGGTTCAAGTACAGTTGGACAATATCCATCATTTCATAGATAAATTTTCACAAATGCCTAGGGTGCCTAAATGGTTTTCTTGGCTTCACTGGAGATGGATGGTAATTATAGATTTGCTTTGTTTATGTCACCGTATTCCTATTATGTTAATATGTGTGTGCAAATTAGTTAGTAGTTTAAAACCTATACATACTTAAGGTACTATACAAGAAGATATGTCAAAGAAATAATCAATCCTCCCAAGTTTCCCTCATATGCTACATCTATAGCTTTTCTTCTTCCTTCCTAATTACAACCCTTAAATAGAATTCGTGCCTCATATCGAATTTACCGAGTATCATAATTCCTCCAGGTGGTAAAGATACCTCGAGACAAATGCTGGGCATAGAAGCCACAGGGCATAAATCTGCAAAGAAGTAAAAAGCTAACCTTTGCAAACAATATGGCTTCTCTCTCACTTACCAACTTTACATTTCCCTGTATGTCCCCGGAAGATGACTGGTTAGCCAGAGACGAGTAAGATTCCTCAAGGGAGGAACAACCTAAGACAGGCACAGTCGCAGGGGGGCCATCAGGTGAGAATTTGGGGATCAACAGAGGTGAGGCTCAGAACCTCACCCCCCCTGCTTTGAGAGAAATCTTCTGCATCCGTGGATGTCTTGCTGCCCTTATCTAGCCTGGATTAATACTTAGTCCATAGGCACACACCTGATCATCTGATCATCTACATTTGCCCTCTTACAGCACTAAACTATGTTTTCTACCTTTATCTTGCATCTACCTACCACTTCAGCATTTTATTAAAAATAAAAATAATAATAATAATAGGAGAAATGTGGGATCAACATATAAATCAAGTACAAAAATCAAACGAATATTCATATTTGACCTGATTGTTTATAGGTCATATTGCATGATCAAAACCGAAAGTTTCTGTGATGACTGCCCTTGTACTGTTCACCATGTAAGAATTTATTCACTATGTAAGAATTCGTTCACCATGTAAGAACTTGTTCGTAAAAAAAATAATAATAATAATAATAATAATCTTTTTAGCATCCCCACATTCATTTGTCAAGAGCAGAAATTATAAGCCATATTGTCTTGCCAATGGGTTTCAGCCCCAAGTAAATTCACTGCAGATTCAGTGTGACCAAAGAAATGACAGTAAAACATTCCTGGGGTGAAAAGGTTATACCCAATTTTATTCCCATGGTGGCAGGTCAATCACTAGAATCCTCTCCACTCAGAGCAAGTCTGCATGCAGCAAGCTGGTCTCTGCCTCTGGGCCCCTCTGCCCACACAGCCGTCATCTGGAACCCTCTGTCCTCACACCCATCCTCAAGGCCTCTCTGCCTGCACAGTCATCCCACACAGCTGTCCTCTGGGCCTCTGTCCTCAGCGCTGCCACCACTCCAGCCTCTGCTCTGCTCTCCTGCAGCCTTGCAGCTGTGCCACCGTGTCACCCAGACCACTGGGCAGAACTTTTTAGAGTCAATAACAACACACTGCCCACTTGTGTGTAGTGAGCAAGCCAACCAAGGCCAGGTCAGAATCCTGGCCACAGGAACTTTCAATTTATCCACACATATATTCTCATATTTGCTGAAAGGGATTTCTGATAACTAAACTCAAAATAAATCAAAGGTAAATACAATGAACTTAACATTCCCACTTTATTTTCTAAAAAAGTTAAGCTATTTCATGTACATTTCCAATAAACTGCTGACATCACCAAAAGACACAAGAAAGTCTAGATGCCTATTAAAGGCTATTGTCAGATGTAAATTCTAATAAATTCATTGGTCTCTTTTTTTTTTACACCTAATACAGCAAGGGCCAACTTGAGCAAATACAGGTTATAGAAAAACTGTATGAATTAGAATTCAAACCCTGTCCTAATGTACTTATCAATTAATATCAATGAAAAATTAGCTGACCCAAAGCAATCTCTCCAGATAATGACTCCATCTCTCCAGATAAATGACTTGAACAAGCCACTTTCCCTCTGAAATCTCATTTTACTCATCCGTAAATTAGAAATGATTATGCTTCCAACTTCACAGGGCTGTTGTGAGGCTAAATGAGATAATATGTCAAAGTACCTCTGACACTGTTACATGCCCACAGCTGGAATCCTTGCCTGCAGTAAAATCTGCTGATTCATCTTGTTGGTGGGAAGCAGCAGCTGGACCTGCCACTACTACGCCTTCTCCTTCCTTCCTTTGCATATCTGGCCCCTGAGCCAGGTGTGTGTGTTTAGGTCCTTGACAAAGGCTCCAGTCTTCCATAGTTTGCCCACACTATGGAGGTCAGAGGCAACAAGAACCAGCACAGATCTGTCATGCAGGCTACCGCTCATGCTGTGGGATCCAGCCTCCCCTTCCTCTCCCCAGCTTTCCATTTCTCTTCCATTCCTAATCTCCTGTCCCATGGACCTCAGGCTCCAGCATCAGACATATGCCAAGATAAGAGCCTTTCAGAGACCTCTTAACTAGCTCCCATGATTGCACAAAGCCACATCCCTTTGTAAACACCTGCTAGTGGTCCTGCTGTTCTGGCTGGACCCTGACTGATACACCCACACAGTCACCTTCAAACTCATGCATGCTCCCCACCTTCTTCAGAAGAGCTGCCAGAGCATGGCCTCATCTCCTTTCAGCTTCTCCCATGGCCTCCCTGTATCTTCAAGCTTTTCCTCTTTTATAACAACTTTGTCAGAGACCATAAAGCTGCTTATATTTTTCACAGATTTAAAAGAAAAACCCCTCCATGTAAATAGGTATCATTTCAGGAGGTAATTTATCACTGTGTACCAAAGCTGTTTCCAAGATAAGTAAATCTGCCACCTCAGCCATGGATATACACAAATGATTTTCATGTCAGTTTAATTACAATGTCAAAATATTGGAAAGATATTAATCAGAAGACCAATTAAGTTACATTGTAACTGTATGGTGAATTATTGTGCATCCATTAGAAGTGGTAAAAAAACAAGTTGGAAATGGTGTTGGCAAAACTGGACAGCTACATGTAAGAGAATGAAACTGGATTATTGTTTAACTCCGTACACAAAACTAAACTCAAAATGAATCAAAGACCTGAATGTAACTCATGAAACCATAAAAACTCATAGAAGAAACCATAGGCAAAAATCTCTTGAATATAAACCTGAGCAACTTTTTCCTGAACAAATCTCCTCAGGCAAGGGAAACAAAAGCAAAAATGAACAAATGGGATTTGTCTTGCAGGTGGGTTTCAGCCCCAGGCAAGTTCACTATGGATTCAATGTGACCAAAGATAACGACAACAAAATGTTCTTTGGGATGAAAGGATTTATTACCCGTCTTGTTCTCCCAGCAGTAGGTCGAGCACTAGCATCTCTGCCTCCGCCCAGAGCACTGGGCCGAGCTCTCTATATAGTGCAATAATATCTTATTGCCTAAAGGTATGGAAGTGGTAGCCTAGCAACAGGCCAGTTACATCATCAGGCGGTTTGAGTTCAGTGAGGATCCTGGCCATACGAATCCCAACTTCCCCACAGACTACATTAAAGGAAAAAGCTTCTGCTCAGCAAAGTACACCATCAACAGATCAAAAAGACATCCTACAATATGGGGGAATATATTTTTAAATGACTTATCTGATAAGGGGTTAACATCCAAAATATATAAAGAGCTCACATGCCTCAACATTCAAAAAACTAATAACCTGATTTAAAAATGGGTGGAGGATCTGAACAGACACTTCTCCAAAGAAGAAATTCAGATGGCCAACAGGCAAAGAAAAGATGCTCCACATGTCTGATTATCAGGGAAATGCAAATTAAAACCACACTGATATATCACCTCACACCAGTTAGGATAGTCAATATCCAAATGACCAGAAACAACAAATGCTAGTGAGTATGTGGAGAAAGAGGCACCCTCCTACAGCGTTAGTAGGAATGTAAATTCAACCATTGTGGAAAGCAATACGGAGGTTCCTCAAAAAACTAAAAATAGAAATAGAAATTTGCCTGAGGAATTCCACTCCTAGGAATTTACCTGAAGAAAACAAGATCCCAGATTCAAAAAGATATAGCACCCCAATGTTTATCAGAGCACTATTTACAATAGCCAAGATATGGAAGCGACCTAAGCATCCATCAAGATGATGGATAAAGAAGAGGTGGTACATACACACAATGGAATATTATTCAGTCATAAGAAGAAAATAAATCCTACCATTTGCAACAACATGGATGAAGCTAGAGGGTATTATGCCCAGTGAAATAAGCCAGGCGGAGAAAGACAAATACCAAATGATTCCACTCATTTGTGGAGTGTAACAACAAAGCAAAACTAAAGGAAAAAAACAACAGACTGACAGACTCCAAGAAGGAACTAGTGGTTACCAAAGGGAAGGGGGTGGGGAGGGTTGGTTTGGGAGGGAGGGAGAAGGAGATTAAGAGGCATTTTGATTAACACACATAATGTAGGGGGGGGAGGGGTCACAGGAAAGGCAATGCAGCATGGAGAAGACAAGTAATGACTCTATAGCATCTTATTATGCTGACAGATAGTAACTAACTGCAGTGTAGGGGTGAGGACTCGATAATATGGGTGAATGTTAAAACCACAATGTTGTTCATGTGAAACCTTCATAAGATTGTATATCAATGATACTTCAATTAAATAAATAAATAAGCAACACACACACACACAAAAAAACAAGTTACATGGAGCACGCTTTTCACAGAAGAGGAAACATTACATGACCAATAAAAATATGAAAATGCTAACTTCATTAGGATTTACAGAAATGCAAACCAGGATTACAAGATACAATTTTATGCCCATTAATTTGGTAAAATTTAGAAGTTTAACAAGATCACCTATCAGATGTAATATAGATCAATGGTTGGTAGAGTATAAACTTGTATGACTTTGGAAAATTGTTTGGCATTATCTGGCAAAGTTGAATATTCACATACTTTAACCAGTAATTCCATCCCTGGCTGTGTATCCCAAAGGAATGTCTGCACTTGGCATGTGTGTACAGTAGACATGTATGAGACCATTAGCAGTGTCTGCAATAGCAAAAACTGATGACCCAGGTGGCTATGCACAGGTAAAAAGATAAATTATGGTATAGCCACATATAGCCACACAAGGCAACATGACATTGCAGAGCAAATTAACTACTGCTATACATAATATGGAAAAATACTAGAAACGTAATTTTGAGAAGGGAAAGACAAGTGACAGAACACTGCATATTCATTTATATAGGGCACAAAACAAGCCAACACAAACAATATAATTCTTAACAGACATACATACATTAGAGCTAAAACTATGTTTCCCCTTAGGTGCCCTGGAGGTGAGAGGTAGGGAAAGATAGATACAAATTTTTGGTAATATTCTAGTTCTTGGATGGGGTGGTAAAGATACACCACAATATTCATTATATTATTATGCTTGATAACTAATATTGATGTTACCTGTAATCTTTTGTATATATCATTTTTTTTTTATTACAAAAGACATACTGGGGTCAGGTAGGTTCAGCTTTGAAGGATCCCAGAAGATATTTGGCTGGAGTGTCCCACTCCAAAGGGTTAACTCTGTTGGTGATATAAAATATTGAAAGAAGAA
The DNA here is from genome assembly GCF_040802235.1 of Manis javanica. Classification (NCBI taxonomy): domain Eukaryota; kingdom Metazoa; phylum Chordata; class Mammalia; order Pholidota; family Manidae; genus Manis; species Manis javanica. The sequence continues at coordinate 161,627,896 of NC_133157.1, read as the reverse complement.
GGGCTGTTTTTTGACTCTACAGAAACATCTTTCTGTTTCTTCCAACTGTGTCTCTGCAGTGTTCAAAAATCTGTTATATTCTTACACTCTAGCAATAAAATAATTAGGAAAATAACATTTAAGAATAATTAAGAGTAAATTTTACAAAAGATATGTAGGGCCTTTATTAAGAAAATCATTAAAAAATTACAAGATGCATAATAGATTTAAATAAATGGCTATATTATCATCATGAATAGAAAAACTCAGTATCTTAAGAATGTCAGTTTCCTTAAAAGTAATCTGTAAATTCATTGCAATTCCAAACATAATCCCTACAAGATCACCACATACTGGGAGAAAATATCTACAATGCATATACCCAACAAAGAATGTATATCTTGAATATATAAAGAATCATACAAAACAAAGTAAAGACAAAGAAACCAAAAAACACAAGAATATATGTAGTGGTTTAAAATATGTCCACAAATTCTGTCCATACTCCTTTCAAAAAGTAGAGCTAATTACCCTCTCTTTGCATGTGAGCTGGGTTTGGTAAATCTAGTCCCACAAATAGAATAAGATGGAAATGATAGTGTTTGATTGTTTTTATGAGTAAGTCATGAAAGGCATCATGACTTTCTCTTTCTCTTGGATTACTTGCTCTGGAAAACATTGACTGAAGCCCTATGAGGGAGGACAGTCAACAGCTCTATGGAATGGTCCAAGTGGCAGGGCACTGAGATCTCATAGCAAAGAACAGAGGCCTCCAGCCAATAGCAATATGAGTGACCCATCTTAGGAGCAGCTTTTACAGACACAATCAAGTCTACAGATGACCAATGTCCCAGCTGACATCTTGAGATGTCATGAGAGATTCTGACACAGAATTCCATAGCTAAGCAGTATGAGATTTCTAATGCTCAGAAATTAGATAATAAATTTCTGCTGTTTTAAACTGCTGTTTAGGAGTAATGTGTTATGCAGTAATAGAAAATTATTACAAGAAGTTGTACATTAACTGCATAGTGACTGAAAGCACAAATGATGAGCCAGACATCCTGGATTCAAATTCTGTCTTCTCCACTGACTGATCATGTGACTATGAGAGATGACTAGCCACAGTTTATGCATCTGTAATGTGGAGATAATCATAGTATACTATAAAGGACCACCGTGAGGATTAAGTGAGCTCATACAAGTAAAGCACCTAGAAGAGTACTGGCACATAAGAAGCATTCAAAAAGTGTTAGCTGCTGTTATTAATTCACAAAAGAGTAAATCTGAATGTAAAATTGGATGTTTAACCTCATTAGAAATTTGAAAAACACATTAAAACCACTATGAGATACCATTTGTTTGCCCCAAATTGGCAAAAACTGAACTCTTAGCTTAAGTGATGGTAGTCTGGGCATGCTCACTATGTGACATTTACCGAGATATATATATCTGATACAAACACTTTTTTGTGTGTATGTCATACTTTAATTGAAGTTTAAAAGAACAAATAATACAACATACACAAAATCCAATCCTCTCCTTCATTCTGCCCTCACCACAGAAAATGCTGTCAATATAAAATGTTGGCAAAGATGTGGAACACAAGAGTTCTCATATCTTTTGGTGGGAGTATAAATTGTATGGCTATTCTGGAGAGCAGTTTGGCAATACTAGCAAAGTTGAAATTGCATAAGAAAAGTTTTATCTCAATAATAAGACATAAACTTGCTCTACCCATTTTTCTGTATCTTCTTTAAACTTTCATTTACGTTAAGATGTCAGTGTGGGAGAGGGGAAGCATTCAATAACAGCCCTAAAATTTTATGACCCTTAGAGAGATTAAAGGTACAGCATGGGGAATAATGTCAATAATATTTTAATAACTTGGTATGGTGACAGATGGTAACCACTTATTATGGTGAGCATTTTATAATGTATATAAAGTCAAATCATTATGTAGTACACCTGAAACTGTTCTAATATTATATCAACTATATTAAATAAAAAATTAACTTTTAAAAAATAAGTAAATAAATAAAAATTCTATGGCCCTTGAAACACTTTTATTCTTAAAAAGTTGGGCATAACAGAGAGAAATGATCATTCTGCTTACAGCCTCAGGGACAGCATGTAAAACATGCCTAACATGCTGAGCACTCTATATACGCTTCTGAAAAGGAGAATTTCTAGATAAAATAGTAACTGGGACTTTAAAACAGCAAAAAGACTAAAAACTTGAAAAGGAATTAAGAATAAGTTACATCAGGGGCAGCAAAGAGAATGGGGAAGGAGATTGTTTCACAATTAATCTAGGACTTTTTTAAAAGAAAATTTATTGTGGCAAAATATATATAACAAAATTTGCCACTTTAGCCACTGCTGAGTGAACAATTTAGTGGCATCAATTACATTCACAATGCTGTGCAACCATCATAACTATCTAGTTCCAAAACTTCTTCATCATCCCAAACATTCCTAAACTGTAACCATTAAACAATAACTTTCCCTCCCCACTCCCCCCAGCCTCCAGTAGGTAACCTCTGTTCTACATTCTACCTATGAATTTGACTACTCGAGGTACCTCACAGAAGTGGAATCATATAATATTTGTCATTTTGTGTCTGTCTTATTTCACTTAGCATAATATCATCAAGGTTCATGTATGTTGTAGCATGTATCAGAACTTCATTCCTCCTTATGGTTAAATAATATTTCATTGTATGTGAAATAGCACATTTTGTTTATCCATTCATCTGCTAATGAATATTTGGGCTGTTCCCACCTTTTGACTATCATGAATAGTGCTGCAATGAACATTGGTATACAAGTATTTGCTTGAGTCCCTGTTTTCAATTCTTTTGGGTATATACCTTGGAGTGAAATTGCTGGGTTATATGGTAATTCTATATTTAGCTTTGTGAGGAGTGGCCAAACTGTTTTTCACAGTGACTACAGTATTTTTTTCTTCCCACCATCAATGAATGAGGATTCTAATATACCACATCCTTGTCAACATTTATTCTTCTTCTTTTTTTTTTAAATAGCCATCCTAGTAGGTATTAAGTGGTATCTTATTGTGGTTTAGGTTTGCATTTCCCTAATAATTACCTATGTTGAGCATCTTTTTGTTGCCAAGCAGGTGCATCTAAGGAGGTCTCTCCCTGTGCACTAGATGAAACTTCAACTTGGATGGGGGAGGGTTCTTGACTCTGAATGAGAAAGAATTCTCAAACAGGCCTGATGAGTGTAGATAAGGAAGGAAGTCATTAAAGCAACAGTAGTAGTGAATGGCAGCAAACAAACAGGCAGCAGAGAACAAGAACACAAGGAGAAAGAGAAGTTCATTGAACTCCTGCTCAGCATAGGGCAGTACCTTGCCAACTCCTAAAGTCTGGGTCACTTGGCATCCAGTGTCTGCTTGGATCTGCATGGTGTGGGAACTAAATCCCTACAATCCCAGGATTTGGGAGAGCCACAGAGCCCTGGATGGAGGAAGACTATGTTCTGAGAACTTCCCAAAGGCAAAGAAAGGAAATATTCAGGCAGGCTACTAAAGAGTATGATTGTACAGCTACAGTCCTCTCTGGTTCATCCAAGTGGCAGGAACTTGCAAGCCCGAATCGGAGCTCTCAGTAGCCCCTCCCTACTTATCTGAAGTAGGACTTATCTGAAGTAAGACTTATGCTTAAGTCTAGAAAATAGATTGAAGTGGCAAAGTAAAAAAGACACTACTGAAAGAATGCCAAGACAAGATGCAATAAGTTGAACAGTGAGAAAGCTTTATTTAAAAAGTACACACTCGAAGAAAGGGGAATGCAGGCAACCTCAGAGAGGAGGAGCACTTAAGGGCTTAGGGTTCTGTCTTTTAAGGCTTTCAAAATTGGGGCAAAAGGTGGCAGGGCAAAAAATGTCTCCTGCGAGAGACATTATGTCACCATCCACAGTCAGTCCTCCAGATAATTCCGTAAGATAAACTTAACACAAGAAAATCATTGATACTGTTCTTCTCCGAGATAGTGGTTTCCCTCCAGCACTGGGAACATGTCAATGAGAACTGCTTCCCTGTCTTAAGATAAATTGTTGGCTATAACCAAAGAATATGTCAGAAATCTTACCTCCTAACTAAGAAGGTTTTTAAAAGAGAATCTTAGCCTTAAGATGGAGTCCCTCCTGTTCTTACTATACTATTTATATATTGGCATCTTTCTACAGGCAGGAAAAGTTAATCATGATGTTTGTCCCATGTCCCTGCCCTACCTCATTTTCATGTGCTTATTGGACATTTGTAAATCTTTGGAGAAATGTCTGTTCAAGTCCTTTGCTCATTTTTAAGTTAAGTTGTTTGTCTTTCTTGTTTATTAGTTTAGGAGTTATTTATATATTCTGGACATTTTACTCATCAGTATATGACTTGGAAATATTTCTCTGACACTGTTGGTTGTCATTTCACTTTCTTGACTTTCTTTTGAAGCATGAAAGTTCTTTTAAATGACATCCAATTTATCTGGGTTTTTGTCTTTTTTCCTTATACTTTTGGTGTTATATGTAAGAATTCATTGTCTAATCAAAGGTCATAAAGACTAATCCCTGTATTTTCATTTAAGACTTCTAGAGGTTTAGCTCATATTTAGGTCATTGATTCTTCCAGTACTTTTGATGGATATAAGTAAAATCTCCCTTGTAACATTACAAGGAAATTATATATACTATCTAAAATTATTTAAAATAAAATTAAAAACAGAGTGAAATAGTTTAGAATCTTCTAGTCTCCATAGTCTCTTCTCCATCTCTTCTGAATATTTGCTTGTGTAAGCAGTAGAGGCCACATACCATCTAGTGACAGCCACACCCCAAGGAAAGACTCTGTGGAGAAAGTCACTTGTAAAAACTATAAAAAGAGCTTGGGCCTTGTCAGCTGATAACTGGTCCATATTACATCTAAAATCTTTGTCTTTGGTACCATTTAATTTAGATGAGGTAAATTTGGCATAGGTAATTACTTTTATTTCAAGATTCCAATGACCAAATCAGAGTTCTATCATAATTTCTAGAAAGTAGTGAAGAAATGTGCTTACACAAAATTTGCCAACCACAGGAGTTAAGCCAACTTAGTGGCACTGGAAATCAGAAGACTCAACTCTTTTCAGGATTTTTTTACAAAACCTTGAGCCTCAATTTCCTCATTTGTAAGGAGATGTTAAAGTGACACATAAAAATATTGCTCTGCCTTTAATTACACACACATCTCATTATTAAGAACTAAGATACTAGTAATGTTTGGATGATATCTTTTAGACCCTGTCTTCATCTGCTTAAGCTGCTGTAACAGAATACCAGACATGGTGGCTTATAAACAACAAAAATTTATGTTTCACAGTTCTGGAGGCTAGAAATCTCAAGGAGCCAGCAGATTTGATGTTTGGTGAGAGCCCACTTGCTGGTTCATAGACAGTGGTCTTTTCACTGTGTCCTCACATGAGGGAAGTAGGGAGGGAGCTCTCTGGGGTCCCTTTTATAAGGGCACTAATCCAATTACCAAGGGCTCCAATCTCATGATATAATCATCTCCCCAGAGCCCCACCTCCAAATATTATCACATGAGGGATTAGGTTTCAACATATGAAAGAGAGGAGAGTGCTAACAAACAATCAGTCTAAAGCAGACATAATTCCAAATGACTTAAAATGATGTAAGAGAAGAGTTTGGGGTAGAAACTTGAATTTATTTCCCAGGCCAGCAAATGTCTGAACCACTTCTGCTCACAACTGACTAGGAAGATACCAACTCATAAGAATTTAGAGGGAGGGCTTTGCATCTGCCTAACCATAAGTACTTCTTCCTCTCTTTGCAAGACAAAGAGAGCAATCACCTACCTGATTCCCCACTATTCACCTTCCCTTGCAGAGGCCGTTTCTCTTTATAATCAGTTTTGTCTTAGCACTTTTGAAATTCTAGTCCCCAAAAGCTGTGACTCTCTTCAAGAGCACTGCCTATGCATAGGAGAAAAACTGAAAGGAAACAAAACACTAGAGCAAATTTTAGGAAGTTCAGGAAGACTTAAAGGGGAGGCAGAGTTTTGGTGTTGCAGTGTGGGTAAAATTGCAATATTTCCAGAATCTTTCACCTGGCTTTAGTGCATCTTCATATCAATAGATGTTTCCAAGCGGTGAAGAGGAGTTGTTCATCTCCGTATCAATAGGTAATTACAAGAGAGTGCAAGGGTTTATCTGTACCGGAGAGGTTGGGTGGAGCTCTTTTCTGCTGCAACCTGGTCAAGTGAGAAACAGGACAACTGCTTTTAAGAAATAAATGGGTTTATTAAACTTTATTTCTCCCCTTGACTGATTTTGGTTTCAAAGGCATTTTGCCCCAGGATTTTCCACCCAGAGTTACATGCAGAGTTTTGAAATAGGTAATTGAAAGGGTATCTCGTCCGTGATCCTCCTTAAACCAGAATGACTCAGGAGACATGGCCCACTCAAGAGGTTTTATCATCTGAAAGAGATAATGGCTGCTCCCAGAGAGAGGGAGCAGCAGCTCCTGGGTGAGGAAGCGCATTTTTAAGGAGGAGGGGTAGGGTGTGTTCCTAGTTGGTGATTGGATATTAAGGGGTGGGGGGTCTTAGCATGCCAGAATTTGCCTTCAGTAATTACTTTTATTTCAAGATTCCAGTGACCCAATCATAAAGCTCTATCATTTCTAGATAGGTGTTGCAACTTGAGAGCAAGATGAGAGTTTCATTACTCCAGGAAAATGCACACAAAGCTCAAAATAAGTATGTTTTAAGCATCTAATATGTGTCAGACACTGTAAACTACTAGAGATGTATAAGAACTGTCCCAAGAGAGCTTACATTATTGTGGGAAAAACCAAAATATATAAACAAGTGAGGGTGATAAACTGTTGTAAAGTACAGTTTAAGCACAAAAGAAGGGCATTCTAGGGGCACTTGAGCTGTCTTGAAAAAGTAGGTTTTCCCCAGTCTTTCAAGGGAGGAGAGAGCCTTCCAGGAAGAGATCAGGTTCAGATCAACAGGCACACAGGAGACTGGGAAGGTGGGCAGGCTGTAAGTCTGGGGAGAGGAAATCCTGGGGCAAAATACCTCTAAAACAGAAATCAGTCAAAAGGAGAAATAAAGCTTAAAACCCATTTATTGCTTACAAACTGCAGTCCAGGCAATTTCTCTCTCCTGCCCCAGCAGAAGCCAACCAGCCCTCCCCTTAACCTCTCAGGTTCAGATAAGCCATCCTTGCCCAGGTAATTACCCATTGATACAGAGAGGAACTTCTCTCCACCCCTGAGGAATGCCTATTGATATGCAGATGCACTAAAGCTTTATTTCTCTCCACCCCTGAGGCTGCACTAAAGCCAGGCGAGATATTCTGGAAATATTACAATTTCCAGACCAATCCCAGAGGGCTTGATGTGGCATGCAAGGACTTGATCCTTTAAGCAGTATGTGCCTACTGAAATTGGTTCTGATTACACACTTAACTTCTCTGGCTTTGTTTCCTTATCTGTAACTAGATAATCTCTAAATTCCTTTATGACTTCAGAATTCTGTAATGAAAAGATTACAATATTGAAACCAGAAAAAAAATAGGGAAGAGAGAAGAGAGAAAAGTAGAGGTGGCAAGGAAAAGCCAAAGCACATTCCTCATGTGTATACTTCTGTACTTGCGCCATGAATCTTTGCTGACAACCCCAGTGCTGAACAGTTTCTCTTTTCTAAATACTGATAACACAAGTGATCTGTAAAATCTGGCACTCTTGTATGTTTTATGCCACTCTCTCATCTCTAAGCATAGAATAAACATCAGTTTACCCTTGCCTTTATGCCTCCCCCACCTGGCCATGGGGTCATCAAGACTAGGGACTACACAGTATATTTCTCTATCCCATGCCACCACAGCCCAATATATCTTTGCAGATAGTTCATATATATTTAACGAGTTGAAATGGTGGTTACAGACTGATTTCCATGTATTTCTGCCATGAAACTTTTCCCACATGCTTTCATTTTCATTTGTGTTGGTTTTGTGGGTATTTTTTTTTTATAGCAGAAAAAGGTAGATGATATTTTAGGGCTTGAATTATTTTCTCCCAATTTGTAAATATTTATATTTACAGAACTGATGTGTTAGGGTAAGCTAGGATACAATTACAGATACACCCAAAATTTCAGTGGCTTAACATAAGGATGTCCATTGCTCAAATAACACAGATTTATTCCTTCATAGTTCTGTAAGTCAGAAGCCCAGGGGACAAACTCTGTTCCTTGCTCTGGGATTTACAAAGCCAAAATCAAGTTGTGAGCGAAATTGCGCTCTCATCTGGGATTTGTGGGGGTAAATTTCCTTCCAAGCTTATTAAACTCCCTGTTTCTTGCTGGCTGTCAGCCAATGTTACTGTGAGTAAAATTGCAATATTTCCAAAATCTCTCGCCTGGCTTTAGTTCATCTGCATATCAATAGGTATTTTAAGGAGATAGAGAGCAATAGTCCATTTATATATAAATAGGTACTTACAAGGGCATGCAAGGGCTTATCTGGACCTTCGAGGTTGGGTGAAGCTCTCTCTTTTGCTGCAGCCTAGTCAAGAGAGAGATGAGATGACTACTTGTAAGAAATAAACGGGTTTCTTAACCTTATTTCTCCCTTTGACTGATTTCAGTTCTAGAGGTATTTTGTCCCAGAATTTCCCCTCCCCAGAGTTACAGTCACCTTTTAGTTTCCAAGGGCCTTTCTCCAGTTCTTGCATGCACATTGTTAGGTGGCCCCCTACCTCTCAGGTCAGCAATATTGCAGCAAATCCTTGTAATGCTGGAGAGATCCCTTTGCCTTTTCATTCTGCTGCATCTCTTCTGCCTCCAGAGAAAGTCCTCTGCTTTTAAGGGCTCATACAATTAGACTGCATATTTACCTGGATTCCCCAAGTTAATTTCCCCCATTTTAAGATCTACCACCTTGATTATAACTGCAAAGTCCCTTCTGCCTGTAAAGGAGTGCAGAGAGCATTAAGAGTCAGGAAAAAGAACTAATAAAACTTAGCTAAACCTTAACAGCAGACCATTCCGGAATAGTAATAGATGCAATGTCTAAACTTAGAGAGAGGCCAGATCAAAGGAAGAGAGAGCGAGAGGCCAGCCAAGGGCTATTTGAATCCTGGTTTACTAAATCCCCATGGTTTACAACCCTGATATTCACCCTGGCAGGGCCCTTGCTTATTTTTATACTGCTTCTCACTTTAGGTCCCTGTATCTTAAACCGGCTAATAGCCTTTGTTAGGGAAAGAGTGAGTGCTGTTCAGGTGCTAATGCTGAGACCGCAGTATCATTCACTCACACAGCAGGAAGAAACAAACATTCCATGATTGGAATGGTCAAAGGAAAGTGGGGAAATGTAGAATCTAAGCATTAGTAAGATTAGTAAATTAGCATAAGCATAGCCATCTTAGAAACCTAGAAACCATTTTCTGAGGGTGTGACTCAGGAAGAAGAAAAAAAAAACAAAAAAACCTGGGCCTGGGTAAGGCCTTGAAAAACAAGTTAATCATGAGCACCGAGTAGTGGGCAGCTGTGACCCTTGGTCAGCTAACCTTGGTCAGTTAACCTTACATACCAAGCTTATCGTGCAGAACCTCCCTAACCATTAAGGAGTAGTCTTATCCTGCCCTTGCTTAACCCCAGGATGTATGTCTTGCAAGAATAATGTATAGTTGTGGAAAATTACTATGAGTTAAGTGCTTTGAAAATGCTATATGAACCCTTGGCTCTGAGTGCTCGGGGTCCTTGTTGAGACCCGCTGCGTCGGGCTGACACTTGGACCCCAGCTAGCTGGCTGAATAAAGACTTTGCTTGAATTTATATCTCTATGCCTGTGTAGTTTGTTCTCTGGAGAAGCCTCAGAAGCCCAGACCCTAACACTGCCATGTAACATAACTTGTTCACAGACTCCTGGGATTAGGTGTGGACATCTTTGGGGGCCATTCTGCCTACCATACATAACGTGTTTTATACACATGCCACAGGCTATCCTAGGTGATTTGCATATATCGACTGATTTAATCTTCACAAAAACTTGATGATTTGGCATTTGGAATATTATAACCAGTTTACAGGAGTGATGAAGCAAAAGAGGTTAAATAACTTGCCCAAGGTCACACAGCTGGTAAGATACAATGGTCAGCTTCAAACCCAAAGACTCTGACTCCCAGATCTGTGCTCTTTTACTAGCATACCACACTCCCTCTGCATGACTGCTTCTGCAGCCAAGAGCATGTATTGTCACAAAATGTCAGTTGACCCCACGGATGGTTCAGATTGCCAAAATCATCCCAGGCTTAGCCAATGTACATTCCTGACTGGTTTTTCTTTTTATACTCAACGAAATTACATTTTCCCTAAAATTCTTCTTACTATAACAGTTATTTAGCTAAACCTACATCAATCTTACATGTGCAAATAATTTACTCATCTAGAAATGCATTTATTAAAAATTAAACAAAGGAAACTAACCATTACTTAAAGAGCAATTTCTTAAGAAATGTGATTCAATGTGTTGATTGTAAAGAGATTATAACATTTGACTTTTAAAAATACATGTTTATACTTACATATAAACTTTCTGAAAATTAAGAAGTCTGTTTCTAGTGATGGGAAAAAAATTGTCCAAGACTTCTATATGGTCAAAAGAGATTACTAGACATCTTTTCAGAGGAATGCTGATCTAGCAGATTGTTTTAATTATCTATTACTTGGAAACAAATGACCCCAAAATTTCATAGCTTAAAAAAAACAAAATATTTTTCTTTTCCTTTATCCTAATCTCAGCAATCACACACTGTTACTTCCACCATGTTTTTGGTTAGAAGTAGGTCATTAAATCCAGCTCACACTCAAGGGGAGAGGAATTAAGCTCCACCTGTTAAAGGAAAGAGTAAAAAAAAATTGTGGGCAAATTTAAAACCACTATTTGGATCCTCCCCAGATGACTGGATTCTATAGAATTGTTTATCTATTGACTAGCCTATTTTACAGCTCTATAGGAACAAATGTTAAGATGTATAAAGCTGACAATAAGGCATACGTTTTTGATCACAGCAATGCAAATGAATTCTGTCCATAGAAACACAATTGATTTCTACTCTATAGAAAGGATAACTCTAAATATTACATTTTGTTGTCCCTATAGGATATTAACCAGTTTTGCATTTATTAATAAATTCTTTTCAGCATTCCTGATTGCCTATACATCTCTGTTCTTCATATTGCCTTTGAACTGGTCAAAATATTTTGCTGGTTCTCTCATTAGTTAATGAGTTGAATAAAATCGTGGTGTATACTTATTCTATATTTACATAAAAGTCATTTTAAGCTTTTGAAAATAAGACTTCAGTATTATGATCCATGTACCTCCATTGCTCTTTCTGTCAAAACTGGGGTGAAGAACAAGGATTGGAGCTTTGACAGTGTTACACAGCCCAGTGTAAAATGAAAACATTCAGATGGCCAAGAGGTTACAAATTTCCAAGTTCCTCTCTTCCTAATCTCTGTGTAAGGCATAGCACCTATCCAGAGCCATACACTTTCAGAGCTCATCAGATGTTTTGGGGCAGCAGAAGGGATGAGAAAGAAAATATGACACCCACCTCAAGGTCTCAAGTTCTGAGAGGAAAAGTAACTTACACAACACTGTGTTATGCTGTCTATAATTTACCTTTAAATGCTTCAGTAAAAACAGGGTGAAATATTTGTGTATATGAATGTTAGTTTTCACCTATATACAAGAAACAACTGATTGCTCTACTAGGCATACAAACTCCAGGGTGGTAAGTTAGTCTTGAAACAAAAAAGTATCCAATGTAGATATTACAAGAGCTTCTGCTATAGTTTCCTCTGATTAATCAGGGTTCGACTTATTGGCAAAACAGAGTGATTAATGGTTTTTCAGTGGTAAAACTATTAGTTTAAGAACTAGTATATAGGCTTTTCCATCTATGCACACACAGAACATGAAAATCCAGCAAGCCCTAGTTTCTGTACCCTTAGAAATGGTGCATGATTCCTGAGTAATCCCAAATTTAGCCACCAATTCAGAAACTTTTTGGTTATCTGACTCCAATTAGCCAATCAGCTGGATCCTGTCCCTAGACTGCTACATTTACATGATGTTAATGGAATCTCTAAAAGAATAGAAAGCACAGAGCTTCTGGAATGACTTTTAGCCCATTTATAATTATCGCTGTGTGTGTCCTTGAAATTGGTCTAAAAAAACTTGCTGTCATTGGCAGGAAAGTTGAAAGGAGATGTAGAACAAGTACTACCAGTAACTTTGGGAGGCCACTGCTATTTATCAAAAATAATCTAATTGACCTGGGTGAGTTCACTCTAGACGGTTGCAAAACAAGCCAAATTCATGCTCATCTGACATAAAGCCTGTGCGCATTCCTGCCTTACACTGCCTCTCAGAATAATTGTTCTTAGCTGTCATTACTATGGCTATTAAATTTTACTAGTTGTGATTAGTGAATGACTCTGGATCACACGATTTTCATTTTATACAAGCTCAATATATGAAAACCTGGGTATTTCCAAAAAATAAATGGTGTAGTATGATTTTAACATTTTTCATTTTGCAAAAGGTCTAATGAGATTTGATTCCTTTCCAAAGAAATCTCTTTGGGCTCATTTAGCATATAATTTAACTTCTGAAAAATTAATATACAGAGAACATGAGTGAAGACAAGGAAGTGAGAAGAATAGGGTGTTCAGGGAAGAATGAGTAATCCAGTTTGGCTAGAATGTAACGTATATGCTGGGAAGTACTAAAGATAAGCCTGGAAAGGTAATTTTATTATAATAATTTATACATAAAACCCAGATGTGACTGTACCTTATTAGGCCACATCTGCTTAGTCTCAGAAGTACCTAATCCAAAACACAGACACAAATCCAATTAAGAATGTCTTGATGATTACTGGAGAATTTTTTTAATACTTTATTGTTATAACTCAGATATTATAAAGCAATATCTTAATTGTACAGCTCAAAATATTTTAAAATATGTTTTTACTCCCTTATAGCCATTACCCAGATCAAAATACAGAACATTTCCAGCACTCCAAAAGGCTTCCTGATTCATTCCAGTTAATACTGGCCCTGCTAAAAGAGAAATCCACTATTTTGCCTTGTATCACCACAGACTTGATTTCCTGTTTATCCTTGAGCTTCAAATGAATGGAAATAGCAGCATGCATGGGGTTATGTCTTACTTCGTTCACTCATATGTCTGTGAGATTTATCTATGTTCTTGCAAGTAGCAATAGTTTGTTTTTTATTGCTGTGTAGTACTCCTTATATATATATATATATATATATATATATATATATATATAGAGAGAGAGAGAGAGAGAGAGAGAGAGAGAGAGAGAGTTATTTATTTAGTTATTTATTTATTTATTTATTCTTCCAGTCATCTGTTGATGAATATTTGGATTTGGATTTTTTCATTTTGAGACAATTATAAAGCTGCAATGAACATTCTTGTCCACGGCTTTTGGTGAACTACACATTTATTCCTATTGGATGTATATCCAGGACTAGACCTGCTGCGTTATAAATTATACATGGTTAGCTTTAAATGTGTTTTACCAGTTTAAACACCTACCAGCCAATACATGAGGGTTCCAATTTTTCCATGTCTTCCACCAACACTTGTTATTGTCTTTTCATTTTCATTATTCTGATGGAAGTAAAGTAGCATCTAACTGGTTTTAATTTGCTTTTTACTGATGACGTAGAGCACTTTTCATGTGCTTGTTTGCTATTAAGTTATCCATCCAGTTTTCTGAAGTGCCTACTCATGGAATGTAGATTTTACCCAAGGTTTCCTAAAGAAATAAAGGTGTGGGCTACATTACATACTATAAAGGAAACCCTCCCCGCAAAAATCCCCCTTAAGTATCTTTGTTCTTCACACAGCAGTTGCTCCATTTTTTCCTTATCCTCTCTCTTCTCATAAAGATAAAGCAAAATATAAAATCATCTCAACTTCTCCTCCCCCATATTCTCACTAAAAAGTCCCTTTATTTCTGTTCTACAAGACAAAAGTTAATCAAGTTTACTTAGCAAAACAAAAACTTGATCCACATCTAGTGAGGCATACGCTTGCTGTCTAGAGAACTTCAATACATCTCATCCATACCAGGTCCTAAATTAACTAGTCCATAAACCCCTTCCTTCAAAGTCAAATTATCTTGTTTCTAAGTTAATTTATTTGTTTAATTTCTACCTATTCTCAGTGGAAGTAAGTTCTTTGTTTGGTTCACCATTGAATCTCATGTGCCTAGAAAGAGTGCCTGGCTCATAAGAGGTGCTCAATAAAAACTAAATGAATGAATGAAGAAAAGACTAAAATGTACTGATTACATGAAAAAAATGCTCAACATCACTAATCAGGAAAATGTAAATCATAACTACAATGAAATATCACCTCCCACCAGCCGGAATGGCTAGCTTCAATGACACAAGAAATATCAAGTGCCAGTGAGGATGAGGAGAAAAGGGAACCCTCATGCACTGTTGGCGGGAATGTAAATTGATGCAGCCACTATGGAAAACAGTATGGGGTTCCTCAAAAAATTAAAAATAGAAGTACTATGTATTCCAGCAATTCCACCTCTGGGTATTCATCTGAAGAAAATGAAAACACTAACCGCAGTTATCAAAAAGATAACTGCACCCTCATGCTCACTGTGGCATTATATACAGTAGTTAATATATGGAAACAACCTAGGCACCCACAAACTGATGAATGGATAAAGAAGATGAGGTATATAAAATGTAATATTATTCAGCCATAAAAAATGAATGAAGTCTTGGCATTTGCAACAACTTGGACGGACCTCAAGGACATTATGCTATGTGAAATAAGTCAGACAGAGAAATACAAATACTGTATGAACTCACTTATATGTGGAATCTAAAAAAGAAAAAAACAAGCTTGTAGATACAGAGAATACACTGGTGGTTGTCAGAGTGGGGGTACAGAGTGGGTGAAATGGGTGAAGGAGGCCAAAAGGTACAATCTTCCAGTTATAAAATAAATAAGTTCTGGGGATAGAATGTAAGCATGGCAACTATAGTTAATAATACTCTATTATATATTTGAAAGTTGCCAACAGAGAAAATCTTAAAAAGTTCTCATGATAAGAAAAAAATTTGTAACTCTGTAGCTGACAGATGTTGAATGGACTTGTGGTGATCATTTAACAATATATAAAAGTATTTAATCATTATGTTGTACACATGAAACTAATGTTATATGTCATGTATACCTCAATTTTTTTTAAAAGAGTAATTCTAAAACATCAAACTTTAAAAAAAAGAGAAAAGAAGTACTGAGGATATTGTAATTGCCTGCCAACATCCAATCTGCTCTATTGAAAACCACCCCAGTTTAAGACTGAGCATCACATCTACCCTTGTACTAGCAGAGAGCCTAATTCCACCCCCGACTCTCACGCTGAGGCAGCTAGCACAGACTACCTGATCTATACCACATGATCCATCTCCTGGCTGTAGTTACTATAACCTGATATTTGCCAATGAGATTGACAACACTAACTGAGGTTTTCTTGCTCTTTGGATAGACTTTCTAGATATCATCTTCTCCTCTCCCCACTGCACCACCATCCCAACCTTGGATGTGGACAAGAAGTCAGGCAGCCCAGGGGTTGTCAGCAGCAATCTTGTAATGCCAGCCTTAGGATGAAGATGGCATGATAGAAGACAGAGAAGTAGAAACTGGGGTCCTTTGGGACATTATTGAGCCATGGAATCAGATCAACCCTGAAACCTGCCCTGCTATTTGAATAAATCAATAAATTTCCCTTATCATTCAGGTCAGTCTGAGTTAGGCTTTGTGTTACTTAGAACTGAACAAATCCTACTACAGGAAAGTGAAGGCATTTATTCTAGGTGAGAGGAACAGTGCAAGCAAAGGTAGGGAGGAATAAAACAGCATGACCCTTACAGAAGCTGTAGGCAGTTGATCTGAACATAGAACAGGAGAAGGGTACCCAAGGAAAGAGGCTGAAGATTAACCAGGAGTCAGAATACAAAGCTAATTGCGTGCCAGACCAAAACATATTACTTTATCCTATATATATAGGTCGTAGGGTAAAATGGAATTTGAGGGGGCAGGGCAATGACTTGCCTCAATTATTATTTTAGACAAATAACTGGTGGATTAGAAATGGATAAACCACAGACTGAGAAATTCATTAGACCAGGAAAGAAACTGAAAATTTGAACAAAGGCAGAGTAGTATGTACATTAGGGAACAAATATAAGAGTTTTCAGAAGATTGGATCCACATGGCTGGGTCATCTATTGGATGTGAGGAGTAAAGGAGGGGGAAGAGCAGCAGCTGATGCCCCCTTCCAAGCTTGAGTTCCTGGCACTCACTGAAATGGAGAATACAAACCAATGAGTGCCATTTTCAATATGTTGAATTTCAGGGGCTATGATATCTGCAAGTGTTGTTTGGCAGGTACAGTATTGTCCTGCATGGTGCTTTTAGGTTTTTAAAAATCAATCACCAACATTTTGTTGATTACATTTTTCACATAAAAATACAAATTTAGGTATTAAAGATGGCAGCGTGAGAGGAGAGACAGATGCTTCCTTCTAAAACTGGATACAATTAGAAAATATTGTTGGCGCAACTAATCCTGAGAGAGCAACAGGAAGGAGGATGGCGCCAGACTGCATACATCTGGAGAAAAGAGCAGACCTCACCAAACGTGGTAACATACCAGAGCTGTGGCTCAGCGGGACCTGAGCCCTTCCCCAACCCCAGCTTACTGACAGGAGTAAGAGAAACTGAGCAGGGAGGGAGTGGAAGGCCTGGGACTGCTGAATACGTAGCTCCAGAGATATGGCTGGGAGCACATACCTACATTTCATGGTGCTTTCATCATACTCTTCTGATTAGGGGGTTGGAAAGCTGGGACAGGTGGAGTTCCTGGAGAAACTGGGATTCCAGCTGCTTGTGGAAAGCAGGGATCCATATCCGGCTGTTCTGGGACAAAAGTTTTTATCTGTGTGCTCGGCCCACTGGTTCAGGCATGGAGACAGGCATAGCATCTGGGAAGCGGGGAACAGCTCTTTCCTCCCACCAGGCACCAATACCACTCCCCTGAGACCCCCGACATTGCTTCAGGGGCTGAGCAGCTCCAGAATAGAGATTCTAGACACTAGAGGATGCCATATACAAATATGAAATGCCAAAGAAACCTGGTCCAGAGTAAACTTATTAATACAACTTCTGAGAAAGATTTAAATGGTATGGACCTCATGACTCTCTCTGAAAGGGAGTTCAAAATAAAAATCATCAACATGCTAATGGAGGTATGGAAAGACATCCAGGAATTCAGGAATGAATTCAGGTCAGAGATCCAATCATTGAAGAGCACGATGGAGGGTATTAAAAGCAGGTTGGATAGGGTGGAGGAGATGATAAATGAAATAGAATCTAGAGAAAAGGAATACAAAGAAGCTGAGGCACAGAAAGAAAAAAGGATCTCTAAGAATGAAAGAATATTGAGAGAACTGTGTGACCAATCCAAATGGAACAATATTTGCATTATAGGGATACCAGAAGAAGAGAGGAGAAAGGGATAGAAAGTGTCTTTGAGGAGGTAGTTGCTGAAAAGTTCCCCAAGACGGGGAAGAAGATAGTCTCTCAGGCCATGGAGATCTACAGATCTCCCAACATAAAGGACCCAAGGAAGATGACACCAAGACACATAGTAATTAAAATGGGAAAGATCAAGGATAAGGACAGACAATTAAAAGCAGCCAGAGACAGAAATAAAATCACATACAAAGGAAAGTCCATCAGGCTAACATTAGACTTCTCAGCAGAAACCTTACAGGCCAGAAGGGAGTGGCATGATGTATTTAATGCCATGAAGCAGAAGGGCCTGGAACCAAGATTACTTTATCTGGCAAGATTATCATTTAAATTTGAAGGAGGGATTAAACAATTTCCAGATAAGCAAAAGCTGAGAGAATTTATCTCCCACAAACCATCTCCACAGTCTATTTTGGAGGGACTGCTATAGATGTAAGTGTTCCTTAGGTTGAATAGCTGTCACCAGACATAATAAAACCACAGTAAAGAAAGTAGAACAGCTAATTACTAAGCAAATGAAAATTAAATTAACTATACCCAAAGACAATCAAGGGACAGACAAAAAGTACAGAATATGATACCTAATATATAAAAAATGGAGGAGACACTGGGGAGCCAGGATGGCGGCATGAGTAGAGCAGTGGAAATCTCCTCCCAAAAACACATAGAGCTATGAAAATATAACAAAGAAAAATCTTCCTAAAATAGAGACCACAGGACACAGGACAACATCCAGACCACATCCACACCTGCAAGAACCCAGCGCCTTGCGAAGGGGGTAAGATACAAGCCCCGGCCCGGCGGGACACGAGCGCCCCTCCCCCCGGCTCCCGGTGGGTGGAAAGAAACCGGAGCAGTTTTTTTTTTTTTGGCGAGCGCTTTTTGGAAGCCTTAAAGGGACGGGCCCCCGTTGCTAGGGAGGCACGGTGGCGGGACCAGTGAGCAGGTGCCTGCGAACGGCGCCTGAGGACAAAGAATATCCCGCATTTCTCCCTGCGGGACCGGCGGGCGGGTGCCTGAGACCGGTGACTGAGGACTGAGGAAATCGCGCGTTTTTCCCCTTTTTTTTTCTCTTTTTGGCGAGCGCTTTTTGGAAGCCGTAAAGGGACAGGGACCCCAGTGCTAGGGAGGCAGGGTGGCGGGACTGGTGAGCGGGTGCCTGGGACCGGCGCCTGAGGACAAAGAATATCCCACGTTTTTCCCTGCGGGACCGGTGGGCGGGTGCCTGAGACCGGCACTTGAGGACAGAGGAAATCGCGCGTTTTTCCCCTTTTGTTTTTCTCTTTTTGGCGAGTGCTTTTTGGAAGCCTTAAAGGGACATGGACCCCGGTGCTAGGGAGGCAGGGCGGCAGGACTGGTGAGCGGGTGCCTGGGACCAGTGCCTGAGGACAAAGAATATCGAGCGTTCCTTCCCTGCGGGACCAGTGGGTGGGTGCTTTTTGGAAGCCTTGAAAGGACAGGGACCCTGGTGCTAGGGAGACAGGGCAGCAGGACCAGTGAGCGGGTGCCTGGGACCGGCACCTGAGGACAAAAAAAAAAAAATCGCTTGTTTTTTCCTTTTTTTTTTTTTTTTCTTTCTTTCTGTTCCCTCTCTCATTGTTGCTGTTGTTGTTTTGGTTTGGAGACTGCTTTTTGAAAGTCTTAAAGGGGCAGGACAGGTCACTTAGACCAGAGGCAGGGAATCTGGGGATCTCTGGGCACTCTAACCCCCTGGGCAGCAGGGAGCACAGAGGCCCCTTACGGAGATAAATAGCCTCCTGGCCACTCCCCCTCCAACGGGGCTCCACCATTTTAGAGGAAAAGCCCCAGCCAGGCCAAACCCACAGCAACAGCGGAGATAAACCCCAAAGCAACTGGGCAGGAAGCAGAAGCCCTGTCTGCGCACAGCTGCCCAGCACAAGCAACTAGAGGTCGCTATTCTCCCAGGAAAAGGCTACAAACCAACAAGAAGGGAAGCTCTTCCAGCGGTCACTTGTACCAGCTCTACAAACTATCTCTATCACCATGAAAAGGCAAAACTACAGGCAGACAAAGATCACAGAGACAACACCTGAGAAGGAGACAGACCTAACTAGTCCTCCTGAAAAAGAATTCAAAATAAAAATCATGAACATGCTGACAGAGATGCAGAGAAAAATGCAAGAGCAATGGGATGAGATGCAGAGAAAAATGCAAGAGCAGTGGGATGAGATGCAGAGAAAAATGCAAGAGCAATGGGATGAAGTCCGGAAGGAGATCACAGATGTCAGGAAAGAGATCACAGAAGTGAAACAATCCCTGGAAGGATTTATAAGCAGAATGGATAAGATGCAAGAGGCCATTGAAGGAATAGAAGCCAGAGAACAGGAACGTATAGAAGCTGACATAGAGAGAGATAAAAGGATCTCCAGGAATGAAACAACACTAAGAGAAATATGTGACCAATACAAAAGGAATAACATTCGTATTATAGGGATACCAGAAGAGGAAGAAAGAGGAAAAGGGATAGAAAGTGTCTTTGAAGAAATAATTGCTGAAAACTTCCCCAAACTGGGGGAGGAAATAATCGAACAGACCATGGAATTACACAGAACCCCCAACAGAAAGGATCCAAGGAGGACAACACCAAGACACATAGTAATTAAAATGGCAAGGATCAAGGACAAGGAAAGAGTTTTAAAGGCAGCTAGAGAGAAAAAGGTCACCTATAAAGGAAAACCCATCAGGCTAACATCAGACTTCTCGACAGAAACCCTACAGGCCAGAAGAGAATGGCATGATATACTTAATGCAATGAAACAGAAGGGCCTTGAACCAAGGATACTGTATCCAGCACGACTATCATTTAAATACGATGGTGGGATCAAACAATTCCCAGACAAGCAAAAGCTGAGGGAATTTGCTTCCCACAAACCACCTCTACAGGGCATCCTACAGGGACTGCTCTAGATGGGAGCACCCCTAAAAAGAGCACAGAACAAAACACACAACATATGAAGAATGGAGGAGGAGGAGTAAGAAGGGAGAGAAGAAAAGAATCTCTAGACAGTGTATATAACAGCTCAATAAGCGAGCTAAGTTAGGCAGTAAGATACTAAAGAAGCTAACCTTGAACCTTTGGTAACCACGAATCTAAAGCCTGAAATGGCAATAAGTACATATCTCTCAATAGTCACCCTAAATGTAAATGGACTTAATGCACCAATCAAAAGACATAGAGTAATAGAATGCATAAAAAAGCAAGACCCATTTATATCCTGCTTACAAGAAACTCACCTTAAACCCAAAGATAAGCATAGACTAAAAGTCAAGGGATGGAAAAACATATTTCAGGCAAACAACAGTGAGAAGAAAGCAGGGGTTGCAGTACTAATATCAGACAAAATAGACTTCAAAACAAAGAAAGTAACAAGAGATAAAGAAGGCCACTACATAATGATAAAGGGCTCAGTCCAACAAGAGGATATAACCATTCTAAATATATATGCACCCAATACAGGAGCACCAGCATATGTGAAACAAATACTAACAGAACTAAAGAGGGAAACAGACTGCAATGCATTCATTGTAGGAGACTTCAACACACCACTCACCCCAAAGGATAGATCCACCGGGCAGAAAATAAGTAAAGACACACAGGCACTGAACAACACACTAGAACAGATGGACCTAATAGACATCTATAGAACTCTACATCCAAAAGCAACAGGATATACATTCTTCTCAAGTGCACATGGAACATTCTCCAGAATAGACCACATACTAGCTCACAAAAAGAGCCTCAGTAAATTCCAAAATATTGAAATTCTACCAACCAATTTTTCACACCACAAAGGTATGAAAGTAGAAATAAATTCTACAAAGAAAACAAAAAGGCTCACAAACACATGGAGGCTTAACAACATGCTACTAAATAATCAATGGATCAATGAACAAATCAAAATAGAGATCAAGGAATATATAGAAACAAATGACAACAACAACACTAAGCCCCAACTTCTGTGGGATGCAGCGAAAGCAGTCTTAAGAGGAAAGTATATAGCAATCCAGGCACACTTGAAGAAGGAAGAACAATCCCAAATGAATAGTCTAACATCACAATTATTAAAACTGGAAAAAGAAGAACAAAGGAGGCCTAAAGTCAGCAGAAGGAGGGACATAATAAAGATCAGAGAAGAAATAAACAAAATTGTGAAGAATAAAACAATAGCAAAAATCAACGAAACCAAGAGCTGGTTCTTTGAGAAAATAAACAAAATAGATAAGCCTCTAGCCCAACTTATTAAGAGAAAAAGAGAGTCAACACAAATCAACATAATCAGAAATGAGAATGGAAAAATCACGACAGACTCCACAGAAATACAAAGAATTATTAAAGACTACTATGAAAACCTATATGCCAACAAGCTGGAAAACCTAGAAGAAATGGACAACTTCCTAGAAAAATACAACCTCCCAAGACTGTCCAAGGAAGAAACACAAAAGTTAAACAAACCAATTACAAGCAAAGGAATTGAAACAGTAATCAAAAAACTACCCAAGAACAAAACCCCGGGTCCGGTTGGATTTACCTCGGAATTTTATCAGACACACAGAGAAGACATAATACCCATTCTCCTTAAAGTGTTCCACAAAATAGAAGAAGAGGGAATACTCCCAAACTCATTCTATGAGGCCAACATCACCCTAATACCAAAACCAGGCAAAGACCCCACCAAAAAAGAAAATTACAGACCAATATCCCTGATGAATGTAGATGCAAAAATACTCAATAAAATATTAGCAAACAGAATTCAACAGTATATCAAAAGGATCATACACCGTGACCAAGTGGGATTCATCCCAGGGATGCAAGGATGGTACAACATTCGAAAATCCATCAACATCATCCACCACATCAACAAAAAGAAAGACAAAAACCACATGATCATCTCCATAGATGCTGAAAAAGCATTGGACAAAATTCAACATCCATTCATGATAAAAAACTATCAGCAAAATGGGAATAGAGGGCAAGTACCTCAACATAATAAAGGCCATATATGATAAACCCACAGCCAGCATTATACTGAACAGCGAGAAGCTGAAAGCATTTCCACTGAGATCGGGAACCAGACAGGGATGCCCACTCTCCCCACTGTTATTTAACATAGTACAGGAGGTCCTAGCCATGGCAATCAGACAAAACAAAGAAATACAAGGAATCCAGATTGGTAAAGAAGAAGTTAAACTGTCACTATTTGCAGATGATATGATACTGTACATAAAAAACCCTAAAGACTCCACTCCAAAACTACTAGAACTGATATCGGAATACAGCAAAGTTGCAGGATACAAAATTGACACACAGAAATCTGTAGCTTTCCTATACACTAACAACGAATCAATAGAAAGAGAAATCAGGAAAACAATTCCATTCACCATTGCATCAAAAAGAATAAAATACCTAGGAATAAACCTAACCAAAGAAGTGAAAGACTTATACTCTGAAAACTACAAGTCACTCTTAAGAGAAATTAAAGGGGACACTAATAAATGGAAACTCATCCCATGCTAGTGGCTAGGAAGAATTAATATCGTCAAAACGGCCATCCTGCCCAAAGCAATATACAGATTTGATGCAATCCCTCTCAAATTACCAGCAACATTCTTCAATGAATTGGAACAAATAATTCAAAAATTCATATGGAAACACCAAAGACCCCGAATAGCCAAAGCAATCCTGAAAAAGAAGAATAAAGTAGGGGGGATCTCACTCCCCAACTTCAAGCTCTACTACAAAGCCATAGTAATCAAGACAATTTGGTACTGGCACAAGAACAGAGCCACAGACCAGTGGAACAGATTAGAGACCCCAGAAATTAACCCAAACATATATGGTCAATTAATATTTGATAAAGGAGCCATGGACATACAATGGCAAAATGACAGTCTCTTCAACAGATGGTGCTGGCAAAACTGGACAGCTACATGTAGGAGAATGAAACTGGACCATTGTCTAACCCCATATACAAAGGTAAACTCAAAATGGATCAAAGACCTCAATGTAAGTCATGAAACCATTAAACTCTTGGAAAAAAACATAGGCAAAAACCTCTTAGACATAAACATGAGTGATCTCTTCTTGAACATTTCTCCCCGGGCAAGGAAAACAACAGCAAAAATGAGCAAGTGGGACTACATTAAGCTGAAAAGCTTCTGTACAGCGAAAGACACCATCAATAGAACAAAAAGGAACCCTACAGTATGGGAGAATATATTTGAAAATGACAGATCCGATAAAGGCTTGACGTCCAGAATATATAAAGAGCTCACACGCCTCAACAAACAAAAAACAAATAACCAATTAAAAAATGGGCAGAGGAACTGAACAGACAGTTCTCCAAAAAAGAAATGCAGATGGCCAAGAGACACATGAAAAGATGCTCCACATCGCTAATTATCAGAGAAATGCAAATTAAAACTACAATGAGGTATCACCTCACACCAGTAAGGATAGCTGCCATCCAAAAGACAAACAACAACAAATGTTGGTGAGGCTGTGGAGAAAGGGGAACCCTCCTACACTGCTGGTGGGAATGTAAATTAGTTCAACCATTGTGGAAAGCAGTATGGAGGTGCATCAAAATGCTCAAAACAGACCTACCATTTGACCCAGGAATTCCACTCCTAGGAATTTACCCTGAGAACGCAGCAATCAAGTTTGAGAAAGACAGATGCACTCCTGTTTATCGCAGCACTACTTACGATAGCCAAGAATTGGAAGCAACCTAAATGTCCATCGGTAGATGAATGAATAAAGAAGATGTGGTACATATACACAATGGAATACTACTCAGCCATAAGAAGTGGAAAAATCCAACCATTTGCAGCAACATGGATGGAGCTGGAGAGTATTATGCTCAGTGAAATAAGCCAAGCGGAGAAAGAGAAATACCAAATGATTTCACTCATCTGAGGAAAAACTGAGGAAACAAAACAGCAGCAGAATTACAGAACCCAAAAATGGACTAACAGGTACCAAAGGGAAAGGAATTGGGGAGGATGGGTGGGCAGGGAGGGATAAGGGGGGGGAAGAAGAAGGGGCGTATTAAGATTAGAAGGGATGGGGGGAGGGAGAAAGGGGAGGGTGGGCTGCACAACACAGAGTGGACAAGTAGTGACTCTACAACATTTTGCTAAGCTGATGGACAGTAACCGTAATGTGGTTGTTAGGGGGGACCTGATATAGGGGAGAGCATAGTAAACATAGTATTCTTCATGTAAGTGTAGATTAAAAATTAAAAAAAAAAAAAGAAAGAAAGAAAGAAAGAAAAGGGGGATTACTCCTTAACAGGATAAAACTATTGGTAAATCAAAGATCAATGCATGCTTTAAATATCCTTAATGTTGATCACTTAAAGGGTGTCAGATGATCAGCTATGGAGGTACTCTTTTCTGATAATATTCCTTTCTCTTAATTTAAAAAAAAAAAAAAAGCAGTTCCTGTGTGCTGACCTCCAAAGAGTTCTGCACAGTGGTATAGAGGGCATGTCAAAGTGTGGGCAAAGGGTCTGTTTGTTTCTATGCAGAAGATCAAGGCCTAGCTTGAATACCCAGAAAATGAACTAAGATACGATATGAGGAGGAGCTTCCGGCATCAGCACTCTCTGGAGGACTTGTGCCGGGGGATGATCATCAAAAAGCCTCCACAGGGATCCGGACGATGCTGCGGTTGTGGCTGCATCCAGCCCACCATCTCCTGGACTTGCCATAAGAATGAGGAGGGAGATGTCTAGGCTGGCATGTGCATACAGTGAGACAACGAATTTGACCGGATCTGTACTGTTGGAACTCAACCAGGAGTTGGGAGGGGTGCAAGTTGTAGCACTCCAAAATCTCATGACTATAGACTATCTATGGTTAAAAGAACATATGGGATGTGAACAGATCCCAGAAATGGGCTGCTTTAATTTGTCTGATGGTTCAAGTACAGTTGGACAATATCCATCATATCATAGATAAATTTTCACAAATGCCTAGGGTGCCTAAATGGTTTTCTTGGCTTCACTGGAGATGGATGGTAATTATAGATTTGCTTTGTTTATGTCACCGTATTCCTATTATGTTAATATGTGTGTGCAAATTAGTTAGTAGTGTAAAACCTATGCATACTTAAGGTACTATACAAGAAGATATGTCAAAGAAATAATCAATCCTCCCAAGTTTCCTTCATATGCTACATCTATAGCTTTTCTTCTTCCTTCCTAATTACAACCCTTAAATAGAATTCGTGCCTCATATCGAATTTACCGAGTATCATAATTCCTCCAGGTGGTAAAGATACCTCGAGACAAGTGCTGGGCATAGAAGCCACAGGGCATAAATCTGCAAAGAAGTAAAAAGCTAACCTTTGCAAACAATATGGCTTCTCTCTCACTTACCAACTTTACATTTCCCTGTATGGCCCCGGAAGATGACTGGTTAGCCAGAGACGGGTAAGATTCCTCAAGGGAGGAACAACCTAAGACAGGCACAGTCGCAGGGGGGCCATCAGGTGAGAACTTGGGGATCAACAGAGGTGAGGCTCAGAACCTCACCCCCCCTGCCTTGAGAGAAATCTTCTGCATCCGTGGATATCTTGCTGCCCTTGTCTAGCCTGGATTAATACTTAGTCCATAGGCACACACCTGATCATCTGATCATCTACATTTGCCCTCTTACAGCACTAAACTATGTTTTCTACCTTTATCTTGCATCTACCTACCACTTCAGCATTTTATTAAAAATAAAAAAAATAATAATAATAGGAGAAATGTGGGATCAACATATAAATCAAGTACAAAAATCAAACGAATATTCATATTTGACCTGATTGTTTATAGGTCATATTGCATGATCAAAACCGAAAGTTTCTGTGATGACTGCCCTTGTACTGTTCACCATGTAAGAATTTATTCACTATGTAAGAATTCGTTCACCATGTAAGAACTTGTTCGTTATGCTTCAGAAGATTGGAGACTGACGAGAATTAGGCTTGAGATGGATTAATGATTGTACATTGAGCGTTGACCCCCCTATACTGAATTTTATTGTTGTTAACAACCATTTGATCAATAAATATGAGAGATGCCCTCTCAAAAAAAAAAAAAATGGAGGAGGAAGAAAAAGGAGGAGAAACAGAAAAGAACCTTTAGAATGTGTTTGTAACAGCATACTAAGTGAGGTAAGTTAGACTCTTAGATAATAGGGGAATTAACCTTGAACCTTTGGTAACCACAAATCTAAAGCCTGCAACGGCAATAGGTACATACCTATCAATAATCACCCTAAATGTAAATGGACTGAATGCACCAATCGAAAGACAGAGAGTCACTGAATGGAAAAAAACAAGACCCATCTATATGTTGCTTATAAGAGATTCACCTCAAACCCAAAGACTAGCACAGACTAAAAGTCAAGGGATGGAAAAAGATATTTCATGCAAACAACAGGGAGAAAAAGGCAGGTGTTGCAGTACTAATATCAGACAAAATAGACTTCAAAACAAAGAAAGTAACAAGAGATAAAGAAGGACATTACATAATGATAAAGGGCTCAGTCCAACAAGAGGATATAACCATTAAAAATATATATGCACCTAACACAGGAGCACCAGCATATGTGAAACAAATACTAACAAAACTAAAGGAGGAAATAGAATGCAGTGCATTCATTTTAGAAGACTTCAACACACCATTCACTCTAAAGGATACATCCACCAGACAGAAAATAAGTAAGGACACAGAGGCACTGAACAACACACTAGAACAGATGGACCTAATAGACATCTATAGAACTCTACATCCAAAAGCAAGAGGAAACACATTCTTCTCAAGTGCACATGGAACATTCTCCAGAATAGACCACATACTAGGCCACAAAAAGAGCCTCAGTAAATTCAAAAATATTGAAATCCTACCAACCAACTTTTCAGACCACAAAGGTATAAAACTAGAAATAAATTGTACAAAGAAAGCAAAAAGGCTCACAAACACATGGAGGCTTAACAACATGCTCCTAAATAATAAATGGATCAATGACCAAATTAAAATAAAGATCAAGCAATATATGGAAATGACAACAACAACACAAAGTCCCAAATTCTGTGGGACACAGCTAAAGCAGTCTTAAAAGGAAAGTATATAGCAATCCAGGAATATTTAAAGAAGGAAGAACAAACCCAAATGAATAGTCTAACATCACAATTATCGAAATTGGAAAAAGAACAAATGAGGCCAAAAGTTAGCAGAAGGAGGGACATAATAAAGATCAGAGAAGAAATAAATAAAATTGAGAAGAATAAAACACTGTAAAAATTAATGAAAGCAAGAGCTGGTTCTTTGAGAAAATACACAAAATAGATAAGCCTCTAGCCAGACTTATTAAGAAAAAAAGAGATTCAACACACATCAACAGAATCAGAAACAAGAAAGGAAACATTATGACAGACCCAACAGAAATACAAAGAATTATTAGAGACTACAATGAAAGCCTATATGCTAACAAGCTGTAAAATGCAGAAGAAATGGACAACTTCCTAGAAAAATACAACCTTCCAAGACAGACCAAGGAAGAAACACAAAATCTAATCAAACCAATTACCAGCAAAGAAATTGAAGTGGTAATCAAAAAACTACTTAAGAAAAAAAACCCCAGGCCAGATGGATTTACCTCAGAATTTTATCAGACATATAGAAGATATAATACCCATTCTCCTTAAAGTTTTCCAAAAAATAGAAGAGGAGGGAATACCAAACTCATTCTATGAAGCCAGCATCACCCTAATACCAAAAAACCAGGCAAAGACCCCATCAAAAAAAGAAAATTACACACCAATATCCCTGATTAACAGAGATGCAAAAATACTCAACAAAATATTAGCAAACCGAATTCAAAAATACATCAAAAGGATCATACACCATGACCAAGTGGGATTCATCCCAGGGATGCAAGGATGGTACAACATTCGAAAATCCACCAACATCATTCACCACATAAAAAAAAAGAAGGACAAAAACCACATGATCATCTCCATAGATGCTGAAAAAGCATTCGACAAAATTCAACATCCATTCATGGTCGAACTATTAAAAAAATTGGTATAGAGGTCAAGTACCACAACATACTAAAGGCCATATATGATAAACTCACAGCCAACATCATACTGAACAGCGAGAAGCTGAAAGCTTTTCCTCTGAGATTGGGAACAAGACAGGGATGCCCACTCTCCCCACTGTTATTCAAGATAGTACTAGAGGTCCTAGCCACAGCAATTAGACAAAACAAAGAAATACAAGGAATCCAAATTGGTAAAGAAGAAGTTAAACTGTCACTATTTTCAGATGACATGATACTGTACATAAAAAAACTCTAAAGACTCCACTCCAAAACTACTAGAACTGATATTAGAATACAGCAAAGTTGCAGGATACAAATCTGTGGCTTTCCTATGCACTAACAGTGAACTAATAGAAAGAGAAATCAGGAAAACAATTCCATTCAAAATTGCATCAAAAAGAATAAGATACTTTGGAATAAACCTAACCAAGGAAGTGAAAGACCTATACCCTGAAAACTATAATACACTCTTAAGAGAAATTAAAGAGGACACTAACAAATGGAAACTCATCCCATGCTCTTGGCTAGGAAGAATTAATATAGTCAAAATGGCCATCCTGCCCAAAGCAATATACAGATTCGATGCAATCCCTATCAAATTACCAATGGCATTCTTCAATGAACTGAAACAAACAGTTCAAAAATTCATATGGAAATACCAAAGACCCCAAATAGCCAAAGCAATCCTGAGAAGGAAGAATAAAGTGGGGGGATCTCACTCCCCCACTTTAAGCTCTACTACAAAGCCACAGTAATCAAGACAGTTTGGTACTGGCACAAGAACAAAGCCACAGACCAGTGGAACAGAATAGAGACTCCAGACATTAACCCAAACATATATGGTCAATTAATATATGATAAAGGAGCCATGGACATACAATGGGGAAATGACAGTCTCTTCAACAGATGGTGCTGGCAAAACTGGACAGCTACATGTAAGAGAATGAAACTGGATCACTTTCTAACCCCATACACAAAAGTAAATTCAAAATGGATCAAAGGCCTGAATGTAAGTCATGAAACCATAAAACTCTTATAAAAAACATAGGCAAAAATCTGTTGGACATAAACATGAGTGACTTCTTCATGAACATATCTCCCCAGGCAAGGGAAACAAAAGCAAAAATGAACAAGTGAGACTAATATCGAGCTGCAAAGCTTCTGTACAGCAAAGTACACCATCAATAGAACAGAAAGGTTCCGTACAGTATGGGAGAATATATTCATAAATGACAGATCCAATAAAGGGTTGACATCCAAAATATAAAAAGAGCTCATGCACCTCAACAAACAAAAAGCAAATAATCCAATTAAAAAATGGACAGAAGAGCTGAACAGACAGTTCTCCAAAGAAGAAATTCAGATGGCCAACAGACACGTGAAAAGATGCTCCACATCATAAGTTATCAGAAAAATGCAAATTAAAACCACAATGAGATATCACCTCACACCAGTAAGGATCGCCACCATCCAAAAGACAAGCAACAACAAATGTTGGCGAGGATGTGGAGAAAGGGGCACCCTCCTACACTGCTGGTGGGAATGTAAATTAGTTCAACCATTGTGGAAAGCAGTATGGAGGTTCCTCAAAAACTCAAAATAGAAATACCATTTGACCCAGGAATTCCACTTCTAGGAATTTACCCTAAGAATTCAGCACTCCAGATTGAAAAAGACAAATGCACCCCTATGTTTATTGCAGCACTATTTATAATAGCCAAGAAATGGAAGTAACCTAAGTGTCCATCAGTAGATGAATGGATTAAAAAGATGTGGTACATATACACAATGGACTATTACTCAGCCATAAGATAAAAAGAAATCCTACCATTTGCAACAACATGGATGGAGTTAGAGGGTACTATGCTCAATGAAATAAGCCAGGCGGAGAAAGACAAGTACCAAATGATTTCACTCATACATGTAGTATAAGAACAAAGAAAAACTGAAGGAACAAAACAGCAGCAGAATCACAGAACCCAAGAATGGACTAACAGTTACCAAAGCGAAAGGGACTGACAGGATGGGTGGGAAGGGAGGGATAGGGTGGGGAAAAAAGAAAGGGGGCCTTATGATTAGCATGTATAATGTGGGTTGGGGGACATAGGGAGGGCTGTGCAACACAGAGAAGACAAGTAGCGATTCTACAGCATCTTACTACGCTGATGAACAGTGACTGTAATGGGGTTTGTAGGGGGGACTTGGTGAAGAGGGGAGTCTAGTAAACATAATGTTCTTCATGTAATTGTAGATTAATAATAACAGAATGAATATAAATAAATAAATAATACAGATTTACCCTTTACTTGAAAAATCAGAAGATCTGACCACAGTAGGCCCATATTCCCCTATGGCAAATGTAAAATGCTCATGTGCCCTTTTCTTCACCATAATCATACCACTCCCTTTGACCTTATAACCTGCCTGCTCTAGCTGTTCCTCTTGGTGATCTGAATTTGCAAGCCCTCATATTGATGCAGTTGATGTCATGGGACTAAGTATCACCCCCTGAATCAAGTTCCCATCACTCCCACATACCTCACTTTCTAGGTGCATTTCTAGTAGCATCTGGAATCCCTACCATGGCCACACTGTCTGGTCACCATGCTCCACCACCTTCCCTTCTATAGTCACCTTACTGCTACAGCCCTGTCCCAAACAGAGTGCCTGGCTTCCAGGTCCCACTGCCTATAAGCTGTGAGCTCCCATCCAGGATTTTTCCCTTCCTCTGTCTTACTTGCTCTTCCTCCTTCCAATACTAGAGAGGAAGGTCTCTATGAGATGAGGAAAGAAAGAGTATGAAATGGAGCAGCCTCATCAGGACAAACTGAGCTAAATTGGGAGAAGGCAAAGGTTACTGCCTTGCAGGTACATCTGCTTATCCAGGGCTGCTACCAGTACATAAACTGATAACATAATAGAGGCAGTTTGTGACTAATTCCTACTTTTCTTAATCCCTGTTATCTGCCACTCCCACCAACCCCAATCCTGGTGCAACCCCCCCCCCCACCCCTCCACAAGAACATGCTCAAATATTATATAAAAATATTAATTTTTTATATAATACACTCCTACTGGCCAAAATACCCATCCAACAGAACCTCCTCCCCTTGTCCATAATAATATCTTCTTCCTCCAACAATATGATCAAGTATTTTTCATTTTCTATTCTTTTTCCTTTCTTGTTTCCTCTTTTCACATTCAGCCTTTCTAAACATTTATATGAGTAATCTTTACACAGACAGTAGTTGCACTTGGAAACTAAGTAATTTGAATTGAAAAGTGAGTAAAATTAAATTGTGCCAAGGATTTTGGCTTTCTGAAAGAGAAGCTTCCTCAACTAAATGCTTAACAGGCAACGTGTGTGTTGGGGGACTTGTAGTCCAGTGCCTTTCTGAGCAGCCACTAAACTTAGTAAGAGGCTTCTCTCAGTCATTCTCAACTTACACCAGGAGCAAGATCACTGAGTTCCCAACTGCTGGAGTTAGCCTGACTATTATCTGCACATGAAAGTCTGGTGTGTACTTTTTGTCTGAGAGCATGCTGTTTTCATTAGCAGTAATGTCCATATCCGGCCTGCTGAGCAACTAAGGAAATAGAAGCTCTTCACTTCCTTTGCCTTGAATTATTGCTTCCTCTCTTAGCTTTCAGAATTGTAATTGAATCTTATACAGGAAAATGTGTCTTCCGCACATTGGCCACATTCATACTTATATTTAGAACAGCCCCCTCTTCTTTTCTCTATTACCAATAGATTCTAATAGGTCTAATGTATTTTTAAAAGGGCATTGCTAACAGAATTATTGGGTAGTTATAGTGATGGCACTGGTGCTATGATTTAGCTTCACTGACAATGATATTAAAGAAAAACATACTCGTAAAATCTAAATCCCACCACCCTCACATATTTACATTTTTTCATATAGCTTCATTCAGTGTGTTCATATTAAATATATTATTTTATATTTTTCATATTCTTATCACTTAATATATGATAAGCAAAATGTCTGTGCCTGGTAGTGGGTGGTGTTCTTGGGTGAATGTGGGTGAATTGGCCATCATTCACATTGCCTTAATTAGACTTATTCATTTAATACAACATTAATCATTATTGACTGCTGAAACTCATGAATATTTCCTTAAATAGCAATTTTAAAAACCATTTCAGATGTATGTGTGTGTCCTCCATACTACCAAGCAATTAATTCTTCAAGGACACTGGGCATCTCACAAATCTAACTCAATTCTAACACTATCTCCCTAAAGATAGCATCAGATTCCACAGGTTAATAGCTCCGTCCCACAGGATTACCCCAACTTCAGATGCAAATCCCAAGTCCAGATTGTCACCTGTGCTTCTGATGCACGGCTTTAAATCGAAAGTCTCATGAACCCTTCCCCAAGTTCATTTAACTTTTTACAACAGCTCACAGAGCTCACAAAACAGCTTACTTACTAGATTACTGATTTATTCCAAAGGATACTAAAAAATGTAAATAAATAGTTAAATGAAGAGATACATAGAAAAAGGCCCCAAACAGAGCGCTTCTGTCCCTGTCAAGTTTGGGGTTCAGCATGTAGATGTGTTCTGATTTCCCAGCCTAGAAGCTCTCTAAACCCTGTCCTTTCAGGTTTTTCACAGGCATAATTGATTACTCAATCAAATCATTAGCCATTGGATATTGATTCAACCTCTAAACTCTCCTCTCCCCAGAAGTCAGGGGGTGAGACTGAAAGTTCCAACCCTCTAATCACAGGATTGGTTCCCCTGGCAACCAGTCCCAGGCTACGGTTGCTTTCTGAAATTCTCTTATTAACATAAAATCAGGTGTGGTTGAAAGGTGCTTGTTACAAATATTGATAAACTTTTATTGCTCTTATCACTTAGGAAACTCCAAGGATTTGGGAGCTCTACACCAGAAACAGGGATGAAGACCCAATATATATACTTTATTATAAATCACAGTATCACATCATCCTTCAGATTCTAAATATAGCCTTCAGATTACAACCTTCAACTCATTGCTTTCCAACTATAGTGGAAAGCTCAAGTGTAGGTAAACTGCAGTATTTCCAGAATCTCTCACCTGGCCTTAGTGCATCTCCATATCAGTAGGTAATTACAAGGGTGAGCAAGGGCATATCTGGACCAGAGAGGTTGGGTGGGGTCCCTTTTTGCAGCCCATTTGTGAGAGACACTGGCAAGCAGAAGTGGCTGACTGCTTGTACGCAATAAACAGGTTTCTCCCACTTTAGTTCTTCCTTTGACTGATTTCAGTTTCAAAGGTATTTTTCACCAGGACATTCCTCCCAGAGTTACATCTGGCATAGTGGGCAGGGTCTCTGAACCTGAAATCTGACTTCATGGGTGTGACCATTGGGCAGGCTGCCCCTATAGATGGTGGGGAGAGACCTGGAACCTCCCCTGTGGATAGTGGGGAGGCCCCAGTGGCTGCAGCAGTAGAGCCCCCTATCTGTAGACTTCAAAATTGGAAGCCCCTAGTGGGAAATTGGTCTAGGATAAAACACATCCTAAAAGGATGGGGCCTTCTCCTTGGGGGAGGGTGGAGACACCAGAAACTGTGGAATTAGCTTTCCTTGAGAAAGAATACTGCTTAGAGGCCCTGAGTGGCCATGTAGCAGCTGGGATTGTGGGATGTCTTACTCAAGATTGTGAAAAGGGTTATTGAGGAGAGAGAGAGACTTCGGCAGGAGAGAGACACACTTCAGCATTGCTTGGGATGCCCTTAAGAAAGAGACAGGTTATTGAAACAACAGGTCACACTCAGCAGCAGCAAGGGAGGAGGCAGCAAGAGAAACTACATTGCAGGAGGCCATGGGGGAGGCAGTGGAAAGAGTGGTGCCTTTATCCACAGAGGTGGTAGAGGAGATGTCAGGAGAGGATGAGGGGGTGGGGCAAGGGTCAATCTGATGCTGAGGCCACTGTCCAGGTTACCATATTAAAGGCTTGCCAGGTTGTAATTAAGAAAATAAAAATGCAACAACCATGGGCTCCTCAGGGGCAGAAGCTACCCTCTCCCCAGGTTATGGAGTACTCCATGCTCCACACCTATACCCAGGATGAGCTGGTGGACATGAGTGTCTGGTATCGGCAGAAACCATCAGAACCTCTGCCTACATGGCTTTTGCATCTCTGGGATACAGGGTGGAAAACACTGTTATGTTGGGTCCTGAAATTGGTGGATTGGCTTCCGTGACAACTCACCTTTCCCTCCAGCAGGAGTTGCAAAGTGCCTGTCACACCTCAGAGAGTCAGATGATTCTGGATTGGCTGACAACAACCATCAGAGCTGTTTGGCCTAATTAGGGTGATTTACTATACTTATCCACTAACTGGAAAACATATGCAGAGCTCCAGCAGGTGTTATAGGAGATGGGCATGAAAAATATAATCTGTAATATGGACCCCCAGGGCCCTGTGGAGTAGCTGTTCACAAGGAATGGGAAATCTGGTGCTCTGTACAGCTCCCCCATCTCTTTTTGGGTTCCTAGTGACTATTCTTGCCCCCCACATAGGGAAACCTATAATGGAGACTACTCATACTTTAGCAGATCTGGGGGAAGTTGAAACAATAAGAGCACGGAGGGAGGTACAGGCTATGGCTGAAAGGAGAGGGGCAAAGGGTCACGTGAAGGTCTCAAGGACTCAGATGTGGATTAATTTGATAAAGGCTAGGGTAATGAAGGACAAAATTGATGGGCAGCCCAATAGTATCTTGTTAGAACTGTGGCACCAATTAAAGCCAGGGCAGCAGTTCCAGCTACTGAGGTCCAGGACATGGAAAACGGACAAAAACCCCATGTTCAGCCTGTGTCCCTGCAAGACTTCCTGGGGGACAATACTCAGGCTACACCTGTGCTCTTACCCCACAGGAGGACGATTGGGCATCATGGTTTGACTGGCAGGGGGTCAAGCCCCCACCTTGGGGGACATGGTGAGAACAGAAGGCCAGGTGTAGAATTAGCAATTCATTGGTCTCCTATGAATGTACAATGTGTCCTAGTGTTGGTGGACACAGAAGCTGAATATTCTCTGATTCATGGTAACCTTGAGCATTTTCATAGGACCCCTGCTGTGACAGAGGGCTATGGGGTAAGGCAATTAGAGTGAAGGAAGTCCAAATCCCATTGGTGTTTACCCCGAAAGGAGTACACTGTGCACATTTCTCCCATCCCTAAATATATTTTTGGGGTAGATATCCTGCAGGGCCTGTGGTTACAGACCACTGCATGTGAGTTCAGACTGAGGGTACATGTGATAAAGGCCATTCTGAGGGGACATACTAAGCACCACCTGTACCTAAGTCTGTACCTTGGCAAGTGACAAATACTAAGCAGTAGAAATTGCCTGGGGGGCACAAGGAAATTGGAGAAACTCTACAAGAGTTGGAGAAGGTGGCCACCATAAAGCCCACTCATAGTCCTTTTAATTTCCCGTTGTGGCCAGTGAAAAAGCTGGATGGCTCCTGGTGTATGACCATGGATTACAAAGAATTGAATAAAGTCACACCCCCTTTGTATGCTGCTGTCCCCTCTATAACAGCCCTTATGGACACCCTCAGTCATGAACTAGGGCCATATCATTATGTTTGTGTTGTGAACCTTGCTAATGCTTTCTTCTCTATTGACATAGCACAGGAAAGTCAGAAACAGTTTGCCTTCACATGGGAAGGCCAACAGTGGACATTCACTGTCCTTCCACAGAGATACCTCCACAGTCCCACCATTTTCCACAGACCTATAGCCCAAGACTTGGCCACATGGAAGAAACTGCAAGTGGTGCGGCTGTATCACTACACTGATGACATTATGCTCACATCTGATTGTCTTGCAGATTTAGAAAGGGCAGTTCCTAGACTGCTGCAACATCTACAGGAGAAAGGATGGGCTGTGAACAGCACCAAGGTTCGGGGACCTAGTTTGTCTGTAAAATTCTTGGAGGTTGTCTGGTCGGGTAAAACTAAAGTTATTCCTGAAGCCTAGACAAGGTCAGGCTTTCCCTACCCCTAACACTGTGGCAGTATTACAAGAGTTTTGTGGTCTTTTGGGCTACTGGAGAGTGTTTATCCCACACTTGGCACAAATTCTGAAGCCCTTATACAGGTTGATAGGAAAAGGCACCAGATGTAACTGGGATGAAACATGTGCAGCTGCTTTTACTGCCACTAAGCAAGCAGTCAAGGTTGTGCAGGCCTTGAGTGTAATGGATCATCAAGGCCTTGTGAGCTAGATGTTCATGTAACCGAAAATAGTTACAGATGGGGCCTTTGGCAGTGGCTTGAACGGACGTGCCAATCTTTGGATTCTGGTCACAACTGTGGAAAGGAGCAGAGGTCCAGTACACCTTGATAGAGAAGCAACTGGCTGTTGTGTACCATGCCTTGCTGGCTACGGAGCCCATCTCTGGGATAGCTCCAACCATGATAATAAACCACCTATTCCATTGCAGGATGGGTGTGAGACTGGACCCAAAAGCCACAGAGTGGTGTGGCACAGACACCTCCACTGGCCAAATGGGGCACATATTTACAGCTGCATAGTGCCTTCTCCAGAAGCTCCTTAAGTGGAGAATTCCACGCTTATTGGGGCCAGTGGCATATACCAGTGGAAAGCAGGAAGAACTTGCTTTTGAGCCATTGGTAGCTGAGAGTCCTTATCAGGAGGAAAGAGCCCCTTTACCTGAAGATGCTTTGTATACAGATGTCTCCAGCCCGAAGTGGAGGACTGTGGCTTTCCATCCTAAGACTGAGACAATATGGATGGAAGATGGAGAGGGGAAGAGCAGCCAATGGGCTGAGTTGTGAGTAGTATGGCTCGTGATCACCCAGGACCCCTCCCCTACAGTTGTCTGCACTGACAGCTGGACAATCTATCAGGGCTTGACCCTGTGGCTACTGACATGGTACCATGCCAACTGGATGGTTAGTCACTAGCCCCTTTTGGGGCAACAGTTGTAGCAAGACCTATGGGCCTCTAGTCATACTACAGCAGTTACTGTATATCATGTAACTGGCCATTTGCTTTTGGCATCCCCAGGGAATGATGAAGCAGACACATTGATCCAGGTGTAGTGGCTAGAAGGAAAGTCTACCTCTGATGTAGCCCAGTGGTTACATCAGCATTTGTTGCACATGAATCAAAAGACAATGTGGGCTGTAGCCTGTCAATGGGGCTTGCCACTGACCTTTGAAGAAGTCAGCAGAGCCAGGAAGGAGTGCCTTGTGTGCTCTCAGAAGGGCTTACACCAAGTCCTAAAGCAACATGAGACAATAGGAAAGGGGCCGATACCCCTTGTCAGGTGGCAGATATACCATATTGGGCCTCTGCCCATAGCAGAAGGATATCAGTATGCTGTGACTGTGTGGACACAGCTACTGGCCTGTTGGTTGCTTTTCCTGCATTCATGCAGATCAGCAAACCACCAAGAGGGCCTAGAGCATCTCTTTGCAGCCTATGGCCAGCCCCAGGTGATTAAGAGCAATCAAGGCACCCACTTTATTCGATATGTGTTATAAGAATGGGTGCAGCAATGAGGAATAAAGTGGAAGTTTCATATGCCATATAACCCTACCAGGGCAGGCATGATAGAGAGGTACAATGGTTTGTTGAAATCTGGCCTGAAGCTGGACACCAATAGTCTACGGAGGTGGTCAGTTCACTATGGACAGTGCTATGGCACTTGAATGAAAAGCCCCTCTGGACATGCTAATATACCTTTCTGCATCTCCTATATGATTATATGTGCAAATCAAAGAGGAGTTTTTGGAGCCAGGATACAGCCAACAGAGCAACATCTTGCTGCCAGCTCCAACTGCATTAAATATCCTGGAGACTGTTCAGTGGACATGGCCTTGGACATTTTGACACATGGAACAGCAATGACTGGCCTTTCTGGCACCTTGGGGAAATGGCCTGGAAGCTGGTCTCCTGTGTGTTCCTGGAATAACAGCAGAGTGGCCCCCAAAGATCACAGTAGTTTACCCAAAATGTCTAGGAGATAAGAGCATCTTACAGGGAAGTTTTATTTTATCTTCATCGCCAGTGCATGTACCTCCTGTGTAGTCCTATATATTGACCCATCTATAACTCCCACAGGGAAGGGGGTGGAAGTCTGGTCTCCTAGACCAGGATGAGATCCCAGTCCTGTCACTGTCCTATCACAGGACCACTCTCTTGCATGCATCCTACCTGATGGACAAGATTTGCCTATGCTGATGTCATTAAAACCTGTATCTTATCACACTTAAGGTTATTTTTCTCTACAGTCCTGTGGCCTGGATGCATCCCCTGGCTGCAGCTACTGTGTGATGATTGCTCTGAACTCCCTACCTGTTCAGCTACTGACCACCTGTGAAATGGGTGAGCTATGGACTTAATCTGCATAGGACTTTGAATTTAGCTTAATCCTCCAGCTTGAGGATTATCATGATTTTATTGCTGTTGCTATTGTATGTTATTAGTCTGGTTATAGTGCTCCGGTTTTCTCACACAGGGGCCATTACAGAAGATGGGGAGCAAGTAGATTGTGAGGCAAGATTTCTGGAGCGGTCGACTGTGAGTAGAATTGCAATACTTCCAGAATCTCTTGCCTGGCTTTAATGCATCTCCATATCAATTGGTGTTTCCAAGGAATGGAGGGAAGTACTCCATCTCCATGTCAATAGGTAATTACAAGTGGGAGAGAGGTCATATCTGGACTGGAGAGGTTGGGTGGGGTCCCTTTTTGCAGCTGGGCTGTGAGAGACACTGGCAAGCAGAAGTGGACAATTGCTTGTAAGCAATAAATGGATTTCTCCCACTTTATTTCTCCCTTTGACTGATTTCGATTTCAAAGGTATTCTGCCCGTGGATTTTGCCCCTCGTGTTACATTAAGAAATAGCACTTATGTAGAACTGAGTGAATGTCCTAATTCAAGCATTGCTCTATATTCTATCCCTCATTAAGCAAGTCCCTGAGTGTGCTGCCTAACTTGGACCTTATTGTTTGACATTTACTGTGTTGAACTATTGGTGTACTCAATGTTGATAGAATTGGTCATATCAAATCTCAAAACAAGAAATATAAACAAGAATATGTGAAAATGTGTGCAATCTCAAAGGTCACTAAAGAAATTTAAAATATGATGACTATTTTTGCTTAACAGATTAGCAAAGACTTTTCTTGATGGGTAATTAAGAGGGAGAATAAGACCAGTAAAGCCCACTAAAAGGGACTCAAAGAGTTAACCAGATAAAACTAGAGAGCCAAAAAAGACTCTGAGTTAATGAGTTCATCAGTTGTAGCTCCAAAGGCCAGAAGTAATTTAGAACCTCTGGATAATACCCAGATAAAGAAAAGTATCCAAGCACAGCCCCTGTCTTCATTGTATCAATTAGATCATGCCATTGTAAGATTTACCTTCGCCAGCTAAAAGGCCCAGCTTATTCTTTAATTTAACCTGTATGCTGTTTTTTCCTCTTCCTCCAGCTACTAATCAAGTAACTTTGTAACCAGGGCAGGAGACAGACCTTGGAAGTGTAAATAAACCTATGTGGACAAAGAATACTGAAGTCCCAAACCAACATAGTCACCTGAAGGACACTATTCTTAAAATAAAACTTCAAAGGAATTATGAATCACCTGTATACATCATACCTTATGCTGACCCTTACCCAAAAAAGCCCTAAAAATCCCCAGACTCTGCATCCTTAAGCATGCCTCCTCTCTGAGGCTGCCCACACTCGCCTTTATTCAAATGTGTACTTTTTAAAAAAAGCCTTCTCATTGTTCTACACACTCCACTTTGTCTCTGTGCTCTTCCAGTGGTAAATGTCTTTGTTACTTTGCTATTTCATTATATTTTCTAGACTTAAACACAAGTCCTTACTCTGTCTCTCTCCTGCTTCAGGTAAGTAGGGAAGAATTTCTGACAGCTCTGATCTGAGCTTACAAGTTTCTGTCACCTGGTTGACCTGGACAGAACTGCCACTGCATGATCATGCTCCCTAGCAGCCTGCCTGAAAATCTCTCTTCTTTGCCTTTGGGAAGTTCTCAGAACATAATTTCATTCCATCAAGTGTTCTGCAGCTCCCACAAGTCCTGGGGTGGTAGGAACTTAGTTCCCAAGCTGTGCAGATCCAAGTGGACACTGAACACCAGGTGACACTGGCTTTAAGAGTTGGCCAGGGGTTATGCCTTTCTTTATACTGAACAACAGTTCAGTAAATGAGCTTCCCTTTACTCCATTTTTCCTTTGTTTTATTGAAATAAACCTGCCTTTATCTATCTTGACTTGGTCCCACTCCTCTCCTGGAGTGCACTCAAATAAAACTTTTACTCTTCTTCACTACTGTGTCTCTTCTTTGTTGTGGTGGGGACAAGAACAGAGGAAAATAAGCTCAACCTTCCCCCAACAGTTTGATCTAGGTGGAGTGTCAAACATGAGGCAGCTATTAGTAAGAGGTAGTTAGAGAGTCAATCTTTTTATTCATGCATTCCACAAATATTTATTAAGGTCATACTATGATTCACAAGGCACAGGGATGGATGATGAAGACATAATAGTGAGTGAAAATAGATAAGATGCCTGCTCTTGTAGAGACTACATTCTAGTGGGGTAGATAAATATCAACCAATAATCACACTGATTTGTATATCATTGTAATCTGAGTTGGATGATCTGCCACAGAGACCACTAGGTGTCCCCATTTCCATTCACTCCATCTATAACAAAGATCTCTAGCTTCATAGCGACGCATATGGCAAAGGCTACTTTTCCCAGCCTCCCTTACAGGTGGATGTGGCCATGTGACCAAGTTATGCTCAGCGAGAGGTGAATGAAAGTAATAAATGCAGTTCCTGAGTCATGCCTTAAAAGAAGTGGTTGTGCCTTCTTTTTCCCTTCCCCTGGCTGGAATGTGAATGTGGCAGTGAATTGTCTTAGGTCATGCTGTTGAGGGCAATGACCTAGATAGGGCAACACAACAAAGTGGGAGGATTCTGGGCTCCCAGCAGATTGATGGATGGGTGGGTTTAAGGCCAGGTGGTGGGGTGGGTAGGAGTGGCCTTGAGGGAGACTTGTTTAAAGAACTGAAGGAAGGCCACTGCAACTGTGGAGCCTAGAGACAGAATGTTTAAGAATTATGGTGGGAGCTGATGCTGGATTTAAAGGAATTAAATGTAGGCTGTCTCAGAGATGTGGATCTTTATTCTAAGAACAGCAGGAAGCTACTAAAATGTTTTAATCAGGGAAACGAGATTTGTGTTTCAAATACACTGCTCTTGTTAGAATTTGGATAAT
Organism: Manis javanica; assembly: GCF_040802235.1. Taxonomy (NCBI): domain Eukaryota; kingdom Metazoa; phylum Chordata; class Mammalia; order Pholidota; family Manidae; genus Manis; species Manis javanica. Next base: position 161,585,796 of record NC_133157.1, on the reverse strand, counting down.
ATTGGTGTTTGGGTAATATTGTACAGAAATTATGGTGCTTTTGACTATGGTTGCAGCCCTTGTGAGCACCAGGGCTCATATACATGACTGTTCATGGCAGTGTTGTTTATAGCGGACAGCATGAACAAGCTACAGCTGCTTGCAGCCACAAATGAAGGAGTCTCACAAACCCTGGGTTGACCAGAAAGGAGAAGACAGAGGTAAAATAGCATGTACAGTATAATTCCATTTATACAGCTTGGAAACAAGCAAACCAGCCTACATCAAATCTAATGTAGGCCATTGATTGTAAAATATATCAATGTGCCATTGATTAAAAAGACACCATTATTTTATATTTCTATGTTTATATTTCTCCTAAGAAAGAAAATTCTGCAAACTAAACCATGACAAGCCATCATCATAAGCATGTCTCAACTTTAAATATGCTGGACTATGAAAAAGAGAACTTCTTAGATTTGATAAAATGAGGTATATTGTTTAGAGATTCACACATAGGTGGTAAAATTTAAAAGAAAAACAAAAATACTGTCGCAGTAATGAAGATAGTGGTTACCTCTTGGAGAGAGAGCTTCCAGACAGCAGCAATGTTTCACTTCTTAACCTAGAGAGTAGTTTATGATTATTCCTTAAACTGTGTGTATAGGTTTTGTACACTTTTCTGCATGCTGCTTATCTTGCAAGAAGGAAAGGATATTGACCTAGAGAACAATGGCAAGAGAGATGGAGGAGAACCATACTGAGAAATACAGGAGCCTGAGTGGCTGAGATGTGCTAAGTGTGGAGGGTGAGAGGACAGCAGACCTGAGGCTGCAGAGTGAGGGACAGGTGAGAGGGAACAAGCCAGGAAGCAGGAAGATTAGCCAAGAGGTATGTAGGCCTGACCCAGATAGTAGCATGAGTACAGAAGAAAAGGAGCAACTGGGAAAGACGCTTGAGATTTGAAAGAATATGGATTTGGATTTGTCTAGGTACACTGGTTGGTTGAATTATGGTTGTATTAACTTGATCTTGATCATCATTACTACCCTCATAGCCATCATTCGTGGACAGATCACTACATTTCAGGCACTGGTGCTTTGCATGCATTGTGTTGCTAATCTTCACAGCCATCTGCACTGGTAAATATTGTTATCAACCATATTTAGAGATGAAAGCTGAGGCTTACATCCCACACATAGTGGCTGATCCAGGATGCAAAGTCAGATCTGGTCAGCACTCCCCCAATTTATTTGCCAGTTCCCAGTCATTGGATTCAGAGAGCAGAACAGCTTTTCTCTTGAGTCTTGTGCATGAAGATTGCATTGCCAGGCACTATGTTATATGTTATACCTAACTTTCAAAGTGAGGCAAGCAACCTGATCCACTGAGATCTTCTTCCATTCTTCAGCAGATCTACCCTGAGACTCCCTACATATTTTTAGTAGAAAAATGCTCCTGAATCATCAATCTCCATGCGTGCCAGAAGCACAGTGCACAGGGTAGGCTTTGCCATACCTCTCTGGCTGTGTAAAGAAGTCACATTGATGTTTGAACCCTCTGATTTTGTGCTGTTGCCCAGGGGGCTTATTAAAGGAGGGAATGGTGGCAGGAACTTCTATGAAATTAGATTCAAATATTTTCATTTAGAAAACCCATATAGGAGGAGTGAATCAGGAAACATGCTCTCCTCCCCAAAAAAGCCATGAGAGATAAGTTCCAATAAACAACAAATAAACAAACAAAACCCAGGAATGTAGGGAAGGAGAAGAGGGATTACTGAAAGAAAAGATGAAGGATATGAAGACAAATTCATAATCTGCCCTTCACAATTTAGCAAAGCCTGCTTTAAAAATAACCTAACTTTGTTGTAAAGCTTTTTTTATTATTGACTGTATACTACCAAAAAACACATTTAAGGATAGCTTTCTGTTGATGGTTAGAAATAAAGTATTTATTCCCATAACCAGGAACTCATTTTTCTTCAAATTACACTGCCTTACTATCTTGGAAAATATGTCCCTAATAAATTTTACACATATTATATAATAAATTTTGTAATAATAAATTACAAAAGTTTCTGTGGATGTGTTATCAAGGTTTGTCATCCATAATCAGTAACTACTAAATAACCAGTCAAACATTGACTGGGAAGGTGATGCCAGTGTCATTGTGGATGCCAACTTCCAGGTTCTTGGTCTTGTAGATGTTCTGGACATCTTCCACTTTCAGCTCTGCTCTGTGCCTGGGAGGCTGACCCGTAGGGACTAGGACAGCTAGCTGTCTGCCTTCAGGTTTCACTGGGTTCAACCAGTAGGCAGCCCAGCAGGAGGTCTGAAGGAGGTAGCAGAACTCTAGCCCTCCCTGTGGGGTTTCTTCCAGTTGGTCTCGATGCACAAAGGAGGCAGGGGGCTCAGCTTGTCAGACAGACCCCGTCTCCCAGTGCCTTTATGTGGTCACCCATCGTGACCTAGAGAATACTGTAGCCCAGTGGTATTAAGCCTAGGGTACGGCACAGTTCTTCATGGTTTCCCTCTACCTGGTCCTCTGCAAACAGTGCTTTCTTTAACTCCCCTTAAATTATCCTAATATAACGTGTCATCTGTTTTCTGCTGGGACCCTGACTAATGCAGTAAAGGCTTTTAGAGTTTCTCATTAATTTATTCACACTTGAATAACACTTTCTGAAGTTTTTTAAACTACAGATCTAGAAAAGCAAGTGTCCATATTTGATCCCTAGTCACTCTGCCGTAAGTAGAACTGAACAATCTCCTTGTTCTTATAGTATACCATGTACTATAGGCTTTGTGTTTTTATTTCCATCTGTTGTTTCCTGAGAGGTTTTTTAGTTATGTAACATAAAAGCATGAAACCACTAGTTCTCATTTGATCTTTGTTTAATTCACTTTTTATCCTCCCTAAATTTTGGGCACACAAGTCTGTGAACACCCCAAAGACAGGGAAGTGTTTTTCTACTTGCATCCTCTGCACCTAGCACAGCATCTGGCATGGGCTGGAACTCAGGACAGACATTCCGAATGAATGGATAATCATGTCTATTCTTGGTCCCAGTTATTAGGGAACAAAGATCATCAGACAGTACACTTCTGAGAGAGCAAACATGAGAAAAAAAACTACTTGGTAATGAAGTTGGAGAGGTGTGTCGGGGAGAGGACAAAGCATATGGAGAACTTGGTTAGGGGCAATCAGAAGCTGAGGTAGCACAGACTTACATTCTTATACTTCTCATCTTCAAAAATTCAAAGATGACCACATTTTTTTCCTCTGAGCAAGTTATCCCATTTAAACATTCATGAATCAATCACATTAACTGACTTTTAACAAAAGGAAGAAAAAATGGTTTCTGCCTCATACATCTCAGTGATCTTGTGCTCAGCGGGCTGTCAAGTTGAAAGATGGCTTTTTACATTCCTAAGAAACTACTCTTCTCTGTGAACAAAAATTTATTTCAAAATAGAAAGGGAGGTTTGGGTTCATGTCCAATTTTTGACTCATATTGTACAACCTTTCTAAGTTGTAAGAGCAGGTAATGCCTGAGACAAAATGAGAAAGTAATAGAATTCTTTGAGAGAGTAAATCATGTTTTAGGGTTTTGTTTCATCAAGCCATGGCCATGAGAGATGATCTAGTCCAAACCCTTCAGTTGGCAGGTGGGGAGAGTAAAGCCTGAGGTCAGACGGGTGGTAGATCCAGTTTAGGGGCCAAAGTTCCCTGGCTTTTAGCAGCAAACCAGCCATGAGGTGAGGGCTCTGGGCACCTGGACGAGTTCAGTGACAGAGGACTCAGCCCATGTGAGCACTACCCAGCAATGCTCTGAAGCCCACCCAGTGGCTGGCAGACCCTGGATAACGACAGGTGGAGCTGCACGGTGGAGAAGCAGCAGAGATTGGTGACAGCTGAAGGCGAGTGACTAGAGAAGAGGCCTGGAGAGCAAGACCCTGCTTTTAATTCTAAAGCATTGGAAATTTTCATCTTTGCATAGCACAGTGTGAAAAGAAAACATGGGAAAGGGAGGCCAGGGGAAGTAAACAGCATTCATGGCAAACCTACCACACTCAAAAGTTCCTTCATCTTAACCTTTGCACCAATTTTGTGAGGTAGATAGCATCACCCCTAATTTACTTTCAATACTGTTAAAAAATGTTTACCATGTGCAAGTATTACATCAAAATTTTTAAATTAACTGTAAACCATTCAACTTTTTAAAATTAAGGAACTTCTGGAGTTATAAACCTAGTTAATGACAGAACAAGAATTCAAACTAACACCTGTTGGTGCCAAAGCCTATGCTTCCAGACAAGTACCTGTAATGAGTTTCGTCCCCTAAAATCCTGACAAGTTGAGTCTTCAGAACATCTTTATTGCTATATTTTATATTCGGAGGATTCGGTTTTTATTAAACTATGCCTGACTTGGTCATTGCTTTAAACTCTAGGATACTAAAACGTTAGGTTTTAATTTTACACGCTTATTCCCCCTCCTCTAATGAAGACTCTTAATTAAGAATTCATACATTTTAATCATCCCAATTAAATTTTACTAGAGACAGTTTAGGGTATAGAATGTATAAACATGTTTATAAATATCCTAGAGTTAGCTGGGCTGTGAGGAAGCAGACATATTTATTTGTTCTTAGAAATCAATGTGAATTAGTTCATTTTTCTGGAAAGCAATCTGGTAGTATTATTATTTTTTTAAACTACAAACCTTTGTATATCTTTTTTCCATTTAAAAGAGTACACACCAAGGAAATAAGCCACACCAAAAACAAAAAAAATTAAGGCATCAAAATCTTCACAGTATTGTTGATAATTGTGAACTTTATAAGTAATCTGTGTGCCTAATAATAACAAAGCAGATAAACAAAATGAAGCACATCAGGCCAATTAAAAATGACAAAAATGTGTGTGTCAACGAGTGACAACTAATGAGCAAATTCTAGTCAACCTCAACTGGAAAAAGGTCACTGGCAATGGCACCAGCCCCACTGCTGCCTCTTCCTCTTCCTTGCCACCCGCTCTGAGTATTTCATTTCTTTGCTTTTGGGTCTAAGTTTACATCTTACCTTTCAAGAACACTGAACGAGAACCTCCTGAACTCTGACAGCCAGAACCCAATGTCCACACAATTTGGATACACAGATGTGGTCATTAGCTTCATCAACAATCACTTCATTCAGCATCTCTTCCCGGTCCACCACCTCCCCCACATCTCTCCCTCACCCCTGTATTCCCCTGTAATCTTATTCTGAGTTAGTAATCCTGATCAGCAACTATAAATATTTACTGGCACCTATGGCATGCCAGGCATTAGGCACTGGTGAATGAGACTGATATGGTTTCTGTATTAACCCTCCTATAGGCCATTTCTTCTTTAAAAAGAAACAATCAAAAGTTCTCCAGATTCTACAGGCTAAATTTTCAACACTAACTGTTAAGGACTGCAAAAGGGTAGAACCTAAACCTTTTTTACAACCAATGTTTTAAATTAAGAAATTAATTCCTAATTCATTTGATTCATAATTAATTCATTCCTAATGTAACTGTCATCCCTAATACTCTTGTTGGAATGTTTTCATGCCTTAGTGTAAAGGAGCAGGATTTGGGGTTAGTTCACACCTCAAATTCTGTTAGTTTGACTATAATATATGTGTGTGCAAACATTTTTTTTCTTCCAAACTATTCAAAAGTAGATTGCATACACCATGACCCTTATTATAGTCAGGAAATTTAATAAGGAATTTGAATTAAGCTATAGTATACATTTCAGTGTCATTAATTGTCCTAATAATTTCCTTTATAAGCAGTTATTGTCTGGGTCAGGATCCAATCCAGGATCACTTATTTCATTTGCTGCCATATCAAAACCACAATAAGATATAACCTCACACCTGTTAGAATGACTAGTATCAAAAAGATGTGAAATAACAAGTGTTGGAGAGAATGTGGGGAAAAGGAAACCCTCATGCACTATTGGTGGGATTTCAGTTAGGTGCAACCACTATGGAAAACATTCTGGTATTCACTCAAAAAATTAAAAATAGAAATACTATATGATCCAGCAATTCTACTTCTAGACATTTGTCCAGAGAAAACAAGAACACTAACTTGAAAAGATATTTTCACCCCTATGTTCATTACAACATTATTCACAATAGACAAGATATGTAAACAACCTAAGTTTTGATTGATGGATGAATTGATTAAGAAATTGTGGCATAGATGTGCAATAGAATATTGCTCAACCATAAAAAAGAATGAAATCTTGCCGCTTGTGACAACATGTATGGACCTTGAGGCTATTATGCTAAATGAAATAAGTCAGAAAGAGAAAGACAAATATTATATAATCTCTCTTATATGTGGAATTAAAAACAAAAAACAAAAAATCAGTGCTTTCTCTTTTGCATGCTGCTTCCCTGTCTGGACAGAGCTTCCACTCATGAGGAACCAGAACACGTCCACATGCCATCAAGCCAGATCCCAAGCTCCATGAGGACAGAAGCTCTTTGATTTGGAAACTTACCCTATATATTTCTTTATGGGGCTGTTGATTTGGGTCTCCAAACAGCCTATTACTGTGCTGTAATCTGACTCCAGTTTGAATACAATTTAGATACAACTTTTCTGTATAGAAACAGTTATCTGGGACTGCTTTATTGCACCTGAGTCAAATGAAAAACATGAGAAATCCATGAACTGGTGGTGATAAAATTAAATACAAAATGAATAATAAAATTTCCTGGCAGGCAAAACCTGTTAAGCCATATAGAAAACTAAATTCAACTTATTTCAAAAACATACGTAGAAGTTAATCTAGCTTATTTCTTGTAAACACCTCTGATTATCATAAAAGAAACTTGTCATCTCCCTAAAAAGGGTAAAAGATAATCAATCACTTTCAACTAATCATCTGCCATATGGAAATCCCCATTGTAATGACCAGTCATTTCAAAGGAGAAACAGCTTCCTCATTTTCACTTTGTATGCCATCCTGTAACGTCATGTTGAGCTTCTTATTAGTTTTAATTTGAAAGCTCTCCATTTTAGAGTTTCCTTATATGCATAATAAACTCTTACTAAGTATGAAATAAACAAAAAAAAAAAACCTACCAAGCTCATAGATACAGTGAATAGATTGGTGGTTGCCAGAGGCAAGGGGTGGGGATGGAAGAAATGGGTAGAGAAGGTAAAAAAAAGAAAAGAGCACCAATTCCTATTAGTAAGGAATTGCATTATATGCCCTAAATTTCTGCTGGAGTGTCATTGCTCCTTGGTCCCTTCAAAGAAAGGAGTTAGAAATCATAAATTTAGCTAATACAAACTCCAATAAAGTTTCATAGGGTCCTTCTTTGTCTATCCACTGTCCATATTTGTATCTTCTTTCTTACATAATGGGGACCATATCTCCCAACAAATCAATACATTTATTCCTTTGCTCAGTCCTACAATACACAAAAATTAGCGTTAGAATTGCTATTTCCACATTACTGTGAGGGGATAAAAAAGCTGCTAAGAAGAATTTAGGATTTGTTTGCACTTTTTTCTTTAGACAGGATATAGAGTCAAATTCCTATGTAGGTAAAAGTTACTTGGATTAGTTTTTTTCTTTTCCTCTTTCAATGTGGTCATGACATTCATTAAAACTATAGTTGGGTTTATATGTTTCTAATTATATTCTGTTTTAGCAGTTTTTTTCATCCTTGTTGATTTATTTTTATCTTAACATACCTAGAATATTACCATAACTCTGAAGGCAAAATTACATGAAAAGGTACAGACAGAAAAGTGTTACTCTGCCCCTCTATTTCACATGTCTCCCCTACACATACTCTTTGTAGGTAACCAATTTTTTAGATTTTGGTTTGTGAGAATAAGCAAATACACATACTTTTTTAAAGTTTCTCCTTCTCTCCTGCACAAAGGTAGCATACTATATATATATATACTTTTGCAACCTGCTTTTCTCAATTAATATATCCTGGAAATCACTATCAGGTCATAACAATCATCCTACCTAGAACTCCATTATGTGTTTGTACAAAATTTGTTCAACCACTCCCCTGGTTGGCCATTGAAGTAATTTCCAGTATTTTGCAATTACAAATAATTCTGCAATGAATCACCTTGTGTGTTTATTTTTGCATTGTTAGAGGCATAAATTCATAGTGAAGTTCTGGAAATAGAATACTGAGTTAGTATCATCAAATTCCCCCTTGTAGGAATGGTATCATTTGCCTTCCCAGCAGCAATGTTTCTTCATACCCTCTCCAACAGAATACAACATCATGCTTTCAAACCTTTGCCAATCTCAAAGAGGAGGAATGGTATTTCAGTGTAGTTTTGATTTGAATTTTTCTTATGAATATAATTGAACATCTTTTGATATGTTTAGAGGCTATTTTATATAAATAATTCATGAATCGATTCTCCTCATAAAAACTTCAAGCACTACAGATAAGTCCCTTTCAACCATCACCTACTATCTGGTCCCCTTTTTTTGTACCTACAGGTAACTACTGTGATCAATTTGGTGTACATCCTCTCAGTTCTTATCTAAAGTCTTTACATATGAATATATGTCCCTGTAGAAAGTACACCATATACTTTGCAGGGTTTTGATTTTGTTCTTTTTTTTTTCAATGTAGCATACTGTACATGCCCATCTGCACCTTAACTTTTTTAGAAAGAAGTAAAACACTTTAATGCTTAGTGTTTTCAATGTTTTACAGTGCACTAAATAAATATTAGTTTTACTACTTTTCCATTTCTCTATACATTTACAACCAACAGAGTTTTTAATGTTTTGATTTTTTTTTGAGAGGGCATCTCTCATATTTATTGATCAAATGGTTGTTAACAACAATAAAATTCTGTATAGGGGAGTCAATGCTCAATGCACAATCATTAATCCACCCCAAGCCTAATTCTCATCAGTCTCCAATCTTCTGAAGCATAACGAACAAGTTCTTACATGGTGAACAAATTCTTACATAGTGAATAAGTTCTTACATGGTGAACAGTACAAGGGCAGTCATCACAGAAACTTTCGGTTTTGATCACGCATTATGAACTATAAACAATCAGGTCAAATATGAATATTCGTTTGATTTTTGTACTTGATTTATATGTGGATCCCACATTTCTCCCTTTATTATTATTATTTTTTTATTTTTAATAAATAAAATGCTGAAGTGGTAGGTAGATGCAAGATAAAGGTAGAAAACATAGTTTAGTGTTGTAAGAGAGCAAATGTAGATGATCAGGTGTGTGCCTGTAGACTATGTGTTAATCCAAGCTAGACAAGGGCATTAAAACACCCACGGATGCAGAAGATTTCTCTCAAAACAGGGGGGGTGAGGTTCTAAGCCTCACCACTGTTGATCCCTAATTTCTCACCTGATGGCCCCCCTGCGACTGTGCCTGTCTTAGGTTGTTCCTCCCTTGAGGAATCTTACCCGTCTCTGGCTAACCAGTCATCTTCCGGGGCCATACAGGGAGATGTAAAGTTGGTAAGTGAGAGAGAAGCCATATTGTTTGAAAAGGTTAGGTTTTTACTTGTTTGCAGATTTATGCCCTGTGGCTTCTATGCCCAGCATTTGTCTTGAGGTATCTTTACCACTTGGAGGAATTATGATACACGGTAAATTCGATATGAGGCACTAATTCTATTTAAGGATTGTAATTAGGAAGGAAGAAGAAAAGCTGTAGAGGTAGCAGACGGAAGAAAACATGGGAGGATTGATTATTTCTTTGACTTATCTTCTTGTAGAGTAACAAGCACGTATAGGTTTTAAACTACTAATTAAATTGCACACAAACATTAACATAATAGGAATACAGTTACATAACCAAAGCAGATCTATAATTACCAGCCATCTCCAGTGAAGTAATGTTTTGATTTTATAAAACTTTATTGTGGTAAAAATCACATAACAAAAAATGTATCATCTTAACCATTTCTTAGTGTATAGTTAATTATATTCACATTGTTGTAAAACAGATCTGCAGAACTTTTTCATCTGAAACTATATGCACCTTGTTGATTTTTCATATGAAAACTATATTTCATCTGAAACTATATTCATCCTTGTTGATTTATTTTTATCTTAACATATTTAGAATATTACCATAACTCTGGAGGCGAAATTACATGAAAAGGTACAGACAGAAAAGTGTTACTCCTGCCCCTCTATTTACATAATTATTAAACAACTTCCCTTTTCCCCCTCTGCCACAATCCTGGTAACCACCATTCTACTCTGTTTCTTGACCAATTTAAGTACCTCATATAAGTAGAATCATACAGTATTTGTCTTTTGGCGACTGGCTTATTTCACATAGCATGTCCTCAAGTTTCATGTGTGTTGTAGCATTTGGCAGAATTTTCTTCTTATTTAAGGCCGAATAATATGCCATTGCATGTATATACCACATTTTGTTTATCCATTCATCTGCTGATGGACATCTGGGTTGCTGCTACCCCTTGGAATCATGCTGTCATGAACATGATGTGCAAATATCTCTTCCAGACCCTGCTTTCAATTTGTTTGGACATATACCCAGAAGTATGATGGCTGGATTATATATGGTTGTTCTATTTTTAATTTTTTGAGGAAACTCCTTACTGTTTCCCATAACAGTTGCACCATGTTACAATCCCACCAATAGTGCACAAGTGTTCCATTGTCCTCATATCCATAAATAAACAAATAACACTTGTTATTTTCTGGGTTTTGGATAGTAGCCATCCTAATTGGTGTGAGGTGATATTTCATGATGGTTTTGACTTGCATTTCTCTGAAGACTAGTGATGTTGAGGATCTCTTCATCTGCTTGTTGAAGATTTGTATATCATTTTTGGAGAAATGGCTATTCAAATCCTTTGCCCATTTTTTAATTGGATTATTGGATTTTTTATTGTTGAATTATAGGAGTTCTTTATATATTCTGGATATTAACCCCTTATCTGATAAATGATTTGCAAATAGTTTCTCCCATTCTTTACGCTACTTTTTGCTCTGTTGATTTTGTCCTTTGATACAAAAAGTTTTTAAGTTTGATGTAGTACCATTTGTCTAATTCTGTTTTTGTTGCCTATGCTTTTGGCACCATTCAAAAATAGCATTTCCAAGTCCAATGTCATGAAGCTTTACCATGTGTTCTCTTCTAAGAGCTTTATAGTTTTAGGTCTTACATTTAGGTCTCTAATATGTTTTGAGGTAACTTTTGTATATGGTGTAAGTGTCCAGTTTCATTCTTCTGCCTGTGGAAATTCAGTTTTCCCAGCACCATTTGTTGAAGACACTGTCCTTTCTCCATTGAGTGCTCTTAACACCCTTGTAGAAGATCAACTGACCATGTCCTCCAACTTGGTTCTTTTTCAAAATTGTTTTAGTGATTTCAGGTCCCTTTTGAGATGCCATATGAATTTTAGGATGAATTTAGCAGCTTAATTTTTTAACTAAGCAATATTCCTTTATTTATCCACATTAGTACATGTATATCTATACTACCTTCTTGTAACAGTATTACAATTTCCTCTGACTATTACACAAAATGATTGTCATTTTAGCTGTTCCAATTTTCACTGCTTTTCATTGAGATTGATTAAATGTTCCTTTAATTTTAAATTAGTCAATGGGCTTAAGTGATTATAACAAAATGGTCTTTTTAATGTCATTTTAGCTAAATAAAAAATTAATACATAATTATTGTAGAAAAGTCAATGCAGAAAAATATAAAAACAAAAAACCCATAATCCCACAAAAATGATAGGCAATGAAGTCCAGATTTGGAAGATTATAGTACAGAGATTAAATATTAGATTCCCCCATATTTTAGTGGAAGGAACCAGAAAATAAACAAATAAATAAACAGGTAAACTAGAGAAAGTGAAACAAAGTACTAAGACTTCTATTCCAGATAGACTGGCCAGGGAACTTTCTGAAGAGGTTATATTTGAACAGAATATTGAATGAAAAATGGAATAAGTTATGTAGATATCTGGAAGATGTACATTCCATGCTCAGGGAAGGATGACTGCAAAGGTTTGAGATAGGAATATGTAAAGATATTGGAAGAAGAGGAAGGAGATTGAGTAACTGGAACCAGATGAAAGGTGCTGAAAGAAGTAAGTCATGAGGTTGGAAAGGTGGATTTTTGGGACTAGGCTATGTCAGGTCTTATGGGCCAGATTGAGTGATTTCATTCTAAGAGTGGTTACATAGGCCACTGGAGGGTTTGGGGAATGAGAGGCAAAAGCAAAAGAATAGACGTCAGCTAAGAGGGCAATTGCAGTGGTCCAGGAGACAGGTTATGGTAGCTGTGGTGAGATAAATAGGGCTGTCTCAAGAAGACGCAGGGCTCACACTCAGGGGCTGGGGTTCGGTATCAGGATTGCCCAGCAAGGCAGTGCTATTCTCTGCCTCACCTTCAACAACTGTCTCACCTTCTACCTTCAAGAAATCTAAGCCTGGCGCAGACTGTCAGGATCCAACCCCAGCTCTGCCTCTTACTAAGTATATGATCCTGAATAAGTTAATTTTCTGTGCTTCATTTTCTCTACTTCCTCATCTGTAAAATGGAGATGATCTATCTCTTAGATTCTTGTGAGGATTCTTGTGTTTTATTACATGCAAAATATCTAGAAAAAATGCCTACCACGTGACATAATAAGCATCAATAACTTTAGCTAATAATATCATTACTAGACATTTTCAAAATCTTGAATATGCTGTATCTCTCTCACCTGTAAACTTGGGCACCTGTTCTTTCCTATGCCTGAAAGTACTTTGCTTAATTAATTCCAAACTCATCCTCCAACTCTCAGCCTCAATGTCACTGCATCCAGAACTGTCCTGATCCCCTGGACTACTCTCAAGTCTCCTCTTGTCTCTTCCCTCACAACGCTATACTCCCCTCCAACAGTGACCCCATATTTTTCAATAATCACTTGTTGAATATTTTAACAAGAACAACATGTTCATATATCCACTCAATAAATATGGATTCAAAGAAAACTCAAGCCTAGGTACTATGCTAGGTGCTGGGTCAAGAGCAGTGAGCAAAATTCGGCTGAACACACTGCCTGGGCTCTTGGAGTTTCGTCTAGTGATGGATGATCAAAATAATGACAAAAATGAGTGTTAAGTATGGAAGGAAGAGACTCAGGTCTATAAAAGCATATTGCAAAGAAAGCCAGCCCTGACTGGATGAGTGAGAAAAGGTAGGTGGAGAAGAGCATCTGGAGGTGCTGGGGAAGCCACAGGAGGCTCGTGGCCTAGCTCCATTTACATACTCTCTGTGATTTTACTCAGGACTGCCTCTGCCTAGCATCAAAAGTGAGACATGTGCTCCGTATTACTGCTGATAATTCCCTGAGAAAGTAGCACCTGAGCCAAGAAAAATCCACATCTGTCACAGAGGTGATGGGGTGAGAGTAGGATAGAGTCGGGGAGTGGAGCTGAGGCACAGGGAAATGAGTGGGTAGGGAGGTTCTGGAATAGCAGGCAGTACAGGCACATTTGGAACACAAGAGCAAGGGGAGGGTAGTGGGAGAATGGCTGGAAAGTGTAAGGGTAGGTAGGGCCTGGCAGGCCGTCCAAAAAATTTCAAATTTATCAAAAGTAATCAAAAGCCCCAGGAAGGGCCTTGTTTGTTTTTGTTCCATTTTGTTCTATTTGCATTATGGTGATGTGACAGGGCCTGTGTTTTGAAAGTATTATTGAAACAACTGCATTGGTGGAGCGCTCCACCTAGTGCACCTGCCCAGGTGCCAGAAGATCCAGGCAGCAGAGTGGTCCAGGGGAGCAGCACCAGTAACTTGCCCTGAGTAGAGGCGGGAAATGGAGAGAAGTTGACCATTTCAAGAGATTTGATTACCTGTATGTTGTGGGCTGAACTGTATCCCCTATGAAATTTATATGCTGAAGCCCTATTCCCAAAACCTGAGGATATGACTGGATTTGAAGACACAGTTTTTAAAGATGTAACTAAGGTAAAATGAGGTCATTCTGATCCTATTATGACTGGAATCTTTATTAGAAGAAATGACTAGGACACAGGCACAGAGGGACACCATGTTAAGACACAGGGAGATAGCCATCTACAAGCCAAAGAGGGAGGCATCAGAAAGAGCCAAGCCCACCATTTTCATCTCAGATTTCTAGCCCTCAGAACTCTGAGAAAACAAATTTCTATTGTTTAAGCCACCCAGTCTGTGGTATTTGTTATGCTAGCCCTAGCAAATTAATACTCTGTGCAAAAAAAAAATTTAGGTGAAGAATAGAATCTTTGAAAAATAAAAATATACTCAATTTATTCTAATTAAAATCAGGGCTGTGTAAGATGGTAAAATTCAAACAAAAGAGCATTTCTTCAGTATTCCCAGCGATGGCTTCTGTGACACATCTGTATTGCCCCTAAAATGAGGAATAAGGAACACAAGTGAAATAAAATGTTAGATGCTTCTATTTTGAAAGACTTTTATAAGAATTTTGTCTTACTTAGGAGGAAGCCGCTTAAATCAAATTGGTTATCACTCTGTCAGTTTTCCAATGAGGTGAAATTTTTGAATGCCTTTGAATTTAGCAAGGATAAATCCATTTATTTCCCAATTATAGAAGGATGCTTTTTAACAATTGTTTGCAACTAGTCTATGAGATTTGCAAGCATTACATATAATTTGTAACAAAATAGGTAAAGAATATACATTGTTAAAGTTTATTTCAAAATAGTCACCAAAAGTGAAATGTGCAAAATTTCATTGCTAGTTATCTAATACAAACATCTAAAGTGACATTATTATTCAAGGAGGCAGTTACTGATTTATACAGAGTGATGATACAGTGCTTTCACCCAAGGATCACTCAACATATTAACAACGAGCATTTGCATTACTTTTAGCCATGTATGTTAAAGGGAAAAAATGAAGTGAAAAAGAACCTCCTTTTGTGTAACTTCAGTTTTTCCATATTCTACAGAAAGATGAAATAGGAAAATACCCAAAGCCAAGTAAAAGTGAAAAAAAACAAACTTGAACATCTTATTCTTGAATCACTACTTTAACAGTTGTAAAGTGCATGTTTCAAATTCTTAACACATCTGTTGCTGCAAAAGGTTAAGAAAGTTCAAAATGACTTTTGAACAATACCTTAGAAAATCGTATTCCCTTGAAGGAGAATGATACTGTTGTATTCACAGTCTCTATAAACAAAATACAAAATACAAAAAGTTATTGGTCGTCATTAGGTGATTTCGGTTTGTTTTAATATGGAGTGAACCTTTTATAGTTTTACTACTGGCAGGAGCAGTCCCAAGCAAAATTTTACACAGAAATAACAAATCTTACACCCTGGCTACAAATCTCCTGTGTCTTTCTGTTACCCCAAGCCTCTCTCAGTACCAGCCTATATCTCCTCCCTTAGAAGATACAAACTTTTAAGGTCTATTGGTCTCAATAGTGAATGATGAAAAAGCTAGTGCTGATATACTTCATCCCAAATTATATATGCACGTATTTAATGCTGCTGCTCCTTTAGCAGGGTATAGTAGAGAAGATTCTTTCTAAAGGTGGAGGAAAGATTTGGGAGGCAGCCAGGATACCAAAGTTCTTTCCAGTTTCTCCATACTGGAGAAAATATAAGTATTTAGTCAATGTTGAAATGCACAGCCATGGGCCTGACCCAACAGAAGCTGGGAAACCCAGTGTCAGAAGAACAGGAAAAACCAGACTCCACTGACCGAATCAGAAAGAACAGCAAAGGAGTGAGCTTATAGGGTAAGGATAGAAAAATAGAAATATTTTAAATCTCCAACAAAAGCAATCGTGACCAAAAATATTTTTTAAAGTAATATAAATAGTCAAATGGAAAACAATAATGGTTATTGTTCTCAGAACTGGCTAAAGATAATCCTTAATAGCAAATGAACAGATTAGATCTGCATGTATATTTCTATTCTTGCAAAAAAATTTTATTAATTTTTTTCTGATGTGTCCTTAGTAGGAATGTTAATACACTAAGATGTTGGT
This sequence comes from Manis javanica, assembly GCF_040802235.1. Taxonomy (NCBI): domain Eukaryota; kingdom Metazoa; phylum Chordata; class Mammalia; order Pholidota; family Manidae; genus Manis; species Manis javanica. The sequence goes on along the minus strand of NC_133157.1, from coordinate 161,569,764 downwards.
TTTTTAGCTTAGTAAAGTGATAATGTCCTCATGATCTTTTGATCTTTTATTCAAGGCCAATCCAGTTCCAATTTAATAGTTCAACAAATATTTATTGGAAGCCTACTATGTATCAGGAACTGAGGAGACAAAGGTTGTACAACACTGTTCTTTCCCTCAAAGAGTTAAAGTTTACTGGGGATATAGACATTCAAAGTAATCATTCCAAATACAATATGCAAAGAAAAGATGCAGTAAGGACAAATGTACTATAGATTTTCAGTAATAGTGATGGCTGTGGAGCCAGAACTATTTGGACTTGAATCCCAGCATGTCTACTTACTCATGTGTGACCTTGGGTAAGTCACTTAACTTCTCTGTGTCTCAATAGCCATTTCTTACAATAGTCATTTCTTGGCTATTGTAAATAGTGCTGCGATAAACATAGGAGTGCATATGTCTTTTTCAAACTGGGCTGCTGCATTCTTTTTTTTTTTTGGTATCATTAATCTATAGTTACATGAGGAACATTATGTTTACTAGACTCCCCTCATCACCAAGTCCCCCCCACATACCCCATCACAGTCACTGTCCATCAGCATACTAAGATGCTATAAAATCACTACTTGTCTTCTCTGTGTTGTACAGCCCTCCCGTGCCCTCCCCCCATACTATACATGCTAATCATAATGCCCCCTTTCTTTTTTCCCCTCCCTTATCCCTCCCTTCCCTCCCATCCTCCCCAGTCCCTTTCCCTTTGGTAACTGTTAGTCCATTCTTGGGTTCTGTGGGTCTGCTGCTGTTTTGTTCCTTCAGTTTTTTTCTTTGTTCTTATACTCCACAGATGAGTGAAATCATTTGATACTTGTCTTTCTCTGCCTGGCTTATTTCACTGAGCATAATACCCTCTAGCTCCATCCATGTTGTTGCAAATGCTAGGATTTGTTTTCTTCTTATGGCTGAATAATATTCCATTGTGTATATGTACTACATCTTCTTTATCCATTCATCTACTGATGGACACTTAGGTTGCTTCCATTTCTTGGCTATTGTGAAAAGTGCTGCAATAAACATAGGGGTGCATCTGTCTTTTTCAAACTTGGCTGCTGCATTCTTAGTGTAAGTTCCTAGGAGTGTAATTCCTGGGTCAAATGGTATTTCTATTTTGAGTTTTTTGAGAAACCTCCATACTGCTTTCCACAATGGTTGAACTAATTTACATTCCCACCAGCAGTGTAGGAGGGTTCCCCTTTCTCCACAACCTCATCAACATTTGTTGTTGTTTATCTTTTGGATGATGGCGATCCTTGCTGGTGTGAGGTGATATCTCATTGTGGTTTTAATTTGCATTTCTCTGATGAACTGGGCTACTGGATTCTTAGAGTAAATTCCTAGGAGTGGAATTCCTGGGTCAAATGGTATTTCTATTTTTTTAGTTTTTTTGAGGAACCTCCATACTGCTTTCCACAATGGTTGAACTAGTTTACATTCCCACCAGCAGTGTAGGAGGGTTCCCCTTTCTCCACATCGTCACCAACATTTGTTATCATTTGTCTTTTGGATGTTGGCCATACTAACTGGTGTGAGGTGATTGTTCCATTCATTTATATGTCTATTTTTTTGCCAGCACCACACCATTTTGATGACTATAGCTTTATAATATAGTTTGAAATCAGAGAATGTGGTACCTCTAGCTTTGTTCTCTTTCTCAAGATTGCTTTGGCTCTTTGTAGTCTTTTGTGATTCCAGATGAATTTTAGGATTATTTGTTCTAGTTCTGTAAAAAAATGGTATTGGTATTTTGACAGGGATTGCACTGGATCTGTAGATTGCTTTGGGTAGTATGGCTGTTTTAACATTGTTAATTTTTCCAATGCCTGAGCATGGAATATCTTTCCATATTTTTTTTCTTCAATTTCTTTCACCAATGTCTTATAGTTTTCTGAGTACAGGTCTTTCATTTCTTAAGTTAGGAAAATTAAGGTTACATTTATTTCTAAGTATTTTATTTTTTATTTTATTCTTTTTGATGGAGTTGCAAGTGGGGTTGCTTTTTAATTTTTATTTCTGCTAATTCATTATTAATGTATAGAAATGAAACAGATTTCTGTATATTAATTTTGTATCCTGAAACTTTGCTGAATCCAGTTATTTGTTCAAAGAGTTCTTGGTGGAGTCCTTAGGGCTTTCTACATATAGTATCACATTATCTACAAATAGTCACAGTTTATTTCTTCCATACCAATTTTCAGGGGCTTTTTATTTCTTTTTCATGTTTGATTAGTATGGCTAGGACTTCCAATACTATGTTGAAGAAAAGTATCAAGAGTGGTAATCCATATCTTGTTCCTCATCTTAAAGGAAAAGCTTTCAACCTTTTATGATTAATTTTGATGTTAGCTGTGGGTTTGTCATATATGACCATAATTATGTTAAGATATGTTCTCTCTAAACCCACTTGTTGAGAGTTTTTATCATTAACATATGTTGAATTTTTATCATTAAAAGATGTCAAATGCTTTTTCTAGATGTATTGAGATGATCATATAGTTTTTATCCTTCATTTTACTACTATGGTGTATCATGTTGATTGATCTGTGGGTATTGAACCATCCTTGGAATAACTCCCACTTGATTGTAGTGAATGATACTTTTAATGTATTTTTAAATTCAGTTTGATAGCATTTTGTTGAGGATTTTTGCATTTATATAATCAAGGTTATTGGTCTGTAATTTAATTTTTTTGCAGTGTCTTTGGTTTTGGTATCATGGTGATGCTAGCCTCATAAAATGAATTTGTAAGAATTCCTTCCTGTTATATTTTTTGGAATAGTTTGAGAAGGACAGGTCTTAACTCCTTTAGATGTTTAGACATTCACCTGTGAAGCAATGTGGTCCTGAATTTTTATTTGTTGGGAGTTTTTTGATAACTGATTCAACTTCATTACTAGTAATTAATCTCTTAAGATTTTCTGTTTCTTATTGATTCAGTCTTAGGAGATTGTATGTTTCTAGGAATTTATCCATTTCTCCTAGGTTATATAATTTATTGGCATATATGTTTCCTAGTAGTTTGTTATAATCCTTTTTATTTCTGTGGTGCCAGTTATAACTTCTCTTTTGTTCCTGATTTTATATATTTGAGTCCTCACTCTTTTTTTCTCGAGTCTGCTAAAGGTTTTCAATTTTGTTTATCTTTTCAAAGGCCTAGCTCTTAGTTTCATTGATTTCTTTTTCTTTTTCTTTTTTTTTGGTCTATACTTTATTTATTTCCATTTTGATCTTTATTATTTGCCTCCTTCTACTAACTTTAGGCTGTTTCTTCTTCTTTTTCTAGTTCCTTTTGGTGTTAGGTTAAATTGTTTATTTAAGGTTTTCCTGCTTTTCTTAGGTACACTTGTATCACTATGAACTTCCCTCATAGAAATGCTTTTGCTGTGCCTCCAAAGATTTTGAACCATTGTGTTTACATTTTCCTTTGTCTCCTTGTAATTTTGGATTTCCCCTTTAATTTATTATTGGTTGGTTGCTACTAAATGACCTATTGGTTATTTAGTAGCATGTTTTTTAGCTTCCACTTGTTTGTGTTTTTTCCAGTTTTTTTATTGTAGTTGATTTCTAGTTTTATACCATTGTTGTCAGAAAAGATGTTTGGTATGATTTCAATCCTATTAAATTTATTGAGGCGTATTTTTTGTCTTAGGTGTGATCTCTCCAGGAGAATATTCCATGTTCATCTGAAGAGAATGCTTACTCTTCTGATTTTGGATGGAATATTCTTAGATATATCTTAAGTCCATCTGATCTAATGTGTCATTCAAAACCAGTTTCCTTACTTATTATCTGGAAGACTCTATCCACTGATGTAAGAGGAATGTTAAAATTCCCAACTATTACTGTATTTTTGTCATTTTCTCCCTTTATGTCTGTTAATACATGTTTTGTATATTTAGATGCTCCAGTTTTGGAAACAGAGATACTTAGAAATGTATCTTCTTGATGGGTTGATCCTTTATCATTATGTAATGCCCTTTTTTATTTCTTCTTAGACTTACTTTTAAAGTCTCCTTTATACAAGTACTGCTTCCCCCAGCTTTTTTTTTTTCCTTTCCATTTGCATGGAATATCTTTTTCCATACCTTCACTTTCGGTCTGTATGTATGTAGGTCTAAAGTGAGTCTTGTAGGCAGCATATAAATGGGTCATTTTTGTTATCTATTCAGTAACCTTATGTCTTTTGAATGGAGGCTTTAGTCCTTTTCATTTAAAGTAATCATTGACAGGCATACAATTATTGACATTTTGTTGTTTTCTGGTTGTTCTGTAGTTTTTCTCTATTCCTTTCTTCTTCCTTTGTGATTTGATAACTTTCTTTAGTGTTACGTTTGAATATCTTTCTCTATTTTTCATGTATCTCCTGTAGGATTTTGGTTTGTGGTTACCATGAGGTTCATATATAATACCTGTGCACATAGTAGTCTATACTGTTGATGGTTACTTAAGTTCAAATACATTCTAAAAGCACGACCTTTTTACTCCTTCCTTCCATGTTTATGTATATGATATCATATTTTATACCTTTTATTTTGTGCATCCCCTAACTTTTGTAGATTTAATTGATTTTACTACTTTTGTCTTTTGTACTTCACACTAGCCTTTAAGTGATTCATCTACTAGCTTTACTGCATATTTGCTTTTAGCAATGAAATATTTTCTTTTCATAATTTTCTTAGTTCTAGTTATGGCCTTTTCTTTTCCACTTAGATATCCTTTTAACATTTCTTGCAAGACTGGCTTGGTGGTGGTGAAGTCCTTTGATTTTTGTTTGTCTGAGAAACTCTTTATCTCTCTTTTAATTCTGAATGATAACCTTGCTGTGCAGAGTATTCTTGGTTGTAGGATATTTTCTCCTTTCAGCACTTTGAATATATCATGCCACTCCCTAAAGGCCTACAAAGTTTCTGCTGAAGAATTAGCTGATAGCTTTATGGAGTTTTCCTTGTATGCAACTATTTGCTTTTCTCTTACTGCTTTTAAGACTCTCTCTTCATCTTTAATTTTTGACATTATAATTATTATTGTCTTGGTGTGGACCACCTTGGGTTCATCTTGTTTGAGGCTCTCTGTGTTTCCTGGACCTAGATATCTGTTTTATTCCCTACAGTAGGGAAGTTTTCAGCTATTATTTCTTTTAAAAAGTTTTCTGCCCCTTTCCCTCTCTTTCCTTCTAGGACCCCTATAATGTAAATGTTAGTATGCTCTGTGTTGTCCCAAAGATCCCTTAGCCTATCCTCAATTTTATTTATTTTTGTTGTTGTTGCTCAACTTGGGTGCTTTCCACTACCTGTCTTCCAGATCACTGACCCATTTCCCTGCACTCACTAAATTGCTGTTGATTCCCTCTAGTGCATTTTTCACTTCAGCTATTGTATTCTTCAACTTTTATTGGCTCTTTCTTATATTTTCTATCTCTTTTTTGATGTTCTCACTGAGTTCACGCACTCTTCTCTCAAATCTCGTAAGCATCTTTATGGCCTTGACCTCTTTATCTTACAGATTGTTTATTTCCATTTCAATTAGTTCTTCATGGAGGTTTTGTCTTGTTCTTTCATTTGGGACATATTAAAATATTCCTCTGTCTCCTCATTTTGTTTGACTTTCTGTGTTTCTTTTATGAATTAGGCTGAACAGCTACCTCTTCCAGTTTGAAAGAGTGCCCCTGTGTAGGTTATGTGTGCCTCATGGTTTTTGCTGGCCAGCTGCAACTGGAATGGGTACAGGCCAGGATCCTGGGGCACTCAACACCAAGGTCACCCTCAAAGGACAGGTGGAGCTGAATCAGGGGTGGGCCAGGGGTTCTGAGGCACTCTGCACTGGGGTCACCTTAGTGGGATGATGAGCTGGAGTGGGCAGTTTGGGGGTGGGGCAGCATGTCCCACAGGGCTCTGCACCAGGGCCACCCTGGCAGGATGACTAGAGCTGGAGTTGCCACAGTTGGGGAGGGGTAAGGCAGGGGTCATCCAGGGTACACTGCACAGGGGCTGTCCCAGTAGGATGGCTGAAGCTGGAGTGGGACTCAGTCAGGAGTGTCCCTGAGTACCTCACCCCTGGGCCACTTTGTCAAGATGACTGGAGCTGTAGTAGGTACAGACTGGGGGTGTTCTGGTGTGTACCATGCTGTGGCTGCCTTACTGGGATGGTCAGACCAGGTATGGGATAGGGGCCTGGGCCATCATGGTGGCCCCAGCAAGCCAGCTAGAGCGCCAGGACCCTGCTCTCATATATACTATCAAGGTGGAAGGGAAGCATAAACAATGGCACTCAGCAGTGCCTCCAAATCTAGAGATTTTAGCAGTTATCCCACCATTTGGCAGATGCTCTAGTGTGAGTAATGGATTTCTTTCACTTCTACTTTAGTTGCTCTTGAAAGTGCTGGTGTTTGCTCTACCCCATGTGGTTGACTCTGTGCACAGTCCCCTCACTGATATCCCTTCCTACTGCGGATTAGCATTGGTGGAGGGGTGCCTGTCATTTCTGTGTCTCTGCCTCTCCTACCCTTCTCTATGTGGTCCCTCTATCTTTTTGTTGCACAGAAGCTGTTCAATTGGCCCTTGGTTCTTCTTCAGGAGGAATTGCTGTATATGTAGGTATTCAGTGTGTCTGTGGAAAGAGGTAAGTTCAGGGTCTTCCTACTCCACCATATCGGACCACCTCCACATCAATACTTCTTAAATCAGAATGTCCTGAGCTCACGTTCACATAGTCAGAAGCTAAACAGACATGTTTAATCAAATGTTCCAAAATTACCTTGAGTACAACATGCCCAAATCAGAACTTACTATCTTTCTCTTTAAAATCTGCCTTTTCTTTTGCATACAAACTTTCAGATAATGTCACTTCTATCCACTCAGTCACTGGCCCTTGAGCAGTCTTGATTTTACCTAACCTCTGCTACATCCAAATTGATCAACATGTCTTGCCAGTTCTGTCTCCCAATACGCTCTCTTTCATCTCCTACCCTCTATTCCCAGTGCCTCCATCTTTGTTCAATCCTCATGGTCTCTTACACAGCCTCTCGGCTGCTCTTTCTTCCATCCAAGTTTCCTGCCTTAGCCAACCCCCATCTCTTTCCATATGGACACTAGCTATTTGCAAAAATGGAAATCTCAGTGGGCCATCCCAGTCTACAAATGATAAGATGCAGGCCAACATTTTGTGCATGACTAACTTGCTGACTCCTGCCCCCTTTACTAGGCTCATCTCCAGCAATTTTCCACAAGCACATTCTGCTCTAACTACAAAAAAAAAAAAATCTATTCTTCAAATAACCATATTATTTCATGGCTAGATGTTTTTGCATATGCAGTCTCTTCTCCCAGAAATGTCCTTTCTTCTCACTTTCTGATGTTTTCAGATTCAAGACTAATAAACTACTCTCTGAAACCTCATCTGAGTTCTCCTGTCACAGTAAACGTACAACTATATAGTTAAAACTAAGAGCTTTCTACTAGTGTTTAGGACATTCCATTATAATTTTTATTCCTGTGACTGTCTCTCCCAGAACAGACTGATCTTTGAGGTGAGAGACCCTATTCATTCAACTTTGGACCACCAGAACCTAAATAATAACATGTTCATATTAGGTTCAGCAGACATTTGTGGAAGGAAAGGAGGGAAGGAGAGAAGAAGCAAACAGGCTAGCTTGAGTCTGACACATCTTAGATCTCAAGAATGTGAAACTTAAAAAATTCATGTAAAATGTCAACATAATCCCATAGAGGTTATGTGAAATAAGTGTAAAAGAGTTGTTTTAAAAAACAGTAATCTGCCAAGAGGATTTTTTTTTTCCCAAAGAGAAAGCATAGAGCAGTAGATTTTAAGATTCAGAAGGCTACTTTTAGTAATTTCAAAATGACCAAGGGTACTTCACTGAACCACTGTAGGCATCAATTTCCTCACCTGTAAAAATAACAGGACTGTAAAGTCAGGAACAAAAGAAGTATTCCTATTATTCACATGAATGTTTATTACTCAATAACCATAATTCTTAAATTCTTACTTCAAGCACTGTACTAAGTTGTTTCATAAATCCTTAAAATCATGTAAAATAGATTTCACTTTTTCTATTTTATAGATGACAAAAATGAGGTTAATAGAGACTAAATAATATACCCAAAATCAGATTACTGGTAGGTGGAAAAACTGGGATAGACTCAGGTCTTCACAGCTCTAAGCCCAGACTCATAATCAATGCCAGCTCCATGATTTATATATGGCTTGTGCAGTAGCAGACAAGTTAGAGATGTGGAGAGATGATTGACTAAGAAACACACCATGAACTTTTTTTTGCATAGAATTCACACTGATTACTTAGAAAATGCTTTCTTAATGACTGCTAGAAAATGTATAATCAAATTGATGTCCATGTTAAAGAAAGCATAAGTCTTTGTTATGAATTTTCAAACTACCCTCATTCCATTAATTCCCTACCCTTATTTTTCATTTTGTCCCATCTGTATCTAATTTATGCTATATTGTTAAATTTAATGTATTCACGTAAACTATCTGAAATCTCTTTTTAAGCAAGAAAGCACACAGGTTAATGATAAAGAATTATATGGGCAAACATTCAACTGCAACAGTAATAAAAAAATTAATAAAACAATTAGGTGTAAGTTTTTTACTTAAAGTTTTTTTAAACTTCTGTTTTTTAAATGATAATGCCCAATGTTAATGAGACAGAGATTAAATTACCACACATACACATTACTGATGGTACAATGTATAAATTGGTACAATCCTTTAGAAAAGCAATTTGGCCTTATGCAAACAAAACTACAAAACTATTTAAGCTCAGAAATTTCCTGGGAGTTATCTGTAACTACTTCCTCAAAACATGGGAGCATTCAAATCTAAAATATGAGAAAAATTATACACAGAAATATATTTATTATATTATTATTTATAATAGTAGAACTATCAAAAGGAAACTAAATGTCCAACAGGAAAATGGTTAAGTAAAACAGGGCATACCCACTAAGGGAGATGTTTCACTATGTAATACTTCTACTCTGATTTTTGGTCCATATGGATTATTTAGTCAAAGTTCTAAATAAATATTTTAAAAGAAAATAATGATAGCATACTTACAACTTCATAAGGGATATGCATTAAAAAGTGAGAAGGAAATACTCCAAAATGTTTTTAGAAATGTTTCTCTGAACTATATATTGTTTTGCACATTCCAATTTTTGGTAACATGACAGTATGATATTTATAAACTTTTAGACTATTTAAGATTCTAGTTTAAAAATTATTAAGGAAAACTTCATGGGCTTGCATTAAGTGACCTTTAAGGTCCTAAACTCTGAAGTTTTATAATTCTGTGAATAATTTCAGGAGAGAAAAAATGGGGGGGAAGACATTGAAGAAATCAATGCAGCTGCATAGAAAAATCTACTGAATTTCAATGAAAAATAATAAATGTCATGTTTAAAAAAATCCATAACAAGGTAAAAATTTCCTTAATCTGAACAAGATAAATTTCAATAACCCTTCAAACACACTGAAATTAAGTGTTAATAATACTTCAGCAATGTAACTGCAAAATATTTTTTAAGCTGCTGGAAATAATGAGTTATTATCAGAAAAGGAACTCAACCTTTCTCAGTGTATTTAATTTTCATAACATTCTCATAAAGTATTATATTCTATTCTGAGAGTAACATGGATTACATGCTTACCTCCCTTCAGAGCTCTGCAAAAAGAATAATCATCATTAGCTCCTCGGCAAATAACTTCTTTGCGCACTGGAAAATCCACGGAGTTAGCAGATAAATAGATATTGAAATATAATTTTTTTATGTCTCTTCCTTAAAAAGAAAAGAATTCCATTAGCCCCACAAACACAAGATTCTTTTATAAACAAAATTAGCATTTATTGTATACTTAAAAAATGCCCTGTACTTTCCTACATTATTTCACTTAATCATCACAGCTACTTATAGTATGGATATTGTTATCTTAGTTTTAGATGAGAAAACTGAGAAGAACAAATCATAGGGTCTGTTTCAAACAGCAGTCCCATGGCCCACTCCACAGACTTTAACCTGAACCTCTCCAAAAGCAGAAATGCAGGAATGTTTGCAAAAGTTGAAGAGCTGCTTTCACATGGAATTCCTTGAAACACGGGCACATGATAATAACTGCAGTGGTTTCAATGACAATGCAGTACAAGGGGCCTTCTTCCATTTCTGCATGAAACACAGAATGATTCCAGTCTTAAGTGACTCCAAAAAAGGAAATGCTGCTTTGACATCTCAGTGGTTTATATCTTGAGAACTTTCTTGCCCTTGGTCATTACTGTGGTCATATTAGGCACGTGAATAATGGTCAAAGTGAGGTACCATTTGTATGGTTCAGCAGGATGGGGTTATCAATGTGGGTGTTGGAGTGAGAGACAAGAAACATAGTGGCTGTCACAGGGCAACAAAGATTATTCTTTAGCTCACCTAAGACCATTCCAGGTACTTCCAGATTAATTTTGAAGGAGGCTTATGGCCCAGCTTTATTTATTTGCCAATAGGTTAACAGCATACAAATAATTTACTAGCACAGCTATAAAGTCTTAAAACAAATCATTTTTATTCCCAACCTATTTCTGGTACAAGTTTATACTTATAGCTCTTATTGAATTTAAATAGAGATAGAGCTTTAATATTAAGATTGATTTCTATGAATGTAGCCCTACACTTTATACAGATATTCTAATACTCTAGAGAAACTCATATAATTGTGAAGCACTATAAAAAATATGACTGAGTAATTCTTTTGTTACTGAATTACTATATAGTTGACCCTTGAAAAACACAGGGTGTGAGCAGCACAGGTCTACTTACATGTAGATTTTTTTCAATAAATATATTGGAAAATTTTTTGGAGATTTGTGACAATTTGAAAAAAGATTTATTTTCTCTAGCTTACTTTATTGTAAGAATACAGTATATAATACATATACAGAATATGTGTTAGTTTGCTGTTTATGTTATCAGTAAGGCTTCTAGGTAATAGTAGGCTATCAATAGTTTTTGGGAAGTCAAAATTATATGTGGATTTTCAACTGTGTATGGTTGGTGACCCTAGCCCCCACATCAGTCAAGGGTCAACTGTTATGTTATATAAATGTCATATTTAGTGAATGGTTAAGGTATTTGTGGTGACAGTGGTACCCAAACCTCCCTTCCAAAGAACCAGCCTGGAGAGGATGATTGGCAGACAGCCTTCAGCTGTTGCAACTTCAGATCCATCCCAGCACTCATTCAGGAGCCAAAATCTCACAGACTACTCCTATTATGACTAAACTGCAAGAACACTGGAGCAAGCCTACTCCCTCCTGTCATTTAAACACTTATGACAGGCCATCTTTGCTCTCAAGCTCTCCATTAACCTAGCTGAAAGTATCTTGGGAGGCATTTACCAAATTGCCTTGGAATTCTCCTTCCTTCCTTCCCTCTCTCATTTTAAAGGGATTAAGCCTTCACCTCAATGTGAATTCTCTACTTCTCTATTCTGGGTTTCTTTTCCCTCTGTTGCTCACAGCATTTCCCCCAATAAATCTCTTGTATGTCTACTTCCTTCTTGGTATCTGTCTTTCAGAGAACCCTAAGTGATAACTGTATTGCATTATTCCTTGGGCTCTGAAGGATATAATCTGCTTTCTGTGTGTAAGGGCAAGGGGTTCACTTGAAAATGAGGTAATTCATTATGTAAATAATCACTCCTGCCAAACATCTAGGGCAAAAGCACACCACATAGACTGGAAAGAAAAATTTGAGAAAAGGGGAATAAATTGTAGAGTCTTAACCTGACAAAAATTTAGATTGTTTCTTTTACTCTTGGCAATTCACAGTACCTACCACAATGCTTGAAATATACTATGCATTTACTCAGTATTTTTTAATGAATAAAAAGTGAATACAGAAAAAAGTGTCAAAATATACATTGAACAATTAGATTCAGGAAAATGAAAACAGAAGTCTACTTATTGTCCATCATTTCTGGGTTCTCAGATACCTTTTATCTTAAAACTGGAGAACTAAAATCAAAGGTGGAAATGTTTCTTTAAGCTTATTTATGTGAAAGTACTTTGTAAAGTACAAGCTTCAAATATAATGTAAATGATGATAGAGATAATGAAAACAATAAAGACAATGATGACGATTAGAACGGAAGTTTCCTGGAATCCTAGGGCTTACAGGAAACAAAACTGACTGGTAGGAGAGAATGAGAGTTTTGTGTGTTTTCACAGACATTCAGATCCAGCCCAGTGCTACCACTGTTGCCCAATTTAGTTTTAATAAGTTGATGACAAGTAAAATCATAGAAAGGAAAAATGAGATACAACACAAACAAAAACGTTTTGCCTTCTTTCATGTTATCATCATCATATTTTTTTCTAGAAAGCTCATCTTTAGAAAAAAGAGTCCTGGCTTGCTTTTACACAGATCTTTGACTAGCAGAAACTCAACTTTACTTATCAGCTGGATAGATAATGGGTGACAAAGGATATGCCTATTAGATTGTTAGAAGTCTCAAGTTATTTCCATTTTTACTCCCATACCATTATGTAACCTCTTCCCCATGAGTGTGAGCTAGCCTAGTGACTTCCTTCTAACAAATAGAATAAGGAAGGTGATAGAGTGACACTTCCATGATTAGGCTGTATAAGATTGTTAGCTGACTGTCTTCCTTGCTTACTTTGTTAAAGCAGGAAGCCACATTGAAAAGGCCCATATGGCATGAAACAGAGAGCTGGCCAACAGCCACATAGGAAATGAATACTGTCAATAATCACATGAGCTTAGAAGTGGATCATTCCCTAGGTCCCTACTTGAGCTTTAAAATAGACCCCAGTCCTAGACAAACACCTTGATTACAACCTTGTGGAAATTCTGGAAGCAGACACAGCTAAGCCATACATAAAGAGTATCAGATGATATATGTGCACTGTTTTAAGCCACTAAGATTGTGGTATTTGTTTCATAGCAATAGAAAATATGTGACACATTTAGACCACAATCATTTATCATTCATGTTTCTTGAACCCATTCAATTGATCTACAAAAACAAAACTTTGGACTTACTTGGAATGTAGAAAAGATGCAAATATCCTTTACTTTTCTTCAGTGTTATACAGGGTTCAACATTTATTGAAATAGGGAATTCCATTTTATCTAAATGGAATAGAGATGTCAATAAATTATTATAAATCATTTCCAATAAGTATTCTGAATATCAGCCCCCAAAAGATTCCTTTATATTAAAATTGTATAATAAGAAAAACTGAGAGTGTTTAAAACATCTCCCTCCCCACCACCCACCTAGGAACTACCCAGACCATGCCCCTCTGCCACTAGCTGTGCCTCCAACCAGCCAGCCAAACTGCCAGACACACACAGTCACAGTCTACCCAGGGGTCATCACTATACAAGGCCACAACCTCAAACTGGGAAAGGTAGCCCTTTTGCCTAACTCATAGAAAAAAACACAGAAAGTCAAACAAAATAAGGAAACAAAGGAATATGCTTGAAACAAAGGAACATGGTAAATCTTCAGAAAGAAGATTCAAACAAGACAGAGTTAAGCAATCTACCTTATAAAGCTCAAAGTAAAAGTTATAAAGATCCTCAACACACTTGAGAGAATGGAGAAATTCAGGGAGACCTTCAATGAAGAGACAGAAAATATAAAAAGAACCAATCAGAGATGAATAATACGGTAAATGAAATGAAAAACATACTATAGGGAATCAAGAACAGATTAGAGGATGCAGAAGAACAGATCAGTGATTTGGAAGACAGAGTAATGGAAAATACTCAAGCTGAACATCAGAAAGAAAAAGAATAAAAAGAAATGAGGATAGGTTAAGGGACCTCTAGGACAACATTCTGTGTCTTAACATTTGCATTATATGAGTCCCAGAAGGAGACAAGAGAAAAGTGAGTGGAAAATTTCTTTGAAGAAATTATAGCTGAAACCTTTCCTAACCTGGGGAAGGAAACAGACATCCTGGTCCAGGAAGCACAGAGAGCCCCAAACAAGATGAACCCAAGGAGGTCCACACCAAGATCATAGTAATTAAAATATCAAAAATCAAAGATAAGAAGACAATCTTAAAAGCAGCAAGAGAAAAATCAAATGGTTACATAAAGGGAGACTCCATAAGGCTATAAACTGATTTTTCAGCAGAAATTTTGCAAGCCAGAAAAGAGTGGCATAGATTCAAACTGCTGAAGGGAAAAAACAAAAACAAAAAAAACCTACAACCAAGAATACGCTACTCAACAAGATTATCACTCTCGATTAAAGGAGAGATAAAGAGCTTCTCAGATACACGTAAGTTAAAGAGCTCACTACCACTAAACCAGCTTTGCAAGAAATATTAATGGGACTTCTTTAAGAGGAAAATAAAAGGCCACAACTAGAGGTAAGAAATTATGAAAAGGAAATTATGAAAAGGAAAATTCCACTAGTAAAAGCAAACATAGTGAAGTAGTGAAGATAGTAGATTAATCACTTAACAGCTAGTTTGAAGTTCAAAAGACAAAAGTATAAAATCAATTACTTCTGAGAATTAGTTGTTAATCATTAAATAAAAAGGTATAAAAGAAGACACCATAGACATAAAACATAGAAGGGGGGAGTAAAAACTTAGTGCTTTTAGATGTTTGAACTTAGGTGACCATCAACTTAACAAAACCCAAAAATTTATAATAGATACACAAAAAATAAAGATAGAGGAATCCAACAATAACACTAAAGACAGCCATCACATACAAGGGAAGAGAGCAAGAGAAGAAAACAGGACCAGAAAATAATGACAAAAAAAACACAGAAAACATTTAACAAAATGGCAATAAGTGCATACTTATGAAAAATTACATTAAATGAAAATGGACTAAATTATCCAATAAAAAGACATAGAGTAACTAAATGAATTAAAAAAACAACAACACCTATCTATATGCTGTCTACAAGAGACTCAGTTCAGACCCAAAGACACAAACAGACTGAAACTGAAGGATGGGAAAACATACCATGCAAATAGAAGTGAAAAACAAGCTGGAATAGCAGTACTTATATCACACAAAATAGACATTTGAACAAAAACTGTAACAAGAGACAAAAAAGGACCTTACATAATGAGTTAGGACTCAATGCAGCAAGAAGATTTAACAATCATAAATATCTACACACCAAGTAAAGGAGTACCTAACTATATAAAGCAAATATTGATGGGCATAAAGAAAAAAATTGACAGTATTGAAATACTTACTATGGGACATTAACTCCTCACTTACATCAATGGATAGATCATCGAGAAAGAAAATCAGCAAGGAAACAGTGGCTCTGAAGGAGACACATTAGACCAAATGGGTTTAACAGATATATATAGAACATTACATCCAAAAAGAGCAAGATACACAACCTTTTCAAGTACACATAGAATGTTCTCCACATGTTAGGCCACAAAAAAAGCCTTATTAAATTTAAGAAGATTAAAATCATACCAAGCATGTTTTCCTACCACAACAGAATAAAACCGGAAATCAATTAGAAGATAAAAACTGGAAAAGCACAAACACATGGAAGCTAAACAGCATCCTACTAAACAACCAATAGATCAACCAAGCAATCAAAGGGGAAGTAAAAAAAACACTTGGAGAATAATGAAAATAGAAACACAACAGTTCAAATATTTGAGACATAGCAAAAGCAGTTTATAAAAAGGAAGTCTATAGTGATAAAGGCCTCAAGAAATGAGAAAAGTCTCAAGTGAACAATCTAATACTATACCTAGACAAACTAAAATAGAAGAGCAAACAAAGCCTAAGGTTATTAAAATGAAGGAAATAAATAAGATCAGAGTGGAAATAAATGAAATACAAACCAAAAAAAATAAAAAAACTAAAAATAAATAAAAAACTTAATGAAACTAAGAACTGACTCTTTGAAAAGACTTTTAAAAATTGATAAACCTTTAGGAGACAGAGAAATAAGTGAAGGGGATAAAGAGGCATGAAAATCCAGTTATAAAATAAATTAGTCACAGGATAAAACTGCAGCATAAGAAATAGAGTCAATAATATTGTAATATCTTGTATGTTGACAAATGGCAACCACACTAATCATGTATATACATGTATATACACAGTAATGTATATAATTGTCAAATCACTATGATGTATACATGAAACCAACATAATATTGTGTATCAACTATATTTCAATTTAAAAAAATATCCCTCCCCAGATGAAGACACCAGCAAGAATTCAGAGTAGGAAGTCCAAGACCTTCCTTCCCCCAACAAACATACCAACTCACCAACAATTTACAGGCAAATTACTTTGTGAAAAATCAGAAACAAATTGAAATTTCCTGTAACCCAGGAAAATGCAAAGCCAGACTCACTTAAGTTGGTAGGGAGATTCAGGACACCTTCTGAAGACCAGAGACCCTGCACCTGGCACAGCACAATCAGAAAAAGACCCCCTAGACCCCATCTTTGATTCATGTATCCTGAGCCTCAAATTTTCCAATGGAGACTCCCAAAAGACTGAAGAAATAGAAAGGCTAAACAGACCTATAACTAATATGGAGATTGAATAAGTAATCAAAAATCTCAACAAAGAAAAATTCAGGACCAAATGGCTTCATGGGTGAATTTTACCAAACATTTCAATAAGAATTAACACACTAATGCTTCTCAAACTCTCCTGAAAACTGAAGGGGAAGGAGTATTCCCAAACTTCTTTTATGAGCTTAGCATTACCCTGATACCAAAGCTAGACAAAGACACCACAGGAAAAGAAAACTACAGGGCAATATCCATGGTAAATATAGATGTAAAAATCCTCAACAAAATACCAGCAAACTGAATTCAATAACACATTAAAAAGGATCATAAACCATGACCAGTGGGATTTATCCCTTGGATGCAAGCAAGCTTCAACACATAAAAATCAGTTAACATAATATACCACATTAATAGACGGAAAGATAAAAATCATATGATCAACTCAATAGATACAGAAAAATCGTTTGACAAAATTCAACACCCCTCCATGATTAAAAACTCTCAATAAACTAGAATTAGAGGAAATGGCCTCCACATAATAAAGGTTGTATATGAAAAGTTTTAGCTTACATTATACTAAATGGTGAAAAAGTGAAAGAGTTTCCTCTAAGATCAGCAACAGGCAAGGAACATTTACTCTCAACACAGTACTGGAAGTAGTGAAGTGAAGACAGATTAATCAGACCAGAAAAATAAATAAAAGGCATCCAAGTCAGAAAGGAAGAAGTAAAATTTTCCATTTGCAGATGACATGATATTATATATATGGAAACTAAACACTCCCCCAAAAAAACTGTTCAGTCTAATCAAGACATCCAGGAAAATTGCAGGATACAAAATCAACATGCAAGAATCGGTCATATTTCTATATACTAACAATGAACTATCTGAAAGGAAATTAGGAAAACAATCTGATTTACAATGGCATCAGAAAAAAACAATCTAGGATTAAACTTAATTAAGGAGGTGAAAGACTTATATACTGAAAACTACAAAACATTGATGAATGAAATTAAACAAGATACAAACAAATGTAAAGACATCCTGTGATCACTGATTGGAAGACTTTACTTAAATGTTCATATTACCCAAAGCAATCTACAGTTTTGATGTAGTCCCTATCAAAATCTCAATGGCATTTTTTTAGAAATAAAAAAGTCTCTAAAATTTATATGGCACACAAAAGACCACAAATAACCAAATTAATCTCGAGAAAGAGGAACAAATCTGGAAGCATCATACTTCCTGATTTCAAACTATAATACAAAGCTACAGAAATAAAAGAAAGTGTGAAACTGGCATAAAAACAGACATATAAACCAACGGAACTGAACAGAGAGCCCAAAAATAATTCCATGCATAAATTGTCAGTTGATCTTTGACAGGACGCCAGAAATGCACCATTGGGAAAGGATATTATCCTCAACAAATGGTGCTGGGGAAACTGAATATTCACATGCAAGAGACTGAAACTTGGCTCCTATAACACAAAAATTATTCCAAAATGGATTAAAGACTTAAACAGAAGATTCAAAACTGTTAAAATACTAAAAGAAAACGTAGGGTAAAAACTTCCAGACATTGGTCTTGACAATGATTTCATGAGTATGTCACCAAAACACAGGCAGCAAAAACATGAAGAAGTGGGACATATCAAACTAAAAAGCTTCTGCACAACAAAGAAAACAATCAACAAAGTAAAAAGGTAACCTATGGAATGGGAGAAAAATAACTGCAAATCATATATCTGATGAACAGTTGATCTCCAAAATGAAAAAAGGAATTCCAAAAACGCTTCCTACAGCATGGGAGAATATATTCATAAATGATTCATCTCATAAGGGGTTAACATCCAAAATTTATAAAGAACTCAGATGCCACAATACCCAAAAAACAAATAACCCAATTAAAAAATGGGCAGAGGACATGAACAAACATTTCTCCAAAGAAGAAATATAGATGGTCAGCAGGCACATGAAAAGATGTTCCGCACTGCTAATCATCAGGGAAATGCAAATCAAAACCACAGTGAGATATCACTTCACACCAGTTAGAATGTCCACTATCCAAAAGACAGTAACAAGTGTTGACGAGGATGTGGAGAAATTCGAACCCTCCTACACAATTGGTGGAAATGTGAATTGGTGCACCCACTAGGGAAAGCAGTAAGGAGGTTACTCAAAAAATTAAAATAAAACTACCATATGATCCAACAATTCTACTTCTAGGTATTTATCCAAAAGAACTGAAGTCAGCATCTTGAAAAGATCTTAACATTCCCATGGTCATTGCAGCACTATTCACAATAGCCAAGATGTGGAAAAACCTACTGTCCATCAGTTGAGGAACAGATAAAGAGTATGGGGGATATACATTCAGCCTAAAATTTAAAAAAAGGAAGGAAATTCTGCAATGTGTTACAACATGGATGAATCTTGAGGACATTATGCTAAAGGAAATAAAACAACTTATATAAGGGCAAATACTGTATGATTCCACTTACATGAGGTAGTCAAATTCACAGAATCAGAGTGGAATGGTGGCTGCCAGGGGCTGGGGTGAAGGTGAAATAGGGACTTTCTAATCAAGTAAATGGGCAGAAAGCTTCAATCAAGCCAGATGAATAAACTCTGGAGCTCTGCTGCATGATATTGTGCCTATAGTCAACAATAATATATTGTAAGCTTAAAAATTAAAGAGGGGAGACCTAGTGTAAAGTGCTCTTACCATAGTAAAATGGGAAATACTGTACAAATACAAAAAAGAAGTCTCTCCATAATGTAAACAGATTTACATTATGTTTTGAAGCCTTTACATTATTAAGGTGCAGCTTGAAGTTATTAAAGTATTTAAACTGCAAAAGAAAAAGAAATCCCACAAACATATTTTCATAAAATTATTTGTTCCAGGGGACGGAGCCAGGATGGCGGCGTGAGTAGAGCAGTGGAAATCTCCTCCCAAAAACACATAGATCTATGAAAATATAACAAAGAAAACTCTTCCTAAAATAGAGACCAGAGGACACAGGACAACATCCAGACCACATCCACACCTGCAAGAACCCAGCGCCTTGCGAAGGGGGAGAGGAAGGCCACAAACCAACAAGAAGGGAAGCTCTTCCAGCGGTCACTCGTACCAGCTCTGCAAACTATCTCTATCACCATGAAAAGGCAAAACTACAGGCAGACAAAGATCACAGAGACAACACCTGAGAAGGAGACAGACCTAACCAGTCCTACTGAAAAAGAATTCAAAATAAAAATCATGAACATGCTGACAGAGATGCAGAGAAAAATGCAAGAGAAATGGGACGAAATCCGGAGGGAGATCACAGATGTCAGGAAGGAGATCACAGAAGTGAAACAATCCCTGGAAGGATTTATAAGCAGAATGGATAAGATGCAAGAGGCCATTGAAGGAATAGAAGCCAGAGAACAGGAACGTATACAAGCTGACATAGAGAGAGATAAAAGGATCTCCAGGAATGAAACAACACTAAGAGAACTATGTGACCAATCCAAAAGGAATAATATTCATATTAGAGGGGTACCAGAAGAAGAAGAAAGAAGAAAAGGGATAGAAAGTCTCTTTGAAGAAATAATTGCTGAAAACTTCCCCAAACTGGGGGAGGAAATAATCGAACAGACCATGGAATTACACAGAACCCCCAACAGAAAGGATCCAAGGAGGACAACACCAAGACACATAGTAATTAAAATGGCAAGGATCAAGGACAAGGAAAGAGTTTTAAAGGCAGCTAGAGAGAAAAAGGTCACCTATAAAGGAAAACCCATCAGGCTAACATCAGACTTCTCAACAGAAACCCTACAGGCCAGAAGAGAATGGCATGATATACTTAATGCAATGAAACAGAAGGGCCTTGAACCAAGGATACTGTATACAGCACAACTATCATTTAAATATGATGGCGGGATTAAACAATTCCCAGACAAGCAAAAGCTGAGGGAATTTGCTTCCCACAAACCACCTCTACAGGGCATCCTACAGGGACTGCTCTAGATGGGAGCACTCCTAAAAAGAGCACAGAACAAAACACACAACATATGAAGAATGGAAGAGGAGGAATAAGAAGGGAGAGAAGAAAAGAATCTCCACACAGTGTATATAACAGCTCAATAAGCGAGCTAAGTTAGGCAGTAAGATACTAAAGAAGCTAACCTTGAACCTTTGGTAACCACGAATCTAAAGCCTGAAATGGCAATAAGTACATATCTCTCAATAGTCACCCTAAATGTAAATGGACTTAATGCACCAATCAAAAGACATAGAGTAATAGAATGGATAAAAAAGCAAGACCCATCTATATGCTGCTTACAAGAAACTCACCTTAAACCCAAAGACAAGCACAGACTAAAAGTCAAGGGATGGAAAAACATATTTCAGGCAAACAACAGTGAGAAGAAAGCAGGGGTTGCAGTACTAGTATCATACAAAATAGACTTCAAAACAAAGAAAGTAACAAGAGATAAAGAAGGACACTACATAATGATAAAGGGCTCAGTCCAACAAGAGGATATAACCATTCTAAATATATATGCACCCAATACAGGAGCACCAGCATATGTGAAACAAATACTAACAGAACTAAAGAGGGAAATAGACTGCAATGCATTCATTTTAGGAGACTTCAACACACCACTAACCCCAAAGGATAGATCCACTGGGCAGAAAATAAGTAAGGACACACAGGCACTGAACAACACACCAGAACAGATGGACCTAATAGACATCTATAGAACTCTACATCCAAAAACAACAGGATATACATTCTTCTCAACATGGAACATTCTCCAGAATAGACCACATACTAGCTCACAAAAAGAGCCTCAGTAAATTCCAAAATATTGAAATTCTACCAACCAATTTTTCAGACAACAAAGGTATAAAACTAGAAATAAATTCTACAAAGAAAACAAAAAGGCTCACAAACACATGGAGGCTTAACAACATGCTAATAAAAAATCAATGGATCAATGAACAAATCAAAATAGAGATCAAGGAATATATAGAAACAAATGACAACAACAACACTAAGCCCCAACTTCTGTGGGACGCAGCGAAAGCAGTCTTAAGAGGAAAGTA
The DNA here is from genome assembly GCF_040802235.1 of Manis javanica. NCBI lineage: Eukaryota > Metazoa > Chordata > Mammalia > Pholidota > Manidae > Manis > Manis javanica. The sequence continues at coordinate 161,548,046 of NC_133157.1, read as the reverse complement.
TATAGCGATCCAGGCACACTTGAAGAAGGAAGAACAATCCCAAATGAATAGTCTAACATCACAATTATCGAAACTGGAAAAAGAAGAACAAATGAGGCCTAAAGTCAGCAGAAGGAGGGACATAATAAAGATCAGAGAAGAAATAAACAAAATTGAGAAGAATAAAACAATAGCAAAAATCAACGAAACCAAGAGCTGGTTCTTTGAGAAAATAAACAAAATAGATAAGCCTCTAGCCAAACTTATTAAGAGAAAAAGAGAATCAACACAAATCAACATAATCAGAAATGAGAATGGAAAAATCACGACAGACTCCACAGAAATACAAAGAATTATTAAAGACTACTATGAAAACCTATATGCCAACAAGCTGGAAAACCTAGAAGAAATGGACAACTCCCTAGAAAAATACAACCTCCCAAGACTGACCAAGGAAGAAACACAAAAGCTAAACAAACCAATTACGAGCAAAGAAATTGAAACGGTAATAAAAAAACTACCCAAGAACAAAACCCCGGGGCCGGACGGATTTACCTCGGAATTTTATCAGACACACAGAGAAGACATAATACCCATTCTCCTTAAAGTGTTCCACAAAATAGAAGAAGAGGGAATACTCCCAAACTCATTCTATGAAGCCAACATCACCCTAATACCAAAACCAGGCAAAGACCCCACCAAAAAAGAAAATTACAGACCAATATCCCTGATGAATGTAGATGCAAAAATACTCAATAAAATATTAGCAAACAGAATTCAACAGCATATCAAAAGGATCATACACCGTGACCAAGTGGGATTCATCCCAGGGATGCAATGATGGTACAACATTCGAAAATTCATCAACATCATACACCACATCAACAAAAAGAAAGACAAAAAACCACATGATCATCTCCATAGATGCTGAAAAAGCATTTGACAAAATTCAACATCCATTCATGATAAAAACTCTCAGCAAAATGGGAATAGAGGGCAAGTACCTCAACATAATAAAGGCCATATATGATAAACCCACAAACAGCATTATACTGAACAGCGAGAAGCTGAAAGCATTTCCTCTGAGATCGGGAACCAGACAGGGATGCCCACTCTCCCCACTGTTATTTAACATAGTACTGGAGGTCCTAGCCACGGCAATCAGACAAAACAAAGAAATACAAGGAATCCAGATTGGTAAAGAAGAAGTTAAACTGTCACTATTTGCAGATGATATGATACTGTACATAAAAAACCCTAAAGACTCCACTCCAAAACTACTAGAACTGATATCGGAATACAGCAAAGTTGCAGGATACAAAATCAACACACAGAAATCTGTAGCTTTCCTATACACTAATAATGAATCAATAGAAAGAGAAATCAGGAAAACAATTCCATTCACCATTGCATCAAAAAGAATAAAATACCTAGGAATAAACTTAACCAAAGAAGTGAAAGACTTATACTCTGAAAACTACAAGTTACTCTTAAGAGAAATTAAAGGGGACACTAATAAATGGAAACTCATCCCATGCTCATGGCTAGGAAGAATTAATATCATCAAAATGGCCATCCTGCCCAAAGCAATACACAGATTTGATGCAATCCCTATCAAATTACCAGCAACATTCTTCAATAAATTGGAACAAATAATTCAAAAATTCATATGGAAACACCAAAGACCCCTAATAGCCAAAGCAATCCTGAAAAAGAAGAATAAAGTAGGGGGGAATATCACTCCCCAACTTCAAGTTCTACTACAAAGCCACAGTAATCAAGACAATTTGGTACTGGCACAAGAACAGAGCCACAGACCAGCGGAACAGAATAGAGACTCCAGACATTAACCCAAACATATATGGTCAATTGATATATGATAAATGATCCATGGACATACAATGGGGAAATGACAGTCTCTTCAACAGATGGTGCTGGCAAAACTGTACAGCTACATGTAGGAGAATGAAACTGGACCATTGTCTAACCCCATATACAAAGGTAAACTCAAAATGGACCAAAGACCTGAATGTAAGTCATGAAACCATTAAACTCTTGGAAAAAAACATAGGCAAAAACCTCTTAGACATAAACATGAGTGACCTCTTCTTGAACATATCTCCCTGGGCAAGGAAAACAACAGCAAAAATGAGCAAGTGGGACTACATTAAGCTGAAAAGCTTCTGTACAGCAAAAGACACCATCAATAGAACAAAAAGGAACCCTACAGTATGGGAGAATATATTTGAAAATGACTGATTCGATAAAGGCTTGACATCCAGAATATATAAAGAGCTCACACACCTCAACAAACAAAAAACAAATAACCAATTAAAAAATGGGCAGAGGAACTGAACAGACAGTTCTCTAAAAAAGAAATACAGATGGTCAACAGACACATGAAAAGATGCTCCACATCGCTAATTATCAGAGAAATGCAAATTAAAACTACAATGAGGTATCACCTCACACCAGTAAGGATAGCTGCCATCCAAAAGACAAACAACAAATGTTGGCGAGGTTGTGGAGAAAGGGGAACCCTCCTACACTGCTGGTGAGAATGTAAATTAGTTCAACCATTGTGGAAAGCAGTATGGAGGTTCATCAAAATGCTCAAAACAGACCTACCATTTGACCCAGGAATTCCACTCCTAGGAATTTACCCTGAGAACGCAGCAATCAAGTTTGAGAAAGACAGATGCACTCCTGTTTATCGCAGCACTATTTACGATAGCCAAGAATTGGAAGCAACCTAAATGTCCATCGGTAGATGAATGGATAAAGAAGATGTGGTACATATACACAATGGAATACTACTCAGCTATAAGAAGTGGAAAAATCCAACCATTTGCAGCAACATGGATGGAGCTGGAGAGTATTATGCTCAGTGAAATAAGCCAAGCGGAGAAAGAAATACCAAATGATTTCACTCATCTGAGGAGTATAAGAACAAAGGAAAAACTGAAGGAACAAAACAGCAGCGGAATTACAGAACCCAAAAATGGACTAACAGGTACCAAAGGGAAAGGAACTGGGGAGGATGGGTGGGCAGGGAGGGATAAGGGGGGGAAGAAGAAGAGGGGTATTAAGATTAGCATGCATGGGGGGGAGGGAGAAAGGGGAGGGTGGGCTGTACAACACAGAGAGAACAAGTAGCGATTCTACAACATTTTGCTAAGCTGATGAACAGTAACCGTAATGTGGTTGTTAGGGGGGACCTGATATAGGGGAGAGCATAGTAAACATAGTATTCTTCATGTAAGTGTAGATTAAAGATTAAAAAAAAAAAAAGAGAGAAAGAAAGAAAAGGGGGATTACTCCTTGATAGGATAAAACTATTGGTAAATCAAAGATCAACGCATGCTTTAAATATTCTTAATGTTGATCACTTAAAGGGTGTCAGATGATCAGCTATGGAGGTACTCTTTTCTGATAATATTCCTTTCTCTTAAAAAAAAAAAAAGCAGTTACTGTGTGCTGACCTCCAAAGAGTTCTGCACAGTGGTATAGAGGGCATGTCAAAGTGTGGGCAAAGGGTCTGTTTGTTTCTATGCAGAAGATCAAGGCCTAGCTTGGATACCCAGAAAATGAACTAAGATACGATATGAGGAGGAGCTTCCGGCATCAGCACTCTCTGGAGGACTTGTGCCAGGGGGATGATCATCAAAAAGCCTCCACAGGGATCTGGGCGATGCTGCGGTTGTGGCTGCATCCACCCCAGCGTTTCCTGGACTTGCCATTGGAATGGGGAGGGAGATGTCTAGGCTGGCATGTGCATACAGTGAGACAACGAATTTGGCAGGATCTGTACTGTTGGAACTCAACCAGGAGTTGGGAGGGGCGCAAGTTGTACCACTCCAAAATCTTATGACTATAGACTATCTACGGTTAAAAGAACATATGGGATGTGAACAGATCCCAGAAATGGGCTGCTTTAATTTGTCTGATTTCTCTCAGACTGCTCAAGTACAGTTGGACAATATCCATCATATCATAGACAAATTTTCACAAATGCCTAGGGTGCCTAAATGGTTTTCTTGGCTCCACTGGAGATGGATGGTAATTATAGATTTGCTTTGTTTATGTCACCGTATTCCTATTATGTTAATATGTGAGCGCAAATTAGTTGGTAGTTTAAAACCTATACATGCTTAAGGTACTCTACAAGAAGATATGTCAAAGAAATAATCAATCCTCCCATGTTTTCTTCCATATGCTACCTCTATAGCTTTCCTTCTTCCTTCCTAATTACAACCCTTAAATAGAATTCGTGCCTCATATCGAATTTACCGAGTATCATAATTCCTCCAGGTGGTAAAGATACCTCGAGACAAGTGCTAGGCATAGAAGCCACAGTGCATAAATCTGCAAAGAAGTAAAAAGCTAACCTTTTCAAACAATATGGCTTCTCTTTCACTTACCAACTTTACATTTCCCTGTATGACCCCAGAAGATGACCAGTTAGCCAGAGACGGGTAAGATTCCTCAAGGGAGGAACAACCTAAGACAGGCACAGTCACAGGGGGGCCATCAGGTGAGAAATTGGGGATCAACAGAGGTGAGGCTCAGAACCTCACCCCCCCTTTTTTGAGAGAAATCTTCTGCAGCCGTGGATGTTTTGCTGCCCTTGTCTAGCTTGGATTAACACATAGTCTACAGGCACACACCTGATCATCTACATTTGCTCTCTTACAACACTAAACTATGTTTTCTACCTTTATCTTGCATCTACCTACCACTTCAGCATTTTATTAAAAATAAAAATAATAATAATAATAAAGGGAGAAATGTGGGATCAACATATAAATCAAGTATAAAAATCAAACAAATATTCATATTTGACCTGATTGTTTATAGTTCATAATGCGTGATCAAAACCAAAAGTTTCTGTCATGAATGCCCTTGTACTGTTCACCATGTAAGAATTTATTCACTATGTAAGAATTCGTTCACCATGTAAGAACTTGTTCGTTATGCTTCAGAAGATTGGAGACTGACGAGAATTAGGCTTGAGATGGATTAATGATTGTACATTGAGCATTGACCCCCCTATACAGAATTTTATTGTTGTTAACAACCATTTGATCAATAAATATGAGAGATGCCCTCTCAAAAAAAAAATTATTTGTTCCATATTGGGACATTTTTACCTGTTCTTTTCTACATTGCTCTCCTTTTATCCACTCTCCTCACTTTTCTGTATGTTCCAATGGTTCAAAATAGAAAATGTACATCAAGTACTTACAGATCTAGAAAATGCTAAATGAGTGAACAAATGAATGCTCAAGTTAATGAACAATCTTCCTAAAGGCATTTCACGAAGGGTGCAGAAGAGTTCATAAAAGAAAGAGGGATAGAGACTATACCAGGTTTGTTCTGATTTGCTCCCATATGATCCCTTAAGATTAATGTTAATGTCTCTCATTCAATGAATTGGATTTATCTACAATAAAATTCTCACAGAATGAGTTAAATTAAGAGTCATTTCACCTAATCATGGATTTTGCAAATTTTTGACCAAAAGATGTTCATCCTTGCATAATTTATGACCAAAGAAAAAAATGTCCAATTTGCAACAACATGGGTAGACCTTGAAGACATTATTTCAAGTGAAGGAAATCAGAGGAAAACAAATACTGTATGTTCTCACTTATATGTGGAATTTAAAAGAAAATTTAAAAAACTGAACTCACAAATATAGAGAACAGATTCGTAATTGCCAGAAGTGGAGGGTTGGGTGTAGACAAAATGCGTGAAGGTGGTCCAAAGGTACAAACATCCAGTTATAAAATAAGTAAGTCCTGGGAATGTAACATACAACATGGTAATGATAGTTAATAATACTGTATTTTATATTTGAAAGTTGCTAAGAGTGTTGATCTTAAAAGTTCTTAAAAATGATGGATGTTAACTAGACTTAATGTGGTAATAATTTGGCAAATTTACGTCAAATTATTATATTATACACCTAAAACTAATGTAATGTTATATCAGTTATATCTTAATTTTTAAAATGTCCAGAGGTGACTGAAAAAATACTGTATACCTATTCATTGAATTAATATGCACTCATAAAAATGAATTTTTAGGCTAATGACAAAGATATTTATGGTACATTACTAAGTTTTTTAAAAGCTGGTTACCTAACGGTATATACAGTGTGATTCTATTTTTATGGTTTTCAATATGTATCTTTATATATCTAAAAGAATATTTACCAAAATATTTGAATGTTGACAGTGATTAACTCTTAACAGGGACAGGCTAGTGGTGCCTTATTTTCTTCTTTTTCACCTGTATTTTCAACATTTTGCATAATTATTATACATTATTACCTTTGTTAGGAAGAAAAAGATTGCTTTGGTATTAAAGTATGGACACTTTCATATGCATTAGCAAGCATAGTGAGGTGTGTATCTTTTTTCCCGGCCATTTGTTTGTAGAACATCCCCAGAGCAAGCCGACCAAGACTGCAGCAGAAGCTGAGACAAGTTAAAACAGTGACTCCCAAAGGGCCATGTCACTAAGGCAATTCTCCATTTCCAGTTAAGGTTCCTGCATGTCTAACGTTGGTCTGATAATGATGAAAACATCAACCAATTCAATCTAATCAGACAGAAGGCTGGAGCGTCCCTACGAGGGCTCAGTGTTCAGTCAGGCACAAGAGCGGTGTAGGGTGGTGCCTTGACTAGACTCTGAAAGGCAGACAGAACTTTTGATGGATCTCAAAGTGTTTTCATGAAACAGAAAGATAAACAAGGATATTTCAAGTTAGAGAATAGTAGAAATAAAACTAAAGGACAATACAGAAGCTGGTCTCCTTGAAGTCAAGTTCTCCTTGAAGTCAAGGATACCCCTGGTTTGGGTCTTAAGGCACTAGCTGGATGATGAGATGGGGCATGTAAGATGCCAAGACCCAACTGCTTGGCTGGGAGGATCATGCTGCAACCACACATCCAGTCAGTCAGCAAGTCCTGTCAGCTCCATTTTCATCACGCTTCCAGAATCTGACCCCTTCCCATCACCTCCACTACTACTACTACTACTCTGGTTGAGTGACCACTCTCTCCTCACCTGGATTACTGCAACAGGCTTTCAACACACCTATCACTTCCACCATTGCCTTATAGATCATTATCAATATAGGAGCCAGACCAAGCTCTGCTCACAGTAAAAGATAAGTTGTCCCCTGACCCGCAAGGCCCTCTCCTCCTCCCCATTTCTTTCTAGAACTGTTCTACTATTCATCCCCTCAGTCACTCCACCACAGCCACACTGGCTTCCTTGCTGTCCTTTCAACATACCAGACGTCCCCACTCAGGGCCTTTGTACTTGCTCTGTCTTCCACCCCTTCCCCTAGGTATCAGCCTGGCTCACTCCCTCAACTATCCCAGGTCCCTACTAAATTTCACCTTCTCAGTGAGGCCTTTCCTGGTCACTCTAATTTACAGTGAAACCCTTTCCCCATTTCTGTACTCTCTATCCCCTCCCCTGCTTTATTCCTCTCTCACAGCAATAACCATCATCTGACATGCTCGATATTTTACTGATACAACTCCATGAGGACAGGGGCTTTGGTCTTTGCTCTTCCCTGCTATCTAATACCTTCAGTACCTTGAACAGGAACATACTAGATGATCAGTGAATATTGGTTCAATTAAATAATCCATTAATTCCTTTGGTTTCTGGACTATGTATATAGCAAAAAACAAAAAAGTTAGAACTGAGCTGAGAACTCTAGGTTACTCGGGGGGGCATGTGTCCATGTTCCTATGGACTGACTCACATACCCACACTTTCTTTCTAAACATGGGGAATAAAACAGCCAATTCTTACCATTTCTGTGTTTTGGGCTGAACTGTGCCCCCACCACCAACAACAACAAATTCGTATGTGGAAGACCTTAACCCTCTAGTATCTCTGAATAGGACTGTATTTTCAAATAGGGCCTTCAAAGAGGTAATTATGTCAAAATGAGGCCATTAGGATGGGCCCTAAAGCAATATGATTGGTGTCTTTATAAGAAGAGATTTAGACAGAGTCACCAGGGCTGAACACACACATTGAAAAGGCCATAGGAAGACACAGCAAGAAGGTGTCCTTTTGCAAGCCAAGGAGGCCTCAGAAGGAAAACAAATCTGTCAACCTTTGATCTTGGACTTGCAGCCTCTGGAACCATGAGAAATAAATTTCTGTTGTTTAAGCCATGCAGCCCCAGCAAACTAATACACTGTACATGCCCTGTAGCTCAGCCAAATGGTAATCATCGTCACAGAAAGGACTGGATCAAGGACTGTTGCTGTCACCAATGTTCTCACAATAATACCTAGAGAAATCAGTTCCTCCCACACATGATGCATTTGAGCTCAGCTAGGATGGATTCTCTAAGGTGGGTAAGGGAGTGACATGACAGCGAGGATGGCCGCCAGTGGAGTCTTGCTGTAGCCATGTACTCTGCTTGCTCCCATTAGTCCCTACACCTATGGAGCAGCTGGAAAGGATCACAGGCTCTCTCAGGATTAGAGAGAAAGAGGTAAGATCCTCTCTCAAAAATCAAATTAAAAGACAAATTCAGTTATTGTTACTAAAAGATTAAAAACTAACCAAGGATATGAAGTGTTATATAAATAAGATCGAGTAGGTGGCAAAATCAATGTGTGGTACAGAAGGGCCAAAGTTGAGGAAAGAAGTGGGAGCCAAGCTGACTGAAGAGCCTTCCTTGAAGAGGGGCATGTAAACTGATCTTGCAGGATGGAGAAATTCCAGAGATAAGTTGAGAGAGAATTCAGTAGAATCCACAATTCAGTACAATCCACAAATAGGAAGAAAGCCATGTGTGTGAGATTGGTCACACACCTAACTCTCATTTCTCAAACCTGGCAATTGCCATATGCCGCAGGAGGAACTTCATATTAGCATTGGCCAAATTGTATTTCTCAGGACAGTCAACACACGCTCAAAAGATAAAATTGAAAATCGGGGGATTAAATAGGTTTTTTATTGCAGAATTTCTTAGAACTCAAAACACATTTGTAAATGTCCCCCAAATGAGTCGACCATAAATTCTGTTTCCCAAGAGAATCTCAAAGAACTAGTATTTTGAACTAAATCTTCCTGATATCTCTAGTGGGTAGCCAACCCATGATGAGCAGCACAGTGGAAAGTACCAAGTCAAAACAGGGTCAAGTCCTGAAATTTTCATACCAGCAAACATTTGTACAGAAAGTCTGGAGGGGGATGGGGAGAAGGGTGAGGCACCAACTCTGGGGAGAGACAAAAGGAAGTGATAAAACCAGTGAAAAGCATTAGAGTATGGCTGATTTTTTTTTAAGTAACCAACACTATTGTTTCTCTTTACTTCACAACAATCCTTGTAAAGTAGGCTCCCAAATTACTTCATTTTACAGATAAAATTAAGTGGGGCTAAGTACTTCACTCAAGATCACACAGCTAGCAACTGACAGAACCAGGGTTACATCCAGTTAGGGAGGTGATTGCAAGAACCCTCAAAACTTACAGCCGGAAACACTTAGCGAGTTCCTGTTACATGCCCAACAATGTGCTAGAGAAACAAACAAAAGAAACCACAACCTGGAGCAATAATTCTAGGGAGCAGCTAGGACTGTCCTATTTTCTCAAGAGCCAGTCAGCTTTACTTGGGGCTGAGCCAGAAGTCCAAAAGCAGACAGTTCTGCGGACACTGAGAAGTAAAACTGAGCTCAAGGGAGATAGTGGACAACAGCAAACAGCAGAAGCCCTTGGAAGTTAAGTGCAACAGTTGAGACTCGTGAGGTCTGTGAAGGATCAAGAAAATCCACACAGGGCAGTAACCAGTCACCTCTTTGCTGCCAGCAGCAGCTGCAGCTGGAACACGCTGCCATTTCCTATGTCCCCACGACAGCAGAGCAAGGTTCTTGTGAAAACTTGGCCAAAACAGTTGACACTACAACTGTTTGTCGCGGTTTCACTTACCACAGTACGTATACCACACACTCAGATCAGAGGAGTTGCAGATCCAGCGCTGCTTCATAGGTTCAGTAAATACAGAAGCAAACAGGGTGGAAAAAAGCATAAAGGGGAACATGATTTGATATCTCCAAAACTTCAAAAATGCAGGGAGAATCAGTGGCTAATCATCAGACTCTTCCTTTCCAGTAAGTAGAGAAGATTTAATTAACTTAGTCATCAGTCACATGATTTCTGAGTTCTTATCCGACTGTTTCCTCTTTTGTGTGTATGTCTGTGTGTTTAAAATTTGAGCACTTCCTGAAAGAGGAGAGAGGAAAACGACTTGAGAATGCACTCTTTTCAAATACTTGGTACAAAGAGCACAAAGCTTTAAAAACAAAACAAGGTACTTCCCAATGGTAACAAAACGAGACTGCAGATCTTCCTTCAGAATCCTAACAGACTGGCACCCCTTTTCCTTCAGCACTGCAATTCTCTCCCATGAGTTATTTAAACAAGTTCTCATGACCCAGAGAATTGCACCTACAGATCTGAACCGAACAGTCTTCTGCAAACTATTTCTGCCCCACAAGTAGTTCAGCCATAGGGCACAGCTGGGCTGGATGAGACCACAGCTATGGGATACCATCTGTAGTTCTGCAGGGGCCCCACCAGTTTACAAATGCACTCTTAAGCAAACTACAGCTCCAGGGAATATTTTGAGCCCTAATAATGAGATGATCGTTCCTTTGTGTGTGGGATATATTTTATTTCAAATCTCTCGCTCCATTCTAGAAAAACAACTAGTCCTTCATACTACTTGGAACCCTTTATAGGATATAGTTTGGGGACTAGAGTCAAAAATGGCATACAATCAGAACCTGAGAATCTACAAGTTTAGAGGAAAGTAATCATATGTTGGTAAAAGATTTCACTAAAGAACTGTCCTACTTTTTCATTTTTAAAAAGGCAAAAAACCCACAGGGAATGGGGATATGGGAAGTTGTTCAAGGGGTATTGAGTTTCAGGTTTGCAAGATGAAAAGTTCTAGAGATCTGTTGCACAAGGTAAATTCAGTTAACACTACTGAACTGTACACTTAAAATTGGCTAAGGTGCTAAATTCTTTGTTACATGTTTTTTTATTTGAAAAATATATTTAAATGGTGTGGAGGAAACCCAGGAATACACCTAATGGTCCCCTAATGCCATTTCCTATTAAAAGAAACAAAGATTCTTTGGAGAAATTGATGATTCCAGGTCTGGGCAGAAAACATATGAAGTAAGCCTAGAACATCTTATCATATTAGATAATTTGACAGTTCCACTGACCAAAGATGGGTTTCCTCCTATTGCTGCTGTCACAAATAATCACAAACTTGGTGGTTTAAAACAATATAGATTCTCTTACAGATCTTGAGGTCAAAAGTCCAGTATCAGTTTCACTGAGCTAAAGTCAAGGAGTCAGCAGAGCTGCTTCTTCTGATGACTCCCAGGGTATAATTTGTTTCCTTGCATTTTTAATCTCTGGAGGTATAATCCTTGTGTTCCTCTATTTTAAAAGGTCAGCATTCCCATATCTGCTTCCGTTATCACATCACCTCACTGATCTCCTGCTTCCATGTTACAAGGATCCTGTGATTACACTATTACCATTTGGATAATCCAGGATAATCTCTCCAACTCAAGATCCATCTATAAAATCTGTGTCACATAATATAACATTACAGCTTCCAGATATGAAAGTCCTGCAGGACCATTATTCAGCCGACCTGTAGGCTATATGAGCATTAAGATAGTAACTGCAGTGAATTGAAATATATCAATGAATTGAAATATATTTAAACCTAGGAGCTCACAATTGTTTTAAGGTCTATTAATCATCAGTCTATAGTTTGAAAACTGGTAAATAAAGGGAAGAATCAAACATTTGTACTTACTTTTCTATAGAAAATGAACTATTGGTAACCAAGTAGTAGACAGGGGCTTTCTCATATCTTTTCTCTAGTTTTTAAAAACATTTCAGCTAATATATGAAAAAGGAATAATAGAATACAGCAATTTTGCAACATGTTATGAATGAGTGAACTTAGGCATTGAGCATCAATGGTTGCTAACATCATGTACTTCTTGACGGATGAACAGTGGTGGCCAGCCTGCAAGATGGCTCCCAATGATCCTTACTTCCTAGTAAGCAAATCTTTGTGTGGTAACCTCCAACAATGAATAAAGCTGTGTAACTAATAAAACATTGCACAGTGACAACATGTGACTTCCAAGGTAGATCATAAAAGACACTGTGGCTTCTACCTTGCTTTCCTGGATCAACTGCTCTGGAAGAAGCAAGTAGACCTAAAAAGAGATCCATGTGGTAGGCAACTATGGCCTCCTGACAAAAAGCAAGCACCAGTGTATGAGTCATGTGTGTGAACCACGTTGGAAACAGTTCCTCCTGCCCCAGTCCAGCTTTCAGATGACAGCAGCACCAGCTGGATCTTGACTGGAACCTCATGAGACCATGAGCCAGAACCACTCAGCTAAGCAATTCCTAAATACCTGACCAACAGGAACTGTGCAATTTTATAAATGTTGTTTTAAACCTCTGAATTTTAGGTGGCAATTTGTTATGCAACCATAGTTCACTAATAAAACATCATCTATGAATCAGTCTTGTCCAAAATAAACTTCTACCTGATAAAGCCTCAAGTCCAACTACCAATTTATAGGAAATAACAGAAGACAAACATGCTAAACTACACCTCAGGAATATAATCAGAAAATCTAAACTATGAAAAGATGTAAAGGACAAACAATTCAGTCTCTTCAACAGGTAATTTGCAAAGGGTTGTAGGGGCAGGTAGGGAAACAAGGGGGGAAATGAAAGAAATGGAGGGATCGATAGATTAGAAGTCTTAAAAGACATTTAAATAATTGGTGTGAATAAGCTATGAATGAAACGTGGGGAAAAAATTGGAACAGATTGGATATTCAATATCACTGGGAGCCAGAGAGCAGTTTAGATATTATAGTGGTATTGTAGTTCTATTTTTAAGTCCTTATTTTGTAATTATAAAATTAATTATTTAAGAAGGAAATGTTCTCTGGGATTTGCTTCCAAAAAAGATTGGTAATCTTTGAATCTGCATGGTTAAGTCATGTTGGTTCACTGCACTCTTTCACTTTTGAATGTTTAAAATTCTCAATGAAATGTGTCCTGAAAAAAATCAGAATACAATTTTAACAATACTTGGTCAAGTTAGCATAGAGATTGTTATTTTGTGAAAAGTACTGTCCAAGCTAAAGCTATCACTCATACCTAATGGCCATTTTGCTAACTTTTGTTTCTAAAAGCTGAAGTCTTTCAGAAGAATGAAATCTACGTTGAGGGAAGGGATTACATTTTATTGTCAAATGGTACATTACCTGATGTAACCCCTATGTCAGCCAGGATCACCCTGCCTTTTGAGACTCAACTAAAACTGACTCATTGTCCTCTCTCTAGATAGAGACTCATCACCTTCCCAATCTTTCCAAGATTATGCTGGCTGGGGTGAGGGCAGTGAAGAGGCAGAGAGATGTGGGTATATTGCTCCTCACCAAGGCTGAGTTGATTCTGATTTACTTCAGGGATGAATCATCATAGTATCCTATGCATACTTATCCTTTTCTACCTCTTTATCTCACTCCAGACCATGTCCTTAAGAAGTTATCTTTCTCCCTCTGCCTTTTAAGCATGGTTTCTTTCTCCTAACCAAGTTATCTTCTGCAGAACTAATGATACTAATAAAAACAGGTTTTTCATTCCATTACACAGGTGATAAAATGGTTACATGGATACAGGACATTTAAAGAGAAGAAATACAATGTACTCAAAACAAGTTATGAGGAAAATAACCCACAGAAGGAAATTTCAAAATGTTAAAAATGCTGTTTTCTTCAAGTAGCAGAACTAGGAGTGATTATTTTCTGGCTTCTATTCTCTATTATTTGATAATGAGCATTTAATCATGGAATACTTTTTATAGAAATATGTCTCAGAGTAATTAAGACAGCAACAGTTAGATATCTAGGTGACACAGGACAGAGGAGTTAGCAGGCAGAGGCCCAATCTGAGTACAAAGATGGAGCCAACTTACTCATTTTTTGAGAACCTACAGTCTGCCCTCTGCTGGGATAACAAGTTGACTGATTTAGCAGAGGGCAGACTCTAGGTCTGTGATTACTTTTCTACCTTAAGCTTTCCCATAAGTTTCTCGCAGCTTTGGACATGACATTTCCAAGCTTCTCGCAGCTTTGGACATGACATTTCCCTACAAATTAGTGATTCTGCTGCTTCCCCAACAGTCTTCCTCATACACAGGCAAGCCATATAGATCAGTTCAGATCTGCCATCATGGCAGGCTACAGGAGACATTACTCAGCTCCACAGATACTGGGTGATTTGTTCTTAACTGTGACTCTGGCAACCCTCCCAGTACCTGGCACACTCTAGGCACTTAAGTATCTAATCATCTAAATAGCATGATTTGAGGCTTTATCATCCTTTCTCGAAATCTTCCACAAGAACCAACTTTCATTTTACAATTAAAGGTAAAATCTGACATCTGATCCCCAGCTGACAGACAACATTATATAAAATAATCCATGCATATGCCAGCATATACATGTATTTTCATACCTTTAACACAAATGGTAAATATTACATGCTTTTCCAAACATAGCTTATCAAAAATGAACATAATTCTCTGAAAATTAAAAGTTGTTTGATACAACTTCAAATTCTTTTTAACAATTAGTCACTAACAAAAAACAAACATAAAGGCAATTTTATAATTATACATAAGAACATAAATCACATTTAAGCACAAACATAAAAACAATCAACTCATTTCTCATCTTTAAGCTGTTTCTTTTCACTGGCTTCCTCCATATCGAAAGTGAATGGTTTGTCATAACCCATTAGATGGCTATAGTCTTCAGGGTTTGGAAAGAGCATTGGATTAACTAACAGTGACTTGGTTTTAGCATAAAATGTGGTAAACACATGTGTGCTGTTTGGAATCTTCACATCATTCTGGTGAAACACTGTACTTGTTTCTGAAAGCACAACATTATAAGTAATGGCTTTATAAGTGTCTGTTGTGGCTTCATGGTATAACCGAATGACATAGCCTTTTGTAACAAAGTGAAGCAGTGCTGGAGTGATCACTGTAAAGCTTCCTATGATGCCATAAAATAAGATTTGCAAAGGCAGACTTCCAAATACAATATTATTTTGTGCAAAAATGTATGGTAGAACTGCAAGGCTGATCACACTTGTAGAATAAGAGAAACATTTCACACCTAAATAGAAAAAAAATGAGAGAGGATTAATACCTTCAAATTTTATAAAAGAATCAACCTATCCAATTAATTCTTCTAGCTTTCCTTTTACTATATTTTCATCAAAATACATATATAATACTTACTACATTCTAGGCTCTGTTTTAAGCACTTACTATGTTTTACCCATGAAATGTACAAAACAGCCCTATGCAATAGACATATAATTATCGTCATCACTCCCATGTAAGAGATGAGAAAAATGAGGTACTTGCTCAATGTCACGTGTCTACCAAGTATCAGTACTGGTGTGATTCTCACCCAGGCAATCTGACTATCTGAAGAATCCAGACTGTTGGCCATTACACTACACTGCCTCCTCAGGAGGGAAATCTACCTCAGGGTTTACTGGCCACCCTCAGTTCCCCAGAGATCCTTATGAACACTATAAAAGCTCATTCAGTCAGCAGATTATCAAACAAAACTCTATTAACAAGCACTGCCACTTATCTAACATAAAAATACTCAAATATGGGGCTAACTTTGCCCAGGATTAAAACAGCAAATTACCAAAAAGATACCAGTGGTTAAGAAACATTATGGGAAAGGTACTCAACTTTTCTTACAAGGAAAGACATTCAAATTAAAACAGTGAGATATTTTTACCTATCACATTAAAAAGATTCAAAAAATGACTTCTGAACTGTATACTTCTGTGTTAATGTATATTTTACCACAATAAATAAATGACTACAGATGTAAATTTCTCTCAGTTTGAATGTGTAATTTTGATATGATCGCAATACAAATACCACTTATTTGGAAAACAGACGAGCTGAGATACTATACTAGTTGATTATAAGTTAATTTAGAAAAACAAAAAATAAGTATGTGTGGGGGGAGTTAGATAATAAAACATAAGACTCCATAACTGAAATAGTGTGGTATTGGTGTACAAATAAATCAATGGAACAAAATGGAAAATCTAGAAATAAACTTAACTGCAGATGGAAATTTAGTATGGAATAAAAATAGAATCTAAAATAAGTGGGCAATGGGGAAATGACAGTCTCTTCAACAGGTGGTGCTGGCAAAACTGGACAGCTACATGTAAGAGAATGAAACTGGATCACTGTCTAACCCCATACACAAAAGTAAATTCGAAATGGATCAAAGACTTGAACGTAAGTCATGAAAACATAAAACTCTTAGAAGAAAACATAGGCAAAAATCTCATGGACATAAACATGAGTGACTTCTTCATGAACATATCTCCCCGGGCAAGGGAAACAAAAGCAAAAATGAACAAGTGTGGCTATATTAAGCTGAAGAGCTTCTGTACAGCAAAGGACACCATCAATAGAACAAAAAGGTACCCTACAGTATGGGAGAATATATTCATAAATGACAGATCCGATAAACTGTTGACATCCAAAATAGATAAAGAGCTCACACACCTCAACAAACAAAAAGCAAATAAGCCAATTAAAAAATGGGCAGAGGACCTGAATAGACAGTTCTCTAAAGAAGAAATTCAGATGGCCAACAGACACATGAAAAGATGCTCCACATCGCTTGTCATCAGAGAAATGCAAATTAAAACCACAATGAGATATCACCTCACACCAGTAAGGATGGCTACCATCCAAAAGACAAACAACAATAAATGTTAGCAAGGTTATGGAGAAAGGGGAACCCTCCTACACTGCTGGTGGGAATGTAAATTAGTTCAACCATTGTGGAAAGCAGTATGGAGGTTCCTCAAAAAGCTCAAAATAGAAATACCATTTGACCTAGGAATTCCACTCCTAGGAATTTACCGAGCATGCAAGCAGCCCAGTTTGAAAAAGACAGTGTCTACCAAGTATCAGTACCTATGTTTATCACAGCACTGTTTACAATAGCCAAGAAATGGAAGCAACCTAAGTGTCCATCAGTAGGTGAATGGATAAAGAAGATGTGGTACATATACACAATGGAATATTACTCAGCCATAAGAAGAAAACAAATCCTACCATTTTCAACAACATGGGTGGAGCTAGAGGATATTATGCTCAGTGAAATAAGCCAGGTGGAGAAAGACAAGTATCAAATGATTTCACTCATATGTGGAGTATAAGAACAAAGAAAAAACTGAAGGAGCAAAACAGCAGCAGACTCACAGAACCCAAGAATGGACTAATAGTTACCAAAGGGAAAGGGACTAGGGAGGATGGGAGGGAAGGGAGGGATGGGGGTGGGGGGGAGAAAGGGGGTATTATGATTAGCATGTATAATGTGGGTTGGGGGGCATAGGGAAGGCTGTTGCAACACAGAGAAGACAAGTAGCGATTCTACAGCACCTTACTACGCTGATGGACAGTGACTGTAATGGAGTTTGTGGGGGGGACTTGGTGATGGGGGGAGTCTAGTAAACATAATGTTCCTCATGTAATTGTAGATTAATTATACCAAAATAAAATAAATAAATAAAATAAAATAAAATAAGTGGGCAAAAGTGGTACTGGGACAACTGGATTATCATACAGAAAAAGATCAAATTCAATCCACCCCTCATACCATATACCAGGAAAATACCAAATAATCCAGGGATTTAAATATAAAAATAAAACCACAGAGGTATAAGAAGAAAACACCCATGAAGTCCTTTATAATCCGAGAATGGGAAAACATTTCTAATTATGATTCAAAACACAGAAGCAATCAGGGGGAAAGACTGATAAATCTGATTACATTAAAAATGTACATGGATAGAAACACCATAAACAAAGTAGAGATAGATGAGAAAAAAATTTGCAACGTATATCACAAAGAGTTATATCCCCAATATAAAAGGTTCTAGTATACAAGAAAAAAAAGACCCAACAACCCTACACATATACATCGAAGAAATATAAAGTTTATTGAAACAAAAATGCTCATAACCCTTAAACAGATGAAATGATGCAACTAAAACCATAGTGAGATGCTGTTTTTCTCCTGAACTTGGACAACAATACTCTGTTGGTGAGACTATAGCAAAGCAGATACTCTCAAACAATGCTGTTGGTTGATGGCTTAATTACCTTGTAGCAGCAATTTAAAAATAATTCTTTCCTTCCTCCCACTCGTAGTTGATACACCATTGGTACACATGACACACAATGAGGACCAAGATGCCTCCTATATAAAAGCCTCTTCAGCTTTCAACTACGTCTTTTTTCTCCATTACTTCTGTCACACTGTAGTGGACTCAAGAGTGCCCCCCAAAATCTTGTCTGTGCAGAACCTCAGAATGTGACCTTATTTGGAAATAGGGTCTTTGCAGAAAATTAAAAATTGAGATGAGATCATACTGGATTAGAATAAGCCATAAATCCAGTGAGTATCCTTATAAGGATAGAACGTGACAGAGACACAGGGAAGGCTAGGTGAAATAGGAGGCAGAAATTACAATTACACAGCTACAAGCCAAGAACAGAGAATTGCTGGGAGCCACCAGAAGCCAGAAGACGCAAGGAAGAATTCTTCTCTACAACCTTCAGGGAGAATACAGCCCTGCCAAACTTTGATTTAGACTTCTAGCCTTCAGAACTGTGAGATGACATTTCTGTTGTTTTAAGCCACCAAGTCTGCAGACATTTTTTGCAATAACCCTAGGAAACTAATACACAGATATACTTTGTTTTGCCTGAACTAAAGCAATTGCTATTTTCTACAGATATTCTGGGTTTCCCAGACCTTATGCTTTGTTCATACTGCTTCTATGCCTGGGCTGCCCTTTTTCACACATCTTCAATGTTTAAATTCTACTCATTACAAGATAAGACTACTATACCATCAGTAATTACTCATTTCTGAATTCATAAAAACTGTCAACTAGAAGGCCCTTCAAATGTCTTTAAACTAGACCCATTTGGTAGTTTAAAGAACCTCCCAGAATAGTGTCTCTTAGTATCATCATTCAGTTTTATATAGAAGAACTTTTTCTTCCTTAGCTTCTACAGAAAAAGTATTAATCCCTGATAAGTATATAGAATGACTATTATCATACTGAAAGAACTCAAACATTAAATTCCTCTACAAATTGTAATTCTAGAACTTTGAATACCATGGACAGCTATGCTCTTCTGCAGTTACATCCTACCCACATCCAAATTATTCTTTATATTCTCTTCCTTCTGGATGGAGTCAAGTGGGAACATTAAATAAACTGAAAAACCCTCCCTGCATTTGAATGAACAGTATTTGTATTCAGAGGAAGGGTATCATGGGGATCACTGTTAACACATCTCAATAGCAACAATCCAGCATTCCAGGCCAGACTTGCATATAACTTCTGAAGAAATTTCTAACCATCCAAAACTGATTTTTCCAATAACTTCAGAACTCCACTCAATAGTGACTACAATCAGTCCTTATTCACAAAAAATTTTACATAGGTAAAACTCTACTTTAAATGTAGTCTATTTTAATGCACATATTTGGGAACATACTGATTTCCAGAGAAAATTTTAGATAATCAGTTGCCACCAGCATGATCAAAACTACAAATTCAAGTGTGAGTGCTGAAAATCTTGTGGCCAACTAATATAAAGCAATCCTGCAGATATTTCAGGTTATACTTTAAGATTAGTAAAATGAAATACTGTCTCAGGAACTTGAAGAAATCACATATCTAAGTTCTTCTGACCATCTCTACAAAATTATTCCATACTAAATACTAAATTATGATCTAAGGAAGGAGCTTTAAACTTTTAGCTATTATAATACATTGTCTTTTCCTTCTCCATAACTCCCTACTACCTGTAAAAAAGCAAACGTTTGTTGAAAATTCTATGACCTGCAAAGATGTAAAATTAACATATTTTTGAATTATCAAAGTATCAAATGCTCATTTTAACTGCCAAATTAAAAAATACATGAAATGTCTACTCCAAAATAACTACTCTTAAAAAGTATTCTTCCATATTTTTTCTTTGCATATTAGAACATTACACACATATACAGCTTTTATTTTATTTTGTTTGTAAAAATCCCAAGAGGTGACCAAAGAATAGAAGGTTAGTGTCCAGCCATAATATCATAAAATTATAAGTCTTCAAAAATATTTTTTAAATCCTAAAAATGCAAAGATCTCAACCTACACATCTTATCATCAACAGGCCACAGGAAAAAATACATATAACCTAATTTTTCCTTATGTTTACAACAATATACCTCTAAATACACCCCTAAAATAATAGGTAAAATATTCTTAGAACTTTTTTTTTTACAATTAAAAGGAAAGAAAAGGAAATATCCTCACTTCTGATTACCCACCAAATACTGTTCGGGCCAAATTCCCAGTATAAATCAGTCTTCCATCTTCTGATTTTTCAAGTTGTGTATGTGAACACCGAACATATCTTTCCCAACAAACAGGTATCTATTAAGAAAGAGACCATTATAATGTGAGTACATAGAAACTGCACCTTAGACCAACTTTTAAAATTATTTTATGCTTACCTTTTAAAATATAATGATGAGTAAAAGAGAACCTGTCACATGAGGTGACTTAAGGAGTTCTCCCAAATAATCTACTGGGCTAAAGAAGTCAAATTGGCTGACAGAATGGCTTTCCTTAATTCCAATCATAAGCAGACATGTACTGAGTTGGAGTTTAAGGCCTAAGTGTGCATGCATCCAAGCCGAAAGCTTTTTAGATAAAGTATGACTTAGAACAAATACGAAATTTAGAGGAACAGTTTCTTCTATTCCTCGTTAGATGAGAACATCACTTTTCGCTCAATTGTCAAAGATATAAATGAATTAGCTTTTCCAAAAAAATAAAATTAATTTTAATACAGTAATGCAAAACACCACAAACGCAGGTTGTTTAAAGTCCAGACCGTTTTTAACACTTAAAATATTGATAGTATAGCTAGTAGAAGGATAACTTTCCCTACAGGCCTTGTATCCATCTCCTTGCATCCTTTGTTCCTCTTTAAGAAAATGATTTGAAATCCTACATCATATTTCACGGGAACAAGAGTTCCTCGAACGTCTAAAAATTTTCACAACACATATTTCAAAATCGTAAAAGACACGTCTAATTCATTTATACCTGAATTTAATAAATTCCAATTCCCATGTCAGGCATTTCTTCCAAATTTCAATAACATTTGCTAATCCTGTTATTTTACACGTAAGAAGTGTTATTAAGATTAAAAAGAGAGGATTAACATCTCTATCCCCTTTTTCCAGGGTGCAAAGGAATTCCTGAAAATAGAGCCACTTAGTAAAAAAATTGAACAAACTCTTAAGACAGGTTATCCGAGTTCTTTCAATTTGGTCTGCAAGGTGTGCCTCTAATTTCGTTGCAAATTAACCCTTCAGAGCTTCTGCTCAAGGGTAGAAAAGAAAATAAAGTCACCACAACCCCCCTGGATTTGCAACCACATGTAAAGTGCTTCCAACAGCCCGGAGAGTAAATAAACACTTTTCAACGAATTATGCTAGACTCGCGGTTGCTGTAAACCCCGGGACCACTGGCCACTTCCCGGGGCCGAGGGCTGCCACTGCAGCGAACCCGGCAGATGGCTCCTTCCGTACAGGTACCGGCAGGCCAGGGGTAGATGCTGTCAGGAGGGGCTCTCCAACCCCGACGATACGCCCCCGCCCAGCCCTAATCCCGACTCCGGTCTACAAGCCCTCAGACAACCGACCTGCCCTTGCAGGGGACACCGGAGAAGCGGTGCAGCACCCCGCAGCCCCACGCTGCTGCCACCAAACAGCCCTGAGAGGCCGCTGCGGGAGAGGGCCAGTGAGACAGCAGCCCTGTGGGCTCCGAGCGCGGTGCCGGCCCACGGAACAGTCCTCTTCCAGCCGAGTCGCAGCCCCGATGCCCAGAGGCCACCCAACGCCAAAAGCAACATCCCACACGTGAGAAGTGGCAGCAGACAGCGCTTCAGGAAGAGCCCGGAACCCTGACGCACGGCTTCTCAGCGGACCGCAGCCCGGACGCACAGCACAGGCCCCGCCCCCTAGAGGACCGCCGGGTGGTTGGGACGCCCGCGCGAGCGCGGAATAAACGGCCCGCCCACAACCCTCCCCGCCGCGCGCTGTCGCTGAGGACTGCGCTCGCCACCAGCTCGCTTTGGAGATCCGCCGAGGCCATCCCTGCGCTTGGGTTCCCATTCCTGTAGCCTGGTGTTCTTTATGACAGCGTAGGACAGAAGGGAGAGCCCTGCGCGAAGGACAACCCCAGGAAGCCAGAGTTAACTTTTTCATTATCTTGGGTGTCATTTTTTAAGCCCCAAAACTTGTTTTCTTTGCGGAAAATGAATCTAGCCTATTGGCACGAAGGAATAATATTTTATACGACTTGAACAAAAGCGAATGGTAATTTAATCCAACAGTGGGTTGGTAGAAAATAAGTGGAACTCGTTCATATAATGTTGATTCTTGTCAAATTTGTCTTTAGCAATCATTCACATCCGTGAATGACTGCCAGCACTAAATAAGAAGCAGAGGAGACATACTGGGTAAAATTGGGAATCCGCAGTGCTTACATTGCGGAGGAAACACCCAAAATAAGCAAAAACACAATGCTGTAATATAAATGAAATATACCAATTTACAAAATGCTACAGAAGCAGAAAAGATAGGATGATTAATCTGGCCCCAGAAGGCCTTACATTCAGCTGACTTTTGAAGAATGAGCAATTGTAAAGACCCACTTTTGTTTACTATTTCAGAAATGCTTTTGACTCTACATGTTACTTGTATAGGAGGGGAACAAAGTCTAAAATAAAGTATCTTCACAGTTCCAAATCCTGTCTCCTTTTTTTCTGAGTAACCAGAAGGATAAAATTGCACTATTTTATGAATACTTCTATTTCTTAGTTACCTTCCACTTATATTTTTAAAACTATTCTGTTTAGTGTAATTCATACCAGTTACTATCCATTATTTTTACTGAAACATGTAACATACATATACAAATACATAACGCATACACAATTATCCATTATTTTACTGATACATGTTATATTTCCTGTTCATATAGTGTGGTTTTAATATTGTAACAAAGATAAATTGAGGCATATTTTTAAATTTTAGTTAACCTGAGCAAAAATTTCTTTGAATTGGGCAGTGCCAAAGTGGAAGTGATTAGGGGTACTCCACTGACAGAGAGGTAAGGTCAAGGTTTTATAGAGAAGATGCAGAAGAAAGCAAGAAAATTTTTTGACTCGCTGTAGCTTAAGGGGTTGCATTATTTGAGAAAATTAGTTGGCTGTTTGCGGATGGTTATTCTTCTTACCCTTTAGGCATTTACAAGAATTGACTCTTACTTAGGTGTTGCTTTGTGTACAAGGCAATACAGCCATGTCAGTCTAACAGCCTCCTTGTTTGATTACTTCAACATGCTGAAAGAACCTGAATTTTTATTTTCTGTTAAGCTTAGCTTCTTCCTACAGATACTCTAAGCAAATGAAAATAACGAATGAATATGAAAGCAATATGAAAATACTTAGCCTACTTCTCAGGGTTTCTAAATAGCTAAAATGAGATCCTATTTTGAAAACTGTGCTATAGAATTACATAGAATTGTTATTTGTGGTTAAATAGATTTCTCAATTCTAGAAATTTAGAGACATTTGTTGAATGTAAACTACCTGAATGGGATTTTAGGATGATACAAAGGCTGTTTAAAAAAATAAGCCTTGATTCCCCATTCATATCATCTTGGAGGTTCCCTTTAAAGATGGATCCGATGGGGAAAACTGAAAATGGATATGATTGGTAAAATGATGGCCACCATTTTTGCAAGTGTTGTGCCCAAAGTCGCGAATCCCAGAACACCACCAAGGAGCCAACACCGATGCAAAAGCAAAGAGCTTTTATTCGAGCTAGCTCGAGCTCAATCTCTCATCTACACCAATGCAGTGGCAAGATGCCAGAGAAAGAGAGCGAGTTTCAATACCACAAAGGTTTTATGGGGTTCTAGGGCAGTTGGTGGGGTGATGGTCGTGGCTCTGGCTGATTGGCTGGATCTAGGGGTAGTTGGTGGGGTGATAGGTCGTGGCTCTGGTCAATTGGCAGGGTCTAAGGGTGGTGGGTGAGCTCTTCCTTGAATGGAGAGGAGAGAGACCAAGCTCCGATTGGGTGAAATAGGATCCAGGTCCTGATTGGCTGAGGTAGGATCCGGGTCCCAATTGGCTGAAATAGAATTGGGAACTTGCCCTTTCAACAAGTAATTCTGTTTTTTAGCTATCTTTCGTCCCCATTCACCAGTCCCCTTTACCTCCTTTAAGGCAAGCTTAAGGGCAGAATGGCATAATAAAAAAAAAGTTTTTGGTAAAGCTAGTACATTCATAAGAATCCTAAATACTTCTTATACGTTACTGGTTTAAAGCATACTTGGAGAATCTTTCTGGAAAAAAATCTGTTAACAGATTATCAAGATCTTTTAAAATGTTCATATTCTAAAAATTTCAGAAACAGATTACTGGAGAGATACTGAACACGGTATTACTTAAAATAACAAAAATGTAAATAAATTGCCAACATTAAGGAAATACTTAAGTGAATCATAAAACATTTACACAATGTAATTTTTAAAATTTTTTTATTAAGGTATGATTGATATACACTCTTATGAAGGTTTCACATGAAAAAACAATGTGGTTACTACATTTACCCCTATTATCAAGTCCCCACCCATACCCCAGTGCAGTTATTATCCATCAGTGTAGTAAGATGCAACAGATCCACTATTTGCCTACTCTGTGCTACACTGTTCCCCCCGTGATCCCCCACACCATGTGTACTAAACATAATACCCCTCAATCCCCTTCTCCCTCCCTCAGCATCCGCCCTCCCACACCCCTCCCCTTTGGTAACCACTAGTTCATTCTTGGAGTCTCTGAGTCTGCTGCCATTTTGTTCCTTCAGTTTTGCTTCATTGTTATACTCCACAAATGAGGGAAATCATTTGGCATTTAGACAATGTAATTTTATGCAGCCAGTAAAATTGATGCTTATGGAGATTTTCATAACAGAGGTTTGGTTACGAGGTGTATTAAGTTAGAAAGCAAACATTATACAGAACCATATATATATACAGAATGATTATGTAAAACACATGGAAAAAACAAACTTTTCTGCAATTTCTGTATTTTTACAATAGCATGTATTATGAGTGATTACATGAGCAGAATTCTAAAACAAAGTAAAATTTTGCATAAAAGAAAAAAATAGTTCTAGATTCTTGCCCTAAATCTGGCATTAGCTATCCTCGGTATCCTTACCTGGAAAATTCTATCATTCTCTAGGCAACTAAGAGTGATCTTTTAGAGGGTGATAATACAGTGAGGAAAAGCGCAAAACAGAAGGGGAGAAAACACTTCTGAAGTAAAGGAGAAAATGTATGATTAGAAATGGACCTAAAACTTCTTCTCAGCCCAAATCCACGAAACTCTATTATGAGCTATCATTACAACCAAAAAAACTTTAAAAAAAATTTGGCAAAGGCTTTAAAAGTTAACCCAGGAGAGTCTGTAGGTAAAAAGCAATACCTTTTATCTGACAAATGGACAAAAAAAAGTCTTTTCTGGCAAAAGTCATTAATTAGGTCAGCTAACTTGGGATCGCCTATATCTGTTGTCCCTCTGTGGACATTGTTAGACAAGAGTGCCTAGTTGGGCAATTTGCAACGGTGAGCGTCTTGGTCCTAACATTCCCTTTGTGCCAGTCGCATAAACAGAGGGTGAACTTTATTTAGCTGTTTTAGTCATCCTGGAAAGGTGCCTGAATTTAACCACAGGAAAGCGTGTAAAACGATAGGCGGGGAGAGACAGAGACAAAGAGCGAGAAAGGAAAGGTGCGGGGACAGAAGAGGCATGGAGTGACAAAGGTGGTCTCAGCACTCATTATCATAAGTGGCAGACGCCTGAAATTCCTGTGAATGATTTCAGAATCTAGGAAAACTGAGCAATCCCCGAGCTGGGATGGGGATGGGAGGTGAGGGAGGCACGGGGGCGTGAGGGGTGGGGAGGCGTGGTTAGTTTTCGATAAACTTTGAACGATACCGGGAAGAGAGGAAATGAGGCAAGCTGCGCGAACAGTTGAGACGCTCTTCAACATGCACTGCAACTTTTCACAGATGATAGATGCTGCTTCATAAGCAGCACGATCTTGTTAGCATAGAAACCGCACTCTATACTTCCAGCCTTTTCTCTGTAGATAATCTCCGATCTGCATGCGTAATCCCTCCCACGAACACCCCGCCCACAACCAAAGGTAGGCCAACCTCTAAAATTACCAGAAAATCATAACACCCTGGAACAGAAACTACAAGTCCCAGGATGCAGTATGGCCCCAGAGATCTGACAGCCTCTTTTGAGGATGGGTTCCCTGAGGAAATTGGATCCGCATGGGTGTTGCATTCTGGGAATCAGAAGACCCACAATGGGATTGGTGAGATTTGCCAGGCGTCTTCCGACAATGGCCAGTGGTATCGTGGGAGAAGGGAGGAGGGAGCTTCCTGTAGACGGAAGTGGGCTGCCGAATCAGCCCCCAGGTACTAATCTCCCGCGCGTCGTAGAAAGCGTCCGTGACCCGCCGGAAGTGATTCTTCCAACTGCCCCGGAACCCACGGCGGCAGGCTTCTGGGGGTGGGGGGGGGAGTTAGGGGCTGTGGCGGTGCGCGGGGATCTGGCGCGGTGGCTGCGGGACGGACGAGTGAGTCTTGGGCTGGGATGGGAACGGAGCTCAGGGTCCTCGAGGAGGACGAGAAATGCTCGCACTGGGCGCACTCTCACTCCCACTTCCCACCCTTTTCCATTTGGGCGGGGAAGGAAGGGAAGCCCTTAACCTCTCCGGGCCTCCACTGCTCCTGGTTTGGGGGAGGGGAGAAGAGGGCGGCGGGACCTTTTCCGGCGCTGCTTGGTGGGTTTAGGAAAGGGTGGAAGGAGGGGCGGCGGCCTGGTCTTGCTTTGGACCGAGCGCGGGGAGGTTGGAGTTAGGAGCGTGGCCGCCTGTCGCTTTTCTTCTTTGCTTTCCCACTGTGCAGGCCCATTCGTTCTTTTCTTAGTCAGTCCTCAGTCACGGGAGAGGGTCCTCTCTCTTTCCAGCTGCGGGACTCCGAGAGGTTTACCTTGTGGGCAACTTGTTGGGCGATCTCTGTCTGACTTGGTAGTTTGGGGCTGTCGTGCATCCACCTCCCAGTTTTGTCTGAAAGGAGGTACCTAGTGTCAAGTACAGTGGCCATTAAGTTTCTTTTATGGAACTAAAACCTCTTTAGTAACATACAGCTGTGGAGTTTGTGTCATTAGTGTGAGCATTTCTGTTCTGCATCACCTTCAGTGTAGAAAACAACTGAAATGCCTTAGAGTTTTAAAACCTCGTTTTCAAACTGCCACATTTGTCTTTTGATCCCCAATAGCTGTTTCCTTTTGTCTAGGGGACTAAAATACATCTCTGAACTCATTTACATTATAATTACATAATTCATGATGTTGAAACATTACAGTTCACACGGATTCACTTATTCTGGAGATAAAATTGCTAGAAAACAGCAATGGTCTCTGTAATCGTAAATATTGTTTATTGTCAGTGATACTGGGTTCCTATTTAATTTTTAAATTAGTATTCTTTTTTCTTAAGTATGAGATTTAATAACTACTATTCCGAAATATATGTATAGTTACTTCAATTTACTTCAAATGGAGGATGCCAATTTCATTACTTTATGATAATTATATAATATAATTAGGCAGTAGTTTGTAGTCAGAAGTTAAAATCAGCCTCCTATCAAGTTCTGAAATAATATATATCTTATAAAGTGCTTGTTTGGAGTTTTTTGGTAGATTTTTCATTACTGAAAAATAAGTCTGGAAAGTCTTTGCATTTGTACCAATACATGTCAATGCATTTTAGCCAACCTGTCTTAAATGTGTGTTGTTCCATTGTTAAATAAAATCAGAAAAAGCCCATCCAGTGAGGCCTGAAATTTCAAGCCTTGGTAATTAAGAAAACTACCATTCACTCAAGAAATGTTAATTGAGCATTGCTATATACCAGGCACTGTAATAGGCCTGCCCTCACGGAGCTTGAGAAAAGAGAGGAGATAAGAGAGAGAGAGAGAGTGTGTGTGTGTGTGTGTGTGTGTGTACACACACACACACACACACACACACATATATGTATATAATCAAATATAGTTTCAGGTGGTGATAAATGTGAAGAAATTATATTAAGATTAGAGTTGACTAAGAGTGACTAGGATGGTGTGTCTAATTTTGATGGTAGTGAGGATGTTACAGCATTTTGATGAGTTGATAGGAATAATGGCAAGACAGAATCCTTGGACAAATGTGCTTGCATAAGTGCAAAGGTTGACCTTGGATACGAAAGCCGGTTTTTATTCAGCTTTTGAAACAGGACAAAGTATATGGCATATAGATGCAGGGGGAATGAAGGTGGAAAGACAAGGCAATTGAAGTGATTTGTTTCCAATTTCTTGATGAAATAAGTGGTTATTAGGGCAAGAAGGAGAGAGGTGTTAGAGGTTTAGGAGAAGCTATCATTTTCTCAGAGTAGGAAAGCCAGTTTACTAGAAAGAGCACCACAACTGCCAGGTACCTATTTAAAGTGTGTGGTCCTGAATTTAAAGCTGAGACCAGTCAAAATCGTTGTATCTTTTCTCCAGCCACATCCAGCTCTTTGGTTGAGGCCTGAGTTAGGCAGGGAATTGGTTTGTCCAAGGCTGGGATTTGGTGAGTAGCTACATTAAAGAGGACAGAGTGGGCATAAGGACTATGAAACATGCAAGGTGACAGTCCTGGTGACCTCTTAACCAAGGTCAGAATTTGTGTTTGACATTTTTTGTCAGCCCTCATTCAAAGGTTTTTAAAAATCATTTTATAATATTGACTCTATAATAATATATACACTATATAGTGGAAGTATTTGCTTATACTTTTTAAACCAAAACAAAGGAGTTTGGTAATCATTGTCTAGGAGGGAGATTAGGTAGTTTACAGAGGTAAGGCAGACGGACTCTGGGAATGCAGTGCCCTAAAGCCCTTAAATCCTGTGTTGTGTGGGAATGACTGCTTAGTAAAGATGGGAAATTGGGAATTACAGGCATTTGTTGTAGAGAGAGGATGAATTTCAAATGGGTTTAAGTCATGAAATGGTAGAACTGGAAGGGACTTTAAGACAGTTTTAGCCCAGTTCCTTATTTGGGACATGAAGACAGAAGCCTTATCATGTAACCTGTCTGGGCCTGAGAAATTCAGAGAGTAGAAATTCGTATGTGGACTTCCAATAACACTGAGGCACTTTTTGTATACCCCTACCCCACCACCACCCCGGCAACTGGGCTCATACTGTTTGCTTTTCCTGGATCGTCCCTTCCTTAGAGTTCAACCAGGTAAAACACCTCCATCCATTGAGAAACCCAGATCAAAAGCTACTTTCCTTTTATGGCCAGTCACTTAACAAATTCCTAATCCCAGATTTACTTCCTTTGGGACTGCCAAACTCCTATATTCCCGTCTCTTACCATCCAGAATTTGGGTTAGTTTTATTTCCAACATAAGTGTCTTTTGAAAGGTTAATGAGGTGGAAAAGCATATCATTCAAGTGAACGATATCTTAATTTAAGGAAAACCATCAGAGATTTTTAAAAAACATACTCTAGCCTTACTTTTAAAAAATTGAGATATAATTAATGTTTCATGTATGCTTAGTGTTCCGTTTAGTTTTCACAAATGGTTATCAAGAGTCAACATTTTTATCACTTTAGAAAGTTGCCTCATGCTCCTTTCTAATCATTCCTCATCCAGAAACAACCACCGATCTATCATTGTAAGTTTGT
The DNA here is from genome assembly GCF_040802235.1 of Manis javanica. Taxonomy (NCBI): domain Eukaryota; kingdom Metazoa; phylum Chordata; class Mammalia; order Pholidota; family Manidae; genus Manis; species Manis javanica. Next base: position 161,517,950 of record NC_133157.1, on the reverse strand, counting down.
TTTGCCTGTTCTAGAATTTCATATAAATGGAATGATACAGAATGTTCTTTTTTGTTTGTTTTCCCACTGTTTTTGATATTCATCCATATCTTGTATATCAGTAGCGTGTCCCTTTCTGTTGTGAATAGTGTTCTCTGTATGAATATATCACAACTTATGCGTCATATGGGTAGTTTCCTGTTTATGAATAAAGTTGCTGTGAATATTTTTTGTAAAAGTTGTTTTGTGGAAAATTATGTCTGGGAATAATACCTACAAATGGAATTACTAGGTCATAAGATAGAAGTATGTTTAACTTTTTTAAGAAACTGTAAACAGCTTTCCAAAATGATTGCCACTTTACATTAGCATCAGCAATATATGGGAGTTCATTTGTTCCACATCCTCTCAGACACTTACTGTTGACACTTTTTAATTTTAGCACTTTTGAATGTAAAGTATCTGTTCAAGTCTTCTGCCCAGTTTTTAACTAGGGTGTTTTTTGTTACTGATTTCTAGAAGTTTTTAATTATTATGGATACAAATCCTTTGTCAGATACGTGTTGTGAATAATTTCTCCCAGTTTCTGGCTTGCCTTTTCATTTTCTTCATTTTCTTCACGAGTTTTTTGATGAGCGGAAGTTTTTTATTTTGATGAAATCCAACTTAACCAATATTTTTCTATTATGACATGTTCTTTCTGTATCTTCTCAAGAAATCTTTGCCTTCACTGATGGTCATGAACATATTCTGTGTTTTCTTCTAGTAGCTTTATTATTTTACCTTTGAAGTTTAACTCTGAACATGAGGCTCTTGTGTCCATATAGATAACCAGTTTTTCTAGCTTAATTTATTGAAGGGATTTGCCTTTCTAGGTATATGTTTTGAATCACTTTTCCTGTGTAAAGATTTAGGAAAGTTGTGTTTATCATTTTTTTACCATTTATAATTTCATATGAAACTGCTTACTAAAACATACATAACTCATCATTCACATGAACCATCATTCACAGTGTATCTGGGAACCATGTAGAATCGTTAATGCTGATTATTTCTTGTAGTCCACACCACCCTGTAGTATTTCTGATTGATTATTTGTGACCAGTCTAAAACAGAGTTCTTAAGTATCATAATTTTTCTAATCAGATTTCCTAAAGCCCCACAGTTCATCATGACAAGCAGATCATAGTACTGACAGGTGTGAGGGCATATTATGAGAAATCAAGGCCCTACTGATGAAATACTATAATACAGCTGAATTACTAGGTATTATTAGGTGAGTCATTATTTCAGTAGTAAAAACTTTACCATTTAAGGCAACAACTAATTGCTAGCCATCAAAAATAGATTGAAAATTGAGGTCAGTGCTTTTACTTTCAATGACCTACCTAATAGACTGAGCAAAAGCAAAGAAATTCCCTCTTTGACCTACTGTAGACTGCTGCTGTGAACCAAACATGTTCTGAAGCCTAGGGATGTTTTGAGAGCAAGTTCAACCCTAGGAGAATTGAGGATATTACCAGATACTTAACATTGTCAGATTACTAAATTCTAGGAAGCAAAATTCCAGAAATAAATGTTTCATACACTTGCATTACAACTTATGGTAATGGGTGTAAAATTGTGGGACTGATGTTTTGGTTATCACAATTTCACAAAACGTGGGTATATCCTGGAAGTCTTTAAAATAAAAATTGCCTTAAAAATTAGAATTCATATTGACTAAGTTCTGTTTTGAAGATAGAATACCATTTTCTTCCTTAGTCACTCCTTCCACTCAGTATAACCCAAAATACTTCAACAAACTAAAATAGATGTTTTCTAGAAAGAACAATTGTGTCGTTATCTAGAAGTTCCAAGTTTATTAAATACCAACATTAAGGAAAAACATGAAAAGAATCAATCTTGGTCAAAAACATTGTACCATTGAATAATTTTATTATGTTAGAAAGCTCAGGATAATACTGCCTATGTGCAGATTATTGTATGGAGCTTCACTTTGTTAACATTACCACGTAATTACCATTGTGCTGAATAAGTGGGTCATAAAGAACTTTAATGTCTTGTGGAAACTTAACACCTAGTTAGGGAGAGAAAATACATCTAAAAAGACATGCTTACAAGATAAGCGTTTGTGTCTAATACTGGAGAAAACTATAAGTTCCAAAATGGAGGAGAAAAATGGGGAATGCGTGCTATTTGTCGAAAGTATTAGATTGCCTACACAAGAGTTAAGCGTAAGAACATTGTTTTAAGTTGACTAGGCCAGAATGAGAATTTAAGTTGCAATGAGATATAAATTCAGTGACACTCTAAGCACATTCTAGGCAGAATATTTTTATGTTTTTGGAATTATATCCTAATTTCTGTCAATTTGTGTTATGTGGCCAAAGCCTCTCTTCTTGCTTCTTCTAATAAGACTGAACATTAGGTAATTTTGGCTAATGTAATTACTTTGCCAAATTAATCATATTCGTACATATAATTAAGAACTAATAATCAGGCTGACGGACCACTATTCCCTTCATGAGCTGCTTGGTTCTACACATTTGTTTCTTTTTAAAAATCAGTTTTCAATCAAAGCTTTCTAGTTTTTCACACTTTCAAACATGTATTTTTATACATTTTATTTATCTTCAAAAAACATGAGATCAGTAGGCGAATACATTGTTTTACATAAATGGCATCTAACTACCTGTCATTCGTACCTGCTTTGTAAAAAATTAACAGTTTACATTGGTAATATTTCCATTCCATTATATGTATAGATTTAATTTACTCCTTTTCACTGCCACACAATATTTCATAAGTACAGCTGTACTTTTCTACTTAGCTTATTTCAAAAAATTTTTCAGTTTTTCATTTATACCATATTAGAGTAAATATTCTGATGGTTGCTGTTGCACACATCGCCAGTGTTTCCCTAAAAAACAGATGCCAAGGAGAGTTGCTGGCCGCCTCAATCTCCTAATGCTTTCCAAGCAGTTGTGCTGCTTATTAGCATCATCTTTCCCCTTTCCTCTAACACTTGATTCTTAGCGCGTTTTAATGTTTTAATTTGCATTTTCCTAATTACCATTGGGATCAAGCATTTTTATACTGGCCTATGAGCTATATCTATTTTTCTTATGCAATTTTTCCAGAGTTGTGGGAATTTTTTTACATTTGCTTCTTTAATCTGTAGTGTATTTTTGTGAGTGATGTCAGTTAGACATCTAACCTTATTATTTTTCCATAGTAAAAAGAAAGATAACAAAGAATAGATTTGCAGCTGTCGCTATCTAGTAATCCAAGCAGTCAGCAGAAAAACCATTAGAACTAATTTTAGAGCTCTACAAAGATCATGGGATACAAGATCAACTTACCAAATTTAAAGGCTTTTCTTTAAAACCCCAGCAATCACCTTTCAGTAAGTATAAGAAAACAGATCCCATTCATAATAAAAACTATGAAGTACCCAAAAGAAGACCTAACATGAGATAATGTAATGACAAAATGGGGACTTGTCCAACCATTTAGCAAAAACATGTGTGCCACACTGTTGAAATTAAAATCATGGCAATGTTGGTCAGGTATAAACAGACTGATGGAACAGAATATAGTCTAGAAACCAATGTAGTAATTTATGATAAGGTTTATATACTTTATTCAAGTCATATACTATATTCATACACACTAAAGGACATTTACTATGTTCAAATCAGAAAAGGGATGGGCTATTCAAAGATCTTCAATGTTCAATGATACTAAACTCAAAACTAATTTTAGTGTAGGTACCAGGCTCACCTAGAATTTGTTTCCAAAACTTAAAAAGAATAAAAGTAATGTTTATATATAACACTATAAAAGCATAGTGACATCTCAGACATTTGTTCATGCTCTCTTCTGCCTAGTGAATTACTCAACCTCTTGATTTTACTCCGCTCAGTTATGGAATAGATGTTCAAATGTTCACAGAGATTTTTGTAACTCTAAACTTCGATTTTTATAGGTAATTTGTGGGTTAAGTCCCAGTTTAATCATATTTCAAGTATTTTAACTTCTACCTAGGAATTAGGATTTACTGTTAACTATTACTGCTGATACACTCTTTCTTTGTTACTGATGAGGAGTCCCCCACCACCCACTGCCCACTTTAATTCTGTTGTATAAATGGTGGAACTGGCTTATATTAAGAAGTCTGTAAAGAAACTGTTGCTACCCAAAGGGCTTCTGTGATGTGACTTTACATGGTTGCTTAGCTACTGCTGATTAAGTAAACATCCTGGATGTTTTACTCTGGAGATTTTTGAGATAGAAAAGTTGGCACTTGAAATTCTTGTTCTAGCTTTTCCAGCGTTTTTTTCTTTTTTTGTTCATTAGAAGAATGATTACAAAGCAGTATGAAGAGAAGAAAATAATGACTGATGAATTTTTTAATTGCTTACTATTATCATATGATAGCATAGTACTGCTTTTAAATTTTAGATAACTATCTAATGATTTTTATCAGCAGCTCCCAGCAGTGGTGGAAAAGTTTTAATAGGAGCCAGAATTTTTTACTATGGTATGGGATAACAGAAGGGAGTGTGGACTTGCATTTAAAGCCTCATGCTCTCTCTGCCACTTAATCTGTGGAAGCTTTGAGCAAGTAGCAGCCTCTGCATTTTTCTTCATCACTAAGTCAGGGGGAATAATTCCTCTGTGAGAGTGTTATTTTAAAATAAGATAATGTATCTAAGGCATTTAGTTCAATGTTTGTTTACTTCTTATTAGGCCATCAAATTGTTGGTAAAGTTACATTGCCCCTGCTGCCTTTATCTCACTATAAAAATATCTCACTATAAAAAAAGATATTTGCTTTAAATACCTCCCTCCATATTTAACAAGCATTCTAGACAAATGGATTTGATTTTTCTTCCTCTCACATTACCTAGAACAAGTCATCCGCTCTCTATACATGAATTACATCATTTTTTAAGGTGAGGGATTATATAGGTTATCTCCAAGTTCATTTCTTGCTCTAAAATGTTATGGTTCATTTTCTTGGCTCTTCCCTTAAGGCTAGAATTAAAATACTTGTCAGGAATTTCTTAGAGAAGAGGATAATTAGGATATGCAGTTTTCATAATAATGACATAAAAAATAATACTGGTCTAAGTAAAATCCTCCTTTGAGGAAATGCAGTGAAAGTACAAATTACTGAAAACATGAGTCCTTTTCCCTTTAGCAATCATACTATTTTGTAAAATTGAAGATCTCTCAGAAAATTAGCATTTTTTACCACTTTGTTATAGTTCAGAACTTTGGTAACCTATTGCAGAAAGGATGGAACAGTAAAATTTAGATGTGCACATTTCCATAAGAGGGCAAACCTTACCTTTTTCATTTTCATGAAAGCTGTTTAATGTCCTTGAATTTATCCTGTTGTCATTCATTGAGCAAATACTTGCTTTAGTGTCTACCAGTGTCCATTAGATACAGTATACAAAGATGATGAAGGCCAATGATCTCCTTTAAGTTCAGTTCAGCTCCTAAGGAACAACTGTATTTTTTAACTTGTCGGAATAGTTAAAACTTAAAGGAAAAATAAAAAAACAAATACGGATTTAGACTTTACTGTCCTAGAGGTGATCATCTTTTCTCAGATGTTCAGAAACTTGATACTGTTCCTATTGTGGAGGCTGGGAAACTCACATAGCAAAAAGAGAGTCCTTAAACTTGTAACACCCAGGACATATTAAATAATGAGTGAAAACATGTTATTCCAACATTAATACAGCATTGTTATATTTTCAGGAAACTACTAAAGTTCCTGTGGAAGCGAAGTAGAATTTTGTTACGAACATAATGGGTAAGTTATATAAAAGTGGTTTGGTATTCCAACTATTAGAAGCTGGTTTTTCTTCTCAGATTGGCCTTTTGACATCAGTGAATACAAGTAAGAAGATGGTCAGAGTAGACTGAAATTCTTTGTTTAAATCAACAGCTTATGTTTACTATATATTTCTGAAAAACAGATACTATTATTGTGTTGAGTGTAATTTGTGATTGGTGAGTAATTGTACCTTAAGAAATCAGAAACATTCCCAACAGATATAAAATGGTTTAGGTTGCAAAAAAATACTAGAAGTATAATTTAATAATTGATTTTGAATTTTTCTCAGAAAGTGGCAAAAACTGCCAAATATCTGTATGCTTGAATAGCCTATAATTAGAAGTTACTTGCTTCTTTATGAGCCCCCATTGCTTTTTATTATGAAAAATTGCAAGAACAATATACTATATGTCCTTCACCAATTAATGTATTGCCATATTAGCCTTCCCTGTGTGTAGGTGTGTATATTTATACACACACACTTTTTTCCTATACCACTTACTTAGTTGTACATAGAACACTTGACACCTAAATACTTGAGCATGTATCTCCTAATTCAGACCATGTTCTAAATTTCCCAGTTGTTTCAGTAGTATTCTTTACAGTGGGTTTATTACAGGCATACCTTGTTTTATTCTTCTTTGCTTTATTGTGCTTTGCAGGTACTGTGCTTTTTACAAATTGAAGGTTTGTGGTAACCCCGCATAGAGCTTGTCTGTTGGCAGGTGCCATTTTTCCAACAACATTTGCTCATTTCATGTCTCTTTGTCACATTTTGATAATTTTTGCAATATTTCAGACATTTTCATTATTACTATATTATAATGATCAGTGATCTTTGATGTTACTATTATAATTGTTTTGGGGCACTTGAATCATGTGTACACATAAGACAGTGAACTTAAGAAATACTGGGTGTGGTCTGACTGCTCCACCCACCAACTATTCCCGTCTTTCTCCCTCTCCATGAATTCCCCTATTCCCTGAGGCACAATAGTATGGAAATTAGGCCAGTTAATAAGAATACAATGGCTTTTAAGTGTTCAAGTAAAAGGAAGAGTTGCACATTTCTCACTTTGAATTAAAAGCTAGAAATGATTAAGCTTAGTGAGGAAGGCATGTCAAAAGCCAAGACAGGCGAAGCTAGGTCTCTTGTGCCAAACAGTCAAGTTGTGAATGCAAAGGAAAAGTTCTTGAAGGAAATTAAAAGTGTTCCTCCAGTGAACACATGAAAGATAAGAAAGCAAAACAACCTGTTGCTGATAGGGAGAAAGTTTTAGTGGCCTGGAGAGATGAAATGAGCCATAACATTCCTGTCATCCAAAGCCTAATCCAGAGTGAGGCCCCAACTCTCTTCAATTCTAATGAGGTAAGGAAACTACCGAAGAAAAGTTTGAAGCTTGCAGAGGTTGGTTCATGAGGTTTAAGTAAGGAAGCCATCTCCATAACATGAAAGCTCAAGTGAAGCAGCAAGTGCTGATGGAGAAACTACAGCAAGTTAACCAGAAGATCTAGCTAGGATAACTAGTTGAGGTGGCTACAACATTGAAAATAGATTCTCAATAAGGATGAAATAGGCTTTTATTGTAAAAAGACGCCATCTAGGACTTCTAGCTATAAAAGAGAAGGCAATGCCTAGCTTCAAAGCTTCAAAGGACAAGCTGACTCTCCTGTTAGGAGCTAATGCAGCTGGTGACTTCAAGTTGAAGCCAATGCTCATTTGCCATTCTAAAAATTATAGGACCCTTAAAAATGATGCCAAATCTACTCTGCCTGTGCTCTGTATAGTAAATGGAGCAAGAAAGACTGGGTGACAACACCTGTTTACAACATGATTCACTAAATATTTGAAGCCCACTGTTTGGACAACTGTTTAAAAAAAAGATTCCTTTCAAAATATTACCACTCATTGACAATGTACCTGGCCACTCAAGAGTTCTGATGGAGTTCTACAATGAGATTAGTATTGTTTACATGCCTGATAAAATTTAACATCCATTCTGTAGCCCATAGATCAAGGATTAATTTTGACTTTGAAATCTTATGAGTTAATATATTTCATAAGCTATAGCAGCTGTAAATAGTGATTGCTTTGGTGGATCTGGACAGAGTCAACTGAAAACTGGAAAGGACTCATCATTCTGTATGCCATTAAGAACATTTGTGACTCATGGGAAGAGGTCAAAATGCCAACATTAATAGGATGGGAAGAGGTTGATTCCAACGCTCATGAATGGCTTTGAGGAGGTTCAAGACTTCAGTAGAACTGCAGATTTGGTGGAAATAGAACTAGAATTACAAGTGGAGCCAGAAGATTTGACTGAATTTCTGCAATCTCATGATAAAACATGAATGTATGAGGAGTTGCTTTGGATGAGCAAAAAAAAAACGGTATCTTGAGATAGAACCTATTGCTGGTGAAGATGCTGTGTTGATTGTTGAAATAACAATGAAAGATTTAGACTATTATATAAACTTAATTGATAAAGCATGGGCAGGGCTTGGGAGGACTGACTCCAATTTTGAAAGGAGTCCTACCCTACTGTTGGTAATGCTATAAAACAGCAACACGTGATATAGAGAAATCATTCATGAAAGGAAGAGTCAGTAACAAAGGATGCAGTAAACCTCATTCATTGTCTTATTTTAAGAGATTGTCACAGCCACCCAACCTTCAAAACCACCACCCTGGTCATTCATTCAGCAAGCCATCAACATGGAGGCAAGACCCTCCACTAGCAAAAAGATAATGACTCGGTAAAAGCTCAAATGATTGTTAGCATTTTTCAGCAGCGAAGTATTTTTTAATTAAGGTATGTACTTTTTTTTTAGACATAATGCTGCTGCACACTTAATAGATTACGAAAGAGTGTAAACGAATTTTATATGCACTGGGAAACCTGAAAATTGATTTGATTCACTTTATTGTGATGTCTGCTTTATTGTGGTGGTCTAGAACAGAACCCTCAGTATCTCTAAGGTATATCTGTATTCTGAATGAATCCAAACAAGGATCACTTACTGCCTTAATTAGTTTCCTTAATCCCTTTTAAACAGTTCCCTATGTGGGAGATTGGGGAGTAGGGTGAGAAGTGAGGTCTTTCATGACACTTTTAAGCTTAGATTTGTCTCGAGTGTTTCCTCCTGATTAGATTCAGATCAAGCATTTTTGACAGCAGTGATACATAAGTAATTTTGATATTCTTAATTTTAGGAATTTCTAAACTGATTATTAACAAATAAATGAGTAAGTGGATGTTTGTGGTTGAACAGTACTTCAGCTTCATCCTCTGTACTTATAGAGTTTCCTAACTTTTTAGAATATGCCTTAAGATACTTTCTTTCAGATATTGATAACCATAAAAATTAATATTCTGTCATTATAAAATTATGAAAGTTATATATGTGAGGAAAGATCTTAAAGGGATATACAAAAATACATACTGTCTCTAAAAGTTACTTGGAGCTAGATACTGTGGCTAAAGCCCGCATGGCAGCAGTGGGGGTAGTTGGTAGCAGAGTAACATCTATGCACTCTAGTTTCTCACCTCTACTTGGGTCAGCTCATCACTTCGGTCATGCAGTAATTTAAACTGGGCAACAAAATGTTTTGAGCATTATTTTCATGGATCAAGAGTAGAGTGCTGTGTAACGGAAGCCTTAACTTAGAATTTGGGGCTTATCAGAAGTTGAGCTCACATGGCATACAAACATTCATAAACATGCTGTGATCTTATTTTTAAAATGAGTATTTCAGAATTAAAGTTTTGCTATTGAATATTTTGCTTTAGTTTTCAAGTTTCAGTGTGCTGCTGTAGTTCACAAAAAATTGTTAATTTTTCCTTGAAAAGTACGGAAATATTTTTCAAAAGTACTTGAAAATAAATTATCATCTACAGTAACACCTTTGTAGAGTTTATCCTGATATTGGAAAATGTTTAGAGATTAATAAAACAAGGAGTTAAAAACCAACATGTTGCTGGCTAGTAGCTCCTGAAACGTGTTTGGTCTGAGTTACTTAAATACTAACCTTGGAAAACCTGTTTATTTTTAATAAATTTTGTGATTCAAAAATCAGTTTACTATTTACTTTAGATGGAGAAGAAAAAACCTACGGTGGCTGTGAAGGCCCAGATGCCATGTATGTCAAGTTGATATCTTCAGATGGTCATGAATTTATTGTAAAAAGAGAACATGCACTAACATCGGGAACAATAAAAGCCATGTTGAGTGGCCCAGGTAGTTATATTTCTTTATTTTCTCTTAACATACCTTCACTTTTAGTATTTGGCGAGTGTGTTTTTAAGTTGAATTCAATGATCACAGCTTTAAAATAAAGACACAATAACTGTTCTAACATTATTGCATGAATATGTTGATTGGAAAAAATTGGTTTCTGCCATATCCTGTTTCCAGTGTTACCCTAGTTTTCAGTTAAGATCAAATTGATTATTTTCGTAATAGGAAAGATCATTTCTCTACGTTAGTTTCTGTGGTTAACTTCTTCACTACAGAATCCTGATTGGTGATTTATGCTCCTAGTTACATATGAAATTCATCTGTAGAAGTTACTGCCTTCCAGATATATATTCTTAACTTTTTTTTCCCTTTGAGGTAATTTTTTTTTTTTACCTCAAAAATTTTTCTGGAGGGTTGGAATTTCTGGAACATGTTTAGAGGAAATGCCAATGTTTGTACAGTGGCTGAACCATTTTACATTCTTACCAGCTATGTGAATGTTCTCCACATCCTCACTAGCACTTGATGTTTTCTATTTTTTTTTATTCTAGCCATCTGAATGGGTGTGAAGTGGTATCTTATTGTGGTTTTGATTAGCATTTCTCTAATGACTAATGATGTTGAACATCTCTTCATGTGCTTACTGACCTTTCTTATATCCTCTTAGGATAAATATCTGTTCAAGTCTGTCATGCATTTTTTCATTAGGTTATTGGTCTTTTTGTTGTTGACTTGCCAGAGTTCTTTATAAATTCTGGGCACTAGACCTTTATCAGATACATGACTTGCAAATATTTTCTCTGGTTCTGTAGGTTGTCTTTTTCTTGATGTGTCTTTGGATGCACAGGTTTTTTATTTTGATTAAGTCCAATTTATCTATTTCCCCTTTTGTTTCTGTTTTTTGGAGGCCTGTCTAAAAATCCATTGCCAAATCCAGTGTCATGAAGATTTACCCATATGTTTCCTTCTAAGAATTCTATGGTTTTAGCTGTTAACATTTAGGTCTTTGATTTTAAGTTAACTTTTGTATATGGTGTGAGTTAATAATTCGCTTCATTCTTTTGCATGTAGACATCCCAGTACCATTTGTTAAACAGACCATTCTTTCCCCCATCGAATGGTCTTGGCACTCTTGCTGAGAATCAGTTAACCACAGATTGTGGGTTTATTTATAGGCTCTCTGTTACATTCCACTGATCTTACATAACTTCCCTTATGCCATTACTACACTATTTTGATTATGGTAGCTTTGTGTAGTATTTTCAAATTGGGAAGTGTGAGACCTACAACTTTGTCTTTCTTTCCAAGATTGTTTTGGCTATTTGGGGTCCCTTGCAATTCCTTTTTTTACTATGGAGATTTAAAAACATATACAGAAGTAGAAGGAATAGTATAAAATACCTCTTTACCATCAGCCAGCTCCAGTAGTTACCACCATTTTGCCAATCTTGTCTTAATCGATTATCTCTACTTTTTCTTTTTCAGGAGTATTTTAAGCAAATCCCTGACATGCATCCTCCCTTTCTTTTCAGACCATCAGTTTTACAGAGAAACAAGGTTATTTGTGTAATGTCCACATCTGGATTAAACTTAATAGTAACATCTTAGAAACTCAGAATTCTAGAGGCTTGATTATAATCCTGTTCATTTTTCTAGGCAAAAATACTTAGTTGGTACTATTGTATTCCTATGTATCACATCTTCTAACAATGTCAAGATTGATTAATGGGTACCAAGGTTATCATGTTGATATGTCCATGAGCAGTTCCCCAGTCAGATTTTCATGGTTTTGGCATTCATTGTGATTATTGCTGAGGTTTACCTTATTTGGAATTAAAAAAACAGTGACTTTCTACTTCAACAATTTCTTTTTCATGTATTAGTTAGAATTCTCCTATAAATAAGAACTATTTGGTTACCCTGAAATACATTCTGTACAGGAAAGAAAAAGATAAATCCTTGATTTTTTTTTTCCTTTACATAATAATTTTTTAGAGTAATGAATTGGTTCTCCAGCATCCTCCAGTAGTAAAGAGTATCATGTTGTTTGTTTTTTTGCATATCATTAACAACTTGTGACTTTCTGTAGTTGATGTTTTCTATTGTGGTGCAGTCCTTCTTACTGATGGTCAAATTGTTCCATTTGCTCCTTTTACACTAGAAGGAGCCAGATCAGGTTGGCTCCTGTGTCCTTTTGACATGGCTCCATAATCTTGGATAGCTATACTACTTTCTGTAAGGATAGCTATACTACTTCCTATAATAACAAGACAGGCTCAATCCATTTTTCCAAAGAGCCTATTTTCTTTTAATGGAAAATGATATTTAGAGATCCCAGTCTGGGTGTTAGCAGTACTCATTGCTCCTAGATTTACCCATTGCTTTTAGATTTTAATACTGGACAGAGCTTGGACATACTTTAGGGAAAAAAATCACAAATGCCAGAAAATTTTTAATTAAAAATTAAAGGATTTTTGCTTTTCATAATCTTGATCTCTTAATTTAAAAACAAGAGTTGTATCTTCAAAACATCAAACTTTCAGCCCAAAACTAATTTTTGAATTAGTTCTTCATAAAGATAGAAAAAGTAAACTGGTGTTTTCTAGAGTCTTTGGGGTTGGAGAAATGGGGAGTAATTGCTTAAAACTTCTGGTGTTTTATTTTGGGGTGATGAAATGTTTTGGAACTACATAGAGTGGGTGGTTGCCCAACATGAATTGTACACTTAAAATGGTAAATTTTATGCTGTCTGAATTTCATCTGAAAAGAAAACAATGTTTGGCATCAAAGGCTTAGTAAGTACCTATTGGTAATATACATATATTCAAGAAAGAGTTAGTTATTGGCAAGCCAAAGTTACCTCACTGCTGTGATTTACCTCATTTGCTGCATCCTGCTCTCCTTTTTATTGTTAGACAATTAGAAACCTTTTGAAATACAGGCTCAGAAACTATATTTTCCTCCCTTTTATATTCAGTGCACAGTACCTAGTACTAGAATGCTAAGAAGATATTTCATTCCTATAATAAAGGCTAAATGGCTTAACTTATGGATAGCTAAAGAAGTCTTTTAAGAGATCACTAGAGTTTATAAAGTGTTATTAAAGGGAAGTAGCTTAGGAGATCTCATTAACATGATCATATTTTTAAAAACTAAATAGAGAAACAGTAGATTTACATCCTTGAAAATATTTTAATACTATTTCACTTACTTTTTCATGGCAGTTCAGTATAGCACAGGGCACCTGATGAGCCATAGAAACTTGATTCTGTAAGCTGAATCTTCTGAAAGATTTAGCTTTCTTATGTCCTATTCACCCTTTACTATTCATGCCATCAGGATTCTTAGTAAAAGATATTTAAGACAAACTTTTGGACAAAGATAGAATTTTTTAAGTCAGTCTTAATGAATCCCAAATCTTAAAGATTTTATGTTAATGTTCAGAAATCAGTGTTAGATATTTCATTTGATGTTAGTTGGGTTTATTCTTTTCACTGATAAGTTTGCTAGGGCTGCCATAACTAAGTACTATAAACTGGGTGATTTAAAAACAAATTTATTTTCTCACAATTCTGGAGGGAAGAAAGTTGAGATAAAAGTTTTGGCAGGGTTGGTTTCTTCTGAGTCCTCCCTGCCTTACAGATGGCTGTCTTCTCCCTGTGTCTTCACATTTTCTTCCCTCTGTGTGTGTCTGTGACTGATCTCCTATTATAAGGTTACTAGTCACACTGGATTAGGGCCCAACCTAATAACCCCATCTTGCCTTAGTTACCTCTTTAAAGGCCCTATCTCCATGCTTGCTTGGGCAGCACTTACACTAAAATTGTGTTAGTACACAGAATTTTAGCATGATGCCTGCATAAGAATGATACAAATATTTGAAATGTTCTATATTTTTTAAATTCTTCCTGAACAGAAAAAAAGTAAAAAAAGAAAAAAAAAACCTCTATCTCTAAATACAAATTCTGAAGGAAGAACACAGTTCAGCCCGTAACAAACATATTCCTTTCTTTTACAGGTCAGTTTGCTGAGAATGAAACTAATGAAGTCAATTTTAGAGAGATCCCTTCACATGTGCTATCAAAAGTATGCATGTATTTTACCTACAAGGTTCGCTACACTAACAGCTCCACAGAGATTCCTGAATTCCCAATTGCACCTGAAATTGCACTGGAACTGCTGATGGCTGCGAACTTCCTAGATTGTTAAATAAAATAAATTATAATAAACTGTTAACTTTTTTCAGTATTTAATACTTGTAGTTCAGTTAGTAATTTTTTCATATATAGCATGTTGTCTGTGTGCAATTGAACTTTAAAGTTCATTGCAAAGCAGATTATCTTCTGTTCTTTTGCATAGCAACCAGAGTTGACGTTTGTTTGCTACATCAACAAATTAAGGACATTTTCACAAATTCAGAAATAAACAAGTACGCCAATTCATAGGTGGTTTTGCCTTATACTTTGGATGTGATTTTTTAAATTAGATTAGTGGTGATAGAGTAAATGCTGAAATGTAGGCATAAATGAACGTTTTCAACAGGTAAATACTGGGCTACATATTTTTATGTTTTCAGTGTTTTTAAAAATCTATTTGGGTCTTACAGCTGTCATTAGCATTAGTAGAGTTATGCAAATAATTACATTATAAATATGTTCGTAACTTAGAACATTGATTTTTATAATTGTCAAAGACATAAGAGTTGAAGTTTCTTATGTGTCTTTTGATAAAATGCAGTATTGTTTAAGTGTATCTTATCTTTTTTGTTTATTGCTACGATTTAAGAACTTTATTTTATATTTTAAAACAATTTTGGAAGATTACTAGGTACAGCTTTTGGAGCAGTGACTTTTGGAACTGTAGCCACATGGTCAACAAGTATATTACATGATTGATTTCATGTGCATTGTGACCAATCCAAAATACTGTACTTTCATTCACTATAAAGCTGCTTTTGCAATACTCATTCTTTTTACATAGTCCCTTGTGATTACACTTCTGATTATTTAAGTGTGTTTTAAAAGACTCATTATGAACTTTATCCAGATCTTAAAAGCTAGACTTTTCTGAACTATTCCAGTCTTCCTCTGTCCAACTGAAATACTGTAAAAGATGAAAAATGTGGGGATGCAGTGCAAATCTTATAATGCACTTTGACATAGTATATGAATTATCTTATATTAATTAAAGTATGTCCCAATAAATATGATACCCATAACGTGTGGAACTTCTACTGAAATCCAACTTGCAGACAAAAAAATTTGAAAAACGATGACAGCATCTCTGCTTAGGCATGAGAAAAGAAGTGCTGGAGTTGGATTTTTATTGTCTCGTAATAGTAAGATAAAGCTGTCAGCTGTCAGGGTCTATAAATTTGTCTTTAGATTAGTTCTTCAAGACTGGCTTAATATGGACTAGTTTTTTGGAACCTGCAAAATCTATAAACCAAGATGTATAAAAGCAATTTTTCTTCTTGAAAGACTTAACATTATATATGTTCCAGCTTATTGAAAGCAATTAAATATTAATGTTAATTGTATATATTTTAGTAACTTCTGAGACATACTGGTACGTATTTTGATGTGAAAGGTTATCAAGTACAAGAATTTTATTCTACTTGGTGACAAATAATGGCAGTTTATAAACCTAAATGATAATCTTAAAGGTCAAGGTGATAGCTAGAATAAAGTTTACTTTGACCAATTTTAGTAGGTTACTGTGTGTGTTAAGATCTAGAAGTAACCTTAAGTTTAAAATATTTAAATAGAACTAAAGATTAGGAAAACCTGTATATCTTGGGGCAAAAAATGATATTCATGTGTTAATAAAGGTTCTGTTTAATGAAAGGTTTGATGAACACTTGATGTTTGATCTTTCTAGCCTTCTCTTTTTCTGAGAATTCATTGAAGTATTTGCTTCAGGATACCTTGCCATGTAATTAAATAGCAGGAATTTTTATTTGGTTACATTTAAGAGATAATTTTATATGTAGCATTGAAATAAGTTTTCTGACTCTTGGTAGGTAGTTCATTTTTTAGATTATATGCAAATCTCCCCAGTATTTTTTTTCTGCACAGAAATTAGTACAAAATCTTTTATTTCATTTCAGTTAGTATTTCATTTTTGTACTGTCTAGGTTATTATTCTTTTAGATTGCCTTTCTTGCAGTTATTGACAAATAGCAGTCTCCATGCTTTTGAAGACTCTTAGTTGTATTGAGAAATATAATTTATTATAAGCAGTAAATTCAGCTCATGTTAAAAAGAAAAATACATTTAGAGACATCTTGTAATGTATGGAGCTGTCAGTGTGAGTTGTTTTAAGTTTATCAATTATTTCAAAATAGTGCAAATATTCAGAGAAATAACATAAAATTACTGTTATTAAAGATTGAACAGTATTTAAACTAACCCTAGTAATTCCTGTCTATATAGAGGAAATTTCATACAAATCAACAAAGCTTGGATGTATCCAGATTTGAGTTTCTGATTGGTTATATCTAAGTCTGATAAAACATTTAAGATGTGGAAATCAATAGATGCCATTGATTTTATATATATGGTGTTTTATTTGTAATATATAAACCTAGTTTAATTCTAGGCCAGTCATATTTGTGCTAAAATTTTACGTTCCTGTTAGGCTAACCTCTTAAATATTATAATAGTTTGTTGGTTTAAACAAGTATTTGTTATCCTAGAAATATTTCAGTAATTAGAGCACAAAACTGGGAGTTAAAAAGTCTGACACCTTATGCTAATTAGCTATGTGATCTTGGACAAATAACTGGGCCTTAATTTCACATCTAGGAAATCAGCATGTTGCACATCAATAGGGTGATGTTTACCACTTTTTTTTAATGAACAAAATATTGTGTTTTTGGATACTGCTTAAATCTAAGATTATAACATTACAGATGATCAGATTAGAATTATAAATGAGAAAGAAAATGGCTTTCTTGCTACATCTCTTTAATAGTACTCAATTTCAGTTTTGCTGCCTTTGATTAAGCATTAAATATTAACACATCAGTATGAAATACATTTAATGAGTTCAGAATCCTTGTAGTTTTCTATTGTTTGCTATGTAAAGATCAAGTTTTAGCTGTGGTTATACCTGATGTAAAGGGAAATTTATGTGCCAGCTTCATACTAGGTCAACCTGAAACTAATTTTTTAGTCATACTCTAATTTAGTAACTTATGCTGAATTAGGTACATACGTAATTTATTTACTTCAAATATCACTAATTGAAAACAAGACTTTTTTTTTTCCAATGTCCTGTAGAATATTCAGTTTTCTTCCTCCACATTCCCTAGTTGGTCTCCACCCCTCCCCCAAGTTTTTTTATGGGGGAGAATTTTCAAGTTACTTTGAGATAGAACTTAGTTTTAATCATCAAATGTTCTGTAAATTTTGTGTTTATATTATTACTGTCAACACGGGACACAGATGTATCAGAGTTAGATTTGTCCCCTTTCATATTGATACGTGCTTACAGTCATTTTTAATATAAAAATGTCCTGTCACATTTACATACATATGCTAAGATCTTTATTTATAATAGGATCTACTTATTATTTGGAGAAGCATGCATAAGATGACCATTTAGGATAAAAATCCAAATTTCATGACTTTTTGTTCAATCAGAAGTACCTAAAATCTTTTAACCAACATTTTCTTTTATATCATGCATGAAGTAAAGCTGGTGATTAAATCTGCCTATGTATACCAACTGACCCAGATCCACTGTTAGAATTTTTTTTATATAGTAGGGTTTTAAGTACAGGCATATTAAATTTTAATGCAGACTTACCAAATATATTTTACTTTCAAGTCAAAGTAGAGTTGTTTGTGCTCTGGAAAATTTCAAGAGGCTCTGCACTCATCTCAAGTATAATTTTGAATTGAAAAATATTTTCTGCAGACCATCAAAGACAATTTTTGTCTTTCCATAATTCCCTTCAACTGTTTTTGAAAAGGCGTATTTTTTTAGCTTCATTCAGTTGTCATTTGAATCAGCCAATACGTTCCTTTTTGTTGTTGATTTTTGTTTAAATGAGGATCCAAGACAAAATTTTTGATTGTCCAAGGTCACGAGCTAATTTGCAGTGAGATATTAGGGATGACCTATTTGCTATATCCAAAAAAGGAAGTCATGTTTGTTATAGTATTGGTGTAAACAATATATAAAGTACTGAAATGGTGGAATTGAGGTAGGGAGTCAATGCATGAGATGTGCCTACAAAATAAATGCTTTGAAATATATATAACATTTCATTCCAAATGAACATCATCTTTAACTTAGTAGGGCTGTTGCTCAGAATGGTTCTGGAACTGACGTTAGAGCTTACAATAAATGTTCTTTTGAATAGTCTCAATGGTAGGAAATGCTTTTTCTTTAAATGTTTTGCAATAATCAATAAAAGTTTTTGATATAAACCTACTGAATAAAGGTGAGTACCCAGACTGGGTCAGGAAAACATGTATATACTGAAATAATCTGGCTAAGGTAGCATGGCACAAAATTAAACGTAAGACAGCTGCATCAAATTGTAATTCAAATGGGTTTTATAAAATTGCTGTCTTATAATGTGAGACACTATCTCTGTTACTTTGCTCAAAGTAAACAGGGTTTAAACATTGTGCTTCCAGAATTTTGTTACTTGGCAAAATATGGAAAGACAGTTTTCCTGTTCTGGGCAATATTAGAATATACCTGATAAAGTACCATCCTACCTTTAAATACTGAAGGTACTCTCCAATGAAAACTTATTCCTAAAGAGTTGAGTATGAGTTTCATTAACTGGTAGAATGGCTGTACTGTCTTAGAAGGCCAAAAGCTTGTGAAACTGAAACCACAGTTTATGTGATTTGTTCTTAAATGGAACTATGTTACCATTCTTTTAGTGGCAATTTGCCTTATGTATATCTTTTAAAAACTAGATTGTAAAACAGCAGAAATGAAGGAGGGGATTACTTCCATTTCTGAAAGGTTGTTGATCTTTTTTCTCCCAGTGCCTGGTATGGCACTTTACACATGGTAGGTGTTCAATAAATACTTAATTGAATCAAGACTCATTGGTGTGAAAGGTAGTGTCTCAATCATATTCTGCTGGATCCTAAGTCTTTATCCATATGTAAATGTTAAAGATTTGTCTGAGCTTAACTGGAGAGGTCTGTACACAATCCAGTCCACCACTTGCCAGGAGGATTACTGGGTGGAAAAGCAGAAAAGCTGGTATGGAGATCATTGCTGATCGAGATTCTGGTATTCTCCCAGGAAAAATAGCAGTGGTCTGAATAAACATTTCTCCAAAGAAGACATACAAATGACCAACAATACATGAAAATCTCACTAGGGAAATGACTAAATCACAAAAAGATATTCACACCTGTGAGGAGAGCTATAATCAAAAAGATGGGCAATAACAAATACTGGCCAAAATGTGTAAAATTTACAACTCAATCCTGGTAGCAATGTAAAGTGCAGCTGCTGTAGAAAACAGTTTGGCAGTTCTTCAAAAAGTACAACAGTATTACCATGTGACCAGCATTTATACTCCTAGATACATACTGCAAAGTACCTATTGAAATTTCTAAACACCAACATAAGTAGCCAAAGGAAAAATTAGAATTACAGACTACTCTTTAAAGGATAAAGTAATGTGAGGTTCAGCTATCTACCTCGAGCAAATTTATAGCCTTTATTAAATGTGAAACAATGAAACTAAGCATTAAGTTTAAAACATTTGAAAATGCTAAGGAAAGTCGGATGAAATAACAAAAAAGCAGAAACAATAGAAAATAGGAATAAAGGGGAGAGAATGATGTTTGAAAAAATAACTAGTTCAGAGCAATAAAACTCATGGGACATACCAAGAAAAAGGAGAATAAAAATGCACAAAGAATACAATGTCCATTTTTTATGAGAAAGGTTATACACCAAAAATAGAAAAAATTTAAATTATATACACTATGCCAATTTTTTTAATTGAGTGGTTTTCTAGAGAAATACATGGTATGAAAATTAAGCAGACAAAATCTGAATAGAATAACCATGGAAGAAAGTGTAGTCAAGATTCTCCCAAAGAGGTATAAGACTAGATTATTTTTATGGTTGAGCAGTTTATTTTTTTAATTTTCAAGGAACATGATTCCCACAATAAACTGTTCTAATACATAGCAAATGATGGTGAATTTCCAAGATGGTATCCTCATAGTTAAGAGAATACCTACCTTGCCTCAAATTAAAAGATCCTAGAGGCCTATTTCATAGGCATACAGAGGCAACAATCCTAAATAAAAGAACAAAACTAGCAGATCAAATCCAGACTGTAGTCAATGAATGTTACACTATAACAGGTTTATTCTAAGAAAGCAAGGTGGTTTAAGGGTAAAATTTATTGTAAGTTTATAAAAGGAAAGTGCATCATTTCAATAAGATGTTTAAAAATCATTTGGTAAAACATTGTTTCCACTCCTGATTTTAAACTAATGCACTAGAAATACAGTATTTCATACATTATCTTAAAACAATATCAAGCCAACAGTTATCACACTTAAATGATATTTATTAGAGGCATTCTCATTAAAAATGAGGACATGCTAACAAGTATTGGCAATGATGTGGAAAAGAGAACCCTGTGCACTGCTGGTGGGAATGTAAGTTGGTACAGCTACTTTGGAAACAGAATGAAGGTTCCTCAAAATATTAAAAATAGAACTATCATATGATCCAGCAATCTCACTTCTGGGTAACTGAAGAAAACAAAACATAACTCAAAAAGATAAATGCACCCTCCATGTTCATTTGCAACATTATTTACAACAGCCAACATTACAAACAATCTAAGTGTCTATCAATGAATGAATGGATAAAGAATATGTGAGTTGCACATATGAACACACAATGGAATACTATTCAGTCATAAAAAAGAACATCTTGCTAAGTGAAACAAGTCAGAAAAGACAAATACTGTTGTATGATCTCAAATGTGGAATCTAAAGAAGAGAATGGATACAGAAAACAGACTGATGGTTGCCAGAGGTGCTGGGAGGTGGGCAAAATGAGTAAAGTGGGTCAAAAGGTACAAACTTGTAGTTGTAAAATAAGTTCTGGGGATGTAATGTACTGCATATTTGAAAGTTGCTATGAATTTATTTTAAAATTTAACATCACAAAATCTTTTTTGTGACTGTATGGTGATGGATGTTAACTAGACTTATTGCAGTGATCATTCTGTAATATAAAGACCAGTCATGTTACACACTTCAAACTAATATGATGTTACATGCCAATTATACCTCAATAAAAAAATCATACCTCAATAAAAAGAATACTTGCTATCAATACACTGTATGACATTTCTTAGAAATTTCCAGTGTTGCAACTTTTTATAAACTGAAGAATAAATATTGGAAATCCCAGAAGTATCAACTGAGAAATTCTGAACTTTAGAATAAAGAAGTAGAGAAGGTAGTGGACATTCATGGGATGTTTTGGTTTGTTTTCTCTTGTTTTAGTTGCAATCATAGAAGTCCCCATCCTGGATATGGGAAAACCCACTATCTAAAACCAAGGTGGGATAAAATATAGGATATTTATTGAGAAAAGAGTAGGAACTCCAAAAGTTAAACATCATTTTCAATCCCTCATGATCCTCAGCAGCCAAATCAATCTGTCACCATTTTCCAGGTATAGAGAAACAGAGTTCCTTACACCTAAAGATACCCTCTGGGCTAATTCTTGCCTCATCTGTCATTGCATTAGACTAAGAATAGAAATGGATCCCTGGGGTTCCCTGGATCCACCATCAAAGTTAATGGAACATTACTGCAACTCCATGACAACAGGATCTCTAGGAGCTCAGATCCTTCGGGAATAAAAACTTAGGTCACTACTGGGTGAAGAACTGCAGCCAGGTTTACTGGCCAAAAGCAAAGAAAGATGGCAGTGGAAGACAGGGATCATAGAAACCTGCTTCAACTTTACAACCAGTTGTAGAAATGACAATTACAACCTCTACCTTTTATGTTCTTTCCTGCTATGCCCTGTGTATATCTACATGTGTTAACTACTTTCCCTTTATTTTTTTACAATCTCCTCCCCCCTCCCTCCCACTATTTCATTTAGGCCTTGTGAAGGTTAAACTTTATAATTAGTCCTCGAGGGGATCACAAGAGAACTAAAAAAGAAATGAATCATGTAGGGAACTCGGATTTGCTTTTAAATTCAGTAATCGACAAGACTGAGTTGTTCCTCTTCGGGGCAGAGCTAGTGCCTTTCTTTCCGACTTTCTGAGACACACTGGCCCTGCAGCACTGTATTTGTCCCATCTACTATTGGTGGACATTTAGGCTGTTTCCGGTTTTGAGCTGTTGCAAATAATGCTGCAAGAACATTTTTGTACATGGTTTTTGGTGCTCATATATGCACATTTTGTGTAAATACCGAGGGGAAAAATTGCGATTCACAGGAAATGCATATGTTTGGCTTTACAAGTTTCTAGCTAGTGGTTTCCCAAAGGAGTTGTAAAAATTATATGCTTTCACCATCAGTGTGTGAGAGTTCCAGTTATTCCACATCAATACCAATCAACACTGACACTTTCATTTTAGCCAACCTAGTGGAGGTGTACTAGTAGTGCATTCATTTAGACATTGTCTTTTGTGAAGTCCCTCTTTTTCCCAGTGTTCTGTTGAGTTGCTTGTCTATTATTTACTTACGAGACTTCTTTATATATTCTATATATGTGAATCATTTTTGCTATATATATTGAAAATCAGTGTGTTGTTTGCCTTTCACTCTCTTAATGTTGGATTTTTGTGAACAAAAGTTCTTAATTTTAATATAATCCAAATTTTTCCCCTTTATTATAGTACTGTCTGTGGTAAGAAATCTTGTTTACCCCAAGGTCATGAAGCTGTTCTCTTACGTTCTCTTTCACACTTACAATTACAATCTGTCTAGAATATATATTTATGTATGATAGTAGGTAAAGGTCAAGATTTTTTTTCCACATTAATGTCCAATTGACCCATTATCATCAACTCTAAAGGTCATTCTTTTCCCATTGTACTGCAGTCACCTTTGCTGTAAATGAGGTTACAGTGTACATGTGGACTTGTTTCTAGACTCTTTCTTCTGTTGTTTTGGATTAGCGAAGTGAAGCCCCTCACTGTCATTCCTCCATTCTTCTTTCAGCACTATCTTCCTGAAGTAGATAACATGATGTCACTACCAATACATACAAAATAGTTTCCAAGACCAACCACAGTCTGAAGCCAACCTATAGTTCTAACATTACAAAAAGTAATCTATGGGATTTACGTGAGGAAAAGAAGATCCCTGATTCAAAAACACATATGCACCCCTATGTTTACTGCAGCACTATTTACAATAGCCAAGATATGGAAGCAACCTAAGTGTTCATCAGTAGATGAACAGATTAAGAAGAGGTGTTACATATACACAATAGAATACTATTCATTCATAAGAAGAAAACAAATCCTATCACTTGAAACGACAAGGATGGAGTTAGAGGGTATTATGCTCAGTGAAATAAGCCAGGTGGAGAAAGACAAGTACCATATGATTTCACTCATTTGTGGAGTATATAACAACAAAGCAAAACTGAAGGAACAAAACAGCAGCAGAATCACAGACTCCAAGAAGGGACTAGCGGTTACCATAGGGAAGGTGTTGGGAAGGGTGGTTGGGGAGGGAGGGAGAAGGGAATTAAGGGGCACTGTAATTCACAATAGAAATATAGGTAGGTCACGGGAAGGCAGTATAGAATGGAGAAGACAAGTTATAACTCTATAACATCTTACTACACTGATGGACAGTGACTGCAGGGGGAGTGGAGAGGACTTGATAATATGGGTGAATGTTGTAACCACAATGTTTCTTTTGGGGGGGTGTTAATATAGATGGTAATGTGTTTTTAATTTTGACTTCATTTTGCTCACTGCTAGTGTATAGGAAAGCAATTAATTTTTATTTATTAACCTTCTACCCTGCAACTTTGATATAATCACTTATTAGTTCCAGGCATTTTTTTTTTTTTTTGGTAAATTTTTTTGGGTTGTCTACATAGAAAATCATAAATCATGTCATCTGTGAAGAAAGAGTTTTGTTTCTTCCTTTTAAATCTATGTACTTCTTATTTTCTTTTCTTGCCTGGCTGCATGAGCTAGGACTTCCAGTATAAAGGAAGTCTTTATTCCTTGCCTTGTTCCTGATCTTAGTGAGAAAGCAACTAGTTTCTCACCATTAAGCATAATGTTAGTTGTAGGTTTTTTTCTTTTTTTAATTTTATCATTTTGATATCATTAATGTACAATTACTTGAATAACATTATGGTTACCAGACGCCCCCCATTATCAAGTCCCCCCACAATAAGCCATTACAGTCACTGTCCATCAGCGTAGTAAGATGCTATAGAATCATTACTTGTCTTCTCTGTATAAACTGCCATTCCAAAGTCCAGCCCCCCTACATTACATGTGGTAATCGTAATGACCATTTTCTCCCTTACACCTCTCTTCCCACCCACCCTCCCCTGTCCCTTTCCCCTTGGTAACTGTTAGTCCATTCTTCGGTTCTGTGAGTCTCCTGCTGTTTTGTTCCTTCAGTTTTTGCTCTGTTCTTAAACTCCACAGATAAGTGAAATCATTTGATACTTGCCATTCTCTGCCTAGCTTTTTCACTGAGCATAATACCCTCTAGCTCCATCCATGTTGTTGCAAATGGTAGGATTTGTTTTCTTCTTATGACTGAATAATATTCCATAGGGTATACGTACCACCTCTTCTTTATCCATTCATCTACTGATGGACACTTAGGTTGCTTCCATTTCTTGGCTATTGTAAACAGTGCTGCGATAAACATAGGAGTGCATATGTCTTTTTCAAACTCGGCTGCTGCATTCCTAGGGTACATTCCTAGGAGTGGAATTCCTGGGTCAAATGGTATTTCTATTTTTAGTTTTTTCAGGAACCTTCATACTGCTTTCCACAGTGTTTGAACTAGTTTACATTCCCACCAGCAGTGTAGGAGGGTTCCCCTTTCTCCACAACCTCGCCAACATTTGTTGTTGTTTGTCTTTTGGATGTTGGCCATCCTTACTGGTGTGAGGTGATATCTCATTGTGGTTTTAATTTGCATTTCTCTGATGATTAGCAATGTGGAGCATCTTTTCATGTGCCTGTTGGCCATCTGAATTTATTCTTTGGAGAAGTATCTGTTCAGCTCCTCTGCCCATTTTTTAATTGGTTAATTTGCTTTTTGTTTGTTGAGGTGTGTGAGCTCTTTATATAATTTGAATGTCAACTCCTTATCAGATATGTCATTTATGAGTATACTCTCCAATCTTGTAGGATATCTTTTTGTCCTACTGATGGTATCCTTTGCTGTACAGAAGCTTTTTAGTTTGATGTAGTCCCACTTGTTCATTTTTGCTTTTGTTTCCCTTGCCCGGGGAGATGTGTTCATGAAGAAGCTGCTCATGTTTATGTCCAAGAAATTTTTGCCTATATTTTTTTCTAAAAGTTTTATAGTTTCATGACTTACATTCAGTTCTTTGATCCATTTTGAGTTTACTTTTGTGTATGTCGTTAGACAGAAATCCAGTTTCAGTCTCTTACATGTAGTTGTCCAGTTTTGCCAACACCAGTTATTGAAGAGGCTGTAATTTCCCCATTGTATGTCCATGGCTCCTTTATCATATATTAATTGACCATATATGCTCGAGTTTATATATTGACTCTCTATTCTGTTGCACTGGTCTATGGATCTGTTCTTGTGCCAGTACCAAATTGTCTTGATTACTGTGGCTTTGTAGTATAGCTTGAAGGAAGGGAGCATAATTCCGCCTGCTTTATTCTTCCTTCTCAGAATTGTTTTGGCTATTCGGGGTCTTTGGTGGCTCCATATGAATTTTAGAACTATTTGTTCTAGTTTTTTGAAGACTGCTGTTGGTATTTTGATAGGGATTACATTGAATCTGTAGATTGCTTTAGGAAAGATGGCCATTTTGACAATATTAATTTTTCCTAGCCAAGAGCATGGGATGAATTTCCTTTTCTTAGTGTCCTCTTTAATTTATCTTAAGAGTGTCCCATAGTTTTCAGTGTACAGGTCTTTCACTTCCTTGGTTAGGTTTATTCCTAAGTATTTTATTCTTTTTGATGCTATTGTGAATGGAATTGTTTTCCTGATTTCTCTTTCTGCTAGTTCATCATTACTGTATAGGAAAGCAACAGATTTCTGTGTATTAATTTTGTATCCCGCAACTTTGCTGAATTCAGATATTAGATATAGTAGTTTTGGAGTGGATTCTTTAGGGTTTTTTATGTACAACTTCATGTCATCTGCAAACAGGGACAGTTTGACTTCTTCCTCGCCTATCTTGATGCCTTTTATTTCTTTGTTTTGTCTGATTGTCGTGGCTAGGACCTCCAGTACTATGTTGAATAAAAGTGGGGAGAGTGGGCATCCTTGTTTTCTTCCCAATATTAAAGGAATAGCTTCGAGCTTCTCACTGTTAAGTATAATGTTGGCTATGGGTTTGTCATATATGGTCTTTATTATGTTGAGGTACTTGCCCTCTATACCCATTTTGTTGAGATTTTTTATCATGAATGGATGTTGAATTTTGTCAAATACTTTTTCAGCATCTATGGAGATGATCATGTGGTTTTTGTCCTTTTTGTTGATGTAGTGGATGATATTGATGGATTTTCGAATGTTGTGCCATCCTTCCATCCCTGGGATGAATCCCACTTGATTATGTTGGATGATCATTTGATGTATTTTTGAATTCGGTTTGCTAATATTTTGTTGAGTATTTTTGCATCTATGTTCTTCATGGATATTGGTCTGTAATTTTCTGTTTTTGTGATATCTTTGCCTGGTTTGATATAAGAGTGATGTTGGCCTCAGAGAATGAGTTTGGGAGTATTCCCTCCTCTTCTACTTTTTGGAAAACTTTAAGGAGGATGGGTACTAGGTCTTCACTAAATGTTTGATAAAATTCAGCAGAGAAAGCATCTGGTCCAGGAGTTTTGTTCTTCGGTGGTTTTTTTATTCCAATTCAATTTCATTGCTGGTAATTGGTCTATTCAGATTTTCAGTTTCTTTCTGGGTCAGCCTTGGAAGGTTGTATTTTTCTAGAAAGTTGTCCATTTCTTCTAGGTTATCCAGTTTATTAGCATATAATTTTTCATAGTGTTCTCTCATAATTCTTTGTATTTCTGTCATGTCTGTAGTGATATTTCCTTTCTCATTTCTGATTCTGTTTATGTGTGTAGACTCTCTTTTTTTCTTGATAAGTCTGGCTAGGGGTTTATCTCTTTTGTTTATTTTCTCAAAGAACCTGCTTCTGCTTTCATTAATGCTTTCTATTGTCTTATTCTTCTCAATTTTAGTTATTTCTTCTTTAATCTTTATGATGTCCCTCCTTCTACTGACTTTGGGCTTCCTTTGTTCTTACTTTTCCAATTTCATTCATTGTGAGTTTAGACTATTCGTTTAGGATTGATCTTCTTTCCTGAGGTAGGCCTGTATTGCAATATATTTCCCTCTTAGCACAGCCTTCGCTGTGTCCCAAAGATTTTGTGTTTTTGAATCATTGTTTTCATTTGTCTCCACATATTGCTTGATCTCTGTTTTTATTTGGTCATTGATCAATTGATTATTTAGGACCATGTTATTAAGCCTCCATGTGTTTGTGGGCTTTGTCATTTTCTTTGTGTAATTTATTTCTAGTTTCATACCTTTGTGATCTGAGAAGCTGGTTGGTACAATTTCAATCTTTTTGTATTTACTGAGGCTCCTTTTGTGGCCTAGTATATGATCTATTCTTGAAAATGTTCCATGTGCACTTGAGAAGAATGTGTATCCTGTTGGTTTTGGATGGAGTGTTCTGTAGATGTCCGTTAGGTCCATCTGTTCTAATAGATTGTTCAGTGCTTCTGTCTTTACTTATTTTCTGTCTGGTTGATCTGTCCTTTGGAGTTAGTGGTGTGTTGAAGTCTCCTAAAATGAATGCATTGCATTCTATTTCCCCCTTTACTTATGTTAGTATTTGGTTCACATATGTAGGTGATCCTGAGTTGGATGCATAGATATTTATAACAGTTATATCCTCTTGTTGGACTGAGCCCTTTATCATTATGTAATGTCCTTCTTCTTCTCTTTACTTTCTTTGTTTTGAAGTCTATTTTATCTGATACAAGTACTGTAACACCTGCTTTTTTCTCCCTGTTAGTTGCATGAAATATCTTTTTCCATCCCTCTACTTTCAGTGTGTGTATGTCTTTGGGTTTGTAGTGAGTTGCTTGTAGGGTCTTGTTTTTTTATTCATTCATTGACTCTATGTCTTTTGATTGGTGTATTCAGACCATTTACATTTAGGGTGATTATCAATAGGTATGTACTTATTGCCACTGCAGGCTTTAGATTCGTGGTTATCAAAGGTTCAAGGGTAAATCCCTTACTAACAATCTAATGTAACTCACATTGTGTGCTATTACAAACACAACCTAAAGGTTCTTTCTCTCTTATTTTTTCCTCCTTTTTCTTCCTCCTCCTTCTTTGTATGTTATGAATCATATTCTGTAATCTTTGTCTATCCCTTGGGTGACATCTATTTAGCCTAGTAACACTTCAATCTATAGGAGTCCCTCCAAAATGCACTGTAGATGTTGTTTGTGGGAGGTAAATTCTCTCAGCTTTTACTTATCTGAAAATTGTTTAATCCCTCCTTCAAATTTAAATGATAACCTTAACAGATAGAGTATTCTTGGTTCAAGGCCATTCTGCTTCATTGCATTAAATATATCTTGCCACTCCTTTCTGACCTGTAAGGTTTCTGTTGAGAAGTCTGATGATTGCCTGATGGGTTTTCCTTTATGTGTGATCTTTTTTCTCTCTCTAGCTGCTTTTAAAAGTCTTTCTTTATCCTTGACCTTTCCCATTTTAAGTATTATATGTCTTGATGTTGTCTTCCTTGGGTCCCTTGTGTTGGGAGGTGTGTGCACCTCCATGGCTTGAGACACTATCTCCTTCCCCAGATTGGGGAAGTTTTCAGCAATTACCTCCTCAATGACACTTTGTATCCCTATTTCTCTCTCTTCTTCTGGTACCCCTATAATGCAAATATTGTTCCATTTGGATTCATCACACAATTCTCTCAATATTCTTTCATTCTTAGAGATTCTTTTTTCTCTTTGTGCCTCAGCTTCTTTGTATTCCTCCTTCTCTAATTTCTATTCCATTTACCATCTCTTCTACTACATCTAATCTGCTTTTCAATCCCTCCATTGTTTCATTTCAGATATGGAATTTCATAATGATTGAATCTCCAACTTAAATTTGTTCCTGAGTTCTTGAATATTTTTATGTACCTCCATAAGCATGTTTATGATTTTTTTTTTTTTTTTTTTTTTTTTTTTTTGAGAGGGCATCTCTCATATTTATTGATCAAATGGTTGTTAACAACAATAAAATTCAGTATAGGGGGGTCAATGCTCAATGTACAATCATTAATCCATCTCAAGCCTAATTCTCGTCAGTCTCCAATCTTCTGAAGCATAACGAACAAGTTCTTACATGGTGAACGAATTCTTACAGAGTGAATAAATTCTTACATGGTGAACAGTACAAGGGCAGTCATCACAGAAACTTTCGGTTTTGATCATGCAATATGACCTATAAACCATCAGGTCAAATATGAATATTCATTTGATTTTTGTACTTGATTTATATGTTGATCCCACATTTCTCCTATTATTATTATTATTTTTATTTTTAATAAAATGCTGAAGTGGTAGGTAGATGCAAGATAAAGGTAGAAAACATAGTTTAGTGCTGTAAGAAGGCAAATGTAGATGATCAGATGATCAGGTGTGTGCCTATGGACTAAGTATTAATCCAGGCTAGACAAGGGCAGCAAGACATCCACGGATGCAGAAGATTTCTCTCAAAGCAGGGGGGGTGAGGTTCTGAGCCTCACCTCTGTTGATCCCCAAATTCTCACCTGATGGCCCCCCTGCGACTGTGCCTGTCTTAGGTTGTTCCTCCCTTGAGGAATCTTACCCGTCTCTGGCTAACCAGTCATCTTCCGGGGCCATACAGGGAAATGTAAAGTTGGTAAGTGAGAGAGAAGCCATATTGTTTGCAAAGGTTAGCTTTTTACTTCTTTGCAGATTTATGCCCTGTGGCTTCTATGCCCAGCACTTGTCTCGAGGTATCTTTACCACCTGGAGGAATTATGATACTCGGTAAATTCGAAATGAGGCACGAATTCTATTTAAAGTTTGTAATTAGGAAGGAAGAAGAAAAGCTATAGATGTAGCATATGAAGGAAACTTGGGAGGATTGATTATTTCTTTGACATATCTTCTTGTATAGTACCTTAAGTATGTATAGGTTTTAAACTACTAACTAATTTGCACACACATATTGACATAATAGGAATACGGTGACATAAACAAAGCAAATCTATAATTACCAGCCATCTCCAGTGAAGCCAAGAAAACCATTTAGGCACCCTAGGCATTTGTGAAAATTTATCTATGATATGATGGATATTTTCCAACTGTACTTGAACCATCAGACAAATTAAAGCAGCCCATTTCTGGGATCTGTTCACATCCCATATGTTCTTTTAACCATAGATAGTCTATAGTCATGAGATTTTGGGGTGCTACAACTTGCACCCCTCCCATCCATGTTTATGATTTTTATTTTGAACTCACTTTCAGACAGATTGGTGAGTTCAGTTTCATTTGACCCTTTTTCTGGGGTTTGTGAGATTTGGTCTGAACCATGTTCTTTTGATATTTCCTGTTTCTATGTGGTGCCCACTAGTGCCCAGAAGCTACAGTCTCTGGAGCTGATCAGCCCCTAAGTGAGGTTGGGGGTCATAGGGGAGCAGAGCAGGTGCCTGGGGGGAGGAAAGATCTGTTTCCTGATTCCCGCCTGTGGTGCCTGTCTCTAGTATCAGAGCCAGTGGACTGAGCACACAGGTGTAAGCCTCTGTGCTTTGTGTCTCTAGTTGTTGTAGGTGAGGCCTCCTTCTGGCTGGCCTGCCACCAGCACAGTGACCGCAGGTCTGTAAACTGGTGTTGGCAGGCTAGGAAGAAGGCGCAGCAGGCTGTGTGTCACAGTGGGGGTGCCTCAGAGCTGAGTAGACAGCCAGGGGGATGCAGCACCTGAAGCTCCTCAAAGTTCCCAACCAGCTGGACAGATCTCGCCCAGACAACCTTGTCCAGATCTCCCCTCCCCCGCGCAGCATGCTCCATGCAAACCCCGCTCCTTCAGCAGCCCTCTCGCTGCTAGGAAGCCTCTCAGAGCGCCTGTCTTTCCCTTCTTCCAGATTGGCCGGGTGTAGATCCCCTCTTCCACAAATGGCCAGAATCTGTCTCTCAGGCACTCCACCTCTCTGAGCTCCCCAACGTCCAGAGCACCATACAGTGTATGTTTCTGCACCCAAAGCAGACCTCCAGGGCTGGGTGTTCAGTAGTCCCAGGCTTCCAACCCCTCCCCCACTCCATTTCTCTTCCTCCTGCCAGTGAGCTGGGGTGGGCATGGAAGGGCTTGTGTCCTGCCTGATTAAGGCTTTTGTACATTACCCTGTTTCGTGAAGTTTGCTCTGTTTCTGGGGTCTGTGTGCAGTGTGGTTCAGCCTTTTTTATTGTTGTTGTTTTAGAGTTAGTTGTATCAATTAACTACATTTTTATACTATCTGTGGTTTTGGGAGGAATTCTGTGTCTCACCTGTCACACCACCATCTTGAATCCCAGCTGTAGGTTTTTATAACTAGTTTTTATCAAGTTAAGGAATTTCCCTTTATTCCTAGCTTTCTGAGATTATTATGAATGGGTATTGAATTTTGTCAAATGCTTTTTCAGTATTTATTGAGTTTTTTCTTTACTCTGTAGATATGATGGATTATATTAATTGATTTTTAAATGTTTAACAGCCTTGCATTCCTGCTCAGTTATGGTGTTCAACTCTTTTTATACATTGTTTTATTAGATATGTTAATATTTTGTTGAATATATTTGTATCTATTGTCATGAGACATACTGGTCTACAGTTTTCTTGCATTATCTATCTCTGATTTACATATTATGGTAATGCTGGCCTTATAGAATGAGTTAGGAAGTATTCCTTCTGCCTCTGTCTACAGGAAAAAATTGTAGAGAATTGGTATAATTTCTTCCTTAAATATTTCGTATAATTCATCAGTGAACCTACCTGGGCATGGTGTCATTTTGGAAGGTTATTAATTATTGATTCAGTTTATTTAATAAATATAAGTTTAATAGATGTCTATTACTTGTTGTTTGAGTTTGGCAGATGGTATCTTAACAGAAAGTAATCCATTTCATCTTGGTTATCAAATTTATGGGCATAGAGTTATTCATAATATTCATTAATTATTCTTTATTGTCCTGGGATTTGTAGTGATGTCCCCTCTTTCATTTCTGATATTAGTAATTTGTATCTTTTTTCATTTTATTCTTAGGTAGCCTTGCTGAAGGCTATTCGGTTTATTAATCTTACCAAAGAACCAAATTTGGTTTTGTTGATTTTGTTGATTTCCTGTTTTCAATTACATATATTTCTGCTCTAGTTTTAATCATTTCTTTCCTTCTGTTTGAATTTGGATTAAATTTGCTCTTCTTTTTCTATTTTCCTAGTGTGAAAGCTGAAATTCATTTTATACCTTTCTTTTATTTTTTCTTTTATTTATTTATCTATCTATTTATTTATTTATTTACTTATTTAATTATTTTGGTATTGTTAATTGACAATTACATGAAGAACATTATGTTTACTAGGCTCCCCACTTCACCAAGTCCCGCTAACATACCCCTTCACAGTCACTGTCCATCTGCGCAGTAAGATGCTGTAAAATCACTACTTGTCTTTATCTGTTTTGCACAGCCCTTCCCGTGCTTCCCACACACTATACATGCTAATTGTAATGCCCTCTTTCTTTTCCCCACCCTTATCCCTCCCTTCCCACCCATCCTCCCCAGTCCCTTTCCATTTGTTAACTGTCAGTCCATTCTTGGGTTTTGTGATTCTGCTGCTGTTTTATTCCTTCAGTTTTCCTTTGCTCTTATACTCCACATATGAGTGAAATCATTTGGTACTTGAATTTCTCTGCCTGGCTTATTTCACTGAGCATACTACCGTCTAGCTCCATCCATGTTGTTGCAAATGGTAGGATCTGTTTTTTTCTTATGGCTGAGTAATATTCCATTGTGTATATGTACCACCTCTTCTTTATCCATTCATCTACTGATGGACATTGAGGTTGCTTCCATATCTTGGCTATTGTAAACAGTGCTGTGATAAACAGAGGGGTGCATCTGTCTTTTTCAAACTGGAGTGCTGCATTTTTAGGGTAAATTCCTAGAAGTGGAATTCTGGGTCAAAAGATATTTCTATTTTGAGCATTCTGAGGAACCTCCATACTGTTTTCCACAATGGTTGAACTAATTTACATTCCCACCAGCAGTGTAGGAGGGTTCCCCTTTCTCCACAACCTCACCAACATTTTTGTTGTTGTTTTTCTTTTCGATGATGGCGATCCTTACTGGTGTGAGGTGATATCTCATTGTGGTTTTAATTTGCATTTCTCTGATGTCTAGTGATGTGGAGCATCTTTTCATGTGCCTGTTGGCCATATGAATTTCTTCTTTAGAGAACTGTCTATTCAGCTCCTCTGCCCATTTTTTAATTGGATTATTTGTTTTTTCTTTGTTGAGGTGTGTGAGCTCTTTATATATTTTGGATGTCAACCCTTTATCGGATCTGTCAATAATGAATATATTCTCCCATACTGTAGGATACCTTTTTGTTCTATTGCTGGTGTCCTTTGCTGTACAGCAGCTTTTCAGCTCAATATAGTCTCACTTGTCCATTTTTGCTTTTGTTTCCCTTGCTTGGGGAGATATGTTCATGAAGAAGTCACTCATGTTTATGTCCAAGAGATTTTTGCCTATGTTTTTTTATAAGAGTTTTATGGTTTCATGACTTACATTCAGGCCTTTGATCCATTTTGAATTTACTTTTGTGTATGGGGTTAGACAGTGATCCAGTTTCATTCTCTTACATGTAGCTGTCCAGTTTTGCCAGCACCATCTGTTGAAGAGACTGTCATTCCTCCATTGTATGTCCATGGCTCCTTTACCGTATATTAATTGGCCATATATGTTTGGGTTAATGTCTGGAGTCTCTATTCTGTTCCACTGGTCTGTGGCTCTGTTCTTGTGCCAGTACCAAATTGTCTTGGTTACTGTGGCTTTGTAGTAGAGCTTGAAGTTGGGGAACGAGATCCCCCCCACTTTATTCTTCCTTCTGAAGACTGCTTTGGCTATTCAGGCTCTTCGGCAGTTTCATATGAATTTTTGAACTATTTGTTCCAGTTCATTGAAGAATGCTGCTGGTATTTTGATAGGGATTGCATCAAATCTGTATATTGCTTTGGGAAGGATGGCCATTTTGTTGATATTAATTCTTCCTAGCCAGGAGCATGGGATGAGTTTCCATTTGTTAGTGTCCTCTTTAATTTCTCTTAAGAGTGTCTTATAGTTTTCAGGGTATAGGTCTTTCACTTCCTTGGTTAGTTTTATTCCGAGGTATTTTATTCTTTTTGATGCTATTGTGAATGGAATTGTTTTCCTGATTTCTCTTTCTATAAGTTCATTGTTATTGTATAGGAAAGCCACAGATTTCTGTGTGTTAATTTTGTATCCTGGAACTTTGCTGAATTCTGATATTAGTTCTAGTAGTTTTGCAGTGGAGTCTTTAGGGTTTTCTATGTACAATATCATGTCATCTGCAAATAGTGACAGTTTGACTTCTTCTTTACCAATCTGGATTTCTTGTATTTTCTTGTTTTGTCTGATTGCCGTGGCTAGGACCTCCAGTACTACGTTGAACAACAGTGGGGAGAGTGGGCATCCCTGTCTTGTTGCCAATCTCAGAGGAAAAGTTTTCAGCCTCTCGCTGTTCAGTATGATGTTAGCTGTGGCTTTATCATATATGGCCTTTATTATGTTGAGGTACTTGCCCTCTATGCCCATTTTGTTGAGAGTTTTTATCATGAATGGATGTTGAATTTTGTCAAATGCTTTTTCAGCATCTATGGAGATGATCATGTGGTTTTTGTCCTTCTTTTTGTTGATGTGGTGGATGATGTGGATGGATTTTCGAATGTTGTACCATCCTTGCATCCCTAGGGTGAATCCCACTTGATCATGCATGGTGTGTGATCCTTTTGATGTATTTTTGAATTCAGTTTGCTAATATTTTGTTGAGTATTTTTGCATCTACGTTCATCAGGTATATTGGTCTGTAGTTTTCTTTTTTGGTGGGGTCTTTGCCTGATTTTGGTATTAGGGTGATGTTGGCATCATAGAATGAGTTTGGGAGTATTCCCTCCTTTTCTATTTTTGGGAAAACATTAAGGAGAATGGGTATTATGTCTTCTCTGTATGTCTGATAAAATTATGAAGTAAATCCATCTGGCCCAGGGGTTTTGTTCTTGGGTAGTTTTTTTATTACTGATTCAATTTTGTTGCTGGTAATTGGTCTGTTTAGATTTTCTTTTTCTTTCTGGGTCAGTCTTGCAAGGTTGTATTTTTCTAGGAAGTTGTCCATTTCTCCTAGGTTTAACAGTTTGTTAACGTATAGGTTTTTATAGTATTCTCTTATAATTCTTTGTATTTCTGTGGGGTCTGTTGTGATTTTTCCTTTCTCGTTTCTGATTCTGTTGATGTGTGTTGACTCTCTTTTTCTCTTAATAAGTATGGCTAGAGGCTTCTCTATTTTGTTTATTTTCTTGAAGAACCAACTCTTGATTTCATTGATTTTGTCTATTGTTTTATTCTCTCAATTTTATTTATTTCTTCTCTGATTTTTATTATGTCCCTCTGTCTGCTGACCTTATGCCTCATTTGTTCTTCTTTTTCCAATTTCAATAATTGTGAGGTAAGACTATTCATTTGGGTTTGTTCTTCCTTCTTTAAATATGCCTGGATTGCTATATGCTTTACTCTTAAGACTGCTTTTGCTGCATCCCGCAGAAGTTCAGGCTTTGTGTTGTTGTTGTTATTTGTTTCCATATATTGCTGGGTCTCCATTTTAATTTGGTCATTGATCCATTGATTATTTAGGAGCATGTTGTTAAGCCTCCATGTGTTTGTGAGCCTTTTTGCTTTCTTTGTACAATTTATTTCTGGTTTTATACCGTTGTGGTCTGCAAAGTTGGTTGGTAAGATTTCAATCTTTTGGAATTTACTGAGGCTCTTTTTGTGGCCTAGTATGTGGTCTATTCTGGAGAATGTTCCATGTGCACTTGAGAAAAATGTTTATCCTGTTGCTTTTGGATGTAAAATTCTATAGATGTCTATTAGGTCCATCTGTTCTAGTATGTTGTTCAGTGCCTCCGTGTCTTTACTTTTTTTCTGTCCGGTGGATCTATCCTTTGCAGTGAGTGGAGTGTTGAGGTCTCCTAAAATGAATGCACTGCATTCTATTTCCTCCTTTAATTCTGTTAGTATTTGTTTCACATATGTTGGTGCTCCTGTATTGGGTGCATATATGTTTATAATGGTTATTTCCTCTTGTTGGACTGAGCCCTTTATCATTATGTAATGTCCTTGTTTATCTCTTGTTACTTTCTTTATTTTGAAGTCTATTTTGTCTGATACTAGTATTGCAACACCTGCTTTTTTCTTTCTGTTGTTTGCATGAAATATCTTTTTCCATCCCTTGACTTTTAATCTGTGCATGTCTTTGGGTTTAGGTGAGTCTCCTGTAAGCAGCATATAGATGGGTCTTGCTTTTTTATCCATTCAGTGACTCTGTGTCTTTTGATTGGTGCATTCAGTCCATTTACATTTAGGGTGATTATTGAAAGATATGTACTTATTGCCATTGCAGGCTTTAGATTCGTGGTTACCAAAGGTTCAAGGTTAGCTTCTTTACTACCTTACTAATTTAACTTGCTTATTGAGCTATTATAAACACAGTCTGATGATTATTTCTCTCCCTTCTTATTCCTCCTCCTCCATTCTCCTCCTCCTCCTCCAACCCCAGGGAAGCAGTGTAGCTCTGAAGCCCCTCATGGCATTAAGCAGCCTGCCAGTTGTTCCTTCAACTGGCGCAGGCCCCAACACACCAGCCCAATAGCAAGAGAGTAGTAGTGCGTGCTGGGGGCGGCAGTACCGGAAGGGACCGGGAGCAGATCGTGTGCACCAATGGCACCACAGGGGACCAGGAGAGGCTTGTGTGAGCCCGCAGCGGCAGTGACCAAACAGCCCGGGTGCTGTTTGCGCACACCGGCAGCAGTGGAGCAAGAGGAGCCTGGTAGAGGCCCACATGGGAGAGCTCTGCATGCACCTGCAGCAGAGCCAGAGGTAGCAGGCACACTCCCACCAGCACACCGGAACCCCAGCCCAACGCACAACCCAAAGGCCGCTGC
The DNA here is from genome assembly GCF_040802235.1 of Manis javanica. NCBI lineage: Eukaryota > Metazoa > Chordata > Mammalia > Pholidota > Manidae > Manis > Manis javanica. Next base: position 161,480,364 of record NC_133157.1, on the reverse strand, counting down.
TGGGACAAAGCTGCACGGCAGGGGTGCCGCTGTCACAGAGGAGTGGACCTGGCATGCCTGCCACTCCCTGCAGGGCTCTGCGCTACTCTGACGGAGACCCCACCCACAGCAGCTTAGGGGACTAACCTGGTGGCTGCTCCAGGAGTAGGGGTAACTGACACAGGCAGCAGAGAAGGGCAAGGCATCCAGAAAGCAGGAAAGAACTGTCTTCTCCCAGCTGACACACCTGCAACCTGCCTACAGCCACTGCTATCACCATGAAAAGGCAAAAAAATTTAGTCCAGTCCAAGATAGTTCAGACAACTCCTGAGAGAGGATCTGCAGAGAGAGAGACCTAACTAGTCTCCCTGAAAAAGAATTCAAAATAAAAATCATAAACATGCTGACAGAGCTGCAGAGAAATATGCAAGAGCTAAGGGATGAAGTACAGAGGGAGGTTACAGATGTCAGGAGGGAGATTACAGAAGTGAAACAAATTCTGGAAGGATTTATAAGCAGAATGGATAAGACGCAAGAGGCCATTGATTGAATAGAAACCAGAGAACAGGAACGCATAGAAGCTGATGCAGAGAGAGATAAAAGGATCTCCAGAAATGAAACAGTATTAAGAGAACTGTATGACCAATTCCAAAGGAACAATATCCACATTATAGGGGTAACAGAAGAAGAAGAGAGAGAAAAAGCAATAGAAAGTGTCTTTGAAGAAATCATTGTTGAGAACTTCCCCTAACTGGGGAAGGAAATGGTGGCTCAAACTACGGAGGCACACAGAACTCCCGAGAGATGGGACCCAAAGAGGACAACACCAAGACACATAATAATTAAAACGGCAAATATCAAGGACAACGACAGAGTATTAAAGGCAGCCAGAGAGAGAAAAAAGGTCACCTACAAAGGAAAACCCATCAGGCTATCATCAGACTTCTCAACAGAAAGCTTACAGGCCAGAAGAGAATGGCATGATATATTTAATGCAATGAAACAGAAGGGCCTTGAACCAAGGATACTGTATCCAGCACGATTATCATTTAAACATGAAGGAGGGATTAAACAATTCCCAGGCAAGCAAAAGTTGAGGGAATTTGCCTCCCACAAGCCACCTGTACAGAGTATCTTAGAGGGACTGCTCTAGATGGGAGCACTCCTAAAAAGAGCACAGAACAAAACACCCCTAAGGTTCCCCGGGATTCCCAGCTGCTCGCTAAGTGTGCCGGGACAACTTTGTCCAGCTATGGGGTCCCTGTCTCTTTAAGACTTGCAGAAAGCACTTGCTTTTCTTTTGTCTCAGGGGCGCCGGTTGTGGGGACCTGCCCACAGGTTTTGCTTTTCCGTTTCTCTAATATCCAGCACCCCATGCACCTTGTGTCTGCACTCCGGGTGCAGATTTCTAGAGCTAGTTGTTTAGCAGTCCTGGACTTTCACTCCCTCCCCGTTCTGACTCCTTTCTTTCTGCCAGGTTCTGGGGTAGGGGAGAGTTCAGGTCCCATCTGGCCACAGCTTGTATCTTACCTCCTTCGTGTGATGTTGAGTTCTCACAGATGTAGGGGTATCCTGGCTATTGTACCGCATCCATTGGTGTCTCTTTTAGGAATAGTTGTATTTAGTGTATTTTCATAAATATATATGTTTTGGGGAGGAGATTTCCTCTGAACTACTCACACCGCCATCTTACCATGATCCTCCCACCTTTCCTTTCTAATATAAGCATTTGATGCCTTATATTTCTCTGAGTACTGTTTTTACTGCATTCCATAGATACGGTAAGTTGTATTTTCATTTAGTTCAAAATATTTTGAAAATTTCTCTTGTTATTTCTTCTTTGACCGATGCATTTAAAACTGTGTTGATTAGTCTCCAAATATTTTGAGATTTTTCCAGTCATCCTTCTGTTGTTGATTTCTAGTTTAATTTCATTTTGGTCTCTGGTCAGACATTGTATGATTTCTAACCTCTTAAATTTATTAAGGTGTGTTTTATGGCCCAGAACACTGTCTGTCTTGATGAATGTTCCATGTGAACTTGAGAAGAATGTGCATCCTGCTGCTGTTGGATGAGATAGTCTATAAATGCCCATTATATCCAGTTGATTGATGGGTCTGTTACCAGGCAGAGGATCGTGAAATTCTTCAGTTCTTGTCTTCTCAAAGGAAAGAATTCAGTGAAAAGACCCAGCAGAGATTATAGCCACAGAGGGATTTTTATTTAGCAAAGCAAAGTACATACCTAAGACAGAGGAGCAGGCTGACCACAAAGGTGGGTAGCAGCCCACTGGGTCTTAACATTGTATCATTTATGGGGGGTTATTTGGTTCCTTCCTCCCATTTTGTCATTCTTACATCATCTTTTGGATCTATCTTGCTTCCTCCCCTTCAGCCTCTTTGTGAAAATTTGTGTTCATCATTATTCTCATGAGCATCTAAGCAAGATCCACAGTGGGGCCAAAACTGCAATGTAAATGATATAATAATAGTGTTATTATGGCCTCAGGGTCATTAGTGACAAGGTCTTCCTTAAGTGCATGTGCTCCAAAACTTGGAAGGTCCCAGTAATCTGTATCTTTTGCTTATCAGTTTGTGTTGAGCCACAAAAGAGGTTGGTCTAAGGGAGACAGGTTGGTTTATGGGCAGAACCTGGGCAGAGACTGGGTGGAGACTTGATGGTCTGCGGTCCTCCTTTCTCCCTTCCTGCTCATATCTAACTAACTGTACAATCTAAAGGTTCTGTTGAGTTCCTTATTATGTCCTTATTGATTTTCTGTATGCCAGATCTGTCCATTTCTGATAGGAGGTATGAAATCTCCAACTAAAATAGTGGATTCATCTATTTCTCCTTACAGTTCTATCATTTTTTGCCTCACATAGTTTGACACTCTGCTTTTAGGAGCATACACATTACAAGCATACATATGTCCCCTTGGAGTATTGACCCTTTATCATTATGTAATGTCCCTCTTTATCCCTGATAACATTTTTTGCTCTGAAGTCGGCTCTGTTTGAATTAATATAGCTATTCCTGCTTTCTTTTGACTTGTGTTAACATGATATATCTTTCTTTATTCCTTTCCCTTTAATATATATGTGTCTACTTACAGCAGATTTCTAGTATATAACAGATAGTTACATCCTGTTTTTATCCACTTTGATAGTCTCTGTCTTTTGGTTAGTGTATTTGGACCACTGATGTTCAAAGTAATTGTTAAAAGAGTTGGAAAGTGTTTACCGCATTTTTCAGTTTTCTATTTGTTCTCTTGTTCTTTGTTCCTATTTTTGTCTCTCGTACTTTTTCTGCTCTTTGTAGCTTTAATTTAGGATTTTATATGATTCCATTTTCTGTCCCTTATGTATGTGTGTGGTGTCTATATATGTATCTGTGTGTGTGTATACACAGATACATATATACACTTTTCTTAAGTTTCTTAGTGGTTACTGTATAGCTTGCAATGCACATTTATAACAATGTAAACCCACTTTCAACTAACACTACACCACTATATTAGTAATGCAAGTGCTTTATAACAAAATAATCTTAATTCATCATCCCTTCCACCCCTAGTATCATTGCTGTCATTCATTTTGCTTATATGTTAGTATACATATAAATATATATATATGCACATACATGATTGAATCCATTGTTGACATTACTTTGAACTGTTATTTTTTAGATCAAAATCAAGATAAAAGTTTTTATGTACCTTCACTTATAACTTCTCTGATGCTCTTCCTTTATATAGGTACAAGTTTCTGATCTATATCATTTTGCTTTTCTCTGAAGAACTTTTAACATTTCTTGCCAGGCAGATCTAATGGCAACAAATACCCTTAATTTTTGTTTGTCTGAGAAAGTCTGTTTCTCTTTCCCTTTTGAAGGATAATTTCACAGGGTATAGAATTGTAGGTTGGTGTTATTTTCCTCTCAACACTTTAAATATTTCACTCCATTCTCTTGCTTGCATGGTTTTTGAGGAGAAGTCAGATATAGTGCTTTTCTTTGCTCCTCTATAGGTAAGATGTTTTTCCCTTTCTGGCCCCTTTCAAGATTTTTTTATCTTTGATTTTCTTCAGTCTCAATATGATATACCTAGTTGAGTCTTCTTGGCATTTATCCTGCTTTATGTTCTCTAAGTTTTCTGGATTTATGGTTTGGCATCTGACATTAATTTGGAGAAATTCTTAGTCATTATTGCTTCAATATCACTTCTGCTCCTTTCTTTCTTCTTCTGGTAACCTATTATTCATATGTTACACCTTTTGTAGTTGTTCCACAATTCTTGGTTATTCTGTTTTGTTTTGTTTGTTTCAGTCTTTTTTCACTTTGTTTTTCAGTTTTTGAAGTAAGTTTCCATTGTCACACTCTCAAGCTCAGATATTCTCTCCTCAGCCACATTGAATCTACTAATGGCCTATCAAAATCATTCTTCATTTCTGTCACAGTGTTTTTTGATCTTTGTATGTCTTTTTATTCTTTCGTAAAATTGTCATCTCTCTGCTTAATTATTCATCTGTTCTTGTATGTTGTATACTTTTTCTATTAAAGCTCTTAGCATTTAAAGAGTTTTTAAAAATTTCTACTCTGATAACCCCAACATTCCTGCCATATCTGATTCTGGTTCTGATACTTGTTCAGTCTCTTTAAACTATTACCTTTCCAGCATAGGAATGTGTTCACCAACCTGGAGACTCTTAAAACTCTGTCTTTTGCAGGGGTGGGGTGGGGGGGGTGGTTATGGAAATATCAAAAAAGCATGGTAGATTATTAACTCAATCTCTAGTGCTGGAGGATTGAGGGGTTGGGCTGAAAGTCCCAGTCTTCCAATCAAAACTTGGTCATTTTAGCAACTAGCTCTTATCCTGAAGCTATCTAGGGGTCTGATCAAAGTTGACATATCATAACAACTAATGCTCCTATCATTCAGTAAATTCCAAGGAATTTAGGAGCTCTGAGTCAGGAGGTACAATGGAATAATATTAGAACAAAAAGCACTCCATCACCTCTATCACTCTGAAAATGACAAGGGCTTTAGGAGCTCTGTGTCAGGAACCACGGACAAAGAACAAATGTATTTTTCTTATTATGCCACAAATCTTTTAATATGTAATATTTTTGTTCCATTTTTTGTTAGAATCTTTTAACATGTAATCTTTTAATATGTAATATTTTTGTTCCATTTTTTGTTAGAAGCCACCAACTATACCTATATACTTAATACTTTTATATTTTCCAAAGCATCTCCTACTTTGTAAAATCTATTCTTAAAAATACATAGTCTCTGTTTAATTTTTTTTCTATTATCTTAAAAATATCTTCTGATAGTCTATTTGAATCGGGTTCTAAACAAGGTTAACAACTACATTTGTTTAATATGCCTCTTTCATTCTGTTGAGTTTTTCTCTACCTCCCTTTTATACCATTTATTGAAGAAACTGTCACTTGCCTGTAGAATTTCCTATAACCTGATTTTATATGTTTGCAGCTTCATGATGTGGTTTAGCAAGTTCCTCTATTTTGCACCTCTCTCACCCTTATTTCCTATAAACTGATAGTGAGATATACAGTCTCAATTAGATTTTTTTTGTAAGAGCACTTCATGTTACTTCCTATTGTACCATTCTCAAGAAGTACATAATACCTGGCTGTCCCACTTTTACTGATATTAAATTGGTTACTGATATTAAAGTCGTTGGATATCAGTTGGTTCAGGTTTGTCAGCATGATTCATCCATTATAAAGTTCCCTTCAACTTTTCATCTGATTGTTTTAGCATCCATTGATGATTAATACCAGGATCCTTTATTTTACTAGGGTTTGCCAAATTATTGTTCCTTTATTCTTTCCTACTTTCCATGTGCAATAGCTGAAATTCTTCTATAAAGAACTCTGGTTTATCAACGATTTGGTTATCTTGCAATACAGTCTATGTAGGAAAGATAGAAAAAGATGAATCTTTCACCTTTTTCCCCAATGAGTTGGTAACCTAGCAAACTCCAAAGGTGACCAATGAGGTTTTTTTAGTATTGTTATGAGTTTATTATATGATTGTGTGTAGGCATGGGTATGTAGATATGTATGTATATATGATACATATATTACATAGATATATTCATGTAAATAATTCAGTTTATTATAGCCCTTACTTGTTTTATTGTTCAAACCATCTTATCTCTGGCCAGAAGATCCCCTTCAAAGTTGGTTTCTCTTATAATCTTTAACTCTTTATTCTTTTTTATCTCATTTAATTTCCAGTTATGTAAGAGAAGCTAGCAAAAAGATGAAATTTAATATTTACCTCAGCGATTCTCTAAGTTTCCACTTAAGAAATCCTAACTGGGCATTTGAATCACAAGGAGTCTAAAGAACATCGTTTTAAATGCCTTACCAACCCACCTATCAGGCCCTTAAATAGCCTCCTGTTCTGATTTTTCTTTTTTGATCTTACTTGATCAAATCTTACTTGATCATGCTCTAGGATGATGTACCATGTTTATATTGTCATTTCATATCCCTACATAATATTCTAGGATTACATTTCCCCACTCCTATGATATTATGATTTTAGAAATTATTAGGGGACATCATTAATGTCAAACCAAATATATATGACCCACATAGCCTTCCTTCTTCAACCTCCTAACATTTTCATGTATCTCCCTCTGTATTGATTCCCTTTAGACTATGAAAATGCTCAAATCTCTTTCTGAAAACAAACAAGATACACAATTTCTTACTCTCGATTTGTCTCTAGTTCAGTCTTATCTCCCTCTTTTCCCTCTCAGCTAAGTCTCCTGATGTCTCTGTATCTTCCCTTATCAGTTCATTCCACAACACATTCCAACAAAATATAACCTGATGAGGATCACTAATGTACTCCACATTGCCACTTCAGTTGCATTTTTCTTTTTTTTTTTACAAATCCTTAGATGAATTTGCATTACAGATTACTTACTCCTTAAGACTCTTTAGGTTTGTAGGCCACTTTCCTCCTCTTAAATGGTGTTACCCTAGCCTCTGACCTCAGCATCATGTTCTTCTCTCTCCTAAACTCTCTCTTGGGGCAATCTCTTTATTTTCATGGTTTCCAATGTAATCATTTTTCTGCATGAACTGACCTTCATGTATGCTGTTTCCCACAGTCTTTTCAAACCTGCTTCATACTCTTTCCTTATCCTGGATGAAATCAGGAACGTAGCAGAACTTCTCCAGTCCCTCTGTCACAAGAACAGTCTCTCTTATCAGTCATTAAAAATTTTCGGCCATCTAATGTTTATTGTAATCAATAACATTACATCTAATGTTTTATCCTAATGTTATACCATTAATGAAAGCCTCTACCTAACCTTTCCTAGCATAAGGAATTGATGTAGGATTGTCTGCTGAATATATTCCCTTTAAATGTAGTAGTGGACCCTAGTTTTTGTCTCTCTAGCATCTCTCATCTTCTTTCCCCTCATTCTAGTACAAGAAGCTTCCCTTTAATGGGAGGTCTCATGTGTGGTTTGAGTAGAGCTGACCCCACACATACCCATGCTTACGAGTCATCCCATGTCTGACCATGGTATCTCACCTTTTTTCATCACTGATCAGTTAAAAGATGGAGCTGATTAGACTTAAGCCAGTTAGAGCCCTTCCCAGATATTTGCTGCTAGAACTATCCACTAGGGTTACTGAGCTGGTAAGACAGATGAGTCTGGAGACTAGAGAACGTCTTGTTCACCACAGACACTGACAGAAAAAGAACCTCCACATTGGCTGAGCCTCTGTTCCCAGGATTTCCTAGTGAATTCATCTGAGATAGATTTCACAACTTTCACTAGAAAACGGCATCACAGATGTCCTATAGAAAGTTTAAACTCTTTAAACATGTCCAAAATGGAATTATGTTTTCTTTCCCCTCTATTTCATTCATTCTATCTCTTCCAACTCCTATATTTTCAAATCAGGATCCTGGCACTCAACTCTTAAGTTGTTCCAAACATACAACAAATCTGTTCTGTCTGCTCCCTTCCTAAATATCTCTAGAGTCCTTCCTTTCCTTTCTCTAATGCACTAGTCCAACTCTCAACCCATCTATCAGGCCCTTAAATAGCCTCCTGTTCTGATTTTTCTTTTGAGATCTTACTTGGTCAAATCTGTTTAGCCACCAGAGCAGTCATTCCAAGATATAAATTTGGCCTCACCACTTTTCATTTGAAAATAACTCATATTCGCCAAATAGTTTCTAAGATAAAGTCCAACTTCCTCATTAGCCAACAAAGCCTCCCTTCCATGACCAAGTCTTGCCTGCCTCTTGTCTCCCTTCTCTTTCCATCAATTTCTATTGGCCAATACCAAACTGTTGTCATCCCCCATAGACACCAATTACAAGGTTCATGGTTCCTCTACTTGAAATGCCTCTGTTCTACTCCCTTTCACCTCTGGTCATGTCCTAGCTCTTCTAAGAAGCCATCTTCAGCTACTAAGCAAGGCCAGGAGCTCATTATGATCCCATCACAGTCAATAAGTAGCTTTTCCAGTCTATCAAACTCCTTTCTTTCATCTGTTTTCCTAACTGTAAGCAATATGAGTTCAAGGACTGTATCCTATCCATCTTATATCCCCAGTGCATGGCACTCATTATATGATTTTTGGACAAAATTGCCATATTTTTTTTATTTTGCCAAACTGTCTGAAAATTCACCAATTAGGTATATTTGGGGGCATCAAACATTCTTGGTAATATGTAAAATCCACCTTGTCAATTAAGTGTCATAGTTTAAAATGAATCAATTTGATTATAGGTCATTTTATTTTAAAACCTCACTGATATGGGTCACTATGAGAATGAATTTGGAAAGATAATACTATGTACTCATTAAAAAATTCAATTTGTAGAGTCAGGGAGTTAGATTTTCCAAGGTAGAATTCTGATAGAATTCTGACTGCTATTCATAAGCTGGGTGTCTTTGGCAATTTACCTAGCTTCTCCAAGCCTGTTTCCTCATGTGTAAAATAGGAATTGTTTTATATACCTCATAACACTTTTTTAAAGATTAAAATACAGGAAATACATGTGCCTGTGTGACATAAATATTTGGTCCAAAGTAGCTGTTATTATTGTCATTTATAAGGGCAGGCCTGGGAGGATGCCATGTGTGGAAAGACACAGGGTGGGGCGGGGAGAGGCAACATCCCAACCATGAAACTTTATCTACGGCAAGCGTAGTTCAGAGTAGGGTGCCTGCCCAGATTCTTCAATATTCACATATTATGAAATTTAGGCATCTTGGCATGGGCATTTCTTAGTCACTGCCATATACCCCACTTACTATCTCAAGTCAAAATCTCATCTGCCCGCTGGAGAGAGAACATAGAATTCAGAAGACAAACTAGGTATTGCCTCTCATTCTTGTGGTGCTGTGCAATTGATAAAGCTCCTTCACATCCATGACCTCATCTAGACTCCACCACAAACTATATGCTGGTATTTTTATCCCCATTATTAAGGGGATAAAACTAAGGTTCAAAGAGGCTTAAATAACCAACTCCAGGTCACAGAAGTAAGAAGTAGCTAAGTTAGGATTCAAATCGATGCCTTTTGATTCCAAGTCTAGTGTCTTTTATAAAACATAAGTGGAGATCAGGCAAAAAGGGGCACAAAAAAAAGGATAGGAAAGCTAGGCAGGAGATAAGGACATAGGATGAGAAAGAACTGACTGGCTGGGACAAAATCACTAGGGCTGTCATCCCTGTAGGCAGCAGAAGAAACATACATATGTGTTTGGGAATGATGGCCTTAAGAGCAGGTGAAAAGAGGGCCACATGAAATATAACACAATTATGGAATTTTTTTGGCAAGGAAAATAAATCATCTGGTAAACTTTGAAGAAATCATTCTTCCCATTTTACAGATGAAAAAATCCAAAACCAGGGAGATACCTGACCAGGCCTCTGTCTTATACATCACTAATGGGAGAGTCAATCTGAAGGCCAAAAAGGACCCACTGGTATGACTGTGGTAAAATAGTGAAATGCCTTTCTCTTCTTTTTAACAGTTTAATTAGGGTATAATTAACATACCATAAATGTCACCCATAATAATTACTCAATAATTCTGAGTAAATTAACACAGTTGGGCAACCCCCACTATGGTCTAGTTTTAGAATACTTCTGTCACCCCCAAAAGAATATATGTGAATCAACTATTTTTGACATGTTTGAGCAAGCCACACATATAAACTATCTGTTACTTTGTTAATTTTCCTTGTCCGTTACTAGAAGATTCATATGAAATGACTAGTTTGGGTTCAAAATTATAAAAAACAATACTTTTGTAGATATGCTTTTCTTAAAGTATCACTCTAAATTGTGGATTTGGAGTTTTTGTGACTTGATGAAATTCCATTTATAGCTCAATTGGATTATGTTGGTAACTTTAAATTAGCTAAAGCCCCCCATGCCAGTATCTACATAAATTACACTGAAGCCAAGTTCATTCATTATTTTATCTATAAAAGTGATTTCTTACCTCAAATATTACATCATTCCCACTGCATTTTACCTTCAATTTTTTAAGATGGTATTTTAGACAAAATCACTTTAAATTTTGATTTTGATTTTGAAAGAAACCTTGAATAATTATGCAGTCTGACTTGCTCATTTTCTTGGTAAAGAAATAAACCCAGAGAGATTAAGAGCCTTGATGAAGCTTGCTAATGACAGAGGTAGGACAAGATTACAAGTATTGTCTTCCTAGTTTGGTGCCTTTTCCAACATCCAATAAATAAGCTGATGCTTGCCTCCATTTTTTTGATGAGATCAGCGAGTAGGAGACTAAGAATAAACCACTCTGTGGAGACACAGACTCAAGCAAAGACTTGTCAACTCTGCTTTTTCATGCTCCAACATAGCATATTATCATGGGACAGCTTTATTTGTAACATCATCTGATGTCACTTATACCTTGGGAAGAACCAGCTTTTAAACAAAGTGAACCTTGTGGTAAAACCTGATCTTCTGGGGCAATTTTCTGAGATCATAGGGATAAAGATCTCCAGAAAAGACTGTATCTAGAAAAGCTGTCCTCTTTCATTGGGATATATGGGTTTTACTCACAGTTGAAATGCTGACAACACAACTGGGCTGGCATCTGATACACTTCTAGTTGATTCCTGGTTGCCAAGACCCTCCAAATATTCTTCAAGAACACAGTCACTTTGTACAACATAGGGAAACTGGACCATTTCTGGCAAGTGGGTAGAATTCTGAGAAGAAAAAAATATACTAGTATGACTTCCTCTCTAGTGGTGAAGAATAATTTGTTTAATATTATATCATAGAATTATTGTGTATTTTGAAGATATTTTTCTTTTTGAACACATTTTACATTAGGGAATTTACCAGACAACATAATATTCAAACCCAAGAATGGAAGGTTCGATATCGTACATTGCCCTTATATTTAAATCTTACAGAAATTTCTAAAAAGAACTCCAAATTAATAAAATGATAGATTTTAAGCTTTCATTCTGGTAAAGTAAAAGCCTTCTACTCAATGTATTAGCTACCTAAATTTTTAAAAGACAGAACATGAGGGGCAAGCCTTTGGCTTCCATTTTCCTCGTGTAAATCAATGACATCTTCAGTTCTGGAATAGCTTTTAAAAATGTGGCTTCTGATAAATGTTGGCAGAACTGGTGCATTCCCAGGATAAATTCTGTACGCTTAACAAATACTTCCCTAGGTCAAATGACCACACAACTGCCCACCAAGAAACAGGCTGAGGTCTGGATGTGAACGAATGTGTAATGTACCTTATAATGGGACACTGGCACATTTTTAAAAAATTCACGTCTAGGGTTAAATCTCTCATCAAATATCAACGTCATAACAACCACAGCTATTACCTGAAACATGAAGTTTAAAATTAAGGGGCTGGGTTAAGGAAGATGTAATAGCACACAAAAGAAAAACTTCAAATTTTTCTCTTCTCTTTCAGGTAAGTTTCAGCTCTACAAATCCTCTCTTGCCTTTTAGAATACCAAAGTGCAGGTTTGCTCTTTTCATACCATGTACAAGGAAATCTGTGTCTCTTTCCAAATAAGGAATATGAGAAGTCTTCCAGTTCCATGAAGACCAGAAAGCAGCCCCACGGGAAGTTTTATCCCGCCCCAAGGGTGTGAAAATGGGCATAGCAGTGTGGGAAAGACATCAGAAAGAGAAAATCTGTAAACCATACACATATGGTTGGAAAAAGAAAACAAAAAACCCTACAGATCAGGACATCAACAGAATCTCGGGGATTAGACAGAAAAAAAAAACAACCACCGTGGCCAGGTCAGAACCGAAGCTGCAACTCCTGAGCGACCAGAAAAGCGGGGGGCCTCGCCGCAGACGCTGGAGAGCTGGATGCGAGCAGGAATCCTGACAGCGCCATCTACAGCTCTCCCGCTCGCCCCACCCTCCCGGATGCCCCCTTCCCATCGGAGGCCCCGCCCCGTGCGCCCGGGGTGCTGGGACCCCGCGGCGTGACGCGAGCACGGCGACTCCGCCCCCTGCGTCTCTGGCCTCGCCGGCCTTGGGGGGATGGTGCCATCATGGCGTCAATGCAGGTGAGAGGAGTTTGCAGCATCTGGGCGGGCGAGGGAGCTGCCGAGAGGATGTGAGCGTTTTGTCGGGGGCGGTGTCTGGGAGTCTGGGGCACCCCGACGGGCTCGGGAGCGGCCCTGGTGGCCGGTCCTTCCCAGCCTCGGGGCGTTTGTGGAGGGGTGAGAGGCGGCAAGAAGAAGGGCGGGGGTGGGGGTGCCTCGGTCGGTCGAAGCGGACACCAGCCGGCCGGGAAGTTGGGGAATAAAGAAGGCTAAGCGGAGGAAAGGGCGAAGTTTGGCGTTGGCTCGGCAGCAGTGCTCTCGGAATCACCTCTCAGACCGTCTCCGCTGGACTGCCTGTCCCTCCACCCCAGGGATGCCTTTTCCTCCGCGGCTCCGGGCCGGGCGGAAACAGCTGCTCTTGCCGTAGTCGCCGGGGCAGGGGCTACGCTGAGAGAGGGGTTGAGAGTGGAGTGAGCTGAAAAAGCGTCCCCGGAGAAGGCGGCTGGTTGCAGAGGCGCTCCTCGGCTTCTGCTCAGGCCTCCCACGCCCGGCTTCCCTGACTGCTGAGCCCCTGGGCTTTTCTCTCTTTTGACTCTTAATCCTTTGGCCGGGTGGGTACCTTACTCCATCGGCTTTCGCACTCTCACCGAACATTCGTGCTTCAGCCCATTTCTCACTCTCCCTGAAGCTCCCCTTAGTACGTGAACATCTCTCGCCGCCCAATATGCAGTCTCTTAGAGATCCGAGTCACCAGCCTCCTTATGCCTCCCGGGATAACTCACCCTCAAATATTTTTCCTACGGTGCCCCACCCTTGCGGTCGCGGTAAACCGATAGCCCTTTGCCCTTCTCCCCTAGATCTTTAGTGGAACCTTGTTTGGTAGGAGGCGTTTTATTAACCCGTGTCATATCGACCTGACTTGGCAATGAGTGGCTGGCTTTCCAACTTAATATACTCCTTTTTTACAAATCCAAGGAGTTTGTTTGTTTCAGGCAAAGATGGCAACCACAATTGTAGTTTTGTAAAGATTGATTCTGCATTATCTGTAGTCTGTCTTTAATTTACAGTTGAAGATTAGCTTTTAATGAAAACATTGAACAGAAGGTAGAACTTTGGTTTAGAGTGTGACCTGAGCGCTTTTTAGAGTTTTAACATCTTAGAGAAAGCGACCACGTTTTTCTTTAGAAGGATTTTGTGCTTTTGTTTCTAGCGTAATCAAGTCTCCCTATTTCTCCCACCTCATTTCCCCCCTTTTTTCTAAGCCATAGCAGTGTTTTTCTTTACTCTCTTCTCTTTTCTGCATCTTCTTCCTTTTTTGTATACGTCTTTGCTCATATTTACTTCTGTGCTTTTGTGTTATCCCCTTTCAGCATGTTTTCACTGCAATATTCTTTTTAACCTTTTTTCTTCCTCTGGACTTGCAGAAGAGGGGGAAAAATGTATATAACATTTCTAGTTATATACAATTAAAGAGATGTCACGAAACCGTGCAGGAAAAAAACAAGAACAATTTCAGGAAACATTATACTTTACACTATTCTCCCCAGAGACGTTAGAGAAGTTTCGTCATTTGAGGCCAAAAAAGGAACTGTAGAACACTAGTTGAACAGTAGATGGGCAATATGACTAATTTAAAAATATTTGTTTTACAGTTAAAACTGTTTTAAGACTTAAAAATTAAAATCCACAATACTTGTGATTATACTTGACAAGATAATTATAGGGATAGCTAATTAGCTGGTTAGAGTTAGACTTCAAATATAAGGAAAAGACAGGGTTAAGTTTTTAAGAGAAAATAGTCAGAACAGAACTTAAAATGTTGATAATCTTGAGTTTTATATGGTGAAAAAATATTTGCCAGTGCAATACTGCATGTTTCTGCTTCTCAAGTATACTACCTCTGTCTTATCACCCTTTATTCCTTTGTCTTCTAATTAGAGGAATGGAAAACAGGTGTTTACTATTTTAATCAAAATAAAACTAAATCTTTTATTTGTAGTTATAAAATATCTGATACAGATTTCCCAATAGTATTTTGAAGAATATGTTAATAGAGAAATCAGACTTTTTGAAACATAATACAGTAATACTGTGTGGTTATTCTTTGTCTTCGGTGAACAAGATTTTTTCCTGACAATCTTAATAGCAAAGCTTAATTCTTTTTAGAACAACTAAATTACACAAACATCTGCAGTCAGATTATGAAACTTGTTCATTCATCAGTTATTTTTTGAGCGATAGTTTGTATCAGGTACTCATCAAGGTGCTGGGAATAACAGCAATGAACAAGAACCAAGATTGCTGCCTTTGTGGATATGATAGTGTAGTGGGGGGAGGCAGGTAAGAACAAAATACTTTGGTTGTGTATTATAGTTTAAGATGAAAGTGCTGTGGACAAAACATGCAGGGGCGGAGGCTAGGAAATAGATATTTTTGGAATTTCACTTAGAATGCTTAGGGTAAAGTATGCTATAGGTGAATGCTGCCCAGACTGTGTCCTTACTTAAAAAATCTTAAATAGATTTTTTATCTTACATCAGGATATTAATGCTGCTGAAGGGTTACTTAAGCTGTAAGAGGAACTGTATTTTTAAAATACTCAGTTTCTACAAGTGTAACAAGGAATTTGATTACTTGAATTGATAAAAACGAAATAAATTAGTTTTTAGTCTCAATAATAAGTGAGGGTGGGATTTGAATTACTTGTTGGTATGTGTTTTAAAGTTGAGTTTTTAACTGCCTTAATGTACTTACCAGTGCCTCCCAGCCTCTTTCCAGGTCATGGCACCCATAGAAAATAATTTTTGAATTGCACGCTAAGGTGGGTGAGGTTTCAGAGGCTTGTAACACTTGACCAGGCAGATCCGGTGAAACATTGGGAATGAGGACCAGTGTTACTGGCATACCTTGTAATGCCAGGGAAATTCTGCTCTGTAATGTTGCTAGAGTTCTTCAGTATGCAGTTAAAGATTGTCTTCAAACTTACGTGAGCCCTTTGAGATGTTCTCTTCCATATTTTTTTTCCTACTGTTTCTTCCTAGAACAAAATCACAAATCACTAAGATTATGGCAAGATTATGTTTTAAGGAGCCATTCTTAAAGAATGGGGCTCAAAATTGACAGGAATTAGGGTAAAGAAATCGATCTACATTTAATTTTGATAATTCTAGAGCCTTAAAATATTAAGTGGAAAGTTGCTTGTAGCAAATTTTTTAATTTAACAGTTTAGGACTTTGATTATTTAGTACAAACTTTCTATCCCCAAACTTCAAAAGCACTTTAAAATGAATTTTTCTGTGATTCTAAACATTTCTTAAAAGTGAGGCAGTATTGGGTATTCTGTTACCTAAATCACAAAATTATATTCTTTGTGTTAATGTTTCTTTTTTCATTTTGTACTTAATCTTTTTTTTCCTTCTCCTGTTAGTTAAGTATTAACTAACCTGGCTTCCTGGATACATTGTCTGATTTTAGAATTTAATTTAGATGGTTCATTCAAACTTGTCTTATGTTGGAAGTTTTTAAGTATATCTGGTATATTTTTATGATTTGGCCACCTAGATTTATTTATTAATTTTAGATGTGAACTCCTCTTACATATTAAGATCTTACAAAGTCACTACATAACAGTGATATTTGTCAACTCTAAAAGCAATGATATAATGCACAGAAATGCTAATTAAATTACTCTTGTGGATTTTCTGCATTTTCTTCCTCTCTCTTACCTAATTGGGTCTCAGACTATATTGACTGTTTTGGTTAAATGGAGATTGAGATTTAGTAGGGATGGATTATGAGTGTGTGCTTATTTTATCATGACTTAGAAATAAATCATTTTGGATCATTCACAACATTGCTCTTTACTCAAGTAATTGTTGCTAGTGATTGAGAGAGATGGAATATGGGCTAAGACATTACTATCACTGTAGTTGTGTTGCCTTAACACAGTCTATGGGATTATTTGTTGATGCCATTTTGAAGGCTTACAACATAATCAAGAGTTAGAAAATTGACTGTCATCCTTGATTCTGAGTCTGAGTACTGGGAACTGGAATATAACTAGAATTACAGTGTCTGAGGTTAGCTGGATACAGGTAGGAATGGGGCTGTCAGGAAGCTGTTGAAGGACCAGGAAAAAAGGCAACAGCAAAGAATAGAATTGAAGGGGTTCTTTGTGAATCATAAACATAAGTAGATAGGAGACAACATGTGAAGAAAAGCCATAAAGCTATGGTAATCATCTTAACTCTGAAAGCAGTCAGTATTGTACTTCTCTTTTTGCTGTTAATCAATTACTGCTTTATGCGATGCCTTCGTTTTTGTCCTCAAGTGTTTGGGTCTTTCATTTAACTTTTTAGGTCTCTTTGATTTCCTTGGGCAATAGGGTCCATGAGAATTGGAAAAATGCTTTTTCTCTGTTCCTTAAACGTGCACATAGTGACTCCAGTAAATGTTCATTCCTTCACACTCCAAGAAACATTCCTAAATAGCAAATTCTGCCTCAGTTTAGTTCTATTTTAGAGAAATCTGTTAAGCAATTCTACGATAGTAAAGTTGAGTATCTATAAAGGAATAATTTAAAATTCACATTTACATTATATTTTTTTCCCCAAAAAAAGTTAGGTTATTTTCTTGATTTATGTGTTCATCATAACTTTAATGTTTTTCAAAGTATTTTCGTATTCTTTCTCCCTGGATCTTACTCCAACCTTGTAAAAGGGAAAGTAAGATAATACTACTTCATTGTAATAAAGATTGATTTTTGGTAAGTAATCATTTTTTGGAAAGTGACTTAATCAAAATTACATAGCAACTGTGTAGTGAAGCTGTGATTAGAAACCAAGCTCTGAAATCTGATACCGTGAAGTTGTAGGTAATGAACATATTAACAAGTTCAGCATTGTAGAGAAGTCATTGTAATAGTCATCTAACTTTTCAGTGAAGAAGTAAGCATTTACTAAACATCTTTTTATAGTTTCTATAGCTAAAAAAATGATAAATATTCCTTATACTTCATGAATCAAAACATTTTTAAAGGTTCTTTATGCATATTCTTGTGTACTGAGTAAAATTGTAAGGGTAGACCTTTACTGTTCAAAAATAATCTTTACTGTCAAAAAGATTTTTAAAAGTAGGAGGGATCTGGCCTCTGGAAATGTATTTCTGCATAGTACTTACCTAAGTTGAACATTTGTTAGGTGAATTTTATTGCATCTTTATATCATTTCTCTCTGTTTCATTAATTTTATCTACATACTACTTGTTCATGTTTATCAGTGTTTTAAATATTTCTTCATTTGATAACCTTTATTTGTGCATGCAGATCTTCAGTCTCCAACAAACGGTGCATACCTTGGAGTTACTTTATTCTGTGAAAAACTCTAAGCTCATGCAGTTGCTTTTGTAAAACTTCATTTAAACACAGGATCTGAAATCAGAATACCTAGTTTGAGGTTGTTTTCCACTATTTAACAGTTATTTGCACAAAAATCAATTTGTAGTGAGTGGTTTAAGACAAAAGCAGATTAACAGAGGTAGACATGTATAAAGCTGGTTTTTAAAATTTCCCTTCTTCAAACCTGTTCTTTCTGTAGTATTTCCCATGTTAGTCCAGGGCAACTTCATTCTTCCATGTTCTTCCAGAAACCTTGGTTTGATTCCACTGCAAAGTGAAAACATAAGCAAATTCTCTCAAGCTCTACCTCCAAAATATGTCCAGAATCCAACAGTTGTCTGCTCTTCTGAATTACTGCCTGATACAGATGATCATCTTCCCTCATCTCAGTTTTGTCAACAGCTTTGTAGCTCGCTCCCCTGCTTCTGCCCTTGTTCTGCACTGTTTTTTCTCAACCCATTATTTATATCATTTCAAAACAAGTCAAATGTCGTTTCACTCACATCCTTACTGTGGCTTCCCTGTTTTACTCAGAATATAATCTAAAAATCCCTGTTATGGTTTAGAAGGCCTTACATCATCTATTTTGTTATCTCTCCCCACCTTCACTACTCATTTCTCTTCCGCCTGTTGTTGTTTCTGCTTTAGGGCCTTTGCCCTTGTTATTTCCTCAGCTTGGGTTGCTCTTATCTACATAACTGGGTAGCTCATGTTTTTCTCTCAGACCCAGTTTTCTCAGAGAAGCTTTCCTTGGCCACCCAATATAAAATAGCCTTCCTAGACCTGGCACTTGTAATTGCCTTACCTGCTAAATTCTTGATAGCTTTGGCATATTAATTAATTAATTTACTATTTTTCTTAGACATAACCCAGCACCTGATATGTAGTAGACCCTCACTAAATGTTGAAGAAATAAATGAGCACAGCTTTTAGATTCAGATAAACTTAGTTTGAATGCTAGCTTTGCCACTAATAGGGATTATAAAACAATCATAGGGGATGAAATTGCAAATTACTCATGCTATGGTTCTTTAGAGTTGTGATACAACTTTGTGAGTTATATCTTAAAATGCCATAGGCCTCATTTTAAACTACCTCTATTAGATAACTCAGTTAAAATTTTTTCTGATTCCTCATCTTACATTGGCTATCAATGGAAAAAAAGCAGATTTCCTTTACTATCATGTCATTAGAGGTCTTTTCCATTTCCACACCACAGGAAGGAGGGAAGTATGAGTTTTAATTAGTATGTATTCTTTGCCAATCCTCTTCAGAATTTGAAAATTAGCCATGTAAAATTTTGAGCCTTCTATATCAGTTTTAAATGGCACATTCAACTTTTTTCCTTTTTTTACTGAAATGTAATTAGCACACCATAAAACTTACCCTTTTATTAAAGTGTACAATTGGTGGTTTTTAGTGTCTTCACAGCCATAATCACTAACTCTGGAACATTTTCATCAGTCCCCAAAAAAACCCTTATGCATCAGCAAGTCACTCCCCACTTTCCCCCAGCCTTCATTTTCTCTGTGGGTTTACCTATTCTGGGCATTCCATACAAACGGAATCACACAATATGTAGCCTTTTTTAACGGGCTTCCTAGCACGTTCTTGAGGTTCATCCACGCTGTAGTTTGTATCAGTACTTCATTCTTTTTTATGGACAGTAATAGTCTATTTTATATATTCATCAGTTGATTGACATTTGGGTTATTTCTGTTTCCATTTATCAGTTAAGTATCAATTTGGATTGCTTTGACCATTTGGATTGTTTCTGCTTTTTGAGTAATGCTGTTTTGAACATTCATGTGCATGTTGTTACTTGGACATGTTTTAATTTGTCTTAGATTTGTAAATATACCTAGAAGTGAAATTGCTGCGTCATTTGGCAACTTTAATTTTTTGAGGAACTTCCAGACTTTTTCCATGACAGCTGCCCCTTTTTACATTCCCAACAGCACTGTGCAGTTTCCATTCTCTACACACTCTGGTCAATATTTGTTCATTTTTTAAAATTATAGCTATTTTTAGTGGGTGTGAGGTGCCACCTCATTGTGGTTTTGATCTGCATTTCCTTAATGACTAATGATGTTGAGCATGTAGTGCTTGTTGGTACATTCCTTGGAAAAGTGTCTGTTCATGTCCTTTGCCTATTTAAAAAATTAATTTGTCTCTTGTAGGAGTTCTTTATCCTGAATATAAGCCCCTTATCAGACATATGATTTACAAATATTTTCAACTATTCTGTGAACTGTGTTTGCATATTTTTGATGGTGTCCTTTGAAGAAAGTTTTAATTTTGATGAAGTCCAGTTTATCTTTTTCATCATTTGTGCTTTGGGTATCATATCTAAGAAATAATTACCTAATCCAAGGTCATAAGGACGTATGCTTTATTACTCCAGTGTTTTCTTTTGAGAGTGTTAACAGTTTAAGCTCTTACATACAGGTCTTTGATTCATTTTGAGTCAACTTTTGTATATGGTGTGAGACATAGTTTTATAGCATTTATATGGCAGCTTGTTTTCTTTTTGAAGGTGTGTAGATCCAAGCTAAGAGTCCATCAGGTTTGATGATATCCTACTGGATTCAGGTTATTTGTCTAGATGAGTGGAGCAGTTACTTTTCCAGATGAGAATTTATATTGCAGTCCTGCCATTAAAAAATATAGTTGTAATCATATATATATATATTTTTGGTATCATTAATGTGCAATTACATGAACAACATTATGGTTACTAGACTCCCCCTATTATTAAGTCCCCCCCACATACCCCATTACAGTCACTGCCATCAGCATAGTAAAATGCTATAGAATCACTATTTATTTTCTCTGTGCAATACTGCCTTCCCTGCGCCCTCTCCTATATTATGTGTCCTAATCGTAATACCCCTTGGTCCCCCTTATCCCTTCCCTTCCCACCCAACCTCCTCAATCCCTTTCCCTTTGGTAACTGTTAGTCCATTCTTGGGTTCTGTAAGTCTGCTGCTGTTTTGTTCCTTCAGTTTTTGCTTTGTTCATATACTCCACAGATGAGTGAAATCATTTGATACCTGTCTTCCTCTGTCTGGCTTGTTTCACTGAGCATAATACCCTTTAGTTCCATCCGTTGTTGCAAGTGGTAGGATTTGTTTTCTTCTTATGACTGAATAATATTCCATAGTGTATATGTACCACATCTTCTTTGTCCATTCATCTACTGATGGACACTTAGGTTGCTTCCATTCCTTGACTATTGTAAACAGTGCTGCGATAAACATAGGAGTGCATATGTCTTTTTCAAACTGGGCTGCTCTATTCCTAGGGTACATTCCTAGGAGTGGAATTCCTGGGTCAAATGGTATTTCTATTTTTAATTTTTTCAGGAACCTTCATACTGCTTTCCACAGTGTTTGAACTAGTTTACATTCCCGCCAGCAGTGTAGGAGGGTTCCCCTTTCTCCACAACCTTGCCAACATTTGTTGTTGTTTGTCTTTTGGATGGTGGCGATCCTTACTGGTGTGAGGTGATATCTCATTGTGGTTTTAATTTGCATTTCTCTGATGACTAGAGATTTGGAGCATCTTTTCATGTGCCTGTTGGTCATCTGAATTTCTTCTTTGGAGAAGTGTCTGTTCAAATCCTCTGCCCATTTTTTAATTGGCTTATTTGCTTTTTGTTTGTTGAGGTACGTGAGTTCTTTATATAATTTGGATGTCAGCTCCTTATCAGATATGTCATTTATGAATATATTTTCCCATACTGTACAATGTCTTTTTGTTCTACTGATGGTGTCCTTTGCTGTACAGACACTTTTTAGTTTGATGTAGTCCAACTTGCTCATTTTTGCTTTTGTTTCCCTTGCCCCGGGGAGATATGTTCATGAATAACTTGCTCATGTTTATATTGAAGGGATTTTTGCCTATGTTTTTTTGTAAGATTTTTGTAGTTTCATGACTTACATTAAGGTCTTTGATCCGTTTCAAATTTACTTTTGTGTATGGGGTTAGACAGTGATCCAGTTTCATTCTCTTACATGTAGCTGTCCAGTTTTGCCAGCACCATCTGTTGAAGAGACTGTCATTTCCCCATTGTATGCCCATGCCTCCTTTATCGCATATTAATTGACCATATATGTTTGGGTTAATATCTGGAGTCTCTATTCTGTTCCACTGGTCTGTGGCTCTATTCTTGTGCCAGTACCAAATTGTCTTGATTACTGTGGCTTTGTAGTAGAGCTTGAAGTTGGGGAACGAGGTCCCCCCCACCCCTTATTCTTCCTTCTCAGGATTGCTTTGGCTATTCGGGGTCTTTGGTGTTTCCATATGAATTTTTGAACTATTTGTTCCAGTTCATTGAAGAATGCTGTTGGTAATTTGATAGGAATTGCATCAAATCTGTATATTGCTTTGGGCAGGATGGCCATTTTGATGATATTAATTCTTCCTAGCCAGGAGCATGGGATAAGTTTCCATTTGTTAGTGTCCTCTTTTTGTTTATGATTTTTATTTTAAACTTTCTTTCAGGATGATTGGTGAGTTCAGTTTCATTTGGCCCTTTTTGTGGGCTTTGTGAGATTTTTTTTGGTCTGAACCAGGTTTCTTTGATGTTTCATAATTCTGTGTGCCGCCCTCTAGTGCCTAGAAGCTCTAGGCTCTGGAGCTGCTCAGCCCCTAGAGTGAGGTTGGGGATCCTAGGGGAGCAGTGCTGATGCCTGAGGGGAGGAAAGATCTGTTTCCTGATTCCCGTCTGTGGTCCCTTTTTCTAATATCAGAGCCAGTGGACCGAGCACACAGGTGTAAGCCTCTGTGCTTTGCATCTCTTGCTGTTGTAGGCGGGGCCTCCCTCTGGCTGACCCGACACCAGTACAGTGACAGCAGGTTTGTGAACTGGTGTTGGCAGGTTAGGAGGAAGGCGCAGCAGGCTGCGTGTCACAGTGAGGGGACCTCAGAGCTGAGTAGACAGCCAGGGGGATGCAGCACCTGAAGTTCCTCAAAGTTCCCAACCAGCTGGGCAGATCTCACCCAGACAACCTTGTCCAGATCTCCCCTCCCCTGTCCAAACCCCACCCCTTCAGCAGCCTTCTAGCTGCTAGGAAACCTCTCAGACTGCCTGCCTCTCTTTTGTCCCAGACCAGCCGTGTGGATCTCCATCTTCCACAAACGGCCGTAATCTCAGTCTCTCAAGCACTCCATCTGTCCCAGCTCCCCAGCCCCGCCAACCTCCAGAGCACCACACCATGTAGTTTTGTGCTCCAAAGCAGACCTCCAGGTCTGGGTGTTCAGCAGTCTTAGGCTTCCACTCCCTCCCCACTTCGTTTCTCTTCCTCCAGCCAGCCAGTGAGCTGAGGTGGGCAAAGGGCTTGGGTCCTGCTGGATCAAGGCTTTCATACGTTACTCTGTTTCATGAGCTCTGTGCTCTGTTCGTGAGGTCTGTATGGAGTCCGGTGCAGCCTTCTTTCCTCTTCCTGTTTTAGGGCTAGTTGTATTGACTATATTTTCACACCATATGTGGTTTTGGGAGGAATTCTCTGTCCCACCTCTCACACTGCCATCTTGTATCCTACTCCTGTAGTTGTAATCTTAATAACTATTGCTGAGAACATTTATATATTCATACATCAGCTTTTATTGTAATTAAAATAGGCATACCAGCTTAAAATTAGACTTAACAAAAACTTTAAGCCACAGGGCATTTTAGAAGTCCTCTACTTCAGCCATCATATTTTTTCTTTAAATCATTGTGGCATTTTGTGATTAGAGGTAGTTGATAAAATATAATTTGTTTACTTTTGTTTTACATTTAAGAAAGATTTATTGAATAAATTGAATATATATACATTTTTTTTTAGTGTATAGACTTCATATGACAAAATTACATTCTTAGGATTTGAGGATTTAGGATTTTAGGATTTGAAAATTATATACCATGGCATATTGGTGCCATTTTTGCTGTAGATGTTGCTTAGTGGAAACCTCATAGCATTAATTTCTGTATATGAATATCAGGTAGTTTGAGCTACCTTCATGTGATATTTCTCTATTCTCATTATTCATGGATTCTGTATTTGTGAATCTGCCTACTTGGTAAAATTTAGTTGAACCCTAAAATTGATACTCATGGTGCTTTTGTGGTGGTTTGCACACATGTGCAAGCTGTGAAAAAGCATTACCGAATGTGCATGTACCCAGCCAAGGTCAAACTAGGTCATGCTCTACTTTATTTCAGCTGTCAAACTGTGACCTTTTCTTGGGCTACTTAATGTCACTTTTTTTTCACATTTCTATGCTTTTGGTGATTTCACTGTTTAAAATGGCCCACAAGTATGCTTACTGAATGTTATCCCATGTTCCTAACTGCACATATTCTGTAATGTGCCTTATTTAGAAAATGCGTGTGTTAAGTAAGTTTGTTCAGGGATGTCTATTGGCCTTGGGTTGTATGTTAATTAATCAACAATATATATTGAGGAGTCTTTAAATAGAAGCATACAAAACCAGTTTTTATTGAGTGGTTGAGTGTGACCAGAGGATCACAGGAACCTAAACTCGTATTTTCCCTAGAAACAGTGTGGTTCACTTTTTGCTAATCCAGTATTTGCTGTGACTTTATAGAACATAACTACAGCAAATAATGAGAGATGACTATTTTGATTTAAATTTCAGTCTATCTTTGATTTGAAATGTCATCAAGCCAAGTTAAAATTGGTAAAATATAATGTTGTTGCTATATCCATGTTCCTTGTTTTGTCTTTTTTTCATTTTTTATTGTAGATCAATAACCTTCCCCTAGTTTTTTCCTTGACTTACCTGTTACGTCTATTGAAATCACGTTGCGAAGCTTTAAAAAAAGCAAACTATCCCTTGAGATTGATATAATTGATCTGTCGTGCATCATGGGTATTGGAATTTTTCTCAGCTCCTTGGTAATTCTAATGTGCAGCTGAAAACTCCTTTTCACTAAAGTGGAAATATTTAAGTGTGCAATTACGTGAATTGAATAAGATGTAATGCATCTCCTTGGACCAGATTTAGAGCTCAGAGAATGGTAGACCTTTTAAAGTTGATAACCTCTGGAGAGACCTTTAAGAACCAAAGTTGAGACTATGAAAATGTTTATATATGTTTTTGGCTGTCTATAATTGTAGTTCTATCAAAGAATATCCATTTCCTGTATGTATCAGAGTACAAGATATATTAACTGCCTTATCAGTTTTAGTGAAATCTCTTGTTTGGTGGCTGTTTTACAAAAGAAAGTATCTGCTACTTGAGTTCTTTGTGGAGGAGGATTAGTGAGCAGAATACATTAAGATGTGGCTGCTTGTGGTCTTCCTGGATGTATGTTACAAAGCTGAATGATTCTACAGTGCCTGTTGTGTATCTGGATTTACAGATTTCCTATCATGAATCTTTGGAGTTGAATATGAATAATTACAATCCCAAGTAGCTTGGTTTTGTTGTTTTAAATAATCTTAGGAGCCCTGTATTAAAATACAAATAGCTGTTGGAATGTTATTTTTGTTTTTAGTCTTTTAACCTTCCTTAAGACCATTATTGTTGCTAGCCCTTGTATCTCCCTTGTAAGGGCTGTGCTCAACTTTTTTTTCAGTCCATTAAAATCACTGAGCCATGTTGTTAATGGTTCTGCATCCTGAGTCTATCTACCCTGTCTTTAGGTCGAAGTGGACATTACTGCAAATGTGTACCTTCTGTCAACATCCTTTACTTGCTTGGAGTACTTAGTATTTTGATGTTTGGGTCATTTTAACAATTTCCCATCTTTTCAATGTGGTTTTTTTTTTTAATTTATCTAGCAGGTTTAGTTAGGCCTTTCACTATTTGTACTGTCTTTCTGAATTCAAATTTTACCCAAAATCCATTTTAATTCTTTAGAACTTTGTACCTGATATCTTGGAGCCACCAAACTTTGCCTCAGTCCTCACAGCTTTACTGATTTTACTTACCTTGTGTGCCCTCATAGCATGTTTTGCCTCTTTCATAGGATTTCTAAGTTCTGCCTTGTATTTGTTATAAAGGTACTTTTTCTTTTATTAGGCTTTTAACTCATTGAGAACTGTATGCTTTTGGAAGTAATTCTGAATAAATAGAGATTCAAGTACTTTTTTCAAAATAGGTCAGAAGTGATGAAAACATTGATTTTTTTTTTCTTTTTTTTTTTGCTCTATCTCTGAGTCCTTAATGTTTATCTTTTGCTTCAGCTTCTCCATTGGCCCAATTAAGAAACCAAAGAACTGAGTTGAATAGGGAGAAAGTATATATATAGTATTTTTTAATTAGTGTAAATTTCCTGTTAATTATATGTCTCTCAACTAGATTCATATTTGTCTGGTAATTCTTTAACTTTGAAGAGACTTTTAAAAACTCAGATAAAAGTCTTGTTTCTTTTCCTGACGGTGACAAATTTTTACTCTTATAAAACAAATTGAAGCTATTCTGAAAAAATTTAGTGTTTGGTATTTTTACTTTGAACAGTTAGATATGTGTGTGTGTGTGTGTATATACACACACACACATGAGATAATCTGCTGTCTACGTTAAGCACCAGGTCCTAAGCATATTGCCTTGCTCTTTGTGTTAAAAAATGTCCCTATAACTATTAAATGTGATTCTTTTTTTTCTTTCTTAAGTTAGTGACTCTAAGTAGTATTATGTAAGTTTCCACCTCATATTGTCAAAAGAAAGTATTGAAAGAATCCCTGAAATCACAGGCTAGCACAACTGAGCACAGTGAGGAAGGAAACACATATTTGAGTTATCAAAGGGACTAACCAGAAATGTTAAGATTCATAGTTTTAAGATTTTATTTCTGCTAATGGAAGTCTTCTTTTTAAGTAGTGCTTTGCAATGCATAGGGGTATAATATTTTGTGTACTTTAAGTGGGTAAGGGGAAGAAAGAAAATTGTTCATGCTGAGTAGATTCCCTCAATATTATTTTTAACTAAAAATGGAAATTTACTTGCTTTAGATAAGATATAAAGCAATAATGTAAGTTATGAGCCTTTTTGGCTTCATAGTGGTAATTTGTTCATTTGGTTAAGTAAAAAATTTTGTACTAAAAATAGCTTTGTACAGTATTCCCCCTTTATCTGCAGTTTCACTTTTTGTGATTTCAGTTACATGCAATCCAGAAGCATATGATTCTCCTTCTGACCTATCATCTCACCACATAGGCGTGTTTATCATCTTCCATCATTAAAAAAAGAAGGGTGAGGACAGAACAGTAAGATATTTTGACGGAGAGACCACATTACTTTAATTACAGTATATTATAATTCTATTATTGTTAATCTCTTACTGTGCCTAATTTATAAATTAAACTTTTTATCATAGGTTACATGTGGAAAATAATGTATTATATGTAGTGTTTGATACCCTCTGCAGCTTCAGGCAACTGGAGTCTTGGAATGTATTCTTGCATGTAGTCAGACTACTGTATTCAGTTTTTTGGAACATGTTTTAAACCATTGTAGGTATGTAGGGGTATGTATTGTTGCTCCAAAAGAAGGGGGTTCCCCGCTCTGGGCAAGTTCACTCTGAATTTGATGCGACCAAATAAAGACAGTAGAAAGTTGGAGGTTAAAAGGGGCTTATGCCCTGTTTATTCTCATGGCAGTAGGTGGAGCACTGGACTCCCATCCTTCCCAGCTATGTACAAGAAGCAAGCCCAAATGCATTCTGGAGGCTGGCTACAGCCTCTGCCCCCCAGCACTGCCTCCTTGGTGGTCCCATCTCCTGCTGTTTCTCCCTTGCACTGGGGCTCCACTGGTAGCTCTGGCAGCACCTCCTCTTGCTCCAGCATGGGACTGTGTGGCTTCTCGTTCCTGCTACTCTCTGCCTCCTAAGCTTGTCCCTTCCCTGCTTCCATCACTGTCTCCCCACCTTCCTGGCCACTAGCACCAGGAGGAACTCTGGGCAGGTCCCTCTGGTGACTGGCGGAGACCTTACCAGTTATGTCCAGGCGCTTGTATGTTTCCGCTCCACCTCTCCCCTCAGTAGGTATTCCCAGACTGATGGGTGGAGCGGGGCCTGCTGAGAGCACCCGGTAAACATCCTTCTTCCAATAGGTATGCAAACAGGCTCTTTTATGTATATACAATGGGTGATATTAAAGCCCTGTGAGAATCCTGGTTGTAAATTTCCTGTTTTTCTATATGTGTATATAGAAAAACACTGCTCACATTTGATTAAGATACATCGTCATACAAGTCTTAAAAGGTAATATAAAATGCTTAAAACTGTAATGAGTATATACATCACATAATACTACAGAAAGGTAATTGTAGGTATGTATGATTGAATTAGACTGAACAGTATGTGAGGAACCTGCATATGGCTTTAACTTGTGAAAAAAGTAGTATAATGTGGGTTCTGGAATTTTGGAACTAAAAGAAACCAGAGATAATTTAATTTTTTTTTTTCTAATAATGAAAACATGGTCCCAGTGGTTAGGTAATTTGCCTAGGTTTATAATACTGCAATATAGTAATTTATAAGAAAATGTATTTTGTTCTTCAGATGACCAAAATAAATTTCTCAGATATATTTGGTCTTTCTCCACAGTTCTGGAAAACACCTCAGCCTGAAAGGTGAAATGGGTATTTTGTTATGTTAATGAAGACTGGGACCCCACCCAAGTGTTGGGGTGGTTGCCAGGAGCACCAACCATGTGATTAGAGGGTGGGAACTTCCATCCCCCAACCCCTGGGAAGGAAGATGGCAGAGGTCTAGAGGTTGAATCAGCCAATGGCCAGTGACTTAGTCATACCTGTAATCAACCCACAATAAGAGCTGTTTTGCTCTTTTGCATCCTCCTTCCCTGTTAGGAGAGTTTCCATGCCTGGGAAACCCAAAATGCTTCCACATGCTACGGAGCCAGGCAAGGATAGAAGAAGGTCCTTTATACAGGACCTTGCCCTATGTATGTTTTCATCTGGCTGTTAGCTTGTATCCTTTACTAAACTGGTAAATGTGTTTTGCTGAGTTCTTTGCTCTGTTCTAGCAAATTAAGCCTATGGGGAGGAGGTTGGTGAGAACCTTCAGTTTGAAGGTGGTGGGTCAGAAGCACAGGCAACAGCCTCAGGCTTGTGACTGGCTTCTGGAATGGAGGGTATGGAGGTCAGTCTTGTGGGGCTGAGCCCTTGGGGAATCTGGTACTCTGGGCAGATAGCATCAGCATTGAGCTGAATTCTCAGGTATCTGCTCATGTTCAAGAATTGCTTGGTGTCCTGCTTGGAACCTCCCCTACCACAATACATTGGGATTGGGTTTGGAACCCAAACAGAGTTGGTGTCAGAGTAGTGATTTGCTGAAATATAGACACTTAGGGTGTACCTGTAATTCATGAAATGCCCTCCCTAAATTCAAGTATTTGTAATTTATACTTTCAGATAATTCTACTAGACAATAGAAATGTTCTCAAAGTATCTGTAGTATCCATTTTATTTATCTAATATAAGTTCCATTACAAAACTAGATTTTATGTTCACTGAAAAATGTTGAACCCAGAGCAGTAAAAATTGCAATAACACAGCACACCTTTTTTTTTTTATTATATAACTTAACACCTAAGCCACTGCTCTAGTGACCTTGCAGGTCTGTCTCCCTGTCCCCTGACACCTCCGCCAGAGGCCTTCTTCTCCAATCAGGTCCTGGTCACTAGTCCCCCCTCCCACTGTAACCAACAGCACACACACTCATTGCTGGCAGGAACAGAGTAGCTCAGCATGGTGCCTCAGGCAGGGCCTGGGAAATAACACAGCATATCTTTAAGTATGTATATTTGTTAGAAGAATGTAACAACAACAGTGCTAATGCTCAGTAAGTTATAGATCATCAAATTTGTGTTCCTTTGGCTAAATCTACAAGAAAGAAAGATCTGTCCAACTAAGATCCACCTAGTTTTATGGCTTTAAAAGAATCTTATAAAGTCTTTTTAAGTAACAAAACTTAAAAGCTAAAAGCCCTGAAGCTGTCTTTTGGTATTAGAGAGTTGAGCGTCAGTATTTGTTCTACCAGCATGTCATGATCTGATTAACCATCATTCTGTACAACCTTTTTACCATTATGAGCTGTATGTGACTGCTTCCCTCACCCAATTTTACGTTATTCTTTAGGATTAGTTTTCAAGAATGGTGCTACTTAATCAAAGAATCCATATTTTCTTGCTCTTCCAGTATTTGATGACAGTGAATGAATTTGGTCATGCAAAAGGAGCTCACCAAAAATGATAGAGAACTACTTTGCTTTGCGGGGGTGCCTTTAAAATGAGAAGCTAGCAAGTAAAACCACAAGAAGTACAGCAGAAATAAGAGAGCAAGTTTGGTATAACAAAATCGAAGGGAAAAGCTCTTAAATGAAAGATTTGTGAGTGATAAGTCAGTGAAATAAGACCCTCCGATCTAATAAGCAAGTGGCATTGAACTTTGAGAAGCTTGCAGGATTGAAGCTTAAGTGAATGAATCAGAAGACAAGTAGAGGCACTGGGGGTATTGGCTGAGTCCAAGGAGTTGGACCGTGAAAAAAAAGGAAGTAATGGACAGAAGCAGATAAAGGATGACTTTTTGTTTTGAAACAAGGAGAGACCCAATTGGTGACTGAAAAGAAGGGGTTACAGAATGGGAAAAAGTGAAGTTACTGAAAACCAGATTATTAATTGTGAGAACAAGATTCTGGATGGCTTGATAAGGAATGAGGTCCAGAGAGATGAGAGGATTTTTGAGAAGGGGAGAGAATCTCCTTTCTCTGGGACTTAAGTGAAGGACCAGAGATTGAGTATAGGAACAGTGTGATTTTTTGTTTTTTCTCTTTTAGTTACTGGCTGAAAATAAATTGCTGGTTTACATTATTTTGCATATTTAGCATTTTTGCTGAAAAGAAACTTCAATAAATTTTGGATAACACTTGGAATAAATTTCGTAAATTTCAGCTGAGAGGAAAAACTGAAGTTTGTTATTTAAAAATATTCCTCAAAAGCAAATGGAGGTGATACATATTTTCATTTGCTTTCTAATAAAGTTGACTGGGGAAAACATAATTTTAGGATAATCATCTTTTATTTCCTTTCATTTCTCATCTTTTTTATTGTCATCTATGAATTTTAACACTGCCTAAGTATTTATTTGAAACTTTACACTTCTAAAAATATGTTTACCTGCTGGCACCTTTCATTCTGTCTGAATCATAACAATCTGAGGTAGATATTTAATTATGCAAAGAGTATTAAAATACCAGATTATTTATCCAAAGTTGCATATGTCATATACTCCTGGGAAGCGGGTATTGAGTTTTCCAATTAAATACAGCCTTTATAACACCTAATTACACTATTATGGTTTATGACCTGCTTATCTTTTGAACAAATAAGTAACAAATTCTATTATCCTAAGTCCTAATTCTTGTCTCTTGTGATAAAGCTGCAGTTTGATGAGTAGATCAAACTTTCTATGCTTTGAGGACAATACCAGACATTCAGCATATTTATTAAAGGCTTGATATGTGTCAGACTCTCCATTTTCCAGTATATAACGTGTTTTTTGCTTTATAACATTTTGTATGCTGAGCGACTTATTAATACTTACATCTGGATATAGCCCAGCCTAGCGAAATCTGAGGTAAAAAATTCTGACGTATACCTTTACAAAGATAAAAACCCACATTTAAATAGTCTTCCACATCAAATAAAGAAAAGAGGGTTCCCCTTTCTCCACATTCTCACCAGCATTTGTTGTTCTTAGACATTAGTCATTTTTTATAAATGTTTTCTATAAGTGCTAAAATAATTTTTTTTCTCTAGTTATTATGGCAGTGTTTTAAAAATGCCCTATAGACCAGTGAGCAGGTAGGGAACTATTAAGTACTCTAGATTTTTTTCAGGAAGAGAAAGAGATTTAATGCAGTTAATTGGTTGCAAGGAAGTGATTAGGACTAGAACTGCAAAAGGGAGAAGAAGGTTGGAGAGGAACAGTGTGGTTGTTACCCAAAGATCTGGTGGTTGCTACTACCTGCAGCTGGAGCCAGAGAGTCTATAATTGTTACTAAGCTGCTTGGTGGCACCCTGGGTTACTGCTGCTGGTAAAACTACATTCCTGAAACTGAGCAATAACTCAGGAGATCAACTTATGATTTTTCCAGAGTATACACCTGCCTGCACTTGACTTCATAGGAGATACTTTCAGTTGGAGGTGTTATCGGAACCAGAAAAATAGGGAGAGGAGGAATGCATTTTTCTCCTACTTTGTGATTTTTTCCAGTATCTCCCATGGCCAAACTGATGACAAGGGAGTCTGGCAAAAGTAGTTGGCAGCCTTTTATTATTTGCTTGATCTGCCCATTATTTTGAGAAATGTTAATAATAAGTTTCCTTCTGGATGGTTTAAAGATGGCAGCATGAGAGGTGAGACAGGCATCCTCTTAAATTGCATACAATTACTACAACCAATCCTAAAAGAGCAACAGAAAAGAAGGCTGCACCAGACTGCATACACCTGGAGAAAAGGAGAGACCTCATGGAATAGGGTAACATACCAAAGCTGTGACCTGGCTGGAACCAAGTCCTTCCCCCACCCCAGCTCGCCAGTGAGAAGAAGAGAAACGGACCAGGGAGGGAGTGGAGGCCTGGGACTGCTGAACACCTAGCTCTAGAGATCTGCTCTGGGAGCACAAACCTACATTGCATGATGCACTGGTGATTAGGGGGTTGGAAAGCTAAGACAGGCAGAATACCTGGAGAGACTGAGATTCTAGCTACTTCTGGAAATCAGGGATCCATATCTGGCTGCTCTAGGACAAAAGAAAGTCAGGCAGTTCGAAAGACTTCTAGCAGTGAGAGGGCTGCTAAAGGGGCAAGGATTGTACAAAGTGTACTGCTCAGGAGAAAGGAAAGGTAAACAAAACTGTCAGTGCACTCTGCCCAGCAGGTTGGGAACTTTCACGATCTTCAGGCGCTTCAGCCCCCTGGCTGGCAACGCAGCTCCGAAGTCCCCTACCTGATATGCAGCCTACTGTACCTTCCTCCTGGTCAGCCTGCATCTGGCTCACAAATCGGCAAACCCTGCCATGGCATCAGGCGAGCCAGAGGGAAGCTCCGCGTACAGCAGCTACAAATGCAAAGCATAGAGGCTTATACTTACGTATGCTTGGCCTACTGTTTCTGGGAGTGCAGACAGGCATAGCAGGTCGGAACCAGGAAGCAGCTGTTTCCTTCCCCCAGGCAACAACACTGCTCCCCTGAAACCGCTGACATTTCTCCAGGGGCTGAGTAGCTCCAGATAGTAGAGCTTCTGGGCACTGGAGGGTGCCATATGAAATGACAAATGAACCTGTTTCAAAGCAAAACCCCACATACTCCAGAGAAAGAGTCAAATAAAACCAATCTTCTGAATCTTCCTGAAAGAGATTTCAAAATAAAAATCATTAACATGCTTATGGAGGTGCAGAAAAATATTTGAGAACTCAGGAATGAATTCCGGTCAGAGATCCAATCATTATGGAACACAGTATCAGAAATGAAACATACAATGGGAGGTTTTAAAAGCAGATTAGATACAATGGAAGAGAAGATAAATGAAATTAGAGAAGAGAAATACAAAGAAGCAGAGGAACAGAGAGAAAAAAGAATCTGTAAGAATGAAAGAATATTGAGAGAACTGTGACCAATCCAAACGGGACAATATTGGTATCATAGGTGTACCAGAAGAAGAAGAGAGAGAAAAACGGATAGAAAGTGTCTTTCAGGACGTAATTGCTGAAAACTTCCAGTTTGGGAAGGAGATAGGCTCTCAAGCCATGGAGGTGCACAGATCTCCCAACACAAGGGACCCAAGGAAGACAACAGCAAGACATATAAAAATTAAAATGGCAAAGATCAAGGATAATGACAAACTATTAAAAGCAGCCAGAGAGAGAAATAAGATCACTGTATACAAAGGAAAACCCATCAGGCTATCTTCAGACTTCTCACCAGAAACCATACAGGCCAAAAGGGAGTGGCATGATACATTTAATGCAATGAAGCAGAAGGGCCTCGAACCAAGAACACTTTATCCAGCAATATTATCATTTAAATTTAAAGGAGGGATTAAACAATTTTCAAATAAGCAAAAGCTGAGGGAATTTACCTCCCACAAACGGTCTCTACAGTGTACTTTGGAGGAAGTGCTATAGAGGGAAGTGTTCATAAGGTTTAATAGTTGTCACCACAGGTAATAAAACCACAGTAAAGAAAGTAGAACGATTAATTACCAAGCAAATGCAAAATTAAATTGACTACCCCCAAAGTCAGTCAAGGAATAGATAAAGAGTACAGAATATGATACCTAAAAATACAAAGAATGAAGGAGAGGAGGAAGAAAAAAGAGGACAAATAGAAAAACTTTAGATTGTATTTGCAATAGCATACTAAGTGAGTTAAGTTAGATTCTTAAGATAGTAAGGAAGTTAACCTTGAACCTTTGATAACAATGAATCTAAAGCCTGCAGTGGCAATAAGTACATACCTATCAATAATCACCATAAATTTATTTATTTATTTATTTTTTAGATTATTATTTTTTATTGAAGGGTAGTTGACACACAGTATTGCATTAGTTTCAGGTGTACAACACAGTGATTCAGCATTTATATACATGATAATTCTAGGTACCAGCTATCACCATACCAAGTTGTTACAATATTTTGACTATATTCCTTATGCTATACATTACATCCTGGTTACTTATTTATTTTACAATTGGAAGTGTGTATATTTTTTGTGTGTGTGTGTGAGGGCATCTCTCATATTTATTGATCAAATTGTTGTTAACAACAATAAAATTCTGTATAGGGGGGGTCAATGCTCAATGCACAATCATTAATCCACCCCAAGCCTAATTTTCATCAGTTTCCATTCTTCTGAAGCATAACGAACAAGTTCTTACATGGAGAACAAATTCTTACATAGTGAATAAGTTACATGGTGAACATTACAAGGGCAGTCATCACAGAAGCTTTTGGTTTTGCTCATGCATTATGAACTATAAACAGTCAGTTCAAATATGAATACTCATTTGATTTTTATACTTAATTTATATGTGGATACCACATTTCTCTCTTTATTATTATTTTTAATAAAATGCTGAAATGGTAGGTAGATACAAGATAAAGGTAGAAAACATAGTTTAGTGTTGTAAGAGAGAAAATGTAGATGATCAGGTGTGTGCCTGTAGACTATGTGTTAATCCAAGCTAGGCAAGATTGCAGAAGATTTCTCTCAGAACGGGGGGGAGGTTCTAAGCCTCACCTCTGTTGATCCCCATTTTCTCACCTGATGGCCCCCCTGCAACTGTGCCTGTCTTAGGTTGTTCCTCCCTTGAGGAATCTTACCTGTCTCTGGCTAACCAGTCACACCATAAATTTAAATGGTGTGAATGCACCAATCAAAAGACAGAGTCACTGAAATGATAAAAAAAACAAGAACCATCCATATGCTGCCTACAAGAGACTCAATTTACACACAAAGGCATATACACAGACTCAAAGTGAAGGGAAGGAAAAAGATATTTCATGCACCTGATAGGGAGAGAAAGGCAGGAGTTGCAGTACTTGTATCAGACAAAATGGACTTCAAAACAAAGTCACAAGAGATGAAGAACATTACAAAATGATGAAAGGGGTCAATCCAACAAGAAGATACAACCATTATGAATATCTGTGCACCCAACACAGGAGCACCTACATATGTGAAACAAATACTAACAGAATTAAAATGGGAAATAGAATGCAATGCATTCATTTTAGGAGACTTCAACACACCACTCACTCCAAAGGACGGATCAACCAGACAGAAAGTAACTAAAGACAGAAGCATTGAACAACACACTAGAACACATGGCCCAAACAGACATCTACAGAACTGTACACCCAAAAGTAGCAGAATACACATTCTTCTCAAGTGCACAT
This sequence comes from Manis javanica, assembly GCF_040802235.1. NCBI lineage: Eukaryota > Metazoa > Chordata > Mammalia > Pholidota > Manidae > Manis > Manis javanica. Next base: position 161,444,471 of record NC_133157.1, on the reverse strand, counting down.
GGAACATATTCCAGAACAGACTACATATGAGGCCACAAAAAGAGCTTCAGTAAATTCAAAAAGATTAAAATTCTACCAACAAACTTCTCAGATCTCAAAGGTATAAAACTAGAAATAAATTTTACAAAGAAAACAAAAAGGCTCAAATCACATGGAGGCTTAACAACATGCTCCTAAATAATCAATGGATCAATGACCAAATTAAAGCAGAGATCAAGCAATATATGGACAGAAATGACAACAATGGCACAATACCCCAACTTCTGTGGGATGCAGGGAAGGCAGTTCTAAGAGGAAAGTATATAGCAATCCAGATTTATTTAAAGAAAGAAGAATCCCAAATAAAGAGTCTGAAGTCACAATTATTGAAACTGGAAAAAAAATAAATGAGGCCCAAAGTCAGTAGAAGGAGGGACATAATAAAGATCAGAGAAGAAAGAAAGAAAATTGTGAAGAATAAAACAATAGAAAAAAATCAATGAAACCAAAAGCTGCTCCCTTGAGAAAAACAAAATAGATAAACCCCGAGCTAGACTTATTAAGAAAAAGAGAATTTACACACATCAATAGAATCAGAAATAAGAAAGGAAAAATCACAGTGGACCCGACAGAAATACAAAGAATTATTAGAGAATACTATGAAAATCTATATGCTAACAAGCTGGATAACCTAGAAGAAATGGAGAACTTCCTAGAAAAATACAATCTTCCAAGAATGACCAAGGAAGAAACAGAAAACCTAAACTGATCAGTTACCAGCAACGAAATTGAATCGGTAATCAAAAAACTACCCAACAACAAAATTCCCGGAGCAGATGGTTTCACTGCTGAATTTTATCAGACATGTAGACAAGACATTCTCCTTAAAGTTTTCCAAAAAATAGAAGAGGATGGAATACTTCCAAACTCATTCTATGAAGCGAGCATCACTCTAATATCAAAACCAGGCAAAGACCCCACAAAAAATGAAAATTACAGACCAATATCCCTGATGAACATAGATGCAAAACTACTCAACAAAATATTACCAACTGAATTCAAAAATACATCAAGGGAAATAATATACCTGGATCAAGTGGGATTCATCTCAGTGATGCAAAGATGGTACAACATTAGAAAATCCATCAGCATCATCCACCACATCAACAAAAAGGACAAAACCACATGATTGTCTCCATAGATGCTGAAAAAGCATTTGACAAAATTCAACATCCATTCATGATAAAAACTCTCAACAAAATGGGCATAGAGGGCAAGTACCTCAACATAATAAAGGCCATATATGATAAACCCACAGCTAACATCATACTGAACAGCGAGAAGCTAAAAGCTTTTCACCTAAGATTGGTTATAACACATAGATGCCCACTCTCCCCACTGTTATTCAACATAGTACTGGAGGTCCTAGCCACGGCAATCAGACAAAATAAACAAATAAAAAGACATCTGCACTGGTAGAGAAGAAGTGAAACTGTCACTACTTGCAGATGACATGGTATTGCATATAAGAAACCCTAAAAACTCCACTCCAAAACTACTAGAACTAATATCTGAATTCAGCAAATTTGCAGGGTACAAAATTAATACACAGAAATCTGTTGCTTTCCTATATGCTAACAATGAACTAGCAGAAAGAGAAATCAGGAAAACAATTCCATTCACAATTGCATCAAATATAATAAAATACCTAGGAATAAACCTAACCAAGGAAGTGAAAGACCTATACTCTGAAAACTACAAGACACTCCTAAGAGAAATTAAAGAGGACACTAACAAATGGAAACTCATCCCATGCTCTTAGCTAGGAAGAATTAATATTGTCAAAAACGCCATCCTGCCTAAAGCAATTTACAGATGCAATGCAATCCATATCAAAATACCAACAGCATTCTTCAGTGACCTGGAACAAATAGTTCTAAAGTTCATATGGAACCATCAAAGACCCCGAATAGCCAAAGCAATCCTGAGAAAGAAGAATAAAGCAGGGGGGAATCTTGCTTCCCAAATAAAAGCTCTACTACAAAGCCACAGTAGTCAAAACAATTTGGTACTGGCACAACAACAGACCCACAGACCAGTGGAACAGAATAGGGAGTACAGACATTAACCTAAACACATACAGTAAATTAATGTACAATAAAGGAACCATGGTGTACAGTTGGGAAATGACAGCCTCTTCAATAGCTGGTGTTGGCAAAACTGGACAGCTACATGTAAAAGAATGAAACTGAATCATTGTCTAACCCCATACACAAAAGTAAATTCAAAATGTATCAAAGACCTGAATGTAAGTCATGAAACCATAAAACTCCTAGAAAAAAACATAGGCAAAAATCTCTTGGACATAAACATAAGCGACTTCTTCATGAACATATCTCCCCGGGCAAGGGAAACAAAAGCAAAAATGAACAAGTGGGGCTATCTCAAGCTGAAAGGCTTCTGTACAACAAAGGATACCACCAATAGAACAAAAAGGCCTCCTACAGTATGGGAGAATATATTCATAAATGACAGATCCAATAAAGGGTTGACATCCAAAATATATAAAGAGCTCACACACTTCAACAAACAAAAAAGCAAATAATCCAATTAAAAAATGGGCAGAGGAGCTGAACAGACGGTTCTGCAAAGAAGACATTCAGATCGCCAATAGACACATGAAAAGATGCTCCACATCGCTAATCATCAGAGAAATGCAAATTAAACCACAAAGAGATATCACCTCACACCAGTAAGGATCACCACCATCAAAAGACAAACAACAACAAAAATGTTGGTGAGGTTGTGGAGAAAGGGGAACCCTCCTACACTGCTCGTGGGAATTTAAATTAGTTCAACCATTGTGGAAAGCAATATGGAGGCTCCTCAAAAAGCTCAAAATAGAAATACCATTTGGCCTAGTAATTCCACTTCTAGGAATTTACCCTAAGAATACAGCAGCCCAGTTTGAGAAAGGTAGATGCACCCCTATGTTTATCGCAGCACTATTTACAATAGCCAAGATATGGAAGCAACCTAAATGTCCATCAGTAGATGAATGGATAAAGAAGGGGTGGTACATACACACAATGGAATATTATTCACCCATAAGAAGAAAACAGATCCTACCATTTGCAACAACATGGATGGAGCTAGAGGGTATTGTGCTCAGTGAAATAAGCCAGGCAGAGAAAGACAAGTACCAAATTATTTCATTCATATGTGGAGTATAAGAACAAAGAAAAAAACTGAAGGAACAAAACAGCAGCAGACTCACAGAACCCAAGAATGGACTAACAATTACCAAAGGGAAAGGGACTGGGGAGTATGTGTGGGAAGGGAGGGATAAGTGGAGGGGGAGAAAGGGGTCTTTACAATTAGCATGTATAATGTGGGGTGAGGCACGGTGAGGGATGTGCAACACAGAGAAGACAAATAGTGACTCTATAGCATCTTACTGCCCTGCTGGACAATGACTGTAATGGGGTTTGTGGGGGGGACTTGGTGAAGGGGGGAGCCTAGTAAACATAATGTTCCTCATGTAATTGTAGATTAATGATACAAAAAAAAAAGAAATACAGCATTAGAATGCATAACTTCCATCATTTGTTCCCAATTTATATGTTGATTTTGATTCTGTCCTATTTTAGTCTTACTAATTTAACATTTTGAGCTCAGATCCTTTATTACATGTACAAAAATGTAAGAAAGAGTTTGTAAATCAAAACTTTTTTTTATAAGTTGACCACAGTTATTTCTGGTGCCAAAACCTGACCTGAATGGAACATTAGACGGCATAGTCCTTATAGAAATCCTGTATATTATCAATATTCATGTATTTCAGGGCCAACTACTAATTTGTTTGATAGGTTGCTGCTTTATAACATTGTTATTCTTTTTATAAAATCCAAGATTTCTTAATTTTTAAACCCATCTGCCCCAAGAATTTTTATCTTAAGAAATTGTGAGCCTGTGTTTTATACAGTCACTTTATATTTACTTGCGTATTTACATATTTTTGCTCACCTCTTCTGTGTCGTAGGCCTGTCATTTGGGATCATTTCCAGAAGGAAGTGAAGATGTATTTAGTTGGTTACTATTATTTTAGTGGTAAACTGTTCTACTGTATATTAATTTTACCCTTTTTCTTGAAACTTAGTTTGGCTAGATAAAAGAATTAAAAAACTGTTTTCACTTACATGAAAGATGCAATTCTGTTTTCTAAACTCTAGTGTTACCTGACTTCCATGTTGGTCTTAAAATGATAGCCATGAGTCTAATTTCCGTAACTTTGTAGGTAACCTTTTTCACCTGGTTTTAGGATTAGCTCTTTATTTGGTGTTAACGTACTTTTACATACTTTCACAGTGATCTGTTCAAGTTTGGAACTCTTTTTATTTGTCCTGTTTGTAATTCATTGGACTAGTGGACTTATGGTTGATGTCTTTTAACAATTTTGGGAAATTCTCAGGCATTGTCTCTTAAATGTTACCTCTTAATTCTCTTTTGTGTTCTCTTTGTCTCGTACTTTCTTCTCTCTTTCTTTGTCACATCCTGGGTAGGTTCTTTGGATCATCTTAGGTACTAATTCATTCTTTCTTTTAATTTGTTTTATCTAGCCATTGAGGTTTTTTTTCTTAGTTTTATTTAAATAAAATTTGCATTCTATAAAATTCAGCCATTTAGAGTGTACAAAGGAGTGGTTTTCAGTATATTTAGCCAGTTGTGCAACCTTCCTTATAATCTTAGAATGTTTTCATCATCCCCAAAAGAAACTTGCCCATAAGAACTCACTCTCCGTCATTCTACTCCCTAACCTCAGGCAGCCACCAGTCTGCTTTCTGTATCTAAAGATTTGCCTATTCTAGACATTTTATATAAACGGTATCATCCTTTATGTAATGATACCGGTATGTGGCCTTTTGTGACTGACTGCTTTCACTTAGTGTAATGTTTTTGACGTTTGTCTATGTTGCAGCATGTATCAGTACTTCATTCTTTTATGTCCAGGAAATACTCCGTCGTATTGATGTAACATGTTTTGTTTACCCATTTATAAGTTACTTGGGTTGCTTCCATCATTTTTTGGGGGGGGGGGTGATCATTAATATACAATTACATGAGCAACATTGTGGTTACTGTAGATTCCGTCCATTATCAAGTCCCCACCACATACCCCATTACAGTCACTCTCCGTCAGCATAGTAAGATGCCATAGAGTCACTACTTGTCTTCTCTGTGCTATACTGCCTTCCCCGTGCCTCCCCCTACATTATGTGTCCTAACCACCCCCATATTATGTGTCCTAATCGTAATGCCCCTTTTTCTCCTTAGAAATGGTGCAGCGATAAACATAGGGGTGCATATGTCTTTTTCAAACTGGGTTCCTGCATTCTTAAGTACATTCCTAGGAGTGGAATTCCTGGATGAAATGGTATTTCTATTTTTAATTTTTTCAGGAACCTCCGTACTGCTTTCCATAATGGTTGAACTAATTTACATTCCTGCCAGCCATGTAGTGTAGCAGGGTTCCCCTTTCTCCACATCCTTGCCAACATTTGTTGTTTTTTGTCTTTTGGATGTTTGCCATCCTAACTGGTGTGAGGTGATATCTCTTTGTGGTTTTATTTGCATTTCTCTGATTATTATCATTGTGGAGGTTGCTTCCATCTTTTGGCTGTTAATGAATAATTCTTGAACATTTGTTTAATTGTATGTGGACATGTTTTATCATCATCCATTGAGCCCTTACATCTTGTTTTTATTTATACGAGAAATACACTTCTAGATTCTTGTTGTAAAAGAGGTATGATACAGAAGTATATAGTGCAAATAGTGGTGTCTTCTTTCTCTTCCATTTCCAACTGTAGACTGGAACCACTGTAAAATACGGTTAACCCTTGAACAGTGTGAGGGTTACGGGCGCTGTCCTCTGTGTAGTCAAAAATCCACATACAACTTTGATTTTCTAAAACTACTAATAACCTGTTGCCTAGAAGCCTTACTGATAACATAAACAGTTGATTAATGTGTATCTTATATGTAGTATATACTATATTCTTACTGTATAGTAAGCTAGAGAAAAGAAAATGTTTTTCAGATTGTCACAGATCTCCAGAAAATTTTTCAGTGTATTTATTGAAAAAAACCTGCAGGTGGACCCGCATAGTTCAAACCTTTGTTGTTCAGTGGTTAGCTGTGGTTGAATGTGCTTCCTTCTGGTTTCCATTGTGTACATATACATAACATTTGTTTTAACAAATTGCTTGCTTTTGTTTTAACATAAAGGGATTAGATGTATTTTTTAGACTTTTTCTTCATTTCAGTATGTTTTGGGGTTCTTTTGTTGTAAATACACATAATTGCACATCATTCTTTCTTCGTATTATTTCCATAGTACTTCCACATTCCAGAATTTGTATAACTTAATTAACTAATAGATATATTGTTTCTGGAGTTTGCTCTTGTAAATAGTGAAGCAGTCAATATCCTTATTAATTTCTGTTAGACATTTATTAATAAGGCAAAAAATCATAAATGTGCCATAAAAAGAAAATAAATCCTGCTATTTGCAACAACATAGATGGACTTAGAGGGTATTATGCTCAGTGAAACAAGCCAGAAAGACACATAACATATGATTTCACTTACTTGTAGAATATAAAAACAGAAGGAACAAAATAGCAGTAGACTTATAGACACTGAGAAGTGACTAGTGGTTACCAAGGGTGAGGGATGGAGGCAGGGAGAAGGAGGGGGATAAAAGGGCACAGTAATTCACAATCACAATATAAGTTGGTCATGGGGGTGGTAGTATGGCATGGAGAATATAGTCATTGACTCTGTGACATCTTTCAGTGTTGACAGATAATAACCACACTAGAGGAGGTGAGGATTTAATAATATGGGTAACTGTTGAACCACACTATGTTGTACATTTGAGACTGACCTAAGATTTTATATCAACAATACTTCAATTAAGTATCTGTGCTAAGCACAGTTTTGAATACTAGGGACACAAAGATAAATAGACCATAATCTCTGCCTTAGAGTTTAAGTTGTTCACAGTTATGTAAGTGCTGCAATAATATAAATTAAATTAATTGGGGATCTGGTGTTTTTTCAGTTGCAGAAGATAGATTTTTTAATCATATCAGGTATTGCATGCTATTGTCTTCTCAAGAATGTCTCATTTGGTCCTTTTTAATTTTTAATGTGTCTTTCTAGATTCCGTAAAGCAAAATTGTTGCCTCAAAGAACAGTCTTGTATTCCTCCAAGATTTCTGTTTTATTCTGCCAGTTGCCTGAAGCATTATTTACCAGACCACTTTTGAGTAGATTTTTGCCTAAGATTCTCAGGTAGCAGAAATTCAGACTGCAAACCCATGTGGGTGTCTGCTTGAGGTTATGACATTCCATGGAAGAATTTTTACTTCACTACCCATTTCTAGGTTCAGAATAGGCTAGTTTCATTGTCTCCATCTGTGCCTTTTATCGTGCTTAGACTTATACTGAGGGGTCATAGTTTTTTGTAGTTCTCTTGTCAGGTTCCTTACTTTTTGGCCTTGTCCTCTTGGATTTGATAGAAACCCCCAAGGGAAAATCCAACCCCTATCCTTCTATTTCAGAATTCCTGCATTTGTTTTGTTTTGATTTTCTATAAAATTATTCAGAGTATTTACTCTGCCATTTTATTGGAAATGAGATTCTGCTTAGTCTCCAAAACGTATTCTTCCTTTGGCTTCGAGTTTACCACAGTCCTGCTTTTTTTCCTCTGACCACTCTCTCTTTTCAGACACTAAGGTACCCTGAAAGCTTATAGAAATTATTTACATATTGTCTCTCCTTTTTAGGCTCTGGGCTTTTTTAGAACAAGAAATCATTTAGTTTTGTCACTTTTTGCATTCCTAATCTGATTTTTGAAAATGTTAGTTCAAAATAAGAATGATTACTTCCATTTCTTAAAGGGTTTCCATTACCAAAAAGTGGAAAGAGTGTCAATAATAACTGTTAGGATCTAAGGTTTGTAGAAGCATACCTAGAATTCAGTAGGATATAATGTTTCCTTAATTTGCACAAATCAAAATCTGCTTTATTTTATTTTATTATTAAGGTATCATTGATATATACTCTTATGAAGGTTTCACATGAAAAATATTGTGGTTACTCCATTCACCTATATTAAGTTCCCCCCATATCCCATTGAAGTCACTGTCCATCAGTGTAGTAAGATGCCACAGAGTCACTATATGTCTTCTCTGTGCTATACTGTCTTCCCTGTGACACCCCACACACCATGTGTACCAATCATAATACCCCTCGATTCCTTCTCCCTCCCTCCCCACCCACCGTCCCCTTTAGTAACCCCTAGTCTCTTCTTGAAGTCTGTGAGTCTGCTGCTGTTTTGTTCCTTCAGAATCTGCTTCATTTTAAAATAATGTAAAATTAGTGCTTTGCCTAGCATTTCACCCTGAAAGAGAAATGGCTGTTGTTGCAATTGCTTAATATTGTTGAGGGGAAAATAGTGGTTACTAGATAATGTAATGATATTAATGTGTATGGTCTTATTTTTTCTATCATGCTCCTCTTATTAACCTCCCACCCTTGGATGATTAGTAAATAAAATTGGAGAAAACATTGTTGGCCATATTATGTGCAGTTGTATTAGCAACCATTGTCATAACTCTACATTTTAAATGTTTTCCTGTGTCTTGTTTAAATTTCTCTATACCCTAAAGAAGTGTTACCATGCTTTAGAGTATAGACATACCTTGGAGATACTGTGGATTCAGCTCCAGACACCACAGTAAAAGCAGATACCACAATAAAGCAAATATTGCAATAAAATGAATCAAACTAATTTTTGGGTTGCCCAGTTCATATAAAAGTTATGTTTACAATATAATCTTAGTATGTATACTATGTTTTCATGTTAAGCAAGCAATAATATGTCTAAAATATACGTATCTTTATTTTAAAATACTGCTAAAAAATGCTAATCATCATTTCATTGAGTCATAATCCTTTTGCTGGTGGAGGGTCTCACCTTGATTAATGTTCATGGCTGCTGACTGATCAGGATAGTGGTTCCGAAGGTTTGAGATGGCTGTGGCAATTTCTTAAAATAAGACAGCAGTGAAGTTTGCTGCATCCATTGACTCTTCCTTTCACAAATGATTTCTCTGTCGTATGTGATGCTATTGGATGACATTTGACTCACAGTAGGAGTACTTTCAAAATTGCAGTCAGGCCTCCTAAACCATACAGTGCTTTATCAACTTAAGTTTATGTAGTAGTTTAAATCCATTGTCATTTCAACTGTCTTCACAGCATCTTCAGCATGAGTAGATTCCATCTCAACAATCACTCTTTGCTCATCCTTAAAAAGTAACTCTTTAGCCATTCAGATTTTATCATGACATCACAGAAATACTGTTACATCTTCAGGCTCCACTCCTAATTCTAGTTCTCTTGCCACAGCTGCAGTTACTTCTTCCACTGAAATTCTTACATGAAGTTGGATCAACTTCCCAACTCCTATAAATGTTGATATTTTGACCTCTTCCCATAAATCACAAATATCCTTAATGGTTTCTAGAATGGTGAATCCTTCCCAGAATGTTTTCAGTTGGCTTTGTCCAGATCCATCATAGAAATTACTATCTATGGCAGCTGTAGTCTTACGAAATTAAGTACTAAGACATGTAAGTCAAAATTATTCCTTGGTACATAGGCTGCAGAATGGATGTTGTGTGAGCAGGCATTCAAACAACGTGAATATCATTGTACATCTCCATCAGAGCTCTTGGGTGATCAAGTGCATTGTTAATAATAAGCAGCATATTGAATTTTTTTTTCTGAGCAGTGGGCCTCAACAGTGGGTTTCAAATATTCACTAAGCCATATTATAAACAGATGGGCTGTTATCCAGTCTCTGTTGCTCCATTTACTGTGTAGACCACAGGCAAAATAAATGTAGCATAATTCTTAAAGGACATAGGATTTTTGGAATGCTAAATGAGCATTGACTTCAGCATAAAGTCACCACTTACACTAGCCCTTAACAAGAAAGTCAGCCTGTCCTTGGAAGCTTTGATGCCAGATGTTGACTTTTCCTAACTATAAAAGTCCTAGTTGGCATCTTCTAAGAGAAAGCTGTTTCATCTGCATTGAAAATCTTTTGTTTTCAATGTTGTAGCCACCTCCACTACTTATCTTAGCTAGATCTTCTGGGTAACTTGCTGCAGCTTCTCCAGCACTTTGATGTTAGGGAGATGTCTTCTTTCCTTATGAACCTCATAAACCAACCCTTGCTAGCTTCAAACTTTTCTTTACAGATTTCACACTTCCCAGCTTTCAAAGAATTGAAGAGTCAGGGTTTGTTCTGGATCAGGGTTTTGGCTTAAGGGAATGTGGTTGATCTGATCTTCTATCGAGACCATTAACACTTTCTCTGTATCATGAGTGAGGCTGTGTTTTATTGTTCATGTGTTCAGAAGAGTAGCACTTCTTAACTTCCTTCAAGAACTTCCTTTGCATTCACACCTTGGCTAACTGGCACAAAAGACCTAGCTTGTGGCCTGTTTTGGCTTCTGACATGCCTACCTCAGTAAATGTAATCATTTCTAGCTTTTGTTTTAAAGTGAGGAACGTGCCACTCTTCTTTTCACTTGAACATTTAGAGGCCATTATAGGTTTATTAATTGGTCTAATTTCAATATTACTGTGTCTCAGGGAATAGGGAGGCCCAAGGAGAAGGAGAGAGATTGAGAAACAACCAGTTGAGAGAGCAGTGAGAACACACACATTAAGTTTGCTGTCTTAAGTGGTCATGGTTTGTGGCACTGCAAAACAGTTACAATAATAACATCAGAGATCACTGATCACAGATCACCATAATAAATATAATAATGAAAAAGTTTGTGATGACTGCAATAATTACCAAAATGTGACACAGAGAAATGAACTGAGCAAATGCTGTTGAGAAAATGGTTCCAATAGATTTGCTCTGCCCAGGGTTGCCATGATCCTTTCGCTTGTGAAAAACACAGTATCTGTGAAGCACAGTAAAACAAGGTATGCCTGTAGTTTCTCAGGGTGTCAGCTTGAGGTAAAGCTTTATAAGATGTGAGGCCTTATGCTCCGTCCCCTTAACTTGCTCCATTTATTACCATATTTTAATATACCATATGCTTACTGTTTTGTTACTATTTATTGACTGTCTCTTCACCTACTAGAATTTAAACTTTACAGGGCCAGGAATCTTGTCAAGTTTGTTTATTGATTTATTGCCATTGTTTGTATATAAAAAGGATATATTTTTTTCTGGTTTTGACTTACAACAAGAGTATGAATTAAATTTTCTGTTCCTTGGCTCCAATATAACAATAGTGTGGGATAATACTTCTAGAAACTTATGAGTTTAGAAATTGTATTGTTTTAGATTTGAATGAGCTTTTAGGATGCTATTTAAAATACTGAGCTCTCTTTCTCTAGGAGCATTTCAATATATGTGGTATTCTTCAACTTAAAACAGTTAACATTCATTATAAAACAACCGTAATAGTACTTTTTATACATCACCCTCATCTGTCTGTAAAAGTAGAAAACTGGAACTAATAAATAAGCATAGGCATTGATGAAAATGATGAGGGGCTGAAGAGGCAAAGATCCTACATTGGGATGAAACTCCATGGTTTATCATCGTGTTACACAAAAAATGTGGTCTGTGAACCTGGGCCATGCTTTTCATGTTAGGAGGACTTGGAGAAATTGTTCCTAATTTCTCCACTTAGTTTCATTGAGGTGGTATAGTACATTTTAAGAGCACATGAAGCAGTAAATGTTAGCCAGTATCAGTGCCAGCACTGGAGGAGAGCTGGGATTTGTTACACCAGAATAATGTGATGGATTCACCAAATCAGTAAACCATTTTGTTGGGTAACACAGATGGGCTTGGAGAGGGAGATACAGCAGAGAAAGAAAGGAGGACATGTAGGAAGTAGTATCAGGGTGGGGAGAACATTTCTTCTTTCAATTCACCCTTCATTATACTCAGGAGACCTAGGGATAATTATACCAATAAAGCTTCTTAGCTTGCCTTATATCAGTGTGTTTCAGTTGGTAGTTTATGCATATTGACCCTCCTTTATATCATTGATTCTATAGCAAGGGTTGTCCTCCCTGTCTTAAGACTTAAGTTCTCAAAATCTGCATGATTTCCATAGCAGTGTTTCCCAAAATGTGGTCATTGAAACAAGACTTTTCCAAGGTGCTCTGCCCTAAAAGGGTTCTATTACTTTTGAAGAAATCACTTCTTTCTTGAGCTCAGTTGTTCCTAAAAATTTCCTTGATCGCAGAACCCTCATTTTTAAGTAGAATAAAAAAACCTGTTCTAACATAAAAATTTATCACTGATATATTCTTTCTTTATTCGAAACAAGTTATTTAGGCAGCTTTATTTCTGTATTTTAGATAATTAAGACTTAACTAATTTTCATTTGTAATTATTTTGCATTTTGGAAGGCAGCAGAGTTCAGAAATTCTAAGTAGATATTTTCATTGTTACTAGCAGTTATGATACTCAAGATCTGAGGATACGTTTTCATTTTTAGCAACTTACAGAGCCATTTATTAAAAGTTCTATTACAATTTTCATCAGAGAAAGGAGGAGTTTTCTAATCTGTAGTGGCGTTGGATGATGTGAAACTTACTTAAATTTAAAGGTGTCATGAATTGAAAATATTTAGGAACATTGCTTTATTGATAGTAATATTTCACTATCCAGAAAAAGCAGACACTGACTTTCAAGCAGAGAATTGTTGAGTTCTGACCAGGATGTCCATGCTTGTCTACTTTAATCCAAGAAAAGATGCTCATTAAGAATCTTTATAATGTTGCATGCAATTCTAATAACATTGGTTATTTGGTTTTTAAACCCATAAATTATGGGCTGCTATGGTTTTTGTTTGAGTTTATTATACACTGGAAAAGAATGTCCACTAGTGATTACAAGGGAAGAGTTGAATAATAAAAGAAAGCTGTATAAATGCAAAAATACATAGCCATTTTGGGTCATCTACAATGTGAAAAAATACGTATCTTGAACCCTGACGTTATATTCTCATGTTGAAAGATTAAAATATGTACAAATGAAACTATTTAAGAAAATAGACATATGGACTGTAAATTATAAATTACAATTATTTAAATTTTTTCAAAAGACTTTTTGTATGAAAGGTTACTTGTGTAGTTCCTCTGAAAAGTTTGTCTGTCTGAAATGTTGCATTCTTTATGGATTTTAGAGAACTTAGGTTTTTTATAATAGGAAGGCACAACTTTTTATAATAGGATGCACAACTAAACTTTTTACACCCTTTTAACCTAGGCTGAGACCTTATGACCTCAGTAGAGAAGCTGTGTTTTGTAGGTAGCTGGCTGCTCTTCATAAGCACTTTATAGTATCATTGTTCACAAATATATTTAGAAATATTTTGACAATAGATTGTGAATTTTAAGATAGCAATTAAAAATTTGAGAGTTGGGCATATAAGATATACAGAAGATTTAAAGAGCTTGTAAATGAAAATGTACGTGCATCTGGAGGAATTTAATCAAGGAATTCAAACTGTATTAACTAGAGGGATATGTTGGAAAGAAAAGTATAATTATTATTGATACTTTTTCTAGAAACGACTGCAGAAAGAACTGTTGGCTTTGCAAAATGACCCACCTCCCGGGATGACTTTAAATGAAAAGAGTGTTCAAAATTCAATTACACAGTAAGTATTTGACTTTTAAAGTACTTACGTGTTTCTTTTATTATCAATGTAAAGCATGTATAACTATATACTTACTTTTAAAACAGAATTATTTACATATTTCGTCCCATTTTCTTGCACCAGGAAATAAACATCTAATCTATGCATTTATGTGCACAATTTTATGTAATAATATTGTACACATTGTATATAATGTATAATTTGTAAAACTTCCTTTTTTTTTTTGAGAGGGCATCTCTCATATTTATTGATCAAATGGTTGTTAACAACAATAAAATTCAGTATAGGGGGGTCAATGCTCAATGTACAATCATTAATTCATCTCAAGTCTAATTCTCGTCAGTCTCCAATCTTCTGAAGCATAACGAACAAGTTCTTACATGGTGAACGAATTCTTACATAGTGAATAAATTCTTACATGGTGAACAGTACAAGGGCATTCATCACAGAAACTTTCGGTTTTGATCACGCATTATGACCTATAAACAATCAGGTCAAATATGAATATTCGTTTGATTTTTGTACTTGATTTATATGTTGATCCCACATTTCTCCCTTTATTATTATTATTATTTTTATTTTTAATAAAATGCTGAAGTGGTAGGTAGATGCAAGATAAAGGTAGAAAACATAGTTTAGTGTTGTAAGAGGGCAAATGTAGATGATCAGATGATCAGGTGTGTGCCTATGGACTAAGTATTAATCCAGGCTAGACAAGGGCAGCAAAACATCCACGGATGCAGACGATTTCTCTCAAAGCAGGGGGGGTGAGGTTCTGAGCCTCACCTCTGTTGATCCCCAAATTCTCACCTGATGGCCCCCCTGCGACTGTACCTGTCTTAGGTTGTTCCTCCCTTGAGGAATCTTACCCATCTCTGGCTAACCAGTCATCTTCCGGGGCCATACAGGGAGATGTAAAGTTGGTAAGTGAGAGAGAAGCCATATTGTTTGAAAAGGTTAGCTTTTTACTTCTTTGCAGATTTATGGCCTGTGGCTTCTATGCCCAGCACTTGTCTCGAGGTATCTTTACCACCTGGAGGAATTATGATACTCGGTAAATTCGATATGAGGCATGAATTCTATTTAAGGGTTGTAATTAAGAAGAAAGAAGAAAAGCTATAGATGTAGCATATGGAAGGAAACATGGGAGGATTGATTATTTCTTTGACATATCTTCTTGTAGAGTACCTTAAGTATATATAGGTTTTAAACTACTAACTAATTTGCACACACATATTAACATAATAGGAATATGGTGACATAAACAAAGCAAATCTATAATTACCATCCATCTCCAGTGAAGCCAAGAAAACCATTTAGGCACCCTAGGCATTTGTGAAAATTTGTCTATGATATGATGGATATTGTCCAACTGTATTTGAACAGTCTGAGAGAAATCAGACAAATTAAAGCAGCCCATTTCTGGGATCTGTTCACATCCCATATGTTCTTTTAACTGTAGATAGTCTATAGTCATGAGATTTTGGAGTGCTACAACTTGCACCCCTCCCAACTCCTGGTTGAGTTCCAACAGTACAGATCCTGTCAAATTCGTTGTCTCACTGTATGCACATGCCAGCCTAGACATCTCCCTCCTCATTCCTATGGCAAGTCCAGGAGACGGTGGGCTGGATGCAGCCACAACCGCAGCATCGTCTGGATCCCTGTGGAGGCTTTTAGATGATCATCCCCCGGCACAAGTCGTCCAGAGAGTGCTGATGCCGGAATCTCCTCCTCATATCGTATCTTAGTTCATTTTCTGGGTATCCAAGCTAGGCCTTGATCTTCTGCATAGAAACAAACAGACCCTTTGCCCACACTTTGACATGCCCTCTATACCACTGTGCAGAACTCATTGGAGGTCAGCACACAGTAACTGCTTTTTTTTTTTTTTTAAGAGAAAGGAATATTATCAGAAAAGAGTACCTTCATAGCTGATCATCTGACACCCTTTAAGTGAACAACATTAAGGATATTTAAAGCATGCGTTGATCTTTGATTTACCAATAAAAAACTTCCTTTTTTAAACCATGTCTTTGGTTAGTAATATATTTTTTTAATTTCCTCCTGATGAAGCAGCATTTTAAAACTTTGGTCTAATTTTGTTTATGAAATGACCATCTATAGTAGACCAGTTTAGAATGAGATTATTTATCAGATTTTCCATAAACACATTGAAGGCTTTGAAGAGAGTAACAGAAAAGAGGTGTTCATCGCTATGCCCTGAACACATTGCCTCTTGTACAGAAGGTAGCTAAAGGAATGTCAGGCTCTCAGCAATCTTTTCTGATAAATTTTTGCATGAGGATGAAAAGTGAAAGGTGGGAGGACACAGAAGTGTTCTAATTCAGCTCCTTCCTTGGGAGGGGAGTAGAAGTCTCTTCCCAGAGATGATACCAAGAAGAACAGAGAGATCAGAGATGATACCAAGAAGAGCAGAGATACAGCTCTCTTCTTAAAAATGAGCATTTGAAATGTTTACAAGAATATCATCCTAAAATCTCACAATCCAGTCTAGTCTATCCATATCACTTCCTTGATTTAATAATTCTGTTAGACAAGAGTAAATGTTCTGAAATAGGGGGACATTTTAAAATAATTGACCCTCTCATTAAAAAAAAACCTCAAAATAAGTTCAGTGCAAAACTGAGCAGAAAGTGCAGAGATTTCCTATATACCCTCTACTCTTAGACATGCATTGTATCCTGTTACCAATATTCCCCAACAGAGTGATACATTTGTTACTATTGATGAACCTGCATTGACATACCATTATCATTCAGAGTCTGTAGTTTACATTACAATTCACTATCAGTTGTTGCACTTTCTATGGACTTGGGAAAATGCATAATGGCATCTGTCGTCATTATGGTATCATAAAGAATATTTCTACTGCCCTAACGATCCCTTTTGCTCTTCCTGTTCATCCCATTCCAACCCCTGGCAACCACTGATCTTTGTATTGTCTCCATAGTTTCCCCTTCCTGTAATGTCATATAGTTGGAATCATATAATATGTAATCTTTTCAGATTGGCTTCTCTTACTTAGTAGGTTTAAGATAAGATTCTCCATGTCTTTTTTGTGGCTCTCAGTTGATTTTTCATTTGTATGAAACAACATATGAAAACGAAACACATCTTGAGTGTATGGCATTTGTTCTATATAATTAATAAGTGACATTTTCTTTATAACCAAACAAATGGATTATGCTCTATTTTCATCTTTTTCCTCTCTCCTTTTGTTAACTTCAAAATATCCTGTAACAGCTAGACTTGTAGTTTCCAGGGAAATTGGTAATAATTTTGCCTCCTTTTTCATCTTTCACTTTTTTGGGAACCACACAATGATTTATAAAAAGTTAAAGGAATCTTTTATGTTTTTACAAACAGAAGCATATAGATGATTGAGTAGTTATACCACAAATTATAAACAGCATTGACATTGTCACAGATAAACCTGTCCTTTAGAGATGTTTGTCAGGCAATCATTTTTCTTTTAAAATAATTTGTTGTAAAGAATCACAAAAAACTTATCTTCAGTCCATCTTCTAGGATATAAAAATAGTCATAAAATCAGATCTTAAAATAGTTGTTCAAGTAGATTATATGGATGTGGGTTTGGGTAAGGAAGATGATAAAAGCACATTCAGCTTTCTGGAGGATAGTTTGGTAGCATGTATTAAGTTCTTAATAAATAGGAATATCATATATTTTGACCTAATAAATAAACCCCTATGCTATCCTAAAGAAGTAACAAGAGATACAAAAAGACTGACTTAGAACTTAATATTTAATATACTTATTACAACATTACTATGTCTAGGAACAATTTGGAAACAATGTAAATGTCAATTATAGAGAAATGGGTTTCTCAAGATAGTACAGTGAAGTGGCATTCCTTGAGTTTTACTCTAGTCAGCATGTAAGGCAGAAATTTGTATCGTCATAATTACCTTTGAAAACCCCTGAAAGAGGCTATATTGGTATGGATCCTGTCTTAATATATCCAGCAAAGCTAGTTTTTCCTTCAGAGAGGAATAGTTGCCTGTTCTTTGATTTGGTAGGGAGCCATGAATACATGAAAATACCTGTATAAACAGAATCATCAAGCAGCAGCTACTCACAGGAAGTGAAGAACTGAGACTTCAGCCATCTTATCCTTACTCCTGGTGCATGTACTTGCAGTTGGAATCATAAACACTGATGGTTTGAGTTTATGTAATTTACGTGTGTACATAATGCAACTCTAGTGGACTTCATTTACATTGATACAGGAACTGCAAAATGACTAGAATGAAAATGTACCCAAAAAATTTTTAATAGTGATTATCTTTGGATGATTTTTGTTTTATTTATACTTCCCTAAATTTTCTATAGTGAACACATACTACTTTTTTAATTAATAAAAGTTTATTTAAAATTATCCTGCACAATGTTGAAAAGTATGCTTTCTTTGACCTGTCTCACCCAGATATTGGAAGGATTACTGAGATCTTTGCTTAGTTATATTTAAAAGCTGTGCTTGGATCACATGTAAATTTATACAGTATATCGTATCCTAAAAATTGCCTTATAAACAGAATGAAAGGGCACCAGGATGGCCTCTGATTTTTTCTATGGAATATCATTCTGTATAGTGTGTGTCCAGGGAATGATAAAAGGGGATTTTGATGGCTAGGAAGGACTTAATTTGTAAAGAGTTAAGTTTTTGTTTTTGTTTTTAAATTCAACTTAATGCATTGTGTTTGATTCACTGTGTACTGGCTCTGATGTCAGGAATATGCTAGGTTTTTTACATATGTAATGTCATTTATCTTTCCAACATTTCTGAGTGATTATCTTTTTTAATTTTGTTTATTTATGTTAATATCTATTTTACAATTGTAGTAGTTAAAGTCAGAGGTAAAACAGCTTCCTCATGACCACATTGCTAGTTAAAGGGGAAGTGTCTAATTTCACTGTAAAATATTGCTCCCTCAGTCTGTGGTCATGTCTTTTATAACCATGTATGGTATTAATACAGCACACATTCTGAAAATAAATAGCCATGCTCTTAAGGGTCTTTATGCATTAGCTGCCTGCTTTCAGAGAGTAGGCACATTAATTATTTTACTTCATTTGTAAAATAGATATTAAAAATAAATGAACTTAAATTTTTTAAAGAGTCCATTATATAGAGTGATGAATAGAACTCCAACACTGTATTCTTAGTCTTACTTGCTTTTGTTTTCCTGTATTTAAAATAATAAATGTTTATACCTGACACATATAAGATTAAAGGAATTGGCCACATGTACAATAATTTTAAGTGGCAGTGCTATAATTAAGAACTCATGACTTCAGTCCACTTTTGCTTCTAAAAGCTGCTCCATTTCCTTGCCGTCATAATGCCTATTCCTCTTACTCCCCTCCTTTTTATTTTTAAAGAGCAAGAGATACTGTGCAAAATATCAACATTTATATTCATGATTTTTATATATGGAGAAATGAAGTAAGCTTGCATAGATGCCATAGAATCTATTCTGTGTTTCATTAAACCTTTGAAACATAATGAGATAAGAACAAAGGAAAACTGAAGGAACAAAATAGCAGCAGAATCACAGAACCCAAGAATGGACTAACAGTTACCAAAGGGAAAGGGACTGAGGACAATGGGTGGGAAGGGAGGGATAAGGGCGGGGAAAAAGAAAGGGCGTTACAATTAGCATGTATAGTGCGTGGGGGGCACGGGGAGGGCTGTGCAACACAAAGAAGACAAGTAGTGATTTTTACAGCATCTTACTACGCAGATGGACAGTGACTGTGAAGGGGTATGTGGGGGGGGACTTGGTGAAGGGGGGAACCTAGTAAACATAATGTTCTTCATGTAATTGTAGATTAATGATACCATAATTAAAAAAAATAAAAAGAAACATAATGAGACAAGGAATGGCTATATAGAGCCTTGAATAGCTGTTAGATTAAATGGACTGATCTCAAGTTATCTACTTTTTTCCTATCTAGTCGTTTTGTAGGATGGAAAAACCAGTGTGACAGCTACAATTCTCTGTAGTCATTGTTGATACCTACCTCCCTTATTGCTTCCAAAACAATTGCTATCAGAAAAGCAGTTCATTGGTTTGATGTTGTCAATAAAATCTTTTCAGTCATTATAGAAATAGTCTTTTGGGAAATTAAGGTAGCCTAAGTTGAGTAGGAAGAGTGCAGGCTTTGGTGTGAACGTAACTGAGCTGGGTTTTTATTTTGTTTGTGTTTTTCAGATTTGGGTTAAACTTTGTCTCTGTCCTTTGCTAGCTGTCTAACCTCGATCTAGTTATTTAACCCTTGGGTGTCAGAGGAGGAAATAGGGCCTGGAGTATTAATACCTACTGTGTAATTGTTGGGAGATGAATTATGCTGTTGCACTTGAATGGCTCCTAGCCCAGTGCCTGGCATAGAGGAAGTACTTTTCTCCTTCTCACCCCAATCCCTTTTACCTGAAGTTTTTAATTTGTTTCTTTCTATTCTAGGTGGATTGTAGACATGGAAGGTGCCCCAGGTACCTTGTATGAAGGGGAAAAATTTCAACTTCTATTTAAGTTTAGTAGTCGATATCCTTTTGACTCTCCTCAGGTAACTGCCTCACTTTTTAAAAATTTATTATATTTAAAAATTATAGTTAAATACTATAAATTAGTGGTATTTTTACTTAGTTAAAAATTTACAAAAGAAATTCATTATAACTATGTGAATAGATTTGTAATATAATCTTATGAATAGAATCTTATGAACATTTTACTTTACTTTATTGAGATGAGGGCTTTGCTGCTTTTGTACTTATAAGAACTTAACAGAGTTTGTTCTCCATAGATGTTAACAGAAAAGAGGAAGGGAAGCTAACCCAGGCCCTTGGGCTGTGTGAGAACTAGCATTTTGGAGTAACTGGAGGGAGGCACTTCTTCCTAGATGAGATAGAATGACATTTTGAAGGGGCAGTGCTTTATTAAAAGGAATACTTCTTTGCTTTGCACGGATATGCTGTCTTTGCAGACTTTTAGTACTGGAAGGGAAGAATATATCATGAAACCTTAACAAGATGTTAAGAATGTAGATACGAGCCCCAAATCTGATCATTATAATTTGAGGCATAGTCACTACTTAATGGCTTAATACTTGGACAAGGGATTGTGGTAGAGGAATGTTTTTGAGAGATGTTTAATTGTAGTGAATGATTGAAGTTAGAGAAAGGGAGACTCTAGGATGACTTCCAGATTTCTGGCTTGGTGAGGTGGGTAAGTGAGTTACTAGTGGCCAAATTAATAGTTACTAGTGGTAAGACTTAATGCCAGCTTTATCTAGTATTGCTAGGTAATGAGGTGTTCTAGATAATAAAATTTCCCAAATACCAGAAATTCAATTTGCTACTTACTATAAAATATGTTATTTCTGAGAAAAATCATTTTATTGCCACTTAAAATAGAATACCAAACATAGCTTAATCTTCTTCTGCCATGTAGAAGCATAGATGGAAGGAAGTCAGTTATTACATTGTGCTATAGATAAAGAGATAACTGTTTTGAGGTGTAGAATTAAACTTCCTACTTGCAGAAAATTAAGGATTTGGGGGGCTTTCATCATTTTCATAAAAATAAAGCAAAGGGCTGTGTGTTGCCATGACCTCTAGACCTCTATAATAGACATCTGTAGACTAAATTAAAAAGCAAAGGCAAATGTCTTCATTCTTTCCAGAAAATGATCTTTACTTTCTGCTGTTGGCTTCTGGCTTATCAGCATCATTTCTGACTATTAATGCTTGAAAAATGAGGTG
The DNA here is from genome assembly GCF_040802235.1 of Manis javanica. Classification (NCBI taxonomy): domain Eukaryota; kingdom Metazoa; phylum Chordata; class Mammalia; order Pholidota; family Manidae; genus Manis; species Manis javanica. Next base: position 161,422,904 of record NC_133157.1, on the reverse strand, counting down.
TTTGGCCCAGTCTTTTGCTTTAAAACAAACAGAAACAACAATAAACTTTTCATTTAATATAGGAGCAGAGATTGGGGCACCTTTTTGTGTCTGGTTTCTGCTAATGCATACTTACCATGAGCCATATAGTAAATAAAATATCTTCCTTTATATATTCTCTTTTGCTAAGCTAGGATACAGGTATATGATTGGTTAATTTAAATAGTATTGAGCGTGAGTTGTGTGCCAAAAACACAGTTACATGTTCTGTTTACTAGAGATGGGAAAGAGTACAAAAATTAAAAAGGCATTGTGCCTACCTTCAGACAGCTTACAATCTGTTTAGTATTTGGTTAGGTAGACGTTTATTCATTCATTCTGTAAATATTGAGTACATATCATAGGACGCACACTGTACTAGACGTTGGCATTCCAGTGGTAAACAAAATGACAGAAATACTGCTATGTGGAGTTTGCATTTTTGTAGAAAAAGACAATAAACAGTAAGTAAAATATATATAGTGTGAAAGATGGTGAAAGCAAGTAGGAAAAAAGGGGTTGAGGGTGTTGTAGAATTGGATAGAATGATAAGGAAAGCTTTCACTGAGAAGGTGACGCTAGAGCGAGAATTCTTAAAGATGTGAGTCAGTAAGCCTTGTGAAATAGGTGAGGGAAAGAGCTGGTGAAGACAAAATGCAAAGGTCCTGAATTTGGAGCCTGTGTAGTGGGTCCTTAGAGTGCTGTCTGTATAAGCAAGAGGGGGAATGTGGGGCATAGGTGAGAGAGATAATTTGAGCTGAAGGGTCCATTATAGATTGTATAATAGGACATTTGTAGCCCATTGTAAGAATTTTGACTTCTAATCAGAATGAGATGGGAAGCCTTTAAAGATTCTGAAACAGAGGAATGACATGATCCTACTTAAAATTAAAAGGAAAAATCTGGCTGTTTGGCAGATTGACTGTCGGAGACACACAGGTACAGTTAGACTAGATAAGCTTATTGCAGTGATTCAGATGAGAGGTGATGGTGACTTGCACCAGAGGGTAGCAGTAGAGGTGTGGAAGGTTGCCATATTTTGGACCAGCCTTAAAGGTTGAGCCAACAAGATTTGTCAGTAGATTGATGTGGAATATGAATGAAGGAAAGGAGTCAAGGAGGGCCCCACACTTTTTGGCTTATGCAACTGTTGCATAGACATTGAAATTGAAAGACACTAAATTAAAATATGAATTGTATGCTTTGGGAGCAAAAAAGAAAGCAATGACAGATTTAGAATAGAATGCTGGGGCAAAGGAAAACCAGTTTTCCCTGGGAGTTAAAGAACCAGAAGAGTCTATGTCAAAAGTAAGGCCAGGCATGGTAGGACGTGGCTTCTTCTAGCCATCTGTGAGAAAATGCTGTTGTCATTTTACATATAGACATATGAAGGGCTACAGCACAAGATGAGAGTGGAAGGGTATTTGGGGTCCATCAAAGAGAGTCTTGTAATATGAAAGAATTGAAAGTTTATCTCAAGAATTGGAAGGTATGGTCAGTCTCCATCAAAACTATGAAGTCCTCAAGTTTAGTGTCTTTACTGTTTTGCTTCTTTTCCTTTCTACCTCCTCCCTCATATAAGCAGCTCTTCCCTTCAGATATCCACTACCTTATATCCCCTTTCTCTGTCAGAGCTTCCTGCTTGAATGAAACAAATCTGAAACACATATATATTACCTTGTGAAGGGCCCAGTTATACTTATTTTTAAACTTTTAAACTCAGTTTTTAAAAATATACAGGCATTGTAGAAATAGAAGGGGGAATATTTTTTAGGGGGAAGCGGGCGTTGTCTGTTTAATCTTGAAACCATATTGATGGTAAGAGCAGGATGCAGAATTATTCTTACTTTGATTATAAGTCTTAAGAAACACTGAGGCAAAAGAATAATCACTTTCCCCTCATCCTTATTTTTCCCTCCTGTTCCTGCCCCCATATTGTGGACATAGTATGGTTTTATTGCTCAAAATTCCCTCAGTGCAGAGCTCCTCAGTGCACTGTCTTCATAGTGCCTTCATCCTTCCATTTATTGACAGTCAGAGTCTCCCTGCTGCTTCCTGTGCTATGGTTAAGCTTTCCAGAGTCTTAAATAATAAACAGTTCTTACTGCTTTAAATTGTCTAGCAGTTAGGACACCTGTTAATAAGAAGGAGAACAGTTACTGAAGCCGGTAAAACAGAGGGGAGGGCAAAAGAGAAGACTGGTAGACTAGAAAAACACAATGTATAAAGGAGAGAGTGTTTACCATACAAAGGAACCCAGATTTAGTTTCATTGTATCCAGGAATTTTGTCTTTGCAGTTGTCTTTGCAGTGTACAGCAATACATCTATAGCTGTATGTTAGTCGTAATTATGGAAGACCAGGAAAACTATTAATATTAATGCTGCTCATTCATATTAGAATAAAATGGGAGGATTGAATCAAAAACTGCTGAAATTCCAATATTCAGTCACTTTTGTCAAATATTTACCACTTATGCTAGACTTCTCATAACATACATTATTCATAATTAGCTATCTGATTTGTTATTATAAACTCTCTGCTTATATGTTAAGTTCTTGTAGTTGCCCATTAAGTATTGTCAACTACTTACCACTTTAATCAGAGAAAATATTCCCTCATATTTTCCCTGGAGAAATCTTGGTATTCATATTGTAGACTGGCTTTTATAATTATAGCCTGTTTTGTACTGCTCATACTGTATATACTGTGTTTGGCCTAGCTTGACACCAAGACCACTAGTTCCAGAAATCTGAAACCAGTGAGTAGTATGCCTTCTGTACTGATAGGGAGATGTTTGAAAATTTTGAGACTTCTGAGCACTGCTTCTAATGCAGACTTAGAACTTCAAGTGGTTCATACATGTTAGATCTAAGATCCTTTTCTAAAACTGACTTTTTTCCCATAAAATAGCTTGTTCTGCAATTCCATTTTATTCAGTTTTGTTTATGCAGCGGGGAATGTGTGCACTCTTGGGTTGCTGACTCAATTTCATCTACCTAACTAGTTTGAATCTGAGTAAGTTGTTTACAAATAAGTAATTTAATAAATGAATTAGCAAACTTCATATTTATTTCCTTTAGTTTCAAATTAATTTTATTCAGTTGTTTTGTCACGTCTGTTTTAGTTTTGTCAGCTATGGGGGACTCCCAAAAAAAGGTTTTTAACCTTAATCATTCCTTAAGTTTTCAGAACCTACTTGGGTGCATTAAAATAACTGAAATGTCTATTTCTTCTTTTGGCTTGTGCCCCAAATTAAATAAATGAGGATGGTTAAGAGCATGATCTTGAAGAAATTCATCTCCATTACTCTACTGTCACATGCAGAGAACTCTAGTAGTAGAGTTTATATCAAAACTGTGGAAACTGCTTACCAGCCTTTTACATGAATAAAATGTTGAAAAAGGTTTTATTGTTTTGTTGTTTTTTTCTTTCACTTCAGGAATTCATCTTTGGCATGTAAACTCAGTCTTTCCGTTTTTATATAAACTTTTAAAAATCTGTATCTGGCAGGTTAGGCCCTAGGGGTTACCTATAATATGTGCATCTAATTAGTTCCCTTGTTTTTGATGGTTAAAAGTTTCAGACTGGCTGCATTTGCTCTGCATGTTGCATGTTAAAAAGCTCCCCCCCCCTCCCTTTTTTAAAGGGTTATTGAGATCTGAGTTACTTTTCAGTCCCCTCAGACTTAAGAGCTTTTTCTGTCTTGTTGATTTCTGGCTCTCTTCTCTGCTAATAGACCGTCTGCTGCTTCTGCTGGTGGTATCTTCTGTTGCTGCTCATCATGTTTTTTTCCTCTTCTATCCTGATTTCCTTGGCTCATGCATACATCTTGGCTCTCAGGCCAAGTGATTTAGTTCATAATAATTTCTACCCAAGAAGAATACTGCTTGCTTTCTGCTATGTGTATTGGCTAGTCAAAGCATGTGTGGTAATCTTTGTATTTGGCTGTGTGTTTTCCTTGATGGTTTCTGATACATTGATTAATTTTTGCAAAAGAAGATAACTTGGCAATTCTTCACCTTTTAGTACTTCCAGAGCACTGTTTTACTTGACTTCTTAAAAAGAAACCTTACTGGAAAAGAAAATCCTTCAAAAAATTATGGTCAGAAAATGAGCTCTTAAGCATTGCTTATGTTTCTAATAAAAATATCTAGCTGCTCAAATGGCATTTTGTGGCAAAATGAATACCCTGAAGCAGATACTTATTCTTTGAAATCTGTAAATTCCCAGTCTAGCTCTCTACACATTATGGGATATAATAAACTATAGTTATATTTATAAAAAGTAAAGTTGTAATTTAAAAAATAATTGTGGATAGACTCAAAGTGTGGAACTGCAAAACCATTTAAGCAGCCATTTCCTTTTGCAGAGCAGCACTTTTTTTTAGCAAAAAGTGAAGAAAAAAGGCACTAACATTGATACATATGATTGAGATAAATGGTAGACTTTGAACACAATTGTGCCAAAGTAGCCTTTTGGGAACAATTGTCAGCAGTCAGGCAGGGCAAGTTACCTTTTGAGACTTTGCTTTTGTTTTTCAGCTTTAATTTAGCTCTTTTTAGTGGGAATGGAGGGTGGATGGCCAGAAATTAAAGGAAGAAAACTATGCAAGTATGTTAAGTCATTCCTTTGTGAAAAAATTCCTTTTGCTGTCTATTACTGGCTTCAGGCAAGGAAGTGAATCCCATATGTTAGTAGTATATTTGAAATATTAGAGGACTCCTACTTGCATGAAAGACTGCTTTGTTAAAACGTAAATATTTTTAAAATTATAAATGAATCAGATTCATAGCTAGATACTTAAAAATAAAAACCCAGCTTATGGTAATTTCCTATAACTTATTACATATTAAACTATGGCATACCTTACTCTGGCCAACTTCACTGGCTCTTTTTTCTGCTCTATAAAGGAAACAGGGTATGCCTAGAGCAGTAGCTCATCAGTTTATGTTATAACTTAAGGTACAGTTTCTCCTTACCAGTATTCTGCTGTTTTCAAATATGAGGCAGTTTGCAGAGATGAGATACTGTAAGTTTGGTTTGGGAACTGCTGGTTCATATTTGATGAGCTTCACAAAAATCCTGTCATACCTACTGAATCAGAATATGTGGGAATGGGGCTCTTGAATTTGTATTTTTAGCCAGATTTTCAGCTGATTTTTAAAATTACTACTAAGCAACAGAATAAATACAGTACATTACTGAAGTATAAGATTTACTTAAAGATTTGTGGATTAATTTCTATTCAAAATAAATAAAATATTTCTACTTTCTTTGACATACTTTGATCTACGCTTACAGTTTCCTCAGGATATTTAAGTTTACTCTCCTCCCTATTCAGATGATTAGGTAGATGTGTTTTAGAAACACTACTCTTGGGATATTTGTTGAATTTTTAGGGCAAAGGAAGGAAATAATAGTTTATTGCCTTTCAAAACAGTGCTGAGGCAATATAGAGAAAGGAAAAACAGTTGGAAGGATTTAGTAAAAGAAAAGGCAGAGAAAAACAAGTACCTTATTGAAAGACTTCATTCAACCTACTTTTTTACCCAGGCAGAGAGTTATGTTATTGATTAAGAAGTAGTGATTCGTACCCATTGTAATGGACATGTGAGTTTGGAGGAGATGGAATATATAGGAGTCATTTCCTTTTGCATATAATAGCACCTCCAGTGATAGCTTTATTAAGGGTAGGAGTGTTTTCCTTCCACCTGTAATTTATATTATCTTGAATTTGAATACTTTTGTTCAGAATTTTAGTGTATATGATTTCCATATGCAGAGAGGATGAGTAGAATTTGAAAAACCGTTCTCATAAGTAACTGTTTTTCACTCTAAAAATGCATGGTAATTTAGAAATTTTTAAAGGGAATTTGTGAAAAATAGTTGAACTATAAAATAGATAAAATGGGTTTTTCTCCTACTACATGTTCATTCATATAGTGAAACCAGTATTTACTGAGTCGACAATAAACTTGTTCCTGGCACTGATTTTGTTTGTTTATAATTTTATTTTTAAAATATTAAGTTATGTAGAGAATATTTTATTTTGTGCTAATACAGAATATTTGAGTGTTAATGGCATTTTATTCTTTCTTAGGTCATGTTTACTGGTGAAAATATTCCCGTTCATCCTCATGTTTATAGCAATGGTCATATCTGTTTATCCATTCTAACAGAAGACTGGTCCCCAGCGCTCTCAGTCCAATCAGTTTGTCTTAGCATTATTAGCATGCTTTCCAGCTGCAAAGAAAAGGTAGGACTTTTCAGAATTATTCCAGACAATCTCTCTTCTTTTAGTTTAGGTAGAGAAACTATTTTCATATATAATTTATTTGAAGGAAGGAAGGACTTAATGCTCTTTATTAGGAAGTTGCAGGGAGTGTCATATTCAGTAATAGATTGGAAAATTATTTTGATGATCTTTTATTCCAGATAGAAATCAGACATTGTTTTAATTTCGTACAGGAAATTTCTTCAGGTGTTCTTAAATAATCTGAACTTTTTTCTATAAGTGTACACAAGGCAAAAGTATACAAGAAATTCTTATTTCTACATTTCACAGTGGAAAGCCTCAGGGACAACCATCATAGCTCCTTTCTCCCCTCTGCTTGTTCTAACCCTATCTGCCTCATTTGGGGAATTTTCAAGAACTAGAGCTTTCCTTTCATAATGATTAGGGTAAAGGAGGAGAACTAGATAACCAGTAGAATTTCAGGACTTTTCCTCTTATTCTCCTTGACTAGTCCACAGTCTATGTCTGATGGAGAAGGGAGAAAGTCCAGAAAGAAAAATCATGTGAGGTAAATTTAGGATTCCCCTTTAAAGGATCTGAATCCTCTGTGCATTTCTGACCCTCATTATTCCTTACGGAGGGTTAGTATAGCACAATATTCACATATTTGTACCTTTTACAGCCTCTGTTCTCTAGGAAGGTTTCCCTTTCGTATTGTGTTTAAAGGAGAAACAAGTTTACCTTAGAGATTAAGAAGCTATGGGGTTATTTATTTTAGCAGGTTTTTACCTGTGTTCTCCACATTAAACTGTCATTTTAAATTAGTGTTTAGAGAACTTCAAAGATACTTCCTTTTTAAATGGTAGATTATCTAAACTCTGAAACACCCTAAACCACTGTTTGCAAAGTGGTTTCTTGAAATGTTAGTTCCTTAAGAGGTTTTTTGGTGTAAGGTTTTTGTTCAAATTAGCATGGGAAGCCATATGTTAAATTGTAAATTTTTAAATATTGAAGCATTAACAGTCTTTAATATGCAATTTATTATACCGTGTAAGAGAAGAAAAAACTTCTGGCTGTTAAACTATGACACCCCATTAGTTCAAAAACATGTATCCTCATTCAGGAATATTAAAATGTGCAGAAAAAATGTACATCTTAGATGAAATAGGGTATATGTTATCTGATATTAGTATCACTTTATAACTTCACATTCTTTTTTGGTATTGGCTTTTCTAAGTTCCACTTTAAGTCTACACTTGAACTTTTGTTAACCCCAAGGGCTTTGGAAACAAGTATTACTTATTTATTGCTTGCATATTTTCTCCTCTCCCCCATCTTCACCCCCAACACAAGCATACAGGTCTTAAACTTTCTGATACAGAGCAGAGCAGTTTGCAGTTAAAGGGCTTCTATGTCCATTAATGTGTAATGTCTATAGAAAGGTAAGGCAATAACTATAGGATTTAATAAGAAAAATTAAAAGAGATGAACACCAGCGATGTCTGCACATAGCTCTTGCATGAGTTTTATGATTATATTAGTGTCTGTTAATATTTAAATGTAATGATTTACTATTAAAAACTAGGAAGTGACTGTATTCTCTACCGCCTTCATACTTCTCTAACCTTTATTATTACCCTCACATTCTAGTTACCTGCTACTAGTGTTTGTTGCATATAGTATATGACTAATCATTCCATTTAAATGATTGATAAGCTATATTACATAATAAAGATGTAAGTTATATTTAACCAAGATGATAATCTGGAAGTTAGAATTCTAGGAGCATTAGTTCTGTGAAATATGGTAAAATTCAGCAAGCCTATGATAATACCTACTATGTGTCATTTTTGCTGTGCTAAGTACTAGGTTACAAAGATGAAGAGGAAATTTTGTTTGGCATTATTAGCTACAAATAAGCTTTAAAAAGTCTTTTAAATACTCACCAGAAGCTCTTCTGTTAAATAGGTGAATTTTGTACTGTGGTAGACATGGTTTTATGAGTTTCACTTTAATAGTTGACTCTCTTTGAATACAAACTTTTAATTTTTACTATAGGCATTTGGGGACTTCAGTTGAGTCATAATTCTTTTCTTCCAGTTTCCATTTTCACAATCAAGAATGGTTCCCTAAACTGAAGGCATTTAAATCCATTATGTCAGTAGATTTCAGTAAAGTTAATTTCTGATATTGAGACCAGTGACTGAATTTTCAGTCCTCAACCCTTTATTCTCAGTGCCCTTATAATGTAGATAGTCTAGAGTTTCCAGTTTGTATTCCATTCCTAAAACAATTTTGGTATTCCATCTTTTCGTGTAGTTTTATTTTTCTAACAACCACATCTCCTTGATCACTAACCAATGTGGTTATATTCTTTACTTAAGCAAATTGAATGAGTGGATTTTTTTAAGTATTTTTTTAAAGATTGAGTTATAATAAATATATGGATAAATATGAGCTTATAAAATTGTTATGGTAGCATATGGTACTCATGGTTTTCCACATGACTATAGATGTGATGACTTTGCAGAACAAACAACAGCAGATTATTCTTTGAAGTAGTCAGACATCTATTTCATGATAGTTTTTCAGGAATTTTCTTGAACTGTATCAAAAGGATTATCATGGGATATCCATAATATGTTATGCTCTAATCTTCCCTTTTGTTAAATTAATATTAATATTAACTGAAGGGCATCACGAGGCTCAACTAAGATCATAGTTATGTACATGAGTTCTAGAAGTGCAATCTGGACTGCCTATTTTCTTTCCTGCTATCTAAGTAGTCCTGCTCACCATTGCTTTTTGATCAGACCTATCATATTATCTACCAACCTGCCCTTAGTGGCTTTAATATAAATTTAACACATTTCTAAATTTTTCAGAGCCACATATTGTATGTGATCAATATCCAACATTTTTCAAGAAAATCCTCTTCCATTATCTGTCCTCAGTGTTGTGAGCATCACTATTCCTGACATAGTTACCTTGCAGAGCTGTTGTGTGTTTCTAACACTATGGTAAGCAGGGCATATGTATAGCAGAAATGCCAATAAATCCCCCCCTTTTCCTCTTTTGTAGTGTCTGGAAATGAAATTCCTTGATCCCATAGGAAAATAATCCTTTGGAGGTTTATTAAATTGCTATCATTTCTCAGACAGATCTACTTAGACTCTTCTGTTTTAATCAGCTCAGAAAAATAATTCTTGAATTATATCTAGAGAGATAAGATAAATGAAACCAAAATTCTTTATAACCTAATGCAGTCATTTTTGGTTGATAGTCATTCTCTAGTAATCTCACTGGAACCTAACCCAACCACACAGACACGCCAATTTTTTTTTTTTTTAATTTTAGTGTCAAGAACCTACATTCCCTAGAATATATATTCTTTTAGTTATGCCATCACATTTATACTGTTTTCCATGAATTCTGTAGTAATTTTGCTAACGCTTTTATTACAACTATCTCCCACTTACGTTTTTCTATTTTACAATTTCTTACCTATTTAAACTCTTTGGTTTCAGAGACGACCACCAGATAATTCTTTTTATGTTCGAACATGTAACAAGAATCCAAAGAAAACAAAATGGTGGTATCATGGTAAGCTGCCTTATTTTAGAATGATACTGTTTTAGCATTTTGGTTTAAAAGACTATATATCTACTTGGGAAAAAGGGAATGTATAATTGATACTGTATTTTTGTAATATAAGAAGTGTCTTTAAAATTTTAAGATACTTTATGGGTAAGATAGACTAGATTTTTAATGAGGCACATGAAGTCATAGCCATCATATAAGTAAAAGACAAAACTGCTTTAACTCTACCATTTTACAAAAAAGAACTCCTAAATTGTTAGATCAAATCAGAACTAGCTGTTGGAAAACCTGTTATTTGAAGTAGAAGGTTGATGCCTTGTGTACTCATTTCTTTCTGGCACTGTTCTTGGGGAGGGCACTGGTGCTTATTGTTAGAGATAACTCACTAATTAAAGCACTTCCTATTCTAATAGTTATTCCTCAAAACAAATTGGGGTTCTGGTGCTTATAGCTTTATGAATACAATACCCTCATTAATTTTAAATTTCTATTGTTTTTGTTGGGAGCGTAATGTTAGCTTTATAATTGAAAGTTGCTAGCATCCTTTCTAAACTGATCTTACTGCTTCCCCAAAGAGGTCTTTGAAATTAAAAACAAAAAGTTAATATTCCTCAAAGTATGTTTCGAGCTGAATGAACAAAAACCACCCCCTGTGATTTTTTATAAATATAAGAGCATTTCTTTTGTTTTCCTCTTTTAAAATATTACCTTATAAGAAATTAGAGCTGGCAAAACTAATTAATAGGAATATGTCCTTTCTCCTTACCCTTCTATCCATTGTGAAACCTTCTGTCAGTTAAGTTGAGTCAACTAAAAACTTCCCTAATTACAAGAATTATCTTAAGTGTTGAGATAAAAGATGACTAGAGTCATTAGATAGCACTTGTAGTAGTAATAGTTACAAATTAGAAAACACAGTGAAAGACGAATGCCAGACCTGAGAGCCCCAGAAATACAAATATTTTGGTTACTGAGAAATATAAATGACCCAGAAGAAATTCCAAAACTTCATAGAGCTATGAAAAAAATAGAGATACTTTGATGAGAAACAAGTATTATAAAAATATATATATATATATTCGTTACAAATAATAGTTTAATATAACTGAATAAAAATCCAGTGGAGTGATGGGGTGGGTGTTTGAAATGTTTTGAAAAAATAACTGGTGAGAACAGTTTGATTTTAAACTAAGAGGTAAGGAAAGAGAACTGATGTATCACACACCAAAACATACTAATGCAAAAATAGATATTGAAATAGAATTAATTACTCTTTTCAAAACTTTTTTATATATAAAATTTAAATGTATGGTAAATAAGGTGTCACACATCAGTGACGATAAGGGGACAATTAATACATAATCTTGTTGGAAAATTGGTCATTTTCCTAGATAAAGTTCCTAATCCTAGGAAAGAAAAATTTACATTTTTATGTCATGTATAAAAAACTTCCTCTGGATTGAAATAAGTGCTTTTTAAAAAGAAAAAATATTATTTAAAAACTTGGGTATCAACTTTAGAGGAAGGACTTCTGAAATTAAAAGGGACCACACAGAAATTAAGCATTTAGTTATATGAAAATTTCAACCTTTTATAAAGGCACCCAGAAACCTCAAGGACAGTTAAGATAATGTCACAAAATAAAATTGTGAGAAACAATTATAGCTTATTCAGAATAAAGACCATTTATGAAAATTGCTTGAGAATAAGAAACACTGAAAGCATTTGCCAAAAAGTTCAACACAATAAAATAATTATCAATTTATATTTTGAAACTGTATTGAATTGACAGTACTGTAAAATGAAGGCAATGCTGTAGGAGAGAAAAGGGTAGAATAAAACTGTTTTCATACTTGCTGGTGGTATATAGCAAGTTAATATAATCCTTTAAGGAAGCTGTTTGGCAGTGTTTGCGTGCTTAAAGTTCAAGATCAGACCTTTTGTCTCAGTTACTAAACTAATAAGAACCCATCCTTAAATCATCTTTATTATAAGGAATGTTTTATGCATGAAATGTTCAGTGGAACATTATTTATAATATACATTCTAATCCTCATCCTGCATGTTGTTGCCTCCACATGTGCGATTTGCCTGGAGCTCATCCTTCCACTGTGTGCATGTGCACACACGCACATCTGTTCTTGGGAACTTTTTCACCAAAGCCTTGTTGATTACTCCCTCTTTTTGGGAATCTAATAAACTATTACTGTGCCAGAATGCTGATTTAGTTTTAGTTTTTAAGATATCCTCAGCTAAAAAAAAATGAAGGTTGTCACTTGAGACTCTTTCAAGGATTCTTAGATATAAAAAAGACAGATTTCCAAATAAAAATGCATAATCTTTCTAAGCACCAAAGGTCCACTAAAACTTATAACTAGATCCTACTTTAATTAAATGGCCCTTTACTTCAGTTTACATTGCTGACTTCTCATTCTTTTACACTCTCTTGTCTGGACTAAACACTAAGCTGCCTGCCTATTCCTTCTGTGCCTTGACAAAGAACCTTTCAAAACAAAAAAATTAAAATATTACCCCTTTATCTTACCATAGTAAATTCCCTAACTCATCAAAAAATTAAGATCAGTCAATCAAGAATATTGACAAACACAACTAAATCAAACATTTTTTAAAGTGTCAAAGTTACTAAGGTAGTAGTCATTCTATTTCAGACTCAGCCTCGCTAATAATAGAAAAATTCTCCCATTGTCTTTTCCACAGTGTTTTTAAACCACATATATTTTGAAAGTATAACCCCCTCTACCACTTTATTCCCACCCCAGTATTCGGTGGTATATACCTATTTTTCCCTTCCAACTCCCAGGTAGGGAAATTTCAAAAAGATCATTTTTCAAGCCTCTAATGCTGCCTTATACAGTTAAAAGGACTTATGAGGGGTCTAGGTATCTAAGTAAACTTCTAGAATTTATTGCCTGCTTTTGAATAAGAAATGGGGAAAAGTCACATAGTAAAATTAGAAATATAAAAGTTCTTTAAAATAAAATACACATCACAGTAGAAGTTACTTTTCAAAGTTTTTATCTGTTACTGAAAAATCCATACTCTAAATAACTGAAGTAGAAAGTCTTTTAATAGTTTGAAGATGGATCATCTCCAGATTAGCCAAAAAGTACCAAGAAAAGAGGTTTTCAGACTAAATTAACCTCTTAATGTAAAATAAAATAGTCCAGGGTTTATGTAAGATTTCATTTTCCCAATAAACAGATTAAAAGTATGCCTTCTCTTCTTTCCCCTCCAATACAAATTACCCATTTTTTAAAGGCACTAGATTCAAATTAAATTAAATCATGACTATTGTAGTCCATTTTCCCATCCCAGGTACAGGTACAGTTTTTTCATTTGCAGATAATTCTGTTTAAAACATCCTCAAGTTAAAATGTTACGATACTTTAATTGAAAAGTTCATTGACTTACAGTGGCCATTCTTATCATAATATGTTTTCTGCTCCTGCTTGAACCCTGTATTCCTGAATCATTCCCTTCCCTTATTCTCCCTTAAATCATCAATTCTGTTTCATAAGTGAGCCTCATGCAAAATCGAGGATAGTATTAGTTGCACTTTGAGATGATAGAGCAACTGCTCTGTCGTAAAGGTGGTTGACCATTCTTCCTTGAATTTTTCCTTCACATTTAAAAACCTAAAGTATTTCTGTGTAGCATATATTGTCTTTTTTATAGACATTTCAGAGTAACAATTACAAGCAATATGAAAAATAGCCCACTGTGGCATTATAGTTGAATTTGGAAAATCTTTATCAAAAAAGTAGTCATACTCATTCATAAAGCAGAATGAGTCCGCTTTGTTTTAGAGCTTTCCAGTGTGTGTTTTTCTGCTTTGAAGCTTCAGTTCCAAAAGATCTTCATTGATCATGTTCTCATTGTAAAAACAAAATACCAATATGGACTCCTATTCTGTCTTAACATCTTCTAATTCTGAAAGGATTACCAGGTCAGATCAGTGTCCTGATGTGACCTTCAAGCTAAACAAAAAGATGAGAGACTCAGTAATGACTTACTTGGAATTGGGTGAATTCACTGAAACGCTTAGCATTTCAGTTTCTAGAAACCAAGCCATACTGTAGGCCTCAGGTACCAAGTTTCACAGTCCTTCTAGGTGGTGCTAACCAACATACTTGGGTCAAGGTGGGTCAGAGTGTTTATCAGATATAATCAGAGGTGAGAGGTTGGTTTAGATAATAGTGATATCTGTGTTCTGCAGAGGTGCTTCCTGGATGCAGAATGGAGGCACTACTAATGGAAAATCTGAAATTCAGTGCATCTCTTAGTTTTAGAAGAGGAAGGAGGACTCAGCAGACACACCAAAATTGAGCTGCCAGATACCAGTGTTGGGTTCTTGAAAAAAGCCTCTCTCAGCTTAACTTTGTGATTTTCTACATTGTTAGTTAGTATACCTTAAAAATTAGGCCAGTTGCTGCTACCCTACGATCATTGTCTTTGTGTACATCATTCCTTATATTGCATTTCTTTTGAAGTTCTTTCCTAGCACACAGTAACTTACTAAGGTGTAAAATGTCATTTATATGGGAATACATAATCCTTACTGGTGTTTACCTAAAGTTAACTATCAACATGTTTTTCAGAACTCTTTTATAGTTTTTATTTTGTTCCTTTGAATAAAGACATATCTGCATTGGAATGAAAATATTCTGTGTGTCCAGTTAAGGCAGGGACCCCCATGTGCTTTGAAAAATCGAATGAGCAGAGAGAATAGGGTTGAAAAAAGTAAAGGGACCTAACCAAAATAGGTATTTGAAGAGACAACTCATCTCAGCATATGGAGGGGCTGAGGAATTTACCTATGATTCAGAGATAGAATCTTCCTTAGAAAAAAGATCTGTGTCCAGTTCAGTGCACACATGAATGAATGAGCCTCAAAGATCTTTATCATAAAATAGGCAAAGTTGTCCTTGAAAAAGATTAAAGATATCTTTTTATGTTATCATAAAAAATAATTTCACTGAGGTAGTCAAATAGAGTCCATTAATAATGTGATTCATTATTAATATCATCTGTTTCCTGGGATCAATATTAAACATACACAACTTAGTTTCATAAATAATTGCTTTCTACTGATTGGAGTACAGGGCTGTGGTTCCTGAAGGTAATGGAGAATTGAACAATATAACTTAACACTGCTATTGTGTGTGTTGACTCCAGAAAACCAGGCTTGTAAATAGTAAATTGTTATAATATTTAGATGTTATACCCAATAAACTGATGATTTGGGGGAAATAGGGAAATTTTTAGAAATGAAACTGTAAACTGCTTTCTTTCCATCACCTGGAACATTTCCTGTAGAATTACAAAACTTTTGAGGGGTTAGGAATATAAAATTCTCAGACTAGTATTAAACTCCTTTTCTCCCTACCTTATAGCTGTCCACAGATTTACCTATATTAGTGGTGAACCTTTTATTTTTTTATTTGTACTAACTTGTAGGGTTACAAAACTACTTTCTAAATTCCTAAGTCCAAACTTTTACTCAGTTTAACAGTCTTTGCCATTTTTTCCCCTGCTGAATAGCAATTCTGTTGTCTACTTTGAAATCTTTCTTGAATTGGTTCATCAAATGAAAACTGTAATTCCTTAATTCTTGAGAGACAACCCTAACTGTAAAGATTTACTTTTGCCTTCCTTGGAGGCAGCATTCCACTTTATATCTAGTGACCTATTGTGTTCCTTTTCTTCTGGTCTCTCCTGTCCTCAGGTATAGCCAGGAAGATGGTTATCAATATAATGTGATGCTTCTTATACCCTGGGAGAAGTTAAATGACCTTGTTCTAATATAGTTCTCTCTCTCACATTTCCCAGAAACTCAGTGAAGTTAGTGGTGGTAGGGATTACCTCTTCAGAACTGGTAATTTGTATATCATATTTGAGGTATAATTTTAGTAGGGGCTTCTGTTACAGTTCAAGAAAAAATTTAAATGGTTAATATGAGATTTTTTTTTTCAGGCCATCATCTTGCTATAGATACTTTAGCCAGTAGGTTAAATATATTATGTTATGTTCTTTCACCAACTTTTATAGACTTAACATTTATCTTGATGTAAGATGGGCTTACTCTAACAACCTTTTTTTGTAAGTCACTCCTAGTTTCCAGTAATCTTTTTCACCTAGCTAGGAAACTGCACTGCTAACAAACGAGTGTTTTGCTTCTTAGTGATGGCTTCTTGTTTAGGGAAAAGGTGGCCATGGCTTTGCCTTGCACCTGTCTCCATACTTGAGTATTTGCTCATAGACTCTTGAATACTTATAGCCATCATGGATTTTTGATAATTGAACTCCATCTTCGGAACTTACTTTGTTAAGTTTATTTTTCCAAAGATAGAGTATTCAAGGCAGGTAGTATCATATTTGTCCTAAATTCTTTTAACATCTGGCTCAAGGTGGGGACTGAGGTAGATTAGCATCACCTGGCTCTCCTAATCATTTTGGCGATTGGTAGCATATTCCACAGCACCATGCTGTACTGAAAAACTTACAGAATGAACAACCTGATAAATATACGTCTGTGGTACCACCTATCAAAGATGATATGTCTTTGTAGGTAAAAACTTGCTGGCCATCTAGATAACATTATGTTCAAGTTGAATTGTTATGTGGTATGATACTCAAGTTTAGTGATTTAACATATTAGGTAGAGATTAGCTCTGTCTCTTAGTGCAGAGATTTAAGCATAATTAATTTTAGTATTAATTTCAAGGATTCTAATGCTATAAAATACTGGAAAAGTGATGTTTTAGGAAACCTCTTCATATTTTTAAGTTTGTTCTGCATCCGTAACAGATATATCCTCTTTATTTCAAGTTCTGTAGTAATTTAGGATATTTTCATGTGACACCTAGCGGCTCTAAACTATCCACTTGTTTTCTTCTTTAGAGATATTTATTTAAAGGATTCTAATAATTTAAATAACAATTACTCTAAAAATATTTTTCACCCTTTATTGGCCTTATGGCATAGGATCATGGAATATTACACTAGTTTGTACAGCAAAGAAGTCAGTTTTACTGGTTTCTAGCTTTCATTGAGTCTTTATGAATGGAAATTTAGTTAGCAATGTATCAATCCTAACATGTAATGGTTTGTAAAGTAGTTTGGCTACTTTTTTAGAATTTTGTCATTAGTGTTCACAACTCTTGGGTAGTTGCCACTAGTCTTTCTTCGTTATAAAGCTTTCTGAAGAATAACCAATCTTCAAAATAAATCATTCAGATGTGTTTAGTGAAATAAATTGTGTAAAAAGTCATCACCCTCCAAAACTATGTGTTACATAAATATAATGTGTTAAGGCTACCAGAAGGCATCACTAAATAGTTCTGTGAGATATTTTTAATGACTTCCTTTGCATTTCTACCTATACTTGCTGAAAAACTTACTTTCTAAAGAGAATTAGCAATAACTATTGACTGATTGATTTAGAGATTGTTCCTCACTTGTGAAGTTATTTCCTTCACAGACTAAAAACATGACTTGCATCATTCTGTGTTACATAGCATGATAGATTTAAGAGTTTATACTTCATCTCAATAATTTTAAATTATTGCTTGTAAAAAATTCTTTTAAGGCTGATAATCCTGAATATGTGCTAATATATACCAATTTAATATTTTAACATACTAATAATGTATATTTTAAGATTTTCTGTAAACTACCATTTCCCTGAAAGAATGAAATTTGTTACTATTTAATTGAATATAGATTGGACTTTTATTTACAGAGATTGGGGGAGGCAAGTCAGACATGTAAACTGTTCTTGCTACTTGAAATTATTTATGTGTTAGACTAATTTATAGGTTTTACTTATGCGTGCTTGATTTTTTAAATTATCTTTTTTCTCCTTTTCTTGAAGATGATACTTGTTGATGCCACTGTTAACATCCTCCTAGCAGAAGATAGTCCTACTGAGAAAATGAGCACTTTGATCATTCAGTCTTTGAACTTTAACCTTTGACTGGAAGTGACCTATAGGCTATGAAGACTACTTCCTTTTTCTGCATTTTTACTCGTGTGCATTCTGGGCGCATGTTGATAGCTGGTTCAGACCAGGCAACTGACATGCTTTTTATTAGTCATACAGTATTAATGCAGGTGTCAGGAAATGTCAAATATAATTCCATTTTTTATTTTTATTTTTTTAAGCTTTTGGAAGAGTTCTAGGTCCTCATGTATTGTGCAATAACAATGATTTCCTTGACGGTTTGGGAGCGTTCATTGCCGGCAGTGGACGTACTAACAGGAAAATTTTCATTAATTCCTGCCACCCAGTGATTAATGCATGACAGGACCTATGAAATGAACTTATCGGTTATAGTGGGATTATAAATAAAGTGAGGGATCCAACATTACTTTGAAAGTCACCCCAACTGTTTATATTTGGATTCTATGCACTGTGATCTTAAGGTTAACAGCATGAATTAACATGCGTCTTTAAAGGACTGTAATGAAAGATCATTGCGTATTTATTTGTTTATATCTGCTGTCAAATTGTTTTGACGTGGAAGGTTTTCAAGTAACATTGGCAGAGAGGTACAATATGTTATCCCTATGGTGAAATAAATTCATTCGTTGTATATAGTTCCTTAATCTCTGAAGTAAAGGTATGAGTAATATAGGGTATGAATGGTTTAATCAAGGGTTTGTTTTGGAAATAAGAAAAATGGCAGTGATGATTAAATTACTGCAGTCCATAATTTGGGTTTGTTATTTGTACATTAACAGTTTTCCAAGTAGATTACACTCTGTTACTTCCTGCTAGCCATCAGCATGAGCCCTACTGCCTAAACACTATTTCATTTATTTATGTTTGGAAAATCCATGAACATTTTTTGTTTGCGATTTTGTTTCTTTTGTTGTTTTCAGTCAAGTTTGAATGTTACAATACTTTAATTGAAAAACGCTTGTTTTTTCCTGTAAATTTTCTTTACTTGTAAGTATCACTTTGTCTTTCAGTCCTGTATCCTAAAAAAGAAATACATTTTTGACAGAGGCTTAATGTTTTAACAAAAGAGTGTGGACATTTTTATTTTAAAATTTATGCAAAAGTACACTGTAGAGTGGTATGGTTGCTTATTTGTCTCACACAACCATAGTTTTTCCTGGAGGGATTTGTTTTCTTATTGTTTAAAGGACTTTGCTTACAGCTAGATAAAATTTTTCTATAGAAAAAAAAGTTGTTGAAAGGTCCAATTCTCATTACCATATAAGTTAATAAGTTAATAATACTGCAACCAGGCTCTTTTTAAAAAGGGATTACTGTATTTTATAAATTATCTTTTCACATATGCAAGATCTGTTTCTACTACAATGTTATTTTTACTAATGCCTGTTATTGCACCCATTTTGAAATATCCTGCAGTGAATATATGAATCGATTTGGGCTTAAAAATAAAAGCCAGTTGGCTGAAACGTTTGAAATACATACCCCAGTAAAACCATCCAATCAATAATTGGCAAAGAATATTTAAAAATTTGTTTTTAATCTCTGTATAGATGACATTTTGTAGCTTTGTACATGTTGTTAATTAAGGGCATGTAATTTTACACTCAAAGTATAATTGTTGAACTCAGGGGTGGGTAGACTTCAAAAATATGTCTGCTGTGGAAATAACTTGAAAAACAAAACAAAACTGAAACTATGGCCAGCCATCAAATTGTAGACATTGTTTATACTGATAGTTAGCAACTACCACTTTTTAAAAATCAAAAATATTTTTGTTCTATCTTGACTAAATACACATAGGTTCTCACAATAGTCATTTTCGATCTTATTAGTTGGCCTCTTTAACCAAGCAAGAAAATGTTTTTTGGAATGCTTTGAACTACTTGGTTTTTAACTGTTTTTTAATATGAAAATTGCAGCTGTAAATTATGTATTTTTCATATTTTACGTAACTGCTCTAAACTACTGAAATTGACTTGATCGTTTTTGGGGGTGTGGGTGGGGGCTCTCTCTCCATACTGCTGGTCCTCTTACTAAAATCCTTTTATAAAGAAATGACCTGTGACATTAGTCACTACAGGAATTAATATACCAGGTCAAAGATTAACAATGCTATACTATAGATTAATAGATCATATATAGCCTCAGTTGAGTTTTTTAATACAAATAACAGTATTTTAACATACCTCTCTCTCTCTCTCTACTTAGAGATACCATAAAATAAATTAAAATAACGCAGAGAAAAGTAAAGGAAAACCAGATAATTTCAATACATTTTATGGCTTTTAAAGAGAAGAAAATAAGATGAAATATCCCTAAAATATAGGAACACCAGCCATTCAAAATTTGCAATCAGATAACTAACCTTATTCATTGCTCCCGTGAACTTAGAAATCATTGAAAACTCTTCTGTACTTAGATTCAATTAATTTTAAATATAAGTTACATTAAAAGTCATAAGACATTTACCTGAGTCATTGCTTTAGTGAGGGCAATTAATGGCTTTGTAATAATGGAAAGAATAGTTCTTCGTAATGTGTTGTTGAATGGCAACCAGAATACCAAGAAAATGTACATAGAAACCACACTACTTCCCTCCTCCCTGCATTCCCTTTCTGGGGCACTGTCTGCTGCATAGGCCTACAGAATTATACTTTCGTATCTAGACAATATGTACGCTCTCCTTTATTTATTTATTTATTTATTTATTTATTTGAGGGCCATTCTCATTTGCCAAATTCTGTTAAGATGATATGTTCAGTTCCTTATTTTACATGCTTAGATCATGAACTTGGTGCCCTTTCCAAAAAAAGAAAATGTGAAGTAGGTACTAATGCCATAGATTAAAGAGAAATGGTTTTCAGATTTCTAAGGGAAATTTTTAAAAGTAAATTTTATGGCTGTTCTCTTAAGGAATTTAATATTCACCGCTGAAGGACTTACATGTAATGTGTAAATTCCTCCATTTAACAGGGAAAGAAAGCATTTTTTAATCCCCAAAAGAAAATGCTAGAAATAGCTTTTATATACAGTTCATCTGGAGAAAGATCTTAAACCCACATTGTTTTGACTACATATATAAATATTTGGTATAAAGTTGAATAGTTTATTACTTTTTCCTTTCTGAAATTTTAAATATATGCAAAAATACATATCATTAGATTCTGGTGGTGGATAATAATTTCTTCTGATTCTAGAACAGGTATCTAGTGACTACTTAATTGTTCCCAGATTGCATCAAAGATGAATTGACAAATAGTGGAAAAGTATAGTGATATAAAACTGGTATGTTAACTACATATTACTTGTTTCTTGTAATCAAGTCTTATTTTTTTAAAAAGTGTTGTTTTTGAGAATTGAGATATTTAAAACTTGTTAAAGCTTCTTCTTGAAATTAGAAGAGAAGAGGAGGTACTGTGTGTTTAAAAACTTTTTTTTTTTAATAAAGGATTCAATGTCACTAGTTCTAAGCCTTTATGGTTACTGCTGCTTGTATTCTCGATCTCACTTTCATTTAGTTTTTGTATAAATTTTAGCTGAATGCTTAATATTTATAATTGTGTATGTAAGTTGGTTTTCAAAAAGCTAAACCGTATGTTTAATTTCTGAGTATTCATTGTTGTCAAATCAGCTGCTGCACTATTCTGTGTTATGCTAATGCCTTTACATGATTAAGATATGTGAAGAAGAGGTCTTTTAATCTGCACCACCTGGCCCTAATCCTCCTTGCAGTCTTTGTTTTGTTTGTTTTCCCTCTTTTATTTTTCTCCCTGTCTCTCACAGATGTCCAGTGTATCAGCCTTCAGCTGTTTCCCTTTCTGATTTCTCTGAATTTTCCTTTCCCTCTCTCCCTCCTACCTTCCCTCCCACCTTCTCTTCTCCCTTCTCCTTTCCCTTTCCTTTTCTTGGGTATAAGGAATCCAGACTAGGAAAATTACTAAAATTACATCAGAATTTTTTTTTAATAAGAAGACTCCTTCCTATAAATACATATATCTAATACCTAATTTCAGTTAATCAGTAGATGGCTAAATGTTTTGAATAATTGACTACTTGATAAATGAACTGTTGACTATCATTTAATTCATAAATACCAATATTGAGGAAATTTTGTTCACTTTTTGGATGGTAACTCTCCCAAAGCCAAATTATTTCCCAAATAATTAAATTACTTATTTTGGTAAAAGTGTTTTTCCATCTAAGTTTTTAGACCATTTTGAGATTTGGAACTGTTCCTCCCCCCCGCCAAAAAAGTATTTGTATGAGACTTTTGCTTTCTCAGCATAAATTGTGCATTAATTTAAAGACAGGCTTATATACATCATTATCATTAGAAGCCCATGGACTCAAAATAAGTATTTCAAGAAGATCTCTGTCCTTCAAGTTGAAGTTCTGGTTCTGACTGTGGTCCTGATAATTGAGGTGTTTTTTGTTATTTTAATTCCCAATTGTTAGTACTGAGACCTGTATTTAGTGGTGAATCTTTGGAATGATTACATTAATATCTTTTTTTATGAAGAGGGTTTGGTTTATAAACCAATATAGTATCTGAAGACATTTTGAACATGTGGAAGGAATGCCTGAATAGAAGCTGGTGTATCTTAATATAACTAAGGAACTCCAATTTTTTAAGTTGAGTGCACTTGACTGGGAAAGGAGAAACAGTCCCTGATCTCTTTTTGGCACATACACTATCATGGTTTTGAGAAAAGTTTGCTCCTACAGTAATTTTAAGCTATTTTCTCAAAGCCAAAACATGGTTTTGAAATTTACTGGACTTTGGCTTGTTAGGTGTGACATCACTTGTCAAATATCCTTCTACATGGAAAGATTGAATAATCCTGCCTCTCTAATTTTAAAGCCTGAAACAAGACTAAGCAATTTGGTAGATTGTGTCAGTACCATAAAAATGCAAGTCTCTACATAGTTAACCACAGATTGCTTACATAAGTACAAATTGATTGTCTGGCTTGAGGTAAAATAATTATTC
Source organism: Manis javanica (assembly GCF_040802235.1). Classification (NCBI taxonomy): domain Eukaryota; kingdom Metazoa; phylum Chordata; class Mammalia; order Pholidota; family Manidae; genus Manis; species Manis javanica. Next base: position 161,400,075 of record NC_133157.1, on the reverse strand, counting down.
AAATAGATTATTAGGTCAGTTTCCTAGTAGCCAAGAATTAAGTGCATGTTCAAGTTAAAATGGATTTGTTGTTTTTGGTTAGTACTGTGTTTCAATATTCAGAAATACAGATTGTACATTGTTTTAATAGGAATGGAAGTTTGTGCTTGAGAACTTGTATAGGGGGGATGTATATATTTTATAAATTCAAGTTGTAAAATATGTAAAGCTACTGCTTTTTAAATAGAATATAAATGTTAAGGCAGACAAATCTATATATTATATATTTTTAAATACATGTATCAAACTTTTGTTAGTTGAATATAAATTGTGTGCTTTATGGCCTTTAGTAACTTTTAATAAAGCAGTTGTCATTGATCTTTTTTCTGTAGACTTGAATACTAAATTGAATAGGTATTAAACCTCTTTTTAATTTATAATAGTGTAGAAGTTTATTTGTATAAGACTAATCTTTAAAGGTCTGTGGAAATAGTAGCATGTCCGTGTCCATAATGAGTGGAACAGAAAGAAGATAGTCACCAAAGCCACTTGTTTGCTTATGTAACAGGTCATCTTTGCTTAGTAGTACAGCCTAGTGTATTTTAGAGGTTCTTCATGCTTTACATTAAGTCCTGAATAAAGACTGCATTTTTAGAAAAGTTGGAAATGGAGACCCAGGTACTTGCTTAGAGTTACTATGAGTCTTGTATTGCCAGAACCTCAGGTTGTACAGTTAATATGGACATATTGTAAATAATTTATAGGTGCTTTCCTGAGTGTACAAACAGATAAACTAACTTAAATGAGTGACTCCTGAAGCTTTGAAAACAGAGAAGGAAATAACAGAAGGGCATATCTCCACATCTCAGTTATTCCTGGTAGGAAGATAGTCAATATGTTCTACTGTTCCTAAGCTTTGCAGAGGGGATTTACCTGCCCCATGAGCATCTTAATCTCATTGGGGTAGCCATAGTACTATAGAACCATCTTACCTCAACAAGCTCTTCCTAAACAACTGAGGGTAGTCACTGGTTAGATAAATGCAAGACCTCCTTCCTTTGTACTTTCATGGCATTCTCTTCCTTTGTTAAAACCCTTAAAATAATTTCTACCTCATAGAAGGCAGGACTTCCTCCACAGTTGAAGTTACTGTAGATAAGTGATTCTGTGGAAGTCCTCCCTATATCCCTAAGTACTTTTCACATTTAACATAACACATAGCAAAATCAAACATGAAGTGAATTGAAGGATCAGATGACATAGCTAAGAGTTTTCTGTGCTTAGATAATGTTGTCCAAGGCAACAATGGTTCTGTAACTGTCCTATTGGGAAACCCTGTCAGTCAAATGTGTTAAATTGTTTATGACATTTCTTTTTAATGTTTGCTTAAGGCAAAGTATGTATATAAGTGGGAGTACTTTTGTGTCCTTCCTACTTTATTGGAGTATAGAAATACTTGAATAAGGAAAGTTGAAATAAGAAACTAAGGTAGAAAATACCTTCTCATATAAATACTCTGCCTTCAAGAACCTAATATGGACAGCTATCTCCTGTAGAAAAGATATCCAATTTCACATTAAAAAGTTTTTATCTCTAGTCTTCCAAAAAAGCATATTTCTTATCTTTCCTATCATAATTAGTGACATTCCTGTCCAAATGTAACATCAAATACTATTTGCTAGTTCTCTGACATTTTCCATGTCTTAAGTCTTATTAAACCTATCTTTAAAACTCTGATTTCTCCCTTCTTCCAGTCTCCTTGACATATGGCCTTTTACTGCCTGATCCTGTCGTTCCCAGGCTGCTTTTCAGCTGTCCACACACCAGGTTCCACAAGTAGTAGCAAAACAAGACCACCTGTACTTGGCTAATGTTCTTCCCTATTTCTAGAATGTTCATTATCTGCTTTTCTACCTGAAAGAGCCAATTCAAGTATACATATCAGGTTATCTTCATCCTTCCCTCTCCCTACCAGTTTCTTATATCCTGAACAATAAAGACAATGTCTAATTGTGTTTGGTGCCCAGCATGTAGCATACAGCACCTATCACATACTCTTTTAATAAATGTTTGTTGAATTAACTCGATTGTACTTGTATTTTTATCCTAGTTTTTTTTGAAGAGACTGACTCAGGCACTAACAGTTTTGAAACATACATCTAAACCACCGTCTGTGTGAAATGTAACAGAACACCATACCCTTCCTATCCTGGAGAGGTTGGAAAAGTTGCTTTTAAGTACATTATTGAGCATTCTAGATGGGTTTTGCTTTCTTTTTTTAAAAACCTTTCTAGATTGGTTTTGTTTCTTGTATCTTTGCCTTCTCTCTGAAGTAAATTGCTTGTCCTGAATGTATTTACAAATTAAGAACATTGTTTTAAACTAAATATGTCTGAGGAGTGCTGGGATTGTAAAGGTAAACCTTACACTCATTAAGGTTAAAAATGAACATTAAGGAAGTACTGACTACCTCTCCTAGGCCAAGAAGAATCGCAGATATAAGAGCATATATCTTCAAATAGCCTAGGTAACAAGGGAAATGGGAAATAGAAAAATAATGCAATATAAAAAGTGACGAGCCCTGAGAGTTGCACATAATTGCAACAGTTTTTGACAATCATAGAAATGAGTTGTTTGCGAAAAGTACTGTAATGGCTTGAAAATTGTAAGCTTTGTAGGTGGGTTTTAAGCAAGTACAAAAGTCACAAATACAAGAGCACTAAGATGGGACTTGTATGAAAGTCAGCCAGAAGGATGATACAGTGGGGGGAGCAGCAGCCTAAGGCCAAGTGAATACCAGGCCTTGTGAATCAGTATAAGATTGAAATTGCTGTTTCAGGTTCTACTAAATAGAGATGTGAGTCTAGCACTGAGTTCCTTTTGTCCTCAAGGCATTTAGGAGGAAATTAAGAAACTGAGTCACTAGGCGGGCAATATCACAGGGAAGGTTGGCCCCAAAACAAAGCCCAGGATATGGCCAAAGCGAAGAGTTGGAATCACTACATAAGCATCCCATCCATCAAAGCGAATTTAAAGCCAGAACCAAGTAGAGCTCACTCCCCAGAGTAAAGGTCACCTGAAGAAACAGGCCTGATTCAGACTTGCACCCTTGAGTTGTTCAGAATATGTCAAGCTTTGAACTTGGATAAAAGTAAGGTCCCTTCCTGGCAGTGTTCTTAGGAGGTGACCAGAAGGAAGTGAAAGTTGTCTCTGGAGGAAGCTATTTTCTTCTAAGGCCTCAGATTATACATATGTGTGATTTATTTAAATACAGTGACCAATACACAAAGGTTATCAATATCTCGGAAAGGACACCATGATGAAGAACCAGTAGAAACAACAGACCTAGAAAGCATTGGAGGTGTGGGGTGGGGACAACATGATCTGATGTAGCTTAGTATTCTGTGTATCACACCGTGGTGAGTGCTTTTGAAGAACAAGAACTTGTCTTGTTCGTCTTTACGCTCTAAAATATTGAGTGTCTGCCGGGTCCCTAGGAGCTTAGGATCTTGTAGGAAAGACAAATGGGAAATTGAAATATGTGCTACTTGGTGTGATAGGCTAATCACAAGAGTTCTAAGCATCATGACAGGAACAATTAGCTGTTTAAGGGAGTTGAAAGAATGCAGGGGAAGTTGTATATGTCAGGCAAACGGAGTGAAGATGAGGGCATCTGAGAAAAGTGTAAAAGCATGGAGTGAGAGAGAACAGTGGAGCATTGAATTTGGATAAGAAAGAGGAAAAATAAAGTAAGGGAAAAATGAGAGCTACCAACATAAAACGTCAGATTATAGAGTTGATTTTTTTTGTATTTAACATGCTTTTATTTATTATTTTTATTTTTCATTAAGGTATTATTGATATACACTCTTATGAAGGTTTCACATGAAAAAACAATGTGGTTACTACATTTATATTATCAAGTCCCCACCCATACCCTATTGCAGTAACTGTCCATCAGTGCAGCAAGGTGCCACAGATCCACTATGTGCCTTCTCTGTGCTACACTGTTCTACCCACGATACCCCACATCATTTGTACTAAACATAATACCCCTCAATCCCCTTCTCCCTCCCCACCCACACCCCTCCCCGTTGGTAACTAGTTCCTTCTTGGAGTCTGAGTCTGCTGCTATTTTGTTCCTTCAGTTTTTCTTCATTGTTACACTCCACAAATGAGGGAATCATTTGGCACTTGTCTTTCTCTGCTTGCCTGATTTCACTGAGCATAATGTCCTCCAGCTCCATGTTGTTGCAAATAGTAGGATTTGTTTCTTGTGGCTGAATAGTATTCCATTGTCTATATGTACCACATCTTCCTATCTCTTCATCTACTGATGGACACTTAGGTTGCTTCCGTATCTTGGCTATTGTAAAAAGTGCTGCGATAAACATAGGGGTGCATATGTCTTTTTGAATCTGAGAAGTTGTATTCTTTGGGGAAATTCCAAGGAGTGGGATTCCCGGGTCAAATGCTATTTCTATATTAGTTTTATGAGGAAACTCCATACTGCTTTCCACAATGGTTGAACTAGCTTACATTCCCACCAGCAGTGTAGGAGGGTTCCCATTTCTTCGCATCCTCAACAGCATTTGTTGTTCTTAGTCTTTTCGATGCTGGCCATCCCTACTGGTGTGATCTGATACCTCATTGTGGTTTTAATTTGCATTTCCCTGATTATTAGTGATGTCAACAGTCTTTTCATGTGCCTGTTGGCCTCTGAATTTCATCTTTGGAGAACTGTCTCTTCATATTCTCTGCCCATTTGTTAATCAGGTTATTTACTTTTTGGGTGTTGAGGCATGTAAGTTCTTTATATATTTTGGATGTTAACTCCTTGTCAGATATGCCATTTACAAATATATTTTCCCATACTGTAGGATGCCTTTTTGTTCTGTTGATGGTGTCCTTTGCTTACAGAAACTTTTTAGTTTGATGCATTCCCATGAGTTCATTTTTGCTTTTCTTTCCCTTACTCGAGGAGATGCGTTCAGGAAGAAGTTGCTCATGCTTATATTCAGGAGATTTTTGCCTATGTTGTCTTCTAAGAGTTTTATGGTTTCATGACTTACATTCAAGTCTTTAATGCATTTCGAGTTTACTTTTGTATATGGGGTTAAACAATAAAGTAGTTTCATTCTCTTGCATATAGCTTTCCAGTTTTTCGAACACCAGCTGTTAAAGTGGCTGTCATTTCCCCATTGTATGTCCATGGCTCATTTATCATATATTAATTGACCATATATGGTTGGGTTTATATTAGGGCTCTCTAGTCTGTTCCATTGGTATATGGGTGTGTTCTTGTGCCAGTACCAAATTGCCTTGATTACTGTGACTTTGTAGTAGAGTTTGAAGTTGGGGAGCATAATCCCCCAGCTTTTTTTATCCTTCTCAGAATTGCTTTGGCTATTCAAGGTCTTGTGGTTCCATATGAATTTTAGAATGATTTTCTTTAGTTCATTGAGGAATGCTGTTGGTATTTTGATGGGAATTGCATTGAATCTATAGATTGCTTTAGGCAAGATGGCCATTTTGACAATATTAACTCTTCCTATCCATGAGCACGGGATGTGTTTCCATTTATTGATATCTTCTTTAATTTCTCTCATGAATGTCTTGTAGTGTTCAGAGTATAGGTCTTTCACTTCCTTGGTTAGGTTTATTCCTAGGTATTTTATTCTTTTTGATGCAATTGTGAGTGGAATTGTTTTCCTGATTTCTCTCTCTGCTAGTTCATCGTTAGTGTCTAGAAATGCAACAGATTTCTGTGTATTTATTTTGTATCCTGCAACTTTGCTGAATTTAGATATTAGATCTAGTAGTTTTGTAGTGGAATCTTTGGGGTTTTTCATGTACGATATGTCATCTGCAAACAGGGACAGTTTGATTTCTTCCTTGCCAATCTGGATGCCTTTTATTTCTTCATGTTGTCTGATTTCCATGGCTATGACCTCCAGTACTATGTTGAATAGAAGTGGGGAAAGTGGACATCCTTGTCTTGTTCCCAATCTTAGAGGAAAAGCTTTCAACTTCTCACTGTTAAGTATGATGTTGGCTATGGGTTTGTCATATATGGCATTTATTATGTTGAAGTACTTGCCCTCTATACCCATTTTTTTGAGATTTTTTATCATGAATGGATGCTGAATTTTGTCAAATGCTTTTTCAGCATCCTTGGAGGTGATCATGTGGTTTTTGTCTTTTTTGTTGATGTGCTGGATGGTGATGAATTTTCAAATGTTGTACATCCTTGCATCCCTGGAATAAATCCTACTTCATCATGATGGATGATCTTTTTGATGTATTTTTGAATTCAGCTTGCTAATATTTTGTTGAGTATTTTTGCATCTATGTTCATCAGGGGTATTGGTCTGTAATTTCCTTTTTTTGTGGTGTCTGTCTGGTTTTGGTATTAGAGTGATGCTGGCCTCATAGAATGAGTTTGGGAGTATTCCCTCTTCTTCTACTCTTTGGAAAACTTTAAGGAGGATGGGTATTAGGTCTTCACTAAATGTTTGATAAAAGTCAGCGGTGAAGCCATCTGGTTCATGCATTTTGTTCTTAGGTAGTGTTTTGATTACCATTTCAATTTCTTTGCTGGTAATTGGTCTATTCAGATTTTCTGTTTCTTCCTTGGTCATCCTTGGAAGTGTGTATTTTTCTAGAAAGTTGTCCATTTATTCTAGGTTATCCAGTTTGTTAGCATATAATGTTTCATAGTTTTCTCTTATAATTCTTTGTATTTCTGTGGTATCTGTAGTGATTTTTCCATTATCATTTCTGATTCTCTTTATGTGTGTAGACTCTTTTTTTCTTGATAAGTCTGGCTAGGGGTTTATCTATTTTGTTTATTTTCTCGAAGAACCAGCTCTCGCTTTCATTGATTCTTTCTATTGTTTTATTCTTCCCAACTTTATTTATTTATGCTCTAATCTTTATTGTGTCTCTCCTTCTACTGACTTTGGGTTTCATTTGTTCTTCTCTTTCTGCTTTCATTAATTGTGAGTTTAGACTGTTTATATGAGACTGTTCTTCTTTCCTGAGGTAGACCTGTATTGTAATACACTTTCCTCTTAGCACAGCCTTGGCTGTGTCCCACAGATTTTGTGGTGTTGAATTATTGTTGTCATTTGTCTCCTTATATTGCTTGATCTGTGTTTTTATTTGGTCATTGATCCATTGGTTATTTAGGAGGAACATGTTGTGAAGCTTCCATGTGTTTTTGGGATTTTTTGTTTTCTTTGCGTAATTTATTTCTAGTTTCATACCTTTGTGGTCTGAGAAACTGGTTGGTACAATTTCAATCTTTTTGAATTTACTGAGGCTCTTCTTGTGGCCTACTGTATGATCTATTCTTGAAAATGTTCCATCTGCACTTGAGAAGAATGTGTATTCTGCTGCTTTTGGATGTAGAGTTCTAAAGATGTCTATTAGGTCCATCTGTTCTAATGTGTTGTTCAGTGCCTGTGTGTCCTTACTTATTTTCTGTCTGGTTGATCTGTCCTTCAGAGTGAGTGGAGTGTTGAAGTCTCCTAGAATGAAGGCATTGCGTTTTATTTCCCCTTTTAATTCAGTTAGTATTTGTTTCACATATATAGGTGCTCCTGTGTTGGGTGCATAGATATTTATAATAGTTATATCTTTTTGTTGGATTGCCCCCTTTATCATTATGTAATGTGCTTCTTTGTCTCTTGTGACTTTCTTTGTTTTGAAGTCTATTTTGTGTGATACAAATACTGCAACTCCTGCTTTTGTCTATTAGTTGCATGAAATATCTTTTTGCATCCCTTCACTTTTAGTCTGTGTATGTCTTTGGGCTTAAAGTCAGTCTCTTGTAGGCAGTGTATAGATGGGTATTTTTTTTTTTTTATCCATTCAGTGACTCTATGTCTTTTGATTGGTGCATTCAGTCCATTTACATTTATGGTCATTATTGATAGGTATGTACTTGTTGCCATTGCAGGCTTTAGATTCATGGTTATCGAAGGTTCAAGGTAACTTCCTTACTATCTAAGAGTCTAACTTAACTCACTTAATAAGCTATTACAAACAACAATCTAAAGGTTCTTTTCTTTTTCTACTCCTTTTTCTTCCTCCTCCATTCTTTATATATTAGGTATCATATTCTGTACTCTGTCTATCCCTTGATCGACTTTGGGGATAGTTAATTTAATTTTGTATTTGTTTAGTAATTATCTGTTCTACTTTCTTTACTGTGGTTTTATTACCTCTGGTGACAGCTATTGAACCTTAGGAACACTTCCATCTATAGCAGTCCCTCCAAAATACAGTGTAGCGATGGTTTGTGGGAGGTAAATTCTCTCAGCTTTTGCTTATCTGGAAATTGTTTAATCCCTCCTTCAAATTTAAATGTTAATCTTGCTGAATAAAATAATCTTGGTTTGAGGCCCTTCTGCTTCATTGCATTAAATACATCATGCCACTCCCTTCTGGCCTGTAAGGTTTGTGCTGAGAAGTCTGATGATAGGATAGCTTGATGGGCTTTCCTTTGTAGGTGATGTTTCTGTCTCTGGCTGCTTTTAGTAGTCTGTCCTTATCCTTGATCTTTGCCATTTTAATTACTATATGTCTTGGTGTTGTCTTCCTTGGGTCCCTTGTGTTGGCAGATCTGTGGATCTCCATGACTTGAGAGACTATCTCCTTCCCCAGATTGGGGAATTTTTCAGCAATTACCTCTTCAAAGACACTTTCTATCCCTTTTTCTCTCTCTCTTCTTATTCTGGTACCCATATAATGCAAATATTGTTCTGTTTGGATTAGTCACACAGTTGTCTCAATATTCTTTCATTCTTAGAGATCCTTTTTTCTCTCTGTGCCTCAGCTTCTTTGTATTCCTCTTCTCTAGTTTCTGTTTCATTTATGGTCTCCTGCCCCGTATCTAATCTGCTTTTAATATCCTCCATTGTGCTCTTCAGCAATTGCATCTCTGTCCGGAATTCATTCCCAAGTTCTTGAATATCTTTCTGTACCTCCGTGAGCATGTTAATGATTTTCATTTTGAACTCCCTTTCAGGAAGATTCACCAGTTCCATGTCATCTTTCTCAAGAGTTACATTAATTTTACTTTGAACCAGGTTCCTTTGTATATGGTGCCCTCTAGTGTCCAGAAGCTCTACTCTCTGGAGCTGCTCAGCCCCTGAAGCAATGTCGGGGGTCACAGGAGAGTGGTATTGGTCCCTGTGGGGAGGAAAGAGCTATTTCCCGCTTCCCGGCTCTATGCCTGTCTCCACTGCCTGAATCAGTGCACCAACCACACAGGTATAAGCCTCTGTGCTTTGCGTTTTTAGTTGCTGTAGACAGATCTTCCCTCTGGCTGGCCTAATGTCAGGGTAGGTTTTGCTGGTTTGAGAGGCAGGTGGGGCTGGCTGGGAGAAAGGTGCAGTAGGCTGCGTATCATGGAGGGGATCCTTGGAGCTGTGTAGCCACCCAGGGAGCTGGAGTACATGGAAATCGTGAAAGCTCCCAACCTGCTGGGCAGAGTGCACCTGGACAATTTCTCTTGAGTACCTGTCCTTTACCTGTCCTTTCTCTTGAGAGCAGTAAGTTCTGTGCAATCCTTGCCCCTTTAGCAGCCCTTTTGCTAAGGGCTTCCTTGTTAGGAAGTCTCTCAGACTGCTTGCCTTTCTTTTGTCCTAGAGCAGCCGGATATGGATCCCTGCTTTCCACAAGCGGCTGGAATCTCAGTCTCTCCAGGAATTTTGCTTTTCTTAGCTTTCCAATCCCCTAATCATGACAGTATCATGAAAGCATCATGAAATGTAGGTTTGTGCTCCCAGGGCAGATCCCTGGAGTTAGGTATTCAGTAGTCCCAGGCCTCCACTCCCTCCCCGCTCCATTTCTCTTCCTCCTGCCCGTGAACTGGCGTCGGGGAAGGGCTTAGGTCCCGCTGGGCCACGGCTCTGGTACATCACCACGTTTGGTGAGGTCTGCTCTTTTCTCCAGGTATATGCAGTCTGGCGCTGTTCTCTTTCCTGTTGCTGTTTCAGGATTAGTTGTATTAATTGTATTTTCTTATTATATGCAATTTTAGGAGGAAGACTCTGCCTCACCTCTCATGCCGCCATCTTTATACAGTTGATTTTGTCTCATGTGCAGTAGTAACTGAGGGAATCAAATGTGAACTTGAGAAAGATTACCTTGGCTTTAGTCTGGAGAGTGTTGGAAGGGTCACAAAACTGGAAGAGGGCAAAAAAATGAGGCTTTATTGGTAATCAGACAAAGGATGGTGACTTGGATTTATTATAAAGTATTAGCATATTGACAGACATGCATCAGTGAAATAGAAGCAAAAACCTAGAAATTGATTTTCAAAGAATATGCCAAGGCCCTTAAAAGGGGAAAGAAGAATACGTTCAGCAAGTGGTACCAGAGCATTTGGAAAGCCATTTGCCAAAATAAAAATCTTACCTCACACCATATATAAAAATTAACCCACATGAATCATTAATTATGATTTATGATTAAGAGTAAAAACAAACTTGAATAAAATAGGAAAAAACTGAGATCTTAGGCTTGGCAGATTTCTTAACTGTTACACATTAAAATTTATGAAGTGGACTCATCAAAATGTAAAACTTAGGCTTTTTAAAAGACAAACTGAAAGGTCAAAAGACTGTTTTTGAAAAATATATATCTGCTAAAGAAGTTGTATTTAGAATATTTTTTAAACTGAAAATCCAGTAATGATGCAAGCAACCCATTTTAAAAATGGGCAAGTTTTATGAATTTTATTTACTTGAACTGATTACTGAAGAAAACCTAGAGATGGCCAATAAGCACATGAAAAGCTGCTCAACTTCATTAGTCATTAGCAGAATACCAATTGAAACCGACAAATACCACTGCACACCCACTGTATTGACCATACCAAGTTTTGTCAAGGTTGTGGGAACAGCAGGGACTTTTCTGCAGTACTGATGGCAATGTAGAATTATATAACCACTTTGGAAAACAGTCTGATGGCAGCTTAAAGAATCAAACATACCTAGTATACAAATCATCCATTTCACTCCTAGGTTTTACCCAAGAGAAGAGAGCACATGTCCACACAAAAATACAAGCACTTGTATACAAATACGTATATCAACTTTGTAAAATACCCATACTGGAAACATCCCAAATATCCATTAATAGGTGAGTGGGTAGACAAATTTGGTATATCCATGCAATGGAATACAGCTGCAATACGAAATGAACACAATGATATGTGCAACAGTATTGATAAATTTCTATTATGCTGACTGAAAATACTCAAGGAAAAGACTACATACTGTATGGTTTTTTTATATAAAATTCTGGAGACTGAAACTTAGTTATAGGGACAAAAATAAGATGAATGGATATGGGGTGGTGGGAATAAACTTGGAGGTAATGGATATTATGTTCTTGATTAGTTTCACAGATGAATATGTATATCAAAACACTAAATCGCACACTTTAAATATCTGTATCTTATTGAACATTATACCTCAGTTAGAATTAGGAGACTGTCAGTAATAAAGACAAAGGATGACAATGGCCTGAAATGCAGTAACAGAGTGGACAAATTCAACCATAATCAGCTTGCCCCAAACCACAGTTTAACAGTGGTGGAGCAGGAATTTAAACTTGTGTTTGACTGACTCTAAAACCCGGGCTCTAAGTCAATATTCTTATAATTAAAATGGCCTCCATGTTTTTGGCTTGGACAACTGAGAGTGACTCTCATGCTCACACACAAAGAGGAGAAGCAGATTTGGGGAAGAGATGTTGGTATTCCACCATAGCACCAAGTGTGGTAGCTTATATAGTGCATATGTGAGCTAAATTTTTTATATGGCAAAGGTAATGATGTATTTAGTTTGATGTAATTTTACATAGTTCATGAGCTTATTGTCTGTTGACTAATGACTGGGAAGGAATTTAATATTTTCTAGTCAATTAACCTAACCATTGAAATATTTCTCAACATCTTTGAGGTGATCACCCCTGATCACCTTCACTGACAGGAATTAACCTAACTCAGAAACTCTATTATTGCAAAAAGAGTAAGCTGTATTATTAGAAAGTTACTTCTTCTGAACTGAAATCTGCTTCCATTACTCTCTCTTCTGGGTTGAATTGTTTCCCAAAAAAAGATATGTTGAAGTTCTCTTAGTACCTCAGAACGTGAACATATTTGGAAGTAGAGTCATTGAAGATGTACTTAGTTAAGGTTAGGTCATGCTGGAGTTGGGTAATCCATAATCCAATATGAGTGATGGTGGTCCACGAATAGAAGAAGACACAGAGAGACAGGCACATGAGGAGAGAATACCATGTAACAATGGAGTGATGCATCTATAAGCCACGGACACTAAGGATTGCTGGGAATGACAAGAAACTGGAAGAGGCAAGGAATGATTCTTGCCTAGTACCTTTGGAGAGTTCATGATCCTACTGACCCTGATCTCAGAAGTCTAGCTCCAGAACTGTGAGAGAATAAATGTCTTGTTTTAAGCCATCCAGTTTGTGGCAGTTTGTTAACAGCAGTCGTAAACTGATACACATAATCCATCTCTCTTTTTTTTTCTAGTTCTGCCTTCTGGGGACACAGAATAGATTTAGTTCCTTCTCCAGTAATTTGCACATGTTTCGAGAACATATTTCTTTTTCAGGAAAATGTTTCCGTCATGGTTTTTACATAATACATTTTCACATCCTTTCATCATTCTCTTGCAGAGTCAGAGATTTTCAAAGTGCTTTAAAATATGGTAACAGAATTGACCTTACTACTACAAATAGTTTGATATACAAAAGAGAATGGAATGTGCTTTCTGGTTTAGGCCAGGGATTTTCAAGCTGTTTCTCCAAGCTCTAGGAATTCCTCGGAGGTACCTCAGGGGGTACACTTGAATGTATTTTATATTGATATTCGGCATGAGTTTGTGTTAAGAGAAAGAAAGTTTGCTGTTTTAGAACAAGTTTGAAAAACACTGGTTTGGACACTACTTTTAATAACATCTTATTGAATTCACTTTTTTTTGGTAGCCACATCACATATTCTGACTGGTAAATATCTTTCATTTTGCTTATTCTGTGTAGGTTTCTCTTTTGGGGGGCATGCGGGGTGGTTTCCAAATATAGTATGTCACTTATTCCTATAAGATGTCAGTCATCTTTTTAGTTCTGCCATTCTCTCCAACCTTGTGTTTTGTTCTTATTCTATCATGCAGATATCCTCTCTCCCTCCACTTCAATATTGCCTCTGAACATTTCTGCATCGTTTCAATGTTTAAAAAGCAAGCTAAAGTCACGAGCCCAAAGCATCCTATTAAGTGTCTGCAGCTCAGTGTGTTATTTAAACATTTTAACTACTATCTAATATTTATCTGTCAAACATCAGAAACTATTATGACTCAGGTCATATTTCTATATAGCTTTATTAAAGAAAGATCATGTTAGTTATTCTGGTGCAACTTGTTCTTGGTCAGCTTATGTTGATTCCAAAGTGGTCATTCCTTTGTTTCCTGTTTGGATCACTGAATTCTGCTTATTGTTATGTGATTTCTGATCTGTTGATACGTATACACTCCAGTCCAAAAAAAAAATGTATCTCAAGTGACTGTACAGTGAGTGTGGCTGGTTGTGGAGGGTGTACTGCTCCCATCTCCCTTAATGAAATAACTTGCTGGTCAGCTGCAAGCAATGCGTTAGCTGGTGTGTCCTCAAAACCTAACCTTCCAGGATCTACTCAGTTTCAGAGCCAAGGCCACACTGTTCCCATGCAGCCCCTAGCCAATACCTAAGCATACTGGGAACCTGGCCATTTCTACCCAGTGTGAGACTGCTCTAATAGGTAATTCTCTAGAGCTTCCCATTAGGTTGAGACCTTGTCAGTTTGCATTTTAGTCTGATGCTCTCTCTTCCCAAATCGGCTTCCTCCCCTTTCCTTTCACTGGTTTCAGAACTGGATTGTGGTTTGGTTTTCCCAGCCTGGCCCTCCTTTATCTTTCACAAATACTACACACACCCTTCTCCCCCAACAAATTCCTTGCCTTCATAACTCCAGTGTCTGCTTCCTTATGACCCTAATCAATGTAGTTGGTACTGGGTCTGATTAAGGTGATAAGACAGAGTTTTGAGACCTAATAATTCACTGTCTCCTTGACTTTGAGGACCCCCCTTAAGGGACATTTGGGGCATAAATAGTAAGATGTTTTAGAGTCAGTACTTGTCTTCTCTGTGCTGTACTGCCTTCCCCATGACCCACCTACATTATGTGTCTTAATCATGATGTCCCTTAATCTCCTTCTCCCTCCCTCCCCACCCATGCTGCCCAACCTCTTCCCTTTGGTAACTGCTAGTCCCTTCTCAGAGTCTATGAGTCTCCTGCTGTTTTGTTCCTTGAGTTTTGCTTCATTGTTGTACTCCACAAATGAGTGAAATCATTTGCTACTTGTCTTTCTCCACATGGCTTATTTCACTGAGCATAATAACCTCTAGCTCCATCCATGTTGCTGCAAATGGTATGATCTGTTTTCTTCTTATAGCTGAATAATAGTCCATTGTGTATATGTACCACCTCTTCTTTATCCATTCATCTACTGATGGACACATAGGTTGCTTCCATATCTTGGCTATTGTAAATAGTGCAGCGATAAACTCTTTTTGAATCAGGGATTTTGTTTTCTTTGGGTAAATTCCTTGGAGTGGAATTCCTGGATCAAATGGTATTTTGAGTTTTTTGAGGAACCTCCATACTGCTTTCCACAATGACTGAACTAGTTTACATTCCTACCAGCAGTGTAGGAGGGTTCCCCTTTCTCCACAACCTTGCCAGCATTTGTTGTTTGTCATCTGGATGTTGACCATCCTAACTGGTGTGAGGTGGTATTTCATTGTGGTTTTAAATTGCATTTGTCTGATGATTAGCAATGAGGAGCATCTTTTCATGTGTCTGTTGGCCATCTGAATTTCTTTGGAGAATTGTCTGTTCACCTCCTCTGCCCATTTTTTAATCAGATTATTTGCTTTTTGTTTGTTGAGGTGTGTGAGCTCTTTATGTATTTTGGATGTCAACCCCTTATTGGATATGTCATTTATGAATATATTCTCCCATACTTTCGATGGCTTTTTGTTCTACTGATGTTATCCTTTGCTGTACAGAAGATTTTTAGTTTGATATAGTCCCACTTGTTTATTTTTGCTTTTGTTTACCTTGTCCAAGGAGATATGTTCATGATAAAGTTGCTCATGTTCATATTCAAGAGAGTTTTGCCCATGTTTTCTCCTAAGAGTTCTTTGGTTTCATGACTTACATTCAGGTTTTTGATCCATTTTGAGTTTACTTTTGTGTATAGAGTCAGACAGTAATCCGGTTTCATTCTCTTACATGTAGCTGTCCAGTTTTGCCAACACCAGTTGTTGAAGAGGCTGTCATTTCCCCATTGTATATCCATGGCTCCTTTATCATATATTAATTGACCATATATGCTTGGGTTAATATCTGTACTCTTTGGTTCCATTGGTCTATGGGTCTTCTAATACTGTGTTGAATAGGAGTGGTGAAAGTGGGCACACTTGTCTTGTTCCTAATCTTAGAGGAAAAGTTTTCAACCTTTCACCATTGAATATATATACTGTGGTCTTGTCACATACGGCATTTATTATGTTGAAATACATTCCTCCCACACCAGTTCATCATGAAAATGTGTTGAACTTTGTCAAATGCTTTTTCTGTATCTATCAAAATGATCATGATTTTTATCTTCCATTCTGTTAATATAATGTATTACATTGATTGATTTGTGTATGTTGAATCATCACTGTCCTCTAGGTATGAATCCTACTTGATCATGGTGTGTTATGATCCTTTTCATGGGCTGTTGAATTTGGTTTGCTGATATTTCCTTGAGAATTTTTACATCTATATTCATCAGTGATATTGGCCTGTAGTTTTATTTCTTGTGTCTTTTTCTGGCTTTGTTATCAGGATAATGCTGGCCTCATAAAATGAGTTTGGGAGTGTTCCCTCCTCTTCAGTATTTTGGAGGAGTTTGAGAAAAATTGGCATTAAATCTTCTTTTAAATGTTTCATAGAATTCACCATAGGAAAACATCTGGTCCTGGCCTTTTTTTAATTGGGAGATTTTTGATTACTGATTCAGTCTCCTTACTCTTTATTGATCTGCTCAGATTTTTAATTTCATAATTCAGTTGTAAGTTGTATGTTTTTAGGAATTTCTTCTACTTCATCCAATTTGTTGTCATATAATTATTAATAATCTCTTATGATCCTTTGTATTTTGTGGTATCATTTGCAATATCTCCTCTTCAATTTCTGATTTTATTTTTAAGTCTTCTCCATTTCTTAGTCTAGCAAACAGTTTGTGAATTTTGTTTATCTTTTCAAAACACCAACTCTTACCTTCACTGAGCTGATGTGTGGTCTCTACTTCTACTCCAATCTTTATTATTTCCTTCCTTTTGTTAACCTAGGGCTTAACTTGTTCCTCTTTTTCTAGTTCCTTGAGTTGTAAAGTTAGGTTGTTTATTTGAGATCTTTTTTCTGAATGTGCTTATCACTGTTAACTTCCCTCTTAGAATTGCTGTTGCCGCATCCCAAAAAGTTTGTTAGGCTGTATTTCCATTTTTGCAGGCTTCAGGAGTTTTTAATTTCCCTTTTGATTTCTTCTGTGATCCACTGGTTGTTCAGGAGTGTAATGTTTAATTTCCACATTTTTATGAATCTTCCAGTGTTCGTCCATTGGTTTCTAGTTTTATGATATTGTGGTCAGAAAAGATACTTTGTATTATTATATTCTTATTAAACTTGTTAGTACTTATTGTACCTATGCAATTGAGAAAAATGTGTATTCTACTGCTGTTAAGTTGAATGTTCTGTATACATCTGTTAGGTCTATTTGGTCTGAAGTATGGTTCAAGTTTAACATTTCCATATTGGTTTTCTGTCTGGATGGTCTATGCATTGTTGGAAGTGGCATACTAATGTCCCCTACTCTTATTGTATTGCTGTGTATTTCCCTTCTGTTAGAAATATATCTGTTATTATTTACTTAATATATTTAGGTGCTCTGATGTTGGGTGCATATATATTTACAATTTTATCCACTTGATGAATTCACCTCTTTGTCTTTATATAATTACTTTTTTTGTCTTTTGTTACAGTTTTTGAGTTATAGTATATTTTGTCTGATATAAGCTACCCTTATCTCTTCTGGTTTCCATTGGCATGGATATCTTTTCTATCTCTTTGCTTTGAGCTTATGTGTAAAGCTGAGGTGAGCATCTTGAGGCAGCATGTAGTTGGATCTTGTTTTGTTATTCACCCAGCCACTCTATATCTTTTGATTGGAAAATTTAATTCATTTCCATTTATAGTAATCTGATGAGTAAGGACTTAATAATGTCATCTTAATTGTTTTCTGGCTCTATAGTTTCCTGTTCCTTTCTCTCTTACTGCCTTTGTGAATTGATGATTTCTGTAGTGGTATGCTTTGATTCCCTTGTTTTTATCTTTTGTGAGTATACTGTAGGTTTTTGCTTGTGGTTACTATGGCTTCAGTAAAATATCTTCTATATGTAATAGTGTATTTTAGGCAGATTACAGCTTAACATTGATCACATACAAGTGCTCTACCCTATTATAAGTCTCTGTGTATTTTAATGTCAGTATTTGTTTTTTTATATTGTGTATTCTTTAGTAAATTATTGTAGCTATAGTTATTGTTAATAATCTGGTCCTTTAAATTTACCCCAAAAAAACAAGATCTCAGATTCAAAAAGACATATGCACCCCTATGTTTATTGCAGCACTATTTACAATACCCAAGATATGGAAGCAACTTAAGTGTCCATCAGTAGATGAATGGATAAAGAAGAGGTGGTACATATACACAATGGAATACTATTCAGCCATGAGAAGAAAACAAATTGTACCATTTGCAGCAACATGGATGGAGCTAGAGGGTATTGTGCTCAGTGAAATAAGCCATGCAGAGAAAGACAAGTACCAAAGTATTTCCATCATTTGTGGAGAATATGAAGGAAAACTGAAGGAACAAAACAGCAGCAGACTTACAGACTCCAGGAAGGGACTAGTGGTTACCAAAGAGTACAGGCGGGAGAGGATGAGTGGGGAGGGAGGGAGAAGGGGATTGAGGGGTATTATGATTGGTACACATGGTATGTTAGGGGGTCATGGGGAAGGCAGTATAGCACAGAGAAGACAAGTAGTGACTCTGTGGCATCTTACTATACTGATGGACGGTGGGGTATGGGGGACTTGATAATATGGGTGAATGTAGTAACCACAATGTTTTTCATGTGAAACGTTCATAAGAGTGTATATCAATGATACCTTTATAAAAATAAATAATTTGGTCCTTTAACCATTATCCTAGAGCTAAGTGGTTAACATGCCACCCACCATATTACAGTGTGAAGTACTCTGAATTTGACTATATCTTACCTTTACCAATGTATTATATATTTTTATATGTCTTCATGTTACTAATTAGTATCCTTTCATTTCAGCTTGAAGAACCTTCAGCAGTTTTGTAAAGCAAGTCTAGTGGTGGTAACCTCCTGATTTTATTTGTCTGGGAATGACTATCTTTCTTTCACTTCTGAAGGACAACTTGTAAGGATATTCTTGGTTGGCAGTTTTTCTTTCAGCACTTTTAATATATCATTCCAGTCTCTCCTGGCATGTAAGGTTTCTGCTGAGAAAACTGCTTATAGCCTTAAAGGCTGGGGAGGGCCAGAGGGCAGGTGTCATGTGTCAGTTACAAGATTTTTTTCTCTTGCTGCTTTTTAAGCTTCTTTCTTTGTCTTTTATTTTTGACAGTTTTATTATTATGTGTCTTGAAAACAATTTCTTGAGTTTCGTGTCCTATAATTTCATAAACTCGATATACAAATCTCTCCCCAGATTTGGGGAATTCACAGTTATTATTTGTTTAAATAAATTTTCTAACCCATTATATCTCTCCTCTTCTTCTGGAATTCCAGTAATTCACAAATTGTTTCTTTCTTTTGTATTCTATAAATCATGTAGGCTTTCTTCATTCTTTTTCATTTTTTTCTTTGTTCCCTTCTGACTGCCTAATTTCAAAGTTCCTATCTTCTAACTTTCTTCTGCTTGATCCAGTCTACTGTTTATGCTCTTTATTGTACTTTTCATTTATTTCACTGTATTCTTCAGCTCCAGAATTTCTATTCAGTTCTTTTTTTTATGATTTTATATTTTTGTAATATTCTCATTTTTTTCTTGTAAAGTTTTCCTAATTTTGTTGAATTGTCTTCCTGTGTTTTCTGGTAGCTCACTGAGCTTCTTTAAAACAGCTGTTTTGAATTTTTTGTCTAGTAAATTGCATATCTCCATGTCTGCAGTAACTAGAAAATTATTGTGAGGTATCCCCAGCAGCTCATGGTCAGGCTTTTTAATGGAGTCCACTATGCAGTAAGATTCATGTCCCTTTAATATCCTCTGAGAGCCCTGTCTGCCACTCTTCCTACCCTCCAGTCATGTAGCTCATGGTTCAGTACTGTGAATGGAATGAGAGAGAATTCGGCCTCTTCGGCAGCATCCCACAAAGCTGGAAAAGTCAGGCATTCACTCACATGCTCTCACTTTCCCCCACAGAAAACACCATAGGCAGATATCTCAGGTGGTTCTGAGCTGTGCCACCTTTGGGGAAGGGTGATGCAGGTAAAGTCAAACTGTTCCTCTTACCCTTTCCAGTGTATTCAGATTTATCCTTTTTTGCTCCAATGGTGTGCTGGAACTTCATTAGGAAGCAGGACTTCCACAAAAGTTCTCATCCATGGGTTACTAAGTCAGTGTTCTCTAGGGGTTCCCAAACCATGGTTGAGGCCAATTCACAGGACACTGAAGGGTCCACAAGTGGTACTGAAATCTGTATGCCTATTTTCTGAGGCACAAGTAGGCAAGATCTCTCCCAGGCCCCTTTGCCTATGGTGCTGGATCCAGCAGCAACCTCTCATTTTTGCCTGTGGATAGATGCTGAATTATTGTTAAGTTTGTGACATGAACAAAGAACATCTTATTTCGCCATATTGCTGATGTCACTCCCCAAGAAAAGAACTGTACTCCCAAAGAGGCTGTAGAAATCCAACATATACCTCCAAGAGCTGGGGAGTACCTATGGGGCTGGATTTTGAACAAAGGAGCTGGAGCATGAGACTGGATAAAGGGAGAATTTAATTCCTTAAAGACATTCCCCTGGGCTATGGTATTCAACACCCTGGCAAGTTCCCCAGGGCACGGTGCAAACTCCCTACCAAGGATCCTAGAAATCTGGAGGCTGCTCACACCAAGCTAAGCTGAAATGTCTGCATTGCTATAGTATATGGTGAAGAAAGAAAATAGAAAGCTCAAGCCAAGTGAGCATGCTGGAGTGGATGTTATGTGAGGTCAGAAGACTCCCTACAGGATTATATTCCATGAGAGGGCCCATAGGACAACTGATCACCATCACCATCATCTGCAAGGTGCTAGTGAGAGATAAGCCATTAAGAAGTTCAGGGGTGGCTCTCCTCTGTTGGCTAGGGCTGGCCATAGGAGAGGTCATTCCAAAATTTGGATCATTGTTAGCAATGGGGTTGAGGGAGCCCTCAAAACTACATAAAACAGGTGATGGTGCATTACTTCTAGAAGCCAGAGGTTTTAATTATTACAATAACTGAATGGACTTTGCACCTGAGGGCTTGCATTGCAGAGAGTTCTGGAGAAGATTAGAAAGCAATCCCAAGGGGCAAAACAGAAGCAACTAATGAGGGTACTGCTCAGTATATATAATTAAAAGAAAGCAAGAGTAGACTTAATGTACAGCATGGTAACTATAATTAATGTATTGTGTGCTTGAAATTTGCAAGAATAGATCCCAAGTGTTGTTGCCACACCCACACCCACACAAATGGTAACTATGAGAGGTGATGCATATATTAATTAGTTGGTTGTGATAATCATTTCATAATGTATACATGTATCAAAACATGTTGTATACCTTAAATACATAGAATTTTTATTTGTTGAAAATAAATAAGCAAATGGAAGAATGGTTGAACAGGAGACTGAGAGTGGTCAGCTCAATAAAATAACATGAACCTTGCCATGTTTCCAGTCAAGAAACAGTATTTAGACCCAGGACTCATTGCCTGTTTGTGGTGGTCCAGTCCCCGGGAGGAAGAACCCTGCAATACCATATGTGATATAATGAGTTGTAAGAAATACATATTTGGTCATTCATATGACCAAATATGTATTTCCCAGGTATATTTGGTCTTCCTCCATAGTTCCTGAAAACACTGCAGAGCCTTGAAGGTGAAAGGGTTTTGTCATGTTAATCAGTGACGATTAGACCCCACCCAACGGCAGGGGCTGGAGGCTGGGTCAGCCAATGGCCAATAATTTAGTCATTCATGACTATGCAATGAAGCTCTCACAAAAAACCCCAGAGAAGAGCTCTCTCGCTCTCTCTCTCTCCCCGCCCCACTTCCTGTTCTTCTCGGTTGGATCCTGCTTCTTGGTCAGAGAGAGCCTCTCTGCTTTGGGAACCAGCACACCTCCATGTGCCACTGAGCCAGGCCCCAAGCACCATGAGGACAGAAGCTCCTTTATTTGGCACCTTGCCTATGTCTCTCTTCATCTGGCTGTTAACTTGTATCTTTTATGGTATCCTTTATTAAACTAGTAAACTTAAGTGTTTTCCTGAGTTCTGAGAGCTGGAAATTCATCAAACCCAAAGGGGAGATTATTGGATCCCCCAGTCTGTAGCTGGTAGGTCAGAAACAAAGGTAACTGCCTGGGGCTTGCGACCAGCATCTGGGGTGCGGGGTGGAGGGCAGTCTTGTTCACTGGAGGAGAATACCTACTGGTGTTAGAGAATTGCTTGGTGTTAGTGTGTTCTGGAAAACCCCCTCCCACATACTTACACACACTGGTATCGGGTCCGGGAACCTGAATGGAGTTACACTACTATTACTGCTGTGTATAATACTGTAATTGTTATACATATATATAGGGAAAAAAAGACAACCATTGCATTTACTGTTGGACAAGTGGGAATCATACCATGGCAAGTATATAGTATGATGATTCCCCCAGCTCTTCCCCAAAGGTACATACAATTGTTTATTTAGATGGCTGTACCGTGAGGAAAGGAGAATACCTAGATATTTCTAGGGCTCTTGAACACAGGAGATCTGAAATGTCATCATAGCTCCCCTACAGAGGACAGATTTGTCAGAGAGGTGACAAATGGAGGAGCCAGGGTTCTTGGCGACTTGCAGTTTACAGGGGGCCCTCTTGGTCTGTGACCTCATTCTGTGGCTCCTCCCCCATACCCGGAATGTGTAACTGGGATTGACATATTTGGCAGTTGAAGTAAATCTTACACTGAGTCAGCCTGGGGGTGGGGGTCTAACAGCTATTATATAAGATGAGGCCAAGGGCAAGCCTCTGATACTGTCCCCCACCACTTTGTCACAGTACGATATAAAAAAAAAATCACAAACTTCGCTATCTAACCAAAATGAAGTAACAAGGACTAATTTAAATAACAAATGGAGATGAAAGAAACTAAAAAGCTAGATGAAATATATGAAATAACACTTTCCAAAACATTTGCTGTCAGTCCAAGAGGAATAATGGTCCCTGAAAGAATAGAAGCAAATGTAAGCCTCACAGTCACCACAGCTTCCTGCCTGGATATTGTTTCCAAGCTGCTATGCAGGGAGAGGGAACCAGGTGGGGGCCAGCTATCTTCCTGAGTTGAGACAAAGCTGGAAGTCAAAGGAGGCCCAGGGTAACTAGAATTCTTAGGTACAAATAATGGAGAGTAGAGACCATTGTAGGGAGGGAGCTCCAGAGACCCACAGATGGCAGCAAGCAAGTCTTCAGCATATGAAGAGACTGGGGCTGACCGAAGAACCATCAAAATAGCAGTTCGCTGAGAGCACAGAAAGCTGGAAGGACTTTGCGTTCCCACTGGTCCAAGTGGGAAATCATGTAATTCATGGGACATAGGTAGAATACGCAGAAGAGCTTCACTTAAGTAGTGAGGAAAAATTAAAATAAAACACTGCTCTAGGCCCACATCAAAAAGCTTAAAAGGCAAGTCTCAACAGGACCAAACTCTTTCCAAGTAACTTAATTGCACTACAGAACAAAGCTCTAGAATATAGAAATAAATAAACATTCTATTTATATTTATGTGTGTGTGTGTGTGTGTGTGTGTGTGTGTGTGTGTGTGTGTGTGTATCTTTAGTACCTAACAATCCAATTTGTGGAAAAATGACTACATTGAAACCCTTTTATTCTGGATGAGTGTAAGGGGTTGAATTGTGTCCCTTCCAAATTCATATGTTGAAGTCCTAACCCCCAAAATCTCAGAATGTGGCCCGATGTGGAGATAGGGTCTTTACAGAAGTAATCAATTTAAAATCTGGTCACTGGGGTAGGTTCTGATTCAACATGACTGATACCCTTGTAAAAGGGGGAAATTTGGACACACGAACACAAAGAAGGAAGCCAAAGCATGGGAACATGAAGACGGCCATCTACCAGCCCAGGAGAGGGGTTTGGACCAGATCCTCCTCCAGCCTCAGAAGGAACCAACCCTGCCAACACCTCCATCTCAGATTTCCAGGCTCCAGAGCTGTGAAATAATAAATTGCTGTTGTTTAAGCTACCCAGTTTGTGGTCCTTTTTACTGCAGCCCTAGCAAACAAAGGGCAAGCAATTTGTTCTCACTGGAAAGCACATACTCTGGGTGTTGGTTACCTTTTCTGCCATCCAAGTCCACTGGCCAACATCACTACCTGGGGTCATACGGAATGCCTGGTCCACAGACGTGGATTCCATACAACATAGTATCAGACCAGGAGGCCCACTTCACAGCAAGGGAAGTTCGGAAGTGGATCCATGATCTGGCATCAACTGGCTATACTACTTGCACCATCCAGATAGAATTGTCTTGAGAATACATTAGGAAAGCCTACTGGAGAGAAAGCTGTGTCAGTTTGGAGGCAATGGTCTGCAAAGATGTGTGCCATCTTCCAGGATATGTAATCCCTTGAGTCAGAGACCTGTATATGGGGCTTTGTCTCCAATAGGAGGAACACATAGGTCCTGGGACCATGGCCCCAATCCAAGAGGTCGCACTAAAATTCTTTAGTGAGAATTCCTGGACATGAATGTAGTATCTATATCAGAAGAGAGTTTTTGGAGAACATTGCTTTCTGTAGAACTTATAATAAGAACTGAGTGTCAATGCATACAGCTAAACAGGAACAAAAATAACCATTCTCCTGGAAATTTGACTTAAGTCATGGAAATTTACTTGACTTTGAGCTTAAAGTAAAAATTATTTCCTTTTACTTCTTTATACCCAGTTGCTGACTTGTTGCCTTCTCTCAGTCAAGAATTCGGTAAATGTTTGCTAAAGGAATGATTAACAAAAGTTCTGAACTTTAGTTCAAACAGGATTTCCCATTATTCTCATTATGTTCCAGAAATTACACCTTTAGCTCAACTTTGGCCAAATTGTTTCCTTTTTTCACACAACTGAAGAAGCACTTTCATGAGCTCCTATGTGCCTGCCAGTGACAGAAAGTAGAGAGATAATGTTTTATATCTCTGTCTCTAAGAAAAAATTATGACTTTGTTCAACGTAGCATTGATGAGCATTAAATCAATTCAATTCAACTCAGTCTCTCCAGTAAGACATGGCGTGGAGCCAGAATTCATACTTTAGGGGAATAAAGCTACCCGAATGATTCTGACACAGAGCCAGATTTGAAGATGACTGTTTTAACTCACTTCCAAGTTTATTAAATTACGGGCTATGTCATTTCTCTTTCAAACCTCAGTCCAGGAGGATGGAAGGCAAAGTGATTTTTAGCTATAACTCAGTATCAGGAGTGTAAGTACTTGGGGAGAATGCAGCAAGGGAAATACAGTGAAATGTACACATTTTAATTCTCTTGCAGAAAGGGGAAATAAACCAATAGCAAAAAATTAAGAGGAAATATAATTCCTATTTAGGATAAATAATGGAATTTTAGTTGACAGAATTGTATGGGGGGCATTGACAAATTCCTCCAGTCATCAACAAGAAATTTAAGATTGGAGTGTTTCTAATGTTCAAAAATATCCTTCCTGTTTCTTGGTATTTCAAGCTGGACCTGGGCCTTGTATTAGGGCTATTTTTTGTTTGCAAGTAAAACTAACTTAAGCTAAATTGTATTTATTGGTTCATGAAACTGGAGAATCTAGAGGCTATACTGACTTCCAGACAGTACAATAGCTAAAGGCAGAGCTCAAAGAGGGTAGTCAGGCTCTCCTCCCCTGTCCCATTTCTGCTTGGCTTTATTCTACAGGCAAATTCTCCAGTGGTGGACATGGAGCTTACTGACAACTATTCCTTCCCAGCCTAGCAACTCCAAGAAAACAAGCATCTCTTTCCCAGTGTATGCACAGCCATCTTAGAGCAGAATTTGCTTGGTCTTTTTCAGATCTTATGTCTCAGGCACCCCTCAATCGTCACTGAGGTGGAGTTTGGGGACCTTTGGCAGGCCTGGGTCTCTTGGCTACCCCTGTGGCAGGAGTTCACAGCCCCATCAGGACCACATGTAATAGGGGAACAGTTTCTCAGCACACTGAGAATGAGATTGGGGAACTAACATGCATGATAGGATTTTCTGTTGATCAGATGGCAGATAATAGATCTGAATTTATGCATGTATTTATCTAAAATATTCTAACCTGTGAGGTTACATATAAATGTAAATCATCTGGGAAGTGGGAAAGGACACATTAGGCAAACAGCTGGAGACAGTCCTGATTCTAGATTGCAATGGCTTATGCCTATGCTTTTTGTTTGTTTGAGATATATATCACTGTATTGATTTATAATTGATAGATAACACTATTAGTTTCAGATGTACAACATATGATTCAATATTTGTATGTATTGCAGAATGATCAACACAATAAGTCTAGTTAATCCACCACCACACACAGTTACAAATTCTTTTCTTGTGATGAGAACTTTTAAGATCTACTCTCTTGGTATCTATCTTTCTCTGAGTTATTTCACTTAGCATAATGCCCTTAAGGTCCATCATGCTGTCTCAAATGGTAAGATGTCATTCTTTTTTTATGGTTGAATAATATTCCATTTTTGTGTGTGTGCATGTGTATGTGTGTTATCCATTTATCCAGTGATGGGACACCTAAGTTGCTTCCATGTCTTGGCTATTGAAATTAATGTTGCAATGAGTGCGGGGATGCAGACATCTTTTTAAATTCCTGTTTTCATTCCTGTGGATATATGCCCAGAAGTGGATATGCTGGATCAGATAGTAGTCCTATTTTTAATTTTTTGAGGAACTTCCATTCTCTTTTCTATAGTGGCTACACCAATTTACAGTCCCAAATTTCCCACATTCCCACATTTCCCTTATGGTTTTTGTACCTTCTGTGTGCATTATTTTCACTATTTGAAAGAAAATTAATATTCACTAAGGGATGTTTGAATGGTAATGGAAAGCTGATGTTTTTCCTTTTATTTGTTGGGACTCAACATACTCAACATTATAGAGAATAAAATGTATTGTCTGGGAGCCAAGATGGCGGGGTGAGTAGAGCAGCGGAAATCTCCTCCCAAAACCACATATATTTTTGAAAATACAACAAAGACAACTCTTCCTAAAAGAGAGACCAGAAGACACAGGACAACATCCAGACCACATCCACAGCTGCAAGAACCCAGCGCCTCGCGAAGGGGTAAAGATACAAGCCCTGGGCTGGCAGGACCCAAGCACCCCACACCCCAGCTCAAGGCAGGAGGAGAGGAGTTGGAGCGGGGATGGAGAGGGAGCTCAGGACTACTAAATAGCCAGCCCTAGCCATCTGCACCAGAGTGAAGACACAGTGCATGTGTGGGGTCCTGGATAATAGGGAAACAGGACAGTAAGACCTGTGAGCGGGTCCCCGCAGCCGGCGCCGTGGGGACAAAGAAAAGCTAGTGCTTTTTGGAAGTCTTAAAGGGACAGGGACCGCAAAACCGGACGGAAGCATCCTGGGACAATTAGTCCAGCAGAAGGGAATCTGGGAACTCTGGGCACTCTAACCCCCTGGGAAGCAGGGAGCAAGGAGGCCCCTCACGGAGATAAATAGCCTCCCAGCCATTCCCCCTCCAACACGGCTCCACCATATCGGAGCAGCAGCCGGAGGCAGGTCACACTCACAGCAACAGCAGAGATAAACTGCATAGCAACCGGGCAAGAATCAGAAGCCTGATCTGCATGCAGCTGCCCAGCACAACCCACTAGAGGTTGCTGTTCTCCCAGGAAAGGAAGGCCACAAGCCAACAAGAAGGGAAATTCTTCCAGCCATCACTCGTGCCAGCTCTGCAAACTATCTCTATTGCCATGAAAAGTCAAAATTTCAGGCAGACAAAGATAACAGAGACAACACCTGAGAAGGAGACAGACCTAACCAGTCTTCCTGAAAAAGAATTAAAAATAAACATCATAAACATGCTGACGGAGATGCAGAGAAATATACAAGAGCTAAGGGATGAAGTCCTGACGGAGATTACGGACGTCCGGAGGGAGATTACAAACGTTTGGAAGGAGATTACAGAAGTGAAACAAACTCTGGAAGGATTTATAAGCAGAATGGAAAAGATGCAAGAGGCCATTGATGGAATAGAAACCAGAAAACAGGAATGCATAGAAGCTGACACAGAGAGAGATAAAAGGATCTCCAGGAATGAAACAATATTAAAAGAACTCTGTGACCAATACAAAAGGAACAATATCCGTATTATAGGGGTACCAGAAGAAGAGGAAGAGAAAGGGATAGAAAGTGTCTTTGAAGAAATAATGGCTGAAAACTTCCCCAAACTGGGGAAGGAAATAATCGAACAGACCACAGAAATACATAGAACTCCCAACAGAAAGGACCCAAGGAGGACAACACCAAGACACATAATAATTAAAATGGCAAATATCAAGGACAAGGAAAGAGTTTTAAAGGCAGCTAGAGAGAAAAAGGTCACCAATAATGGAAAACCCATCAGGCTATCATCAGACTTCTCAACAGAAACTTTACAGGCCAGAAGAGAATGGCATGATATATTTAATGCAATGAAACAGAAGGGCCTCAAACCAAGGATACGGTATCCAGCACGATTATCATTTAAATATGAAGGAGGGATTAAACAATTCCCAGACAAGCAAAAGTTGAGGGAATTTGCCTCCCACAAATCACCTCTACAGGGTATTTTAGAGGGACTGTTCTAGACGGGAGCACTCCTAAGACTAAACAGATGTCACCAGAGAAAATAAAATCACAGCAAAGAAAGCAGACCAACCAAATACTAACTAAAGGCAAAAAATAAAACCAGCTCCCCACTAAAAGCAGTTAAAGGAAACACGAAAGACCACAGAATAAAACAACCAACATATAAAGAATGAAGGAGGAGGAATAAGAAGGGAGAGAAGAAAAGAATCTCCAGACAGTGTATGTAACAGCTCAACAAGCGAGCTAAGTTAGGCAGTAAGATACTAAAGAAGCTAACCTTGAACCTTTGGTAACCATGAATCTAAAGCCTGCAATGGCAATAAGTACATATCTTTCAATAGTCACCCTAAATGTAAATGGACTCAATGCACCAATCAAAAGACACAGACTAATAGAATGGATAAAAAAGCAAGACCCATCTATATGCTGCTTACAAGAAACTCACCTCAAACCCAAAGACATGCACAGACTAAAAGTCAAGGGATGGAAAAACATATTTCAGGCAAACAACAGTGAGAAGAAAGCAGGGGTTGCAGTACTAGTATCAGACAAAATAGACTTCAAAACAAAGAAAGTAACAAGAGATAAAGAAGGACATTACATAATGATAAAGGGCTCAGTCCAACAAGAGGATATAACAGTTCCAAATATATATGCACCCAACACAGGAGCACCAGCATATGTGAAACAAATACTAACAGAACTAAAGGGGGAAATAGACTGCAATGCATTCATTTTAGGAGACTTCAACACGCCACTCACCCCAAAGGAGAGATCCACTGGGCAGAAAATAAGTAAGGGCACGGAGGCACTGAACAACACCCTAGAACAGATGGACCTAATAGACATCTATAGAACTCTACATCCAAAAGCAATAGGATATACATTCTTCTCAAGTGCACATGGAACATTCTCCAGAATAGACCACATACTAGCTCACAAAAAGAGCCTCAGTAAATTCCAAAAGATTGAAATTATACCAACCAACTTTTCAGACCACAAATGTATAAAACTAGAAATAAATTCTACAAAGAAAACAAAACGAATCAGAAACACTTGGAGGTTTAACAACATGCTCCTAAATAATCAATGGATCAACAAACAAATTAAAATAGAGATCAAGGAATATATGGAAACAAATAACACAAAGCCCCAATTTCTGTGCGACACAGCGAAAGCAGTCTTAAGAGGAAAGTATATAGCAATCCAGGCACACTGAAAGAAGGAAGAACAATCCCATATGAATAGTCTAACATCACAATTATTAAAACTGGAAAAAGAAGAACAAATGAGGCCTTAAGTAAGCAGAAGGAGGGACATAATGAAGATCAGAGAAGAAACAAACAAAATTGAGAAGAATAAAACAATAGAAAAAATCAATGAAACCAACAGCTGATTCTTTGAGAAAATAAACAAAATAGATAAGCCTCTAGCCAAACTTATTAAGAGAAAAAGAGAATCAACACACATCAACAGAATCAGAAACGAGAAAGGAAAAATCATGACAGACTCCACACAAATACAAAGAATTATTAAAGACTACTATGAAAACCTATATGCTAACAAGCTGTAAAACCTAAGGGAAATGGACAACTTCCTAGAAAAATACAACCTTCCAAGACTGACCAAGGAAGAAACACAAAAGTTAAACAAACCAATTACGAGCAAAGAAATTGAAATGGCAATCAAAAAACTACCCAAGAACAAAACCCCTGGGCCAGACGGATTTACCTCGGAATTTTATTAGACATACAGAGAAGACATAATACCTATTCTCCTTAAAGTTTTCCAAAAAATAGAAGAGAAGGGAATACTCTCAAACTCATTCTATGAAGCCAACATCACCCTAATTCCAAAACCAGGCAGAGACCCCCAAAAAAGAAAATTACAGACCCATATCCCTGATGAACATAGATGCAAAAATACTCAACAAAATATTAGCAAACCGAATTCAAAAATACATCAAAAGGATCATACACCATGACCAAGTGGGATTCATCCCAGAATGCAAGGATGGTACAACATTCGAAAATCCATCAACATCATCCACCACATCAACAAAAAGGATAGAAATCACATGATCATCTCCATAGATGCTGAAAAAGCATTGGACAAAATTCAACATCCATTCATGATAAAAACTCTCAGCAAAATGGGTATAGAGGGCAAGTACCTCAACATAATAAAAGCCATATATGATAGACCCACAGCCAATATCATACTGAACAGCGAGAGGCTGAAAGTGTTTCCTCTGAGATTGGGAACCAGACAGGGATGCCCACTCTCCCACTGTTCTTTAACATAACACTGGAGGTCCTAGCCACGGCAATTAGACAAAACGAAAAAATACAAGGAATCCAGATCGGTAAAGAAGAAATTAAACTGTCACTATTTGCAGATGACAGGATATTGTATATAGAAAACCCTAAAAACTCCACTCCAAAACTACTAGAACTGATATCGGAATACAGCAAACTTGCAGGATACAAAATTAACACACAGAAATCTGTGGCTTTCCTATACACTAACAATGAACGAATAGAAAGAGAAATCAGGAAAACAACTCCATTCACAATTGTATCAAAAAGAATAAAATACCTAGGAATAAACCTAACCAAAGAAGTGAAAGACCTATACTCTGAAAACTACAAGACACTCTAAAGAGAAATTAAAGGGGACACTAACAAATGGAAACTCATCCCATGCTCTTGGCTAGGAAGAATTAATATCATCAAAATGGCCATCCTGCCCAAAGCAATATACAGATTTGATGCAATCCCTATAAAATTACCAACAGCATTCTTCAATGAACTGGAACAAATAGTTAAAAAATTCATATGGAAACACCAAAGACCGCGAATAGCTAAAGCAATCCTGAGAAGGAAGAATAAAGTTGGGGGGATCTCATTTCCCTAACTTCAAGCTCTACTACAAAGCCACAGTAATCAAGACAATTTGGTACTGGCACAAGAACAGAGCCACAGACCAATGGAACAGAATAGACTCCAAACATTAACCCAAACATATATGGTGAACTAATATTCGATAAAGGGGCCATGGCCATACAATGGGGAAATGACAGTCTCTTCAACAGATGGTACTGGCAAAACTGGACAGCTACATGTAAGAGAATGAAACTGGATCACTGTCTAACCCCATACACAAAAGTAAATTTGAAATGGATCAAAGACTTGAATGTAAGTCATGAAACCATAAAACTCTTAGAAAAAAACAGAGACAAAAATGTCTTAGACATAAACATGAGTGACCTCTTCTTGAACATATCTCCCCGGACAAAGGAAACAAATGCAAAAATGAACAAATGGGATGATATTAAGCTGAAAAGCTTCTGTACAGCAAAGGACACCATCAATAGAACAAAAAGGTATCCTACAGTATGGGAGAATATATTCGAAAATGACAGATACGATAAAGGGTTGACATCCAAAATATATAAAGAGCTCACACACCTCAACAAACAAAAAGGAAATAATCCAATTAAAAAATGGGCAGAGGAGCTGAATAGACAGTTCTCTAAAGAAGAAATGCAGACGGCCAACAGACACATGAAAAGATGCTCCACATTGCTTGTCATCAGAGAAATGCAAATTAAAACCACAATGAGATATCATCTCACACCAGTAAGGATGGCTACCATCCAAAAGACAACAACAAATGTTGGCGAGGTTGTGGAGAAAGGGGAACCCTCCAACACTGCTGGTGGGAATGTAAATTTGTTCAACCATTATGAAAAGCAGTATGGAGGTTCCTCAAAATGCTCAAAATAAAAATACCATTTGACCCAGGAATTCCACTTCTAGGAATTTACACTCAGAATGCAGCACTCCATATTGAAAAAGACAGATGCACCCCTATGTTTATCACTGTACTGTTTACAATAGCCAAGATATGGAAGCAACCTAAATGTCCATCAGTAGATGATTGGATAAAGAAGATGTGGTACATATACACAATGGAATATTATGCAGCCCTAAGAAAAAATCAAATCCTACCATTCGCAACAACATGGATGGAGCTAGAGGGTATTATGCTCAGTGAAATAAGCCAAGTGAAGAAAGACAAGTACCAAATGATCTCACTCATATGTGGAGTATAAGAACAAAGGAAAACTGAAGGAACAAAACAGCAGCAGAAGCACAGAACCCAAGAATGGACTAACAGTTACCAAAGGGAAAGGGACTGGGGAGGACGGGTGGGAAGGGAGGGAAAAGGGCAGGAAGAAAAGAAAGGGGGCATTACGATTAGCATGTATAGTGTTGGGGGGGTCACGGGGAGGGCTTTGCAACAGAGAAGACAAGTAGTGATTCTACAGCATCTTACTATGTTGAAGGACAGTGACTGTAAACTTGGTGAAAAGTAGTGATTTTACAGCATCTTACTATGTTGATGGACAGTGACTGTGAGCGGGGATGTTGGGGGGGGACTTGGTGAATGGGGGAGCCTAGTAAACATAATGTCCTTCATGTAATTGTAGATTAATGATACCAAAATAAATAAAAAATTTTAAAAAACCACAATGAGATATCACCTCACAACAGTAAGGATGACTACTATCCAAAAGACCAACAACAAATGTTGGTGAGGTTGTGGAGAAAGGGGAACCCTCCGACACTGCTGGTGGGAATGTAAATTAATTCAACCATTCTGGAAAGCAGTATGGAGGTTCCTCAAAATGCTCAAAATAGACTTACATTTCACCCAGGAATTCCACTCCTAGGAATTTACCCTAAGAATGCAGCCCTCCAGTTTGAAAAAGACAGATGCACCCCTATGTTTATTGCAGCACTATTTACTATAGCCAAGAACTGGAAGCAACCTAAGTGTCCATCAGTAGATGAATGGATAAAGAAGATGTGGTACATATACACAATGGAATATTATTCAGCGATAGGAAGAAAAATCCTACCATTTGCAATGACATGGATGGAGCTAGAGGGTATTGTGCTGAGTGAAATAAGCCCAGCGGCGAAAGACAAATACCAAATGATTTCACTCATCTGTGAAGTATAAGAACAAAGGAAAAACTGAAGGAACAAAACAGCAGCAGAATCACAGAACCCAAGAATGGACTAACAGTTACCAAAGGGAAAGGGACTGGGAAGGATGGGTGAGTAGGGAGGGATAAGGGTGGGGGGAGAAGAAAGGAGGTATTATGATTAGCATGCATAATGGGGGGTTGGGAGAAAGGGGTGCACTGTACAACACAGAAGACAAGTAGTGATACTACAACATCTTGCTATGCTGATGGACAGTGACTAATGGGGTTTGTGGGTGTGACTTGGTATAGGGGAGAGCCTAGTAAATATAATATTCTTCATGTAATTGTAGATTAATTCAAAAAAAAGAGTAAGAAAAGGGGGATTACTCCCTGATAGGATAAAACTAACTGCAAACAACGATTAATGCATGCTTTACATATCCTTAATTTTGGTCTTTTAAAGGGTGTCAGTGATCAGCTATGGAAGTACATTTTTCTGATAATATTCCTTTCTCTTTTAAAAAAAAAACCACTTCCTGTGTGATGATCTCCAGTACATTCTTCACAATGGTATAAAGGGCATATCAATGTGTGAGCAAAGGGTTTGTTTGTGTTTATACAGAGGATCAAAGCCTAATTTGGCTACCCAGAAAATGAATTAAGATACGATATGAAGAAGAACTTCCAACATCAACATTCTCTGGAAGAGTCATTCCAGAAGATGATCATCAAAAAACTTCAACAATGATCCTGGCACTGTTGCAGTTGTAGCTGCATTCATCCCACCAGTTCCTGGACTTGCCATTGACATGAAGAAGGAGATATCTAAGCTGACCTGTGCATACAGTAAAACAACAAATTTGACTGGATCTATACTGTCAGAACTCAACCAAGAATTAGGAGAAGTGCAAGTTGCAGTGCTCCAAAATCGTGTGACTATAGACTATCTACTGTTAGAAGAACACATGGGATGTGAACAGTTACCAGGAATGTGTTGTTTAAATTTGTCTGATTTTTCTCAAACTATTCAAATTCAGTTAGACAATATCCATCATATCATTGATAAGTTTTCACATATGCCTAGGATATCTAACTGGTTTTCTTGGTTTCACTGGATATGGCTGGTAATTGTAGGTGTGCTTTTGTTATGTAGCTGTATTCCTATTATGTTAATGTGTACGCAATTTAATTAGTAGTTTAAAACCTATACATGCTTATGTTACTCTACAAGAAGATATCTCAAAGAAATAATCTTCCCATGTTTTCTTCCTTCTGCTACTTCTATAGCTTTTCTTCTTCCTTCCTCATTACAACCCTTTAGTAGAAATCGTGCCTCATATCAAAAATTACCGAGTATCACAATTCTTCCAAGTGGTAAAGATACCTCAAGACAAATGCTGGGCATAGAAGCCACAGGGCATAAATCTGCAAAGAAGTAAAAAGCTATCCTTTTCAAACAATATGGCTTCTCTCTCACTTACCAACTTTACATTTCCCTGTATGGCCTCGGAAGATGACTGGTTAGCCAGAGACGGGTAAGATTCCTCAAGGGAGGAACAACCTAAGACAAGCACAGTCGCAGGGGGGCCATCAGGTGAGAAATTGGGGATCAACAGTGGTGAGGCTTAGAACCTCACCCCCCTCAACCCATTCTGAGAGAAATCTTCTGTATCTGTGGATGTTTTGTTGCCCTTATCTAGCTTGGATTAATACTTAGTCTATAGGCACAGACTTGATCATCTACATTTGCCCTCTTACAGCACTAAATTATGCTTTATACCTTTATCTTGCATCTACCTACCATTTCAGCATTTTGTTAAAAAAATAATAATAATAATAATAAGGTAGAAATGTGGGATTCACATATAAATCAAGTATAAAAATCAAAGGAATAATTGTATCTGACTTGATGGTTTATAGTTCATGATGCGTGATCAAAACCAAAAGTTTCTGTGATATGACTGCCCTTGCACTGTTCACCATGTAAGAACTTATTCACTATGTAAGAACTTGTTCACCATGTAAGAACTTGTTCATTATGCTTCAGAAGATTGGAGACTGTTGAGAATTAGGCTTGGGGTTGATTCATGATTGTGCTTTGAGTCCCCTATACAGAATTTTATTGTTGTTAACAACCATTTGATCAATAAATATGAGAGATGCCCTCTCAAAAAAAAAAATGTGTTCTCTGGCATTTTGTTAACAGAGTCACCATAAACCTGTATCTTACCATCAATTATATTTTCTATTGAGGAATGTTTCTACTGGGAAATTTGAAGTTATTTCTTATAATAGACTATAAGAGGTTGATAACAGATATTAAATTAATTTACTTTTCACGCATAAATTAAATGCATTAGTCCTCAATGCATGTGAATTCTATTTCAAAGGATGCATAGATGTCTAATGCACAAATACTTTTAAGATGACTTACGAGATATAAATGATTTTATTAAGTTGCATAATGATTTAAGTTCCATTCAAGCAGTAGATTTGAAGTGAAAAGTGGTATGGTATGTAAGGTCTCTCTGTAATATGTAATATGTTAAAGTATGAATCTAATTATGAGCTTGTAACATAGGATGGGAATGACATGTCAGTTACAGTGGGTTCATTTCTAGCATCTAACAATCAGACAAAAGAGCTGGAGGGAACTGTTAATTCAACATCTCAATAAAACCCGTAAAGATGCTACTAAAGGCATCAAGCGCATTTGCAAGTTTTTGCTGTTTTACAATAAAACTTAGACAAGATAGATTAAATATAGGATGCTAATAAAACAAATTATGAAATGTATGTTTAATATACTAAGCTTGTATAAAATATAGTTGTACTGTAGATATATTATTTGAGGACTATTTTATCCTATACATCAACTTGAATAAATAACAGGATTTATGCTAAAATTAGTAAACTAGAAATGTTTCAAAATACTACTTATGATAATTGAGGTTATTTACATTATGCCTTATCTTCACTTAACAATGTTCTGTTTAAAACACTATCTCTACATATTCATACATTCACAAAATTAGCAACTAACTGCAGTGAACACTTGGCGATGGTCAGAAGACATTCTAATCCTTTGAATTTTAAAAAAGGATTACTCTGAAATTATAAACCTATTATCTTGACATCAATAATTAGGAACCTTTATTTAAAAATAAAATGATTTACAATGAATTAAAAGCATAAAATAATTATTTAGCATATCAACTCAATTATTACTAGTTTTAAAAAAGAAAAAAAAGGTAACAGACCAATCAGAAACATCATAAATCCCAAGTCTTAAAAATAATTTTTCCTTTTGTAACTTTGAATAAAAAGTTGACAAACTGCTGCATGTACAGGAGAGTAAAATACCGATAATTATAAAGATAATAAAAACCACTCATAATTCTACTTCTTAGAGATATATTTAGAGCTTAATATATAGACATATATTGATGTATGACTATACAACAAATTTAGTGTTGGATTGAAATTAAGCATCAAAGACAGTGTGATTCAACATCAAATGTCATTATGGAGTTGCAAATGAAAGCAACAATGAGATAACTGATAAAATCCAGACAGGAGCACCATCTTTTTTAATAAGCCCACCCACCATCTCAAAGAGACCTAGGTTACAAGCATTCTCCAAAGGACACATCAGCAAGCCACAAGCCCACCTTTCCCCTGACCCCTCCCCTCAAAAAACCCACCAAAAAACCTGGCCATAAAAAGCCTCTTAGCCTATAAGGGACACCTTCTTTGTTCTGCTAGCCCAAACAGAGGGGTCCCTCTCAGGTTTAGCAATAAACCTGCTTGGACTGTTGAGTTCACATCCCCTTTTTTCCTTTCAATAACCACTATGCATTTATTAGAATTAGCTAAAATCCAAAACACTGACAACACCAAATGCTGCTGAAAATGTGGAGCAACAAGTACCCTCATTGACTGCTGGTGGGCATGCAAAATGGTGCAATCCCTTTGGAAAACAGGCAGTTCCTTACAAAACTAGTGATGTCTTATGGTATAATCCAGCAATCATTCACCTTGGTATTTACCCAAATAAGTTGAAACCTTATGTCTACACGAAAACATGCACTCAAATGTTTAGAGCATCCTGATTCATAATTGCTAAACTTGGAAGCAACCAAAATGCCATTCAGAAGGTGAATGGATAAACAAACTGTGGTGCATCCATACAATGGAATATTCAGTGTTAAAAATAAATGAACTACCAAGCCACTAAAAAACAGGCACAAACCTAAATGCATATTGCTGAGTGAAAGACCTAATCTAAAAAGGCTACTTACTATGACTCCAGTTATATGACAGTGTAGAAGAGGAAAACCTATGGAGACCATAAAAAGGTCAGTGATTGCACTGGAGTAGAGCAGGGAAGGAGGAATCAGCGGAGCACAGAGAATTTTTACAGCATTGAAATGTTCTGTACGATATTGTAATGATGAATACATGTCATTATATATGTTCCAAACAAACAAAATGTCTGACACCAAGAGTGCACCCTAAGGTAAACTATGGACTTTATGTGTAATTCTTTTTCTCTCAGTTTGAGTGAGATAATTGATATATTGCACTATGTAAATTTAATGTGTACAGCGTATGACTTGATTTACATATATTGCAAAATGATTACCACAGTAAGTTTAGTTAACATCTACCACCTAGTAAGATGTGAAAGAAAAAAGGAAAAAAAGTTTTTTTTATTGTGACAAGAACTTTTAGGATCTGCTCTCTTAGGAACTTTTAAATATACCATATGGCAGTGTGAACTGTAGTCATCATGTTGTACATTGCCTCCCCTGGACTTAAAAGTAGAAGTTTGTGTCTTTTGACCACCTCCATCCAACTCCCCACCCCACTCCCTAAACTGCGAAGATTAAATAATGATAATGCATGAATATATTTGCTCATCAATTATATCAAATGTACCACACTAATGCAGGATGTTCATAATGGAGAAAGTGAACTGGGAAGAGGAGGCATGTGGGAACTCTATACTTTCTCTTAAATTTTTCTATAAACCTAAAACTGCTCTAAAAAAATAGAGGTGAACAATTTGTTTCTTTAAAAAATGCTATTAACTCTAAAATCCTTGAGGGTGTCCAGAAATAAAAAAGTATTCCTGGGTAATAGCAGGGAGTGATGGGCTCAGGGCAGCCAGCCTAGGTTTACATCTCCTCCTTTCACTTCATATGTGTGTGTGTGTGTGTGTGAGAGAGAGAGAGAGACTTTCGCCAAGTTACTTACCCTCTTGCCCCTGTGATTTTTGTCCTAAAAAGGCATGGTAACTACTTCCTACATAGACTTGTTAGAAGACTTAAATGAGCGAATACTCTATAAAGTGCTTACAGTGAATTGTAACTGTCAGCCAGTATTAATTAAACTTCCTCTCCAACACTCAATTAAGATGAATTTAAGATTCTCTGTCAATTTTATAGTCTTCTGTTTTAAGTTTTAGTATGTAACTTCACTGTAATCATAGTGTATTAATTTCCTGTGTCGGCTGTAACAAATTAATACAAATTTGGTGGCTTAAAGCAACAGAAATTTATTTTCTCACAGCTCTGGAGTCCAGAAGACCAAAATCAAGGTGTCTGGACCGTTCTCCCTCTGGAGGCTCTGGGGAGACTGCTTCCTTGCCTCTTCCACCCTGTGATGCTCCCAGGGGTTCCTTTGCTTCTGTATGTCTTCTCTGTGTGTCTGTCCCCAAGCTCCCCTTCTTCCCCCTTATGCTTGTGATTGCTTTCAGGGCCCACCTCTGGTACTCTAGGATAAACTCTTCCTTTTAAGTTCCTTAACTCAGTCACATCTTTTGCTACATAAAATGATAGTCACTCATATAAGCTAAAATCCCCAAATTCCAGGGATTAGGGAATCATCCCACCACACAGAGCATTTCAGGATGAAATAGGCCTTTGCAATCCAGTGGGAACACCACATCCACTGAGCATACTGTTTTCACGAGAAAAAGATCAAAGTTCAAAATGCCAGAGATCTTCTACGACCAACTATTTTCTTCACTTAAAAACATATTTGAAGAGGATTAAAGATGGTGGCATGAGAGGTGAGGCAGAGGCTTCCTCCTAAAACTGCATATAATATGAAAATATAATTAATACAACTAATCCTGAAAGAGTAACAGGAAAGAGAACGGCGCCAGACTGCATATACCTGGAGAAAAGAGCAGACCACATGAAACAGGGTAACACTAAATCCGTGCCCAGCGGGACCCAGGACTTTCCCCACCCCAGTTCACCGGCAGGAGAGAGAGATATGGAGCAGGGAGGGAGTGGAGGCCTGGGACTACTGAATACCTAACTCCAGAGATCTGCTCTGGGAGCACAAACCTACATTTCATGATGCTTTCATGATACTGTCATGATTAGGGGATTGGAAAGCTAAGACAGGCAAAATTCCTGGAGAGACTGAGATTCCAGCCGCTTGTGGAAAGCAGGGATCCATATCCGGCTGCTCTAGGACAAAAGAAAGTCAAGCAGTCTGAGAGACTTCCTAACAAGGAAGCCCTTAGCAAAAGGGCTGCTAAAGGGGCAAGGATTGCACAGAGCTTACTGCTCTCAAGAGAAAGGTCAGGTAGACAAAATTGTCCAGGTGCACTCTGCCCAGCAGGTTGGGAGCTTTCACGATTTTCATGTGCTCCAACTCCCTGGGTGGCTACACAGCTCCAAGGATCCCCTCCATGATACGCAGCCTACTGCACCTTTCTCCCAGCCAGCCCCACCTGCCTCTCAAACTGGCAAAACCTATCCTGACATTAGACCAGCCAGAGGGAAGATCTGTCTACAGCAACTACAAACTCAAAGCACAGAGGCTTATACCTGTGTGGTTGGTGCACTGATTCAGGCAGTGGAGACAGGCATAGAGCCAGGAAGCGGGAAACAGCTCTTTCCTCCCCACAGGCACCAATACCACTCCCCTGTGACCCCCGACATTGCTTCAGGGGCTGAGCAGCTCCAGAGAGTAGAGCTTCTGGACACTAGAAGGCACCATATACAAATATGAAATGCCAAAGGAACCTGGTTCAAAGTAAAATTAATATAACTCTTGAGAAAGATGACATGGAACTCATGAATCTTCCTGAAAGGGAGTTCAAAATGAAAATCATTAACATGCTCATGGAGGAAGAGAAGATATTCAAGAACTCAGGAATGAATTCCAGACAGAGATGCAATCACTGAAGAGCACAATGGAGGGTATTAAAAGCAGATTAAATATAGTGAAGGAGACCATAAACTAAATGGAAACTAGAGAAGAGAAATACAAAGAATCTGAGGCACAGAGAGAAAAAAGGATCTCTAAGAATGAAAGAATATTGAGACAACTGTGTGACCAATCCAAACAGAACAATATTCGCATTATATGGGTACCAGAATAAGAAGAGAGACAAAAAGGGATAGAAAGTGTCTTTGAAGAGGTAATTGCTGAAAAATTCCCCAATCTGGGGAAGGAGATAGTCTCTCAAGCCATGGAGATCCACAGATCTGCCAACACAAGGGACCCAAGGAAGACAACACCAAGACATATAGTAATTAAAATGGCAAAGATCAAGGATAAGGACAGACTACAAAAAGCAGCCAGAGACAGAAACATCACCTACAAAGGAAAGCCCATCATGCTATCCTATCATCAGACTTCTCAGAAGAAACCTTATAGGCCAGAAGGGAGTGGCATGATATATTTAATGCAATGAAGCAGAAGGGCCTCGAACCAAGATTACTTTATCCAGCAAGATTAACATTTAAATTTGAAGGAGGGATTAAACAATTTCCAGATAAGCAAAAGCTGAGAGAATTTACCTCCCACAAACCATCGCTGCACTGTATTTTGGAGGGACTACTATAGATGGAAGTGTTCCTAAGGTTCAATAGCTGTCACCAGAGGTAATAAAACCACAGTAAAGAAAGTAGAACAGCTAATTACTAAGCAAACACAAAATTAAATTAACTATCCCCAAGTCAATCAAGGGATAGACAAAGAGTACAGAATATGATACCTAATATATAAAGAATGGAGGAGAAAGAAAAAGGAGTAGAAAAAAGAGAAGAACCTTTAGATTGTGTTTGTAATAGCATATTATATGAGTTAAGTTACACTATTAGATAGTAAGGAAGTTAACCTTGAACTTTTGGTAACCACGAATCTAAAGCCTGCAATGGCAACAAGTACATACCTATTGATAATGACCTTCAATGTAAATGGACTGAATGCACCAATCAAAAGACATAGAGTCACTGAATGGATAAAAAAAAAAAAGACCCATCTATATGCTGCCTACAAGAGACTGACTTTAAGCCCAAAGACATACATAGACTAAAAGTGAAGGGATGGAAAAAGATATTTCATGTGACTAATAGTGAGAAAAAAGCAGAAGTTGCAGTACTTGTATCAGATAAAATAGACTTCAAAATAAAGAAAATCACAAGAGACAAAGAAGGTCATTACATAATGATAAAGGTCTATTCATATTTTCTTGTTCTTCCTTAGTCAGCCTTGGAAGATACTATTTTTCTAGAAAGTTGTCCATTTCTTCTAGGTTATCCAGTTTGTTATCATATAATTTTTCATAGTGTTCTCTCATAATTCTTTGTATTTCTGTTGTGTCCATAGTGATTTTTTCTTTCTCATTTCTGATTCTGTTTATGTGTGTAGACTCTCTTTTTTTCTTGATAAGTCTGGCTAGGGGTTTATCTATTTTGTTTACTTTCTTGAGAACCAGCTCCTGCTTTCATTGATTCTTTCTATTTTATTCTTCTCAATTTTATTTATTGCTACTTTAATCTTTATTATGTCCTTCCTTCTACTGACTTTGGGCCTCCTTTGTTCTTCCTTTTCTAGTTTCACTAATTGTGACTTTGGACTGCTTATATGAG
Source organism: Manis javanica (assembly GCF_040802235.1). Lineage (NCBI taxonomy): Eukaryota > Metazoa > Chordata > Mammalia > Pholidota > Manidae > Manis > Manis javanica. The sequence goes on along the minus strand of NC_133157.1, from coordinate 161,357,858 downwards.
ATTGTTCGTCTTTCCTGAGGTAGGCCTGTATTGCAATATATTTCCCTCTTAGCACAGCCTTGGCTGCATCCCACAGATTTAGCAGTGTTGAATTATTGTTGTCATTTGTCTCCATATATTGCTTGATCTCGGTTTTTATTTGGTCATTGATCCATTGGTTGTTTAGGAGTATATCGTGATGCCTCCACGTGTTTGTGGGCTTTTTCACTTTCTTTGTGATATTTATTTCTAGTTTCACACATTTGTGATATCAGTAACTGGTTGGTACAATTTCAATCTTTTTGAATTTACTGAGGTTCTTTTTGTGGCCTAGTATATGATCTACTCTTGAAAGTGTTCCATGTGCCCTTGAGAAGAATGTGTACCTTCTTGCTATTGGATGGAGTGTTCTGTAAATGTCCATTAGGTCCATGTGTTCTACTACATTGCTCAGTGCCTCTGTCTCTACTTATTTTTTGTCTGGTTGATCTGTCCTTTGGAGTGAGTGGTGTGTTGGAGTCTCCTAGAATGAACACATTGCATTCTATTTCCTCCTTTAATTCTGTTAGTGTTTGTTTCACATATATTGATGCTCCTGTATTGGGTGCATATATATTTATAATGGTTATATTCTCTTGTTGGACTGACCACTTTTTCATTATGTAATGTCCTTCTTTATCTCTTGTTACTTTCTTTGTTTTGAAGTGTATTTTATCTGATACTAGTACTGCAACACCTGTTTTTTTCTCCCTATTGTTTGCATGAAATATCATTTCCTATCCCTTGACTTTTAGTCTGTGTATGTCTTTGTGTTTGAGGTGAGTCTCTTGTAAGCAGCATGTAGATGGTTTTGCTTTTTTATCCATTCTGTTACTCTGTGTCTTTTGATTGGTGCTTTCAGTCCATTTATATTTAGGGTGATTATGGAAAGATATGTACTTATTGCCATTGCAGGCTTTAAGTTTGTGGTTACCAAAGGTTCAAGGTTAGCTTCTTTACTATCTTACTGTCTAACTTAACTCACTTTTTGAGCTATTATAAACACAGTCTGATGATTCTTTATTTCTCTCCCTTCTTATTCCTCCTCCTGTATTCTTTATATGTTAGGTGTTTTATTCTGTACTCTTTTGTGTTTCCTTTGACTGCTTTTCTGAGTCGTTGGTTTTATTTTTTGCATTTAGTTAGTATTTGTTTGGTCTGCTTTCTTTGGTGTGATTTTATTTTCTCTGGTGACCTCTATTTAGCCTTAAGAGTGCTCCCATCTATAGCAGTCCCTCTAAGATACCCTGTAGAGGTGGTTTGTGGGAGGCAAATTCCCTCAACTTTTGCTTGTCTGGGAATTGTTTAATCCCTCTTTCATATTTAAATGATCATCGTTCTGGATACAGTATTCTTGTTTCAAGGTCCTTCTGTTTCATTTCATTAAATATATCATGCCATTCTCTTCTGGCCTGTAAGGTTTCTGTTGAGAAGTCTGATGATAGCCTGATGGGTTTTCCTTTGTAGGTGACCTTTTTTCTCTCTCTGTCTATCTTTAATATTCTGTCCTTGTCTTTGATCTTTGCCTTTTTAATTATTATGCATCTTGGTGTTGTCCTCCTGGGGTCCCTTGTGTTGGGAGATCTGTGTGCTTCCGTGGTCTGAGAGACTATTTCCTCCCCCAGTTTGGGGAAGTTTTCAGCAATTATTTCTTCAAAGACATTTTCTATCCCTTTTTCTCTCTCCTTCTTCTTGTACCCCTATAATGCGAATATTGTTCTATTTGGATTGGTCACACAGTGTTCTTAATATTGTTTCATTCCTGGAGATCCTTTTATCTCTCTGCCTCAGCTTCTCTGTATTCCTGTTCTCTGATTTATATTCCATTAATGGCTTCTTGCACCTCATGCAGTCTTCTGTTAAGTCCTCCCAGAAATTGTTTTATTTCTATATTCTCCCTCCTAACTTGATCCTTTAACTCTTGCATATTTCTCTGCAGGTCTATCAGCATGGTTATGATCTTTCTTTTGAATTCTTTTTCAGGAAGATTAGTTAAATCTCTCTACCCAGGCTCCTTCTCGGGGGTTGTCTGGGCAATTCTGGATTGGATCAAATTCTTCTGCCTTTTCATGACAATAGAGGTAGTCATAGGCAGTTGGCAGATATGTCAGCTGGGAGAACAAAGTCCCTTCCTGCTTACTGGTCACCTTGCCCTTCTCTGCTGCCTGTGCCATTTACCCATACATGGGGAGCAGCTTCTGGTTTTATTTCCTGAGCCACCGCATGTGGGACTGCCATTGAGGCAGCCCTGAGCCCTGCGTGGGAGTGGAAGGCACATCAGGTGTGCTCTCATGTGAGAACAGTGACCTTCCATGCCCTGTCCCAGCTTCCTCTGTCTGTGCTGGGCTGCCACGCACCAGCTTCACCTCTGAGTCTGGCCCTGGCAGCTGCAGAGAAGGCTCTAGGCATCTGCTGTGGGTGCAGCTGCTCTCAGGCTGCTCTCCTGCTGTGGTGGGGCTGTGCCAGAGGGGGAATGGATAGGAGGCTGTTTATTGCTATGAGGGGCTTCAGGGCTGTGCTGCTGCCCAGGGGTTAGGGTGCCCGAAGTTCCCTGGGATTTCCAGCCTGCTGGGCTGAGTGTGCCATGATGATTCCATGCAGCTTTGGAGCCCCTGTGCCTTTATGACTTTCAAAAAGTACTCACTTTTCTTTTGTCCCTGGGGTGCCGGCCGCGGGGACCTGCTCACAGGTAGTACTGTTCTGTTTCCCTGATATCCAGCACACCACCCAATGTGTGTCTGTGCTCCTGGTGCAGATGACTAGGGCTGGGTATTTAGCAGTCCTGAGCTCCCACTCCCTCCCTGCTCTGACTCTTCTCCTCCTGCTGGGGAGCTGGGGTGAGGGAAGCGCTCCAGTCCTGCCAGGTTGTGGCTTGCTGTGTTAGAGGGTGTGTTGTGTTTTTCCTCGGTTCTTGTCCCTGCTGCAACAAAGAATTGAAGAGCAGAGACACAGTAGTGAAGCAGAGTAAAAGTTTTATTTAAACTTACTTAGAGAAAAAGTTCAGGCTACCTCAGGGAGGAGAGGTGCCTTGAAAGGTTTCAGTTTCATTTAAAGAGAGAAAGTGCACACTCAGAAAACTGGATTGTCTAACCCCATACACAAAAGTAAACTTGAAATGGACCAAAGACCTGAATGTAAGTCATGAGACCATAGAACTCTTAGAAGACAACATAGGCAAAAATCTCCTGGATATAAGCATGAACAACTTTTTTCTGAATGCATCTCCTTGAGCAAGGGAAACAAAAGCAAAAATGAACACATGGGAATACATCAAACCAAAAAGTTTCTGTACAGCAAAGGACACCATCAACAGAACAGAAAGGCATCCTACAGCATGGGAGAATATATTTGTAAATAACATATCCAACAAGGGGTTAACACCCAAAATATATAAGGAACTCACATGCCTCAACACCCAAAAAGCAAATAAGCCAATTAAAAAATGGGCAGAGGATATGAACAGACAATTCTCCAAAGAAGAAATTCAGATGGCCAACAGGCACATGAAAAGATGCTCCACATCACTAATTATCAGGGAAATGCAAATAAAAACTACAATGAGATATCACCTCACACCTGTTAGGATGGCCAGTATCAAAAAGACTAATAAGAACAAATGCTGGCAAGGATGTGGAGAAAGGGGAACCCTCCTACACTGCTGGTGGGAATGTAAGCTAGTTCAACTGTTGTGGAAAGCAGTATGAATGTTCCTCAAAAAACTAAAAAAGAAATATAATTTGACCCAGGATTTCCACTCCTAGGAATTTACCCAAAGAATATAATTTCTCAGATTCAAAAAGACATATGCACCCCTATGTTTATCACTGCACTATTTACAATAGCCAAGATATGGAAGCAACCTAAGTGGCCATCAGTAGATGAATGGATAAAGAAGATGTGGTACATATACACAATGGAATACTATTCAGCCATAAGGAGGAAACAAACCCTACCATTTGCAACAACATGGATGGAGGTGGAGGACATTATGCTCAATGAAATCAGGCAGGCGGCGACAGACAAGTGCCAGATGATTTCCCTCATTTGTGGAGTATAATAATGAAGCAAAACTGAAGGAACAAAACAGCAGCAGACTCACAGACTCCAAGAAGGGACTAGCGGTTATCAAAGGGGAGGGATGGGGAGGGTGAAGGGGATTGACGGGTATCATGATTGGCACACATGGTGTGGGGGGATCATGGGGAAGACAGTGTAGCCCAGAGAAGGCAAATAGTGACTCTGTGGCATCTTACTGCACTGATGGACAGTGGCTGCATTGGGGTATGAGGGGACACGATAATATGGGTGAATGTTGTAACCACATTGTTTTTACATGTGAAAATTTTGTAAGAGTATATATCAATAATGCCTTAATAAAAAGAAAAGTGCACACTCAGAGAAAAGGGAGAGTTGGCTATTTCAGAGAGAGAGAGAGGCGCACTGAAAGATTGGAAAAAAGTTAAAGTTACATACTTTGAAAGTGCAGGCGACCCCTGAGAGAGGTGTGCACTGAAATGTTGGAGTTGCCCCCTTTTAAGGATTTTTCAGGAATGTGACAAAGGGCTAGGGGTGTGGACTTGTTAAGTGGTCTCAAATATCTTTGATGAGACATTAAGTTTCTTCTTATCAGTCTTCCAGATAGTTCTGCAAAATTAGCTTAACCCAAGAAATGTACTGCTCTGGTTCCCTCCCAGGATAGCAGCTTCCCGGTCTGGGAGCATATCAGTCAAGACTGCCTGCCCTTCCTCCAAGTTTGGACTGAGTTATTGCCTGTTTGATAAAGAATATGTTGTTACTTCTTAACCTCTTGTATTTTAAGATGCAATTTTAGCTTGAAGATGGAACCTTCCTGTCTTTATTATGCTGTTTATAGGTGGGCCTTTTAGCAAGCTAAAGTAAATCTTACAATGGCATGATCTAATTGACACAATGAAGACATGGGCTGTGCTCATATACTTTTCTGCTCTGGGGAATATTTAAACATTCAAGGCCAAGTTGCTCCTGACCTTTGAGCTTTAACTGATTAACTGTAACTCTGAGTCTCTTTTGGCATTCTCATTTTAACTGGTTGACTCTGAATCCTTTCTAGTGGGCTTTACTGACCTATTCTTTTTCCACCCTGCTCATATCTATTTTCCTGCCTAACAGCTGTTCATCTTTATCCTTTACTATAAACTGATAAACGTAAGTATTTCCCTGACTTCTGTCAGCTGTTCTAGCAAATTATCAAATCCAAAGAGGGGATCATGGGGACATCTGATTTGTAGCCAAGGTGGTCAGAAATACCAGAGGACTGAGACTGGAGTCTCAAGTGGGAGCAGTCTTATGGGACCAAATCCTTAACTTGCAGAATCTGCACTAACTCTGGATGGTTAGTGTCAAAACTGAATTGAATTGTGGATACACAGTTAGTGTCTGGGTAGTTGGAGAATTGTTTAGTGGAAAAAACCCTCTCAAATTTGGTGTCAGGAGTGTGTGAATATAAACAAATTTACCTTTACTTGGTGTCAGAAAACTAGGACTTATTAGAACAGCCCTGTTTAAGGAAACAGGGCTAGGGAAAAGAAAGGCTGAAAGGGTTGGGAATGAAGACCCTTTGATTCCTGGGTGGCCATGTGGTCACTAATGGATGGAGCAACATTTCTGCTGCTGTTACTAAAGATAAAAGTTACAAGTGGAATTTAGAAATGGATCCAACACGTGGGAGTTGGTTTATTGGGTGCATAAATACATTGTAACTCGGGGGGTAAATCTTGGGGCAAAATACCTTTGAAACTGAAATCAAAGGGAGAAATAAAGTGAAAGAAACCTGTTTATTGCTTACAAGCAGTCATGGACTTATGCTCTCCCGTGTCTCTCACGACCCAGCAGCTGGAAAAGGGGGGCCCCACCCAACTTCTCTGGTCCAGATAAGCCCTTGTAATTACCTATTGATATGGAGATGCTACTTCTCTCCACCCCTTGGAAACACCTATTGATATGGAGATGCACTAAGGCCAGGGAAGAGATTCTGAAATATTGCAATTTTCCCCACAGACACGCAAACCAATAAGCAAAAGCTGAAATACACAATCCCTTGGTAATTGTTATCCATAATAACTAAAATGAAATTTAAAGAAAGCACTGAATCAGATGCTTGATGCTAGACCAAGCTCCGATTTCTGGTTGGTCTGAGCAAGTTTAGGACACTGGCCTCAAAGTCCTCCACAGGAAAAAATTATGCAGGTACCACAGAGAGTATCTCTAAGATGTCTGGTCACCACTACGGTAGGCCACACGGTGAAGGCAAAACTAAGAAACTACTGTCACTGGAAGGTATAGAGGAGGAAAAAAGTGTTTTTCCTCTACCCTTCAAGTTCTCGACTAGAACCCTTGTAACAAAAGATAGATTAACAAGAGAAAAGCATACAACTGTATCTAATATAAGTTTATGACATGGAGACTTCGTGAGGAAATGAAGACCTGAAGAAAAGATTAAGCTGTGTGCTTTTGTGGCAGGTTTGGTGAAGATTGGAAAGTTGCAGGGGGATATGACAGGACAAAGGCTATGACGTAAGGGTAATAAACTGGCAGGATCTTAGCAAGACCTGTCCATGCAGAGTCCTCTGTGTGCCTTCATCTTTGAAGATAAGAATGCCCCTTTCCTCCAGGTATAAGGAGGGTGACTCTCACAGGAGCGTTTATGACCTGTTTCAGGGGAAGGTCAGAAAGTCCTTCCTGAATGTGCTGTGTTTCAAATTCTTCCAGCTTAAAATACTCATTATTCCAAGGCGCCCTATTATGGGGTAGCATGTCTGGATGCTGTCATAGGCATATATGTTGAATGAGCAAATGAACAGATGGCTTGAGGCTGCAGGTGATGTTTGGTGGGACTGGGAGAGAAGGAACAACCCCTGCTCTGGGTGATGAGCACCTTTGACACTGCCAGTCGGCCCGACCTGGCCTGGCTGCCTTCTGCTGGTCCCTCCTCCCCTCCCCACTGGCAGCATGGCCCACTTCCAACCTCAGCATGCCCCAGAAACACAGCATTATTAGATGTTGCATGTTACTGCCTGGGGGTTTCCTCCACCTTCCAACTTACCCCTTCATCTCTTCTGTTGGAAGTGCTAACTGCCTTCACTTGCCTAAGCCTCCAGCTTGACCTGGGGAGGAGAGTGGACCAGAAAAGCATACTAAGCCCTGTTCCTCTTGAACTTGGCTTTTGTAATCAGCATAATTCAGGAATGCAACTATCTTCAGTGGACAAGGAAGGTCTTAGATGAGTGAAGTCAGCTGCCATGATTCATGCAGACCCAGGTATCCATGGGAGGAAATGTTCAGTGTCACCTTTATTTTAACACAGGAGCAATACAATCAAAAGACAGGATGATGTTTCAGAGAATGTGTGAGTTTTAAATGTGACACTAAAATTCTTTGACATGCCTCCCATGGAGAGATGGGGTCGGGTCTCTGCACCTTGAATCTAGGCCCTATGACAACTTGACCGACAGAATATGGTAGAATTCACAGCACATCTGTGCCAACTTCTGGTTCAAGCCTAAAAAAACTGGTGTCTTCGACTTCCTGTTTCTTGGAATTCAGCCACCCTGCTGTGTGGAAGCCAAGCAGCTATGCAAAGAGACCACAGGTAGGTGTTCTGGCTCACAGCCCCAGCTGAGGTCCCAGTGGCTGCCAGCATCAACCACAAATGTGACCAGGCCCTTTCAGGATTTGGGCTCCTAGCCTGTGAGCTGCCCCAGCCTATAGTGCAGGGAGCCCCTGGGGACAAGATATTGAGCTTTGCCCAAACTTTCTGAACTAAATAAATTGCTATTGTTTTAAACCATTAAATTAGGGGATAGTTTATTACACTGCAATATATTACCAATTCAGAATGTCATTGACAATTACCAAAGAGAGGAAAGAATGAGAAGGTATAAATAGCTGGAATGTTCAGTTTTGTTCTTCCTTCTTAAGTGGGAACGGAGAATGTTTTATGAATATTAAAGACTTTTGAAAAGGGTTGGACAATAAGGAAAGATGGAGAAGTGATTTAAGATGATGCCTGTGGAAATAGTTACAATTACAAAGTGTTTGATCAAGGCACTGAACTATATCTAAGAAGCAACACTTGCCAGCCAACGCCCCCTCACACCAGATGAACAAATTTATGTCCATTGCATGGAAAGTTAAGTAATTATCAAGAAGGCTCATGTCTAGGCTTTGTTAGATATATATAGTTCAAAGAAAAGTATCAGAAATTTAGGGTAAAGATGGGAGAATAAAGCCAAATTATAGAGTCTCTGGTATGTTTTCCTACACTACCAACTAAATGGGATGAAAGTTTTCCTTTGCTACTCACACCAGCGCTTCCTGCACCAGATGTATGGATTTTCCACACCAAGCAATTCTGGTCATTAACAGCCTGGGGTTAGAGCAGACCACACAGTTAAGACCTCAGTCCCCACTGACTGCCCCACTCCCCTGACTTCATTCAGATCAGTTGCAAGTCCAGGTTTTCACCTGTGCTGCTAATAGGCCAGGTATCAATCCCAGGTTTCCATCACCCTTTCCTCAGATTCAGTAATTTGCTAGAGCAGCTCACAGAACTCAGGAAAACAGTTCACTTACTAGACCATAGGTTTATTATAAAAGAATACAACTCGGGTAGTCAAATTAAAGGGATGCATGGGACAAGATATGGGGGAAGGGGCACAGAACTTCTGTGTCCTCTGCAGGGAAGCCACCTTTCCAGCACCTCAACATGTTCAGCAGCCCGGAAGCTCTCTACTTGAGTTAGGGATTTTCATGGAGGTTTCATCACGTAGGCATGATTGATTAAGTCATTGCTTATTGGTGATCTCCAGTCCCTCTCCCTCCCTGGAGGTAAAAGGGTGTGGCTAAAGGTTCCAAGCTTCTGATCACAAGGTTGGTTCACCCGACAGCCAGAGCCCCCATCCTTAGGGGCTTTCCAAAAGTCATCTTGTTAACTCACAAACACAGAGAACAGGCTGGTGGTTGCCATAGAGGTGGGAGGTGGGGAGCTGGCTGAAATAGGTAGAGGGGGGAAAAATTAGTGAGAATGTTTGATATCTTGATCTGGGCAATGGTTACATGAGTGTATACACATGTCAGACTTCATCAACTGTACACTAACATTTGTGCATTTTATTATATGTATTTCAATATAAAAAAATTCTGAGGAAGAAGAAAAGGGAAACGAAAGCCACCTCATTACATAAATTCAGGTGAGGTTGAAAGAGGCCTATTATGAATAACAAAAGATGCTCCTTTAACACTGCAGCTATTTCAGGAGCTGGGAACAAAAATAAAACATTATAACAAAAGTTGCTCCTATCACTCTTATCCCTTAGGAAAATTACAAAGGTTTTAAGAACTTTGTACCAGGAACGCTGGACAAATGCCAAAATATAGTATTTCTTATTGTATTACTACATCACACTCTCCCATCCCTAAAAAACAAATGGAAGAATGAAATAAAACATAATTTTATTTACCTCAGATGTTCTACAGGGCAAAGCTAAGCTAGTAAAAGATCTGGCGAGAGCTTCCCAGGGTAGGCATGAACAAAATGATAATGTGTCAATCATTACAGCCAAAAAAACAAAGAAAGGAACACTCATGGTACTGAATTCTTTCTATGAGTGCTTTGCAACTACACATTCAATAAAAGAACCCCATTTACAGATGGGGTAAAACACAGATTGAGATGAAAAAGCAGAATGTAAGCTACCTCATCTTGTATTTTAGCTATATAAGATTGAAACTGAGATGTAAACAATGTCACTATAAATTTAACAGATAAATTAGAATGAAAATAATAGAATATAGCCAAATCAAATTTCTGGCATGGTAAAAAGTATAGATATATCCAAAAGAAAACAAAATTGAGATATTTAGAGAGAAGATGATACATATGAAGAAAAAGAAAGTCATATAAGCATAATTGGTTTTCTTTTATTTTTATTCAAAAATATTTATTGAACAGAATGTTTCATAAGCCTTAAAAGAACTTCTCTCTACTTTATTAAATAAAATTTTGTTCCCTTACTTGTATTGATTATATTTAAAACATTTATTCTGACTATTTTTAGTACAGTGTTTTAGGCAGCTGATGGCCTAAAAACTAGTTGACATCATCACTATGGAAAAAAATACTGAGTTCCAACAAATCACACGTTTATTAGTGCACACATAAACACATTGGTATTTCCAGAATGGTATTCTGATAGAGATGAAGGTTTTGGAAGTGCTTATTTCATGCATTTATCAACTAATTCATTCCTCTGTTCCATGAGGATAAAGACTTTGTGATTTTTTCATTGCTATATATTCCTGGGCCACAAATAGTACTTGGCATATAATAGGTACTCAGTAAATGTTTGTCAAATTCACTAATCCATTCATTCAATCAGCACTTATTGATCACTACAGGCGTTGTGTTACATGCTGCAGAAGCAAAGATGAAGAAGTCTTTGTTCGTGTCTTCAAGGAGCTGAAGTTGCACTGGAAGAAACATACTGCGTGGTGATAAAAATATGTTTGGATGTAAGCATATAAAGGAGAGTAACATGCTGCGCACTGGGGTCAGATGAATTTTACAGAAATAGATGTCAAGAAAAGGACATTATAAGAGAGAACATAGCTGGAAGAGAAATCATGATTTGTGATTCCGGAATCTGTTGCATTCAAATTGCTCAAGCTCGACCATGATGAATTTGAAAGCCTTATCTTTTTTCTGATTGTTGATTATTTGACTGCAATGGCACTTGATAAAGATGCATTAATAAATCGGTTGCTTTGTTTTAATCAGCTGCCAATAGGACCACTCCACTTTAAATATCCATTATTTCTGACTCATACAAATATTTGATTTTAAAGTAAAGTCCTAAGAAGATCATAGATCTTTTTGTGGATTTCCACGTTATTCAAGTGATTTCATGTACTGATGCAATATACCTTGAGCAATTGAAAGTACTGATGCAAGTTTAAAACAGTTTTCTCTCTGATAATTATGGCTTGAAGGGGACCAGAATACGTGACCCCCAAATATGCCACTTAGGCATGTGAATTATTCTGAGTGAAGGCAATCAAGACCCAGCAGACTCAAGAAAAACTTTTACCTTTCCCTTAACTACCTAAAGGAATTTTGATAGGGGATCTGGCTGGGAGAGATAGCTATTGCCAGAGATAACTTATCTGAATGATCTTTCTGTATGATTTTGGCAAACATCTAGATTACCAAACATCTGTTCTTTTTATTGTCCTGTGAATTATCCTCCTCCCCTTTGAAGCCTAGGCCTCTATCCCACTCCTTAGCTCAATATGGGATATAAACCTCAGTTGTCCAACTTGTCCCTGGGACTCATGTTCTTATAGGGCCTCCTTTACGTATTTACTTAAATTTGTTTCTCTGCTGTTCATCTGTCTTATATCAAGTTACCAGCCAAAGAACGGTACAGGACAATTTTTCTACATAACAGGTCTTTAAAAATTCATTGTCTTTGGGGTTTAAACATAACAGGTTTCTCAGTTAGCAAGTGGATAACCAAAGACTTAAAATTGGTTATAAGAAAAAGTTAGCAGACATCAAGTTTTCAGTTAACTTTAATGATGTGAACCAAAGGGAATGAAATTTCTGACTGCTCCAGAGTCATTTCCAAAAGCATAAACTCATCCATTTATTCCAAAAGCACTACTTCCACCCACTTGCTGTTGGATGCTGGAACTACAAAATGAATGAGACAGAGCTGCCCTTAAACAATGCACTGGTTGATGGGTAGAGACAAGCTCAGAACCAAACATCCCTGCCATGTCAGAGAAGAGGGAGGCAGGAGAAGAGCACTGGCCTGCTTGGGTGTGTCAGAGAATGCCTCTCAAGGAGGTGATTTTGGAATTATTTGAAGGGTGATTTGTTTATCACGGGAGGGGAGGATGGACTGCAGCGATGGAATAGCCCAGGGAAAGGCACCCAGGCAGGAGGCTTGTCCCTTGGCTGGAATGAAGGGCATGTATTCATTCAAAACATGCAACTAGATACTAGGTGTGAGCAGCTAGATGTCATTAATCAAGGACTGGTGCACACTTACGGAGGGTGCAACATGTCAAGTTTGAGGAAATTGGCAGAGGTGAAGAGAGGAAAAAGCATAAAAGAGTTTAGGAGGAATGTAGCAGTAGCTACTATCTTTACTATGTGAGATCTATCACATGCCAGGCCCTGATAAAAGGCTGTATATAATCACATTTAAATATATATTGCCACATGTAATCTCCTCTTGAACAAAAGAATAAACTGACTCATTGGGTAACTAACATACTCATGGTCCTATTTAGCAAGTGGACAAACAGGCCCAGTTATCTAATTCTGGTGCCCTTGGTTTAACCACTAGGCAATACTATCCTCTGACTGAAATCACAGACCTGGTAAACATTTCTCATGTAAGGAATTGATAATGGGAAGGAACCCTGGAATAATGATGCAAATATAAGTTCCAGGAAACACAGTTATAATTTTATTTCTAGACTTATTGTCAAATTATTTTTGGTGCCATTTACCAAATGAGGTGTTGAATTTCATTGGGTTTAACAAAGTCATCTGGACATCAGTAACCCACATCAAAAACCAGGGCGAAGCAAGAAGTAATTCGAGTTTTCTGGTACTCTTGCCTCAGCAACCTAGGATCTAGGGCACAGTTTGCTGATGGTCCTCATTTTTGGCTCCAAGGATTTCTTTTTCATGTGACCAAAAACGATTTTTTTGGTCGAGGAGGATGTTTGGCTCGCTGTCTATCTTGGAGAGCAGGTGATAACTGATCACTAGTGCTTTCCGGGCAAGACAGTTGCACTAACGTCCTCCCCTCCTCCTCCTCCGCCCCCCTCCCTCCCCCAGTCTGGAAAGGTGCAGGATCCGCTAAACCGTGCATCACACAGCGGCGGCCGGAGCAGACGCGAGATGGTCGCGCGTCCCCAGCAGGGCAGAGGGGGGCAGCCAGAGAGCCTGAGGAAGGTACGAACAAGGAATCCGGACGCAGACCACCGTCTGGAAAGAGAAGGGGGTGAACTGGGCGAGGGAGGCAGCTGCTGAGTGCAGGTGTGGAAGGGGCTGCCCCAGGCCCACCCTTTGCACCGAAGGGGGCGGGGAGCCGGGGCTGGAGGCCGGGCCGCGGACCAGGAAATTGCGGACGGGGCGCGTTCCCCGCATTCGCTCGTCCTTGTTCTCAAGGCCGGGGAAACAGTGCTCGCCCCGGGGCCCTGCTTGTCGGCGCCACACCGCAGCACACGCTTCTGCGGGGGGCCGGACGGCCGCCAGGGGGCGGGAGCGGCGCCGCGAACAATGGCCGCGCTGGGCCGCGGGCCGGCGGGAGGAATGGAGGGAGGCCCGGCGTCGGGCGCGCGGCCGGGGCCGCGGAGGCCGGGAGCGCGCGCGCGCGCCAGGAGGGGCGCGGGAGCGGCTGCGCAGGCTGGGGCGCGGGGCGCGGGCCCGGGAGGGCGCGGCGGGAGCACAGGGGAGGCGGGCGGAGGCGGGGGGCGCGGAGCCCGCGGGGTGGAAGCCGGCGGCGGCGGCGGCGGCCGAGCGGGGTCAGTTCTCAGTAGTGTTTGTCAATGTTGGAGCCGTCTGCAGAGCGTCCCTGGCAGGAAGGTAAATCTCGCCATTGGGGGCGTCCGGGAGGCCCCGACTTCCGCCCCGCTGGTGGAGGAGACAGAGGGCGCTGGGGAGCCCTGCAGGTCGCAGGCGCGCGGCGAACCCCGAGGAGCGCGGCCCTCCGCGGCCTCCCCTCCCCCGCGCCGCCCCTCCCTCCTCTGGCTTCCTCCGGGCGGGAGGGGGAGGGGAGGAAGGCGGCGGACGCCTTGGGGGTGGCGTACGTGCCGGGGGTGGGACTGCACAGGTGTCCGGAGGGGAGGGGCCAGGGCAGCTCGGAGGCCGGTCCCGCGGAGTCGGGGGGTGGGGAGGCGGCCGTTGCCAGCGCAGGCGCTGGAGGATGGGGGCGTGGGGCCTGGGTACGGCCGGCGCGGGCACGGCGGGTGAGGCGGCGACGTGGGAGAGCCCAGGCACGGCCCCGGGGTGGGTCCCTGCGGCGGGGAGGGCGGGCATGGAGGAAGGGCCCCGGAGGGCGTGCGGGATCGGGCCTGCGGGCGCTGGGGGGTCGCTGGGGGTGGAATATAATGGGCAAGTAGTAAGGACGTAACGCGCCGACACGGGGAGGGTAGGTGGGGCCGAGGGGCAAAACATACCCTGTGACAGGCAAGTTCTGTGGCTTTTAGGAACTACTACCGTGATGGCTCGGCTTAAAGGGGTAGTTGGGCATTTAGTGACCTTGCGGAGGTGAAGGGAGTTGAGCGAAGAGACAAAGATCAGCGACTGGAGCCACTGTGTGAAGGCAGAGTCTGCAGTCCCAGCCGGGGATAGTGACGAGGGGGCTGTTCTGCAGAGGCAATTGAGGAGACATTACGCTGGGATTCTTAGGGAGGGAGGCGGGGATAATGGCCTCGGGGTTGTGAAGTCCCTGGAAATAATGTGCAGAATTTTGCGTTTGTGAATAATTTTCTTTGGAAAGGGTCCATACTTGGAGGGACAGCCCCCGCTCCTTGCAAAGGTTAAGAACTACTTGGGTAGAGAAGGACCATTCAATAAGGGGGGGGGGGTGTAGTAAAGGATTTTAAAGTGTGTGGTTCCTGCAGAAAGGATAGAGATGATCCTTAAAAGGTGTTTTACTGTTAACATCATTTTTGATGGTTGATTTCACAATTTTGGTGAACTTTTCCTGAGCATTATTTCTCTTCTGATGCATCCTTATGTTTTAAGAAAGCATGGTGCACATTTGAAATCAAAGTTGTGATGGGCAGGCAGGATAATAACGCTGTAAGAGACAAGATTGCAACATTTATCCAGAAAGATATTTCTTCCCTGTACTTGCTTTCTTAAGATGTAAACTGAGCTTCAGTGGAAAAAGAATTTTATTTAATAAAAGTATCAAAACCAAGACATCCTGCATCTTTATTGTTTTCTAATAGGGCAGATTTTTCATTTTTCACTTTATGTTTTATTGCAAATCAGAGATATCACATACCACTTGAATTGTAGATTTGCTGCATTTTGCAGAAGACCTCTTATTAAATTTGTGAAGCACTTAAGCCAAATTACCTGGTGTGTGTGCTTTTCCCCCCGTTTTGGTTTAAACTCAAGTCACCATTGCCGCATTTCATTACATGGCAATATAGTTTGAAATTTATTCGTAAGTGATTATTAGTAGGTAGGATATGGTGTATATTTGCTCACAAATCACTAAATTTTTCTTAAAAACCCATGTTTTGCATTTGTAAAAATGTTGCTGTGTAATCCAGATGTGTATTGTTGATTTCAGATAGAATGCCATGTCATTAAGTTTTAACTTTTTATTTGGAAATGTACTGAAATGTACTGAGAAGTTCTGAGAAGTAGCAGGAATAAGAAAAATACAACACTCATGTAACCTTTACTCAGATTCACCTGTTACTATTTTATCCATTTATCACATGATCTCTCTATTACACAAATACTGTGTTTTTCCTGAACCATTTGAGGGTAAGTTACATACATCATGGCTCTCTACTCCTAAATACTTCAGCATAGGAAATCATATAAATTTTACGTTTTAGCTTACTTGGCTTGCCTGGGATGAAGTTCTGCATAGATTGGCTTGGTCTGGCTTTCAACAAATAATATCAGAAATACCTAAGATGGTCGTCAAATTTTTTAGTATAGGCAATACAGGAAGTAAGGCTGAGTGGTTTTCCTGTTTTAGGATCAGGTTCTGGAAGCTGTAATTTGCCTCTGTTGGTTTTTGTTTTTTTTTCTTTTTTTGTGGATAATCTCATTACTCCTATTACTGTCTTCCTTTGTGCACTTTTGAGTGCTGGATATCTGATCATTTATGTGTATAGCACATAATAAAGAGGGAAAAATATAGGTACTGCAAAATTGAATTGTGTTAATATTAGACTGAATTGTTGGAGACATGCAATTTATAATCAAATCATAAAGATAAATTTGTGTCTCCAGAAAATGTTACATGAGTGTCTAGAATCCATAATAGTTATAATCTACATTTGTATATCTATAATTGTTTGATTTTGACTAAATCCCCTAAGTTCTATGTAAGAGCCTTGTCGTTGTGTTGTCCTAGAGGTCTAGCCTCTAGGAAAAATTATAAGAAGGCAAGCCTTTATTTATAATTTAATATATAATGAAGACAAGAGGACTTTGAACCAGACCATACTGGGTTTAATCCTAACAATGAAAGTAACCCACCTTCTAGAAAAATGGGGATAACATTACATCCCAAGGTGAAGATTGGATGAGTTAATGTAAAAATGGCAAAATATAGCACATGGCATATAAAATTTGTATCTGATTAAGTTTTATTTTTTGGCTGGTGGTATGTGGAGTTTTTCAGTGAAGTAGTTCATCTAGTAAGTTTCTGTATGCTTAGAGTCTTTCATAGGCTCTTAGGAAATACTAACATTTGGCACTGTTTTGTTTTTCTTAAATGAAAAGTTTTTTTTTGGTATCTATTTTTAAAAAGAAATGAAAATGAAAACTATTTTTTAACTCTTTTAAGAACCCCATGAATTTTTTCGAGTAAGCTTTGGGTTGATAGTTTTGCAGTAGTTTGGCATCTGAGAATGGGGATAAGAAATGTTTTTGCCTTTCTTACTGTCAAAAGACATCTAAGTGAGGATTGCCTATCAATTGTGGGATGGATGCTGACATAAAAATTTATAGATACATTAACTTTGTAATGCCATTTTATAAAGCAGTATTTGTAGAGAATAAAAAAAATATTTAATTTTGTACAGCTTTCAGTTTGCCAGATGGGCAAAATGTAATGTATCATAAAAGCAGGGAGTTTTATCAGCAGTGCATTTCAGATACTTGTTGGACCTTTAATTCTTCACAAGCTGCTAGTCTCCAGTTAGCAGTGCCCTCTCCCCATAAGCTGCCCCGCCTGTTTTCATTTAGTAGCTTGGAATCTGGAACTGCATGTCCTAATGTGCCCACGTGGATATCACTGTAGGGCATTTTTGGGACATGTGAATAGGTTTCAAAAGTACTTAGCTGTATTTGGAAAGAACGGTAGCTGGAAACTTTTTTGACAGAGGAGGGAGAGGTGGATTTCATGAAGCCATCAGCAGTATAAACTGCTGTGCATTTTATTGATATGCCTTGATATTTTATCACATTGTTTTATAAATATAGGACAGTAGACCAGCCTTGTCTTTAAAGGAGAAATGAGGTGATAATGACATGTGCCACTGTGGACATTCTGAATTGCCCATGATACAGTTGTGAATTATTTTTATATTTATATAAACCTAATATAACTTGTTTGTGAAAAAGATTAAGTTCAGAATGTTACCGAATTACCTCAGAATGGTGTTATAGACCTATTAGTTTCATATTTTAATTTGTACAGATCTTTATAACCGAAGAAAGGTTTACAGAATATTTAAAATTGGCCCAATTTAAAGCAAATAGGCACTTTCATTTTTGAAAACAAAACTGTATGCATTGAATTGAACACTTAAAATGAGTGAAGTTTATTGTATATAAGTTATGCCTCGGTAAAGCTGATTTTAAGGAACAAGGAAAAGATGAGAACTTTAAAAAATATACCCCTATCTTATTGTGCCTACTTCTCGGAGTCAGCCATCAGTGTTACAGAGTGCTAATACTGAAGTAACAACACATATAGATGGATAGATACGCATTTGTGACTTTCAGAGGCTTTCATTAACTAAAGACAGGCGATTCTCAGATTTGGTGAGTGCTTGGTAAATGTTAAAAATCAAGAACTTTTGCTTCTGAGGGAATGTTCAGTATTAAAATTTTGCAGCATAAACATTTCTATAGAACTGAGTGGATTTAGCTCTTTAGCTATATATCAAGACTGTTGCTTTTTAGATTTTTTTTTTGGGTGGGGGTCTGTCCATAATTTATTTTTTTTGGTGAACTTTTACCATTACGTGAACCCGTGATTACTTTTCCCACCCTTTTTTTGGTATCTATCTTTAAATGAAAAAGAAGACATTAGCCATATGAGATATGACTGTGGCAAGGAGGTTAAACCCAGGAGGAAATAAATCTGCATGTAACAGTGGGATGTGTCAGGATGATGATTTTCGTTTTGAAAAGCTTATGTGAAATTTGTGTGTATGCTGTTTTCATAATGATAATAAATGACCACCTGAGTACATATGTATTGCATCTTCTTTAAGCTTAGTTTGTCTTATAGAGGGTGGAAACAAAGCTGTATAAAACCGTACTGGAGAAAGGGAAGTATATATTAAATTAACCTGAATTAATATAAGTTAATGTATTAAGTTAATCTGAAGCTTTTTAGATTGTTTTTAACAGCTTCACTTTTGCTGGAATTGTCTTAGAACTCTAGAACCAGAAGGGACTTTATTCAACTTAGATCTGTCCAGTGTGGTAGCCACTAGCCACATGTGGTTATTTAAATTATTTAATTTAAATTATTTAAGTTAACATTAAAGAAAATTAAAAATTTACTTTCTTGGTTGCATTAGCCATATTTCAGTTGTGGATTGTGGCTGCTGGATTGGATAGCACAGATATAGAACATGTTTATCATTATAGCAAGTTCTACATTGTTGTAGATATACTCAATTTTATGTTTGATTTTGATCAAGGATGTATGTTTACATTGCTGATCATTGAAATCAACAACTAAGCTGAACTTTATTTTCTCCATTTTCATTTTCCAGTTTGTGGAGCCATAAGGGATACAGCAGTTTGGTCAATATTGTTTTAACATGCTTCAAATAAATCAGGTGAGTTTATGCTAAGGCATGTTAATACTTACACGGTACTTGGGCCTGAATTGTGGAACATTTTAACTCAGCTTTTCTATAACCATACCCGACCTCTGCTTTATAGAGAAATTACATACTGTATATTCATCACAGGAGACTGCAAGTCAGGTCGTTGAAGGATATGGTGAAAGTTTTGAAAGTTGGTATCTTTTGAGCATGCAGGGCAGATTTTTCTGTTCTTTTGATGTCCTATCCCTCCAGGACCTGGTGTGTCCAGAATGCTCCTTATCGTGATCTAGCTTCCATAGGTGGCAGTTCTACAGAATGAAAGCACTTCTACTGACAAACCTTGTGAAATAGTTGTATCTGTATATTAAAAAAAGCTTCATATTCTAGGGCACTGGAAATTCCAAGGCTACAAAGAAGTCCTTTGCTAAATTATAGCATGTAATGCTTAGACTCACTGAAGGAAATATTTTTCTTAGGTCTTGGCATTTGTCTAAGAACTACATATTTAGTATTATTCTTTCTGAACAAATAGGTCATTGTATCATAGTTAAAATATTAGAAAATAATGTTTTATTTCAAATCAAATGAAATCAAATCAAGAGAGAAGTACTTTGGTTGCAAGAAATAATTCTTTTTTGTGATTTGAAAATGTAATACTCTCCTTCCCTCCCCTCAGTCCAGCTCACATTACCTAAGAAATCTCTTCCAGTTCCTGTATATCACACACCATCTCTAAGCCTGACTTTTAAGTTTATACTTGGTCTAGACCTCTTTTTCTGAGTTCCAGACTCATGTAGCAGTTACCAACTTGATCTCTTAATTTGGGTATCTTTGTACATCTTAGACTTAATCTGTGCCCAGGGAACAATCTAAATGCTTCATGTACACTGGACTGTTTGAGTTCCTGGATTGGGCAAGGTTGTTCCAGCTGCAGGGGCTTTGCTCAGATGACCTCTGCCTGGTCCTCTCTTCCCCTCCCCTGTGTTTGGCTCCCAGGTCTTGTATTTGCTGTTATAGCACCTTGCCCTTTTATTTCATGATATCCTGACGTTTGCAGTTATACTCAAATATGTAATTATTTGTTTAATGTCTGTCTTCCTTGTTAGATGGCATGTTTCATGAAGGTGATTTTGCTTGTTTACTCTTGTATCCCCAGGTCATAGACTAGTATTTATTGTGTATGGTTTTCATGTATTTGTTCAATGAGTGGATGAATGGTGCTTGGTGCAAGGAGGTATCCATTCTTTTCAACAATAACCATTTAATTGTGTTGTCAGTTCAGGTATTATATGATGCTTGCTTTACACAAGGCCCATTAACATAAAATCTCTCCCTTATGCGGAGTTGTTCTTTGATTTTCTCCTTGTACTAGAAAATTTTCTTGTGCAACGAATATTGCTTTCATCAGAGACATTACTGGTATAGGACTAAAGGAATCTTAAAGCTGTACTGTGCTTAGTGCTTTGCACCTTCACAGTTGGCGTCAAGTCCTGTTGGATACGTTGGTGGAGCTTTATGGGACATGACTTGCACACTAAGCCGTAGGTGTGAAGTTGCCTATAAATGACTGTATGGTTACCTGCCATCAATTATATGTACAGTTAAAATAATTTGTTTCATATTCTAGCATAGGTGGATGGAAGTGATTGTTTATTTTATGCCGTTATTTTATTATTCACTTTATGTTTATTTCAACATCATTGAAAATTATAGTTTATAGATGAATCATTATGAGGATTTACTAAGTGTGCTCCTGGTCATATGGAGTCAGGTATTCCAAACAATTCCTGGGCAACATTCTGCGCAGTCACAAGCAGTTCCCTTGGCTTTGGCTAGAAATTGTACACAGTGCCTGGAGATAAAGGTGCTTTACTTGTACAGATACGTACTCCTAGACTCACTTCGGGACCCTCTCTTTTTTTTTTTTTTTTTTTAAGAGGGCATCTCGTATTTATTGATCAAATGGTTGTTAACAACAATAAAATTCAGTATAGGGGGGTCAATGCTCAATGTACAATCATTAATCCATCTCAAGCCTAACTCTCGTCAGTCTCCAATCTTCTGAAGCATAACGAACAAGTTCTTACATGGTGAACGAATTCTTACATAGTGAATGAATTCTTACATGGTGAACAGTACAAGGGCATTCATCACAGAAACTTTCGGTTTTGATCACGCATTATGAACTATAAACAATCAGGTCAAATATGAATATTCATTTGATTTTTATACTTGATTTATATGTTGATCCCACATTTCTCCCTTTATTATTATTATTATTTTTATTTTTAATAAAATGCTGAAGTGGTAGGTAGATGCAAGATAAAGGTAGAAAACATAGTTTAGTGTTGTAGGAGAGCAGTTGTAGATGATCAGGTGTGTGTCGGGACCCTCTCTTATTGTTAAGTTTTATTTCCCAAAATATTCAAGTCTGAGGGGAAAAGTTAACCTAATTTAGAATAGTAGAAATTATAGACACTTTTTCCTTCAGCCAAACCTAAAGTCACATTGAATTCTTAAACTTATGAATGATTTTTATGTCTTATCATTTTCATGATGACTGTTTTCTTAGTAGAGTGAGGATTCTTAAGATCAATTTGAAAAGGCTTGAAAAGGCAATTGAAGCTGCCAATTTGAAGCAGTTGAGAATTTTTACTGTGTAATTTTGAACACTGTCTTTGTGATTAGTACTAAGTTTTCATTTGGGAGGCCTTTTCATTTGTTGTCTAATATGTCTGAATAGTGCTAACAAATTCTTCCATGTGTATTCCTAGAAATAATTAAAAACTAGGCTGTTGAATACTAAGTTATTTGATACTTCATTAATTCTGCCTGACATGATTATTAGGGAACGTGGCAGTGTTGCATGTTCTAGTAATGACAACGGCACATCTGCCTTTAAATTGTGCTCTTCATTTTTTTACTTTTGCCCTTTAAGAATGTGTGTTGTTATCTATGTACAACTTAAGTTGAAAAATCAGGTGGTTAAGTAAAGAAAAAGAAAAACAATTAAATAACTCCACTATTCTTTTACAGAGATAATCACTGCTAACATTTGGGGTGTATACCTCTAGATTTTTTTCTATGCAGGTAGGTTATTATATGAATATATGTTATTTAAAAAAATGGGGATAATGTAATAAGTAATATACTAAAGGGATTTAATAATCCATAGTTTGGAAGTACTAAAAATTTAATCAAACCCTTATTGTTGGACAGATTTTATTTTATAGATAGTGCCACAGTGATTTTTCTTTAAATATGCATATGTTCCTTTGTCCTTTACTTTCTTGTAATTAATTACTAGGAATGGAAATATTGGTCAAAGGGGTATGTGATTTTAAAGATACTTGATGCATAATTACCAAATTACAAAAGCATATCTATTAGAATGCCTGTTTCCTTATTTCCTTGAAAATTTTCAGTCTTTGCCAATCTTTCTAACAAAAAGTGGTATTTTAATTTGCATTCTATGATTTGCTTGTATTTGTTCTTTTGTGTTTTGTCTTTAGTGAATTGCTTATATGTGTCCACTGAAGTCTTTTCCTTTTTATTTGTAAATAAAATTTCTTGAATTATACCCCCTTCATAATTTTCTGAGCTAGTGTTTATAATCATTACTTTATATTTTTCCATTCATTATTCATCAAATAACTAATGAGATTTCTAGGGTACTAAGTAGGAGTTTGATATATTTTAGACTTTTCTCCATAATGATTAATTATAAGCCCTAGGAAAAGGAGACCCATTTAAACATTAAGCTGTAGCAAATATAAATTAAGGAGGCACATGTGCTGTATATAATATTTTTAAATGAGTGGCTGATGTAGGGCCAATTTTGTGGGATTACTTGGCGAGGCAAACTTGCCAGGGCAGTGTGTCCTGAGGGTTGGAAGTCTGTATTAGGCTGCTGGGCTCCGGGCAGGAGGTTCCTTTTAAAGGGGTTTGGTAGTAGATGTTGGGAATGTGGAAGGTAAGAGAAAGCTTCAAGGCCTGATGCAAGTGGAATGGGGGAAAGGAAGGACAAACAGTGCCAGAGGAGTGGGAGAACCCTATAGGGCAAGAGGGAGCTAGGTGTTCTATAGGAAGAGTAAAGTTGTACAGGATATACTGTAAAGTGTAAAGCCAGGGTGTGATCATCAAGAAACGAAGTCCTAGAGTTTAGGGGGTGATGATATATATCTCAGCTTTGTTGTGAGGAGTAATTGAGATAACAAAAGCAAAATGCTGGAACTATTGCTACTACTAGTAAGTAATATTGCTATTGCTACGTGGCTCTGGAGATTGATGAAAAAGGAAGGCAGATATTTAGGTTGGTTATTAGAGTAAAGTAGTTTGGGGAAATGAAACACTTGGACATTTCCCACCCAGGCTCTGGTCAGGGGCATGTGCTCTGCTGCTCTTTTTTGCCATAGGCATCAAGAACTCCATTCTTTTCTCTGACAAGCTGCTGCTCTTAGTTATTTTTTTCTCCAAGTCTGGCTGTAGAGTAGGATCTACAATCTGCCTATCTATCTTGAAGTTATAGGATGCAATCTACAGTTAAAGTTTAAAAAATAGTAAACATAAGGAGACTTTCTGCCATACTGGCATGACAGGATTTTTCCCTCTGTGTAGCTAGCTTCCAAGATTGCCCCCAGTGATCCCTGCCTCCTGGTATTTACACCATTGTGTAATCCTCTCGCACATTGTTTGTGTGACCAATAGAGTATGGTGGAAGAGGTGGATCATTTCCAGGGATAGGTTATAAAAGACATTATACATTCTGCGTTCTCCTCTTGCTTGATTAGTGCAACATGCCCTCTCCCATTGCTCACTCAGAGTAATTATCTACATGTCCTGAATAGCCCTATGACGAGCCCCATATGGTGAGAAATTGAGGCCTCCTGCCAACAGCTAACAAGGAACTGAAGCCTCTAGCCAACAGGGTGTGACTAATCCTTCTTGGAAACAAATCTTTCAACTCTTGCCAAGCTTCTAGACCTACACTACTGGCCTACCTACATCTCTACTGCAACCTAATGAAGTCCTGAGCCACAACCACCCAGCCAAACTGCTTTCTCATTGCTAAACCTCAGAAAGTGGGGGGGAACAAATGCTCTTTAAACTGCTAAGTTGGGGGTAATTTGTTATGCAGCAATAATATACCCTTCCTTCTCAAACAACATGAGAACATACAAATATGTAAATGATGGTTATTAGACATTGGATGACAGGTGGCACCAGACTGTGGAAACACATGAGATAAGCCCTTCTATTGAACTGGTTTGCAGTGGAGCCTAGAAGTTGTTGACAGGTTGTTTACAGGCTACAGTGCAAAATGGAAGAACCAAAACAGCCCAGTCTTGTTGAGATTAAGAAACAAAGATAAGAGTTTGGGAAGGCCAAGGTGGTTAGAATTGTAAGGCAGAGTATCAGAGACAAGGGATCTTGGGGGAAGAAGTGTGAATACATGTTGAAGAGTGCACTCAAGCATTTATGCATTCTGGAGATTTGCAGAGGGTTTTCTTGAGTCTTTGGCAGAGTTCTGATTTGAAATACATTACAGAATGTACTCAAAACCAGGGAAAGAACTACTGGAAAGCAGTAAGAAAACATTTTTAGAGCTTGGACAAGGCTGGAAGTAGTTTGCGTTTCTGCTTTCCAGAGTATAAAGACCTGGTAACATGTAGGACATTGGAAAGAGTCCTCAAGAAGGCCCAGAGTGAGTCCAGGGAACTTAACTGCACTGAAGGAAAGTCCAGCACTACTTAGAGGGATATAACATGATTCGGAATCCAACAATGTAAAGTGTGTATGTTTGGTTATCTAATAAAAATTAAAATGCCTGCCTCACCTTGAAGAAGGGAGAGAATATCTATACAGGTGATCAGGAAGAAAACAGAGGACTTGAACAATACTATAAGCCAGTTAGACCTTGACAGATGTATATAGAATACCCAGCAACAGCTTAATACGTTCTTCCCAAGTGCATATGAAACATCCTCTAGGGATAGACTGATCATATGTTAGACCACAAAAAAGTCTCAACACATTTAAACAACTGAAATCATACAATGTCTATTCTCTGGTCACAATGGAGTGAAGCTAGAAATCAGTAACAGAGTACTGGAAAACTCACAAATATATGGAAATTAAACAACACACTCAAATAACCATTAAGTCAAAGAAGAAATCGTAGGAGAAATTAGAAAATTAGAGACAAATGAAAATGAAAACAATATACTATACATGGGATGCAGTGAAAACAGTGCTTGGAAATTTATAGCAGTAAAATACCTATATTTAAAAAGAAGAAAGATCTCAAATAAATAACCTAACTTTTCACCTTAAGGAAACTAGAAAAAGAGCAGATTAACCCAATGCTAGCCAAAGAACGGAAATGACAGATCAAAGTGGAGATAAATGAAATAGAGAACAGGAAACAATATAGAGTCAGCAAAACCAAAGGTTGGTTCTTTGTAAATATCAATATGATTGACAAATCTTTAGCTATGTTGACAAAGGAGAAAAAAAGCAAAGATGTGTATAATTAAAATTAGAAATGAAAATGGGGACATGACCACTGACCATAAAGGAATAATGATTAAGAAAATACTGTGAATAATTGTATGTCAACAAATTGAATAAAATCTACATGAAATGGACAAATTCATGGAAGCACAGATTACCAAAACTGACTCAAGAAGAATTAGAAAATATAAACAGATCTGTAACAAGTAAACAGATTAAAACAGTAATAAAAAAATTACCTCCCAAACAAGTCATTCACTGATGAATTCTACCAAACATTTTAAGAATTAACACCAATCTTTCTCAAACTCTTCTAAAAAATAGGAGAGGAGAGAATACTTCCTAACTCTGAGATCAGGATTACTCTAATATCAAAGCCAAAGACATCACTAGAAAAAAAAGAACAAAAGCCCCCCAAAACTACAAATTAATACTACTTGTGAATATAGATGCAGAAATCTTCAGCGAAATACTAATGAATGGAATCCAGCAGTATGTTTAAAGGCTTATACACCATGACAAAGTGGGATTTATCCCAAGATTTAAGGGCAGTTCATCATAGGAAAATCATTGTAATACATCACATTCATAGAATGAAGGGGGAGAAAAAATATGGTATCATCTCGGTACAGAAAGCATTTGACAAAATCCAACACCTGTTCTTAATAGAAACACCCAAAAACTAGGAATAGAAGGGAATTTCTTCAACATGATAAAAGGCATTATAAAAAATCCACAGCTGACATCCAACTCAGTGGTGAAAACTAAAAACTTTCTCTCTCTGATCAGTAACAAGACAAAGATATCTATTCTCACCACTGCTATTGAACATTGTACTGGAAGTTACAGCCAGAGAAGTTAGGCAAGAAAAAGAAAGAAAAGCCAAATTGGGAAGGAATAAGTAAAACTGTTTCTATTTGCAGATGACATGATCTCTATAGAAAATGCCAAAGGATCTCCAGAAAACATGGTAGAGCTAGTAAATGAGTTCAGCAGAGTAGGAGGTACAAGATCAACACACAAAACACAGTTTATTTTTGTATATCAGCAGTGAACAATCCAAAAAGAAAATTCAAAATTCCACCTACAGTAGCATCCTAAAATGTATGGAAGTTGAAAGATTTGTACATAAAACCCACAAAACATTGCTGGAAGAAATTAAAGAAGACCTAAATAAATGGAAAGACATTATCTGTTTATGGATTAGAAAACTTCATATTGTTAAGGTGATAGTACTATGCAAAACAATGTTCAGATTCAATGCAGTCCATATAAAAATTCCAGTGACCATTTTTGCACAACTGGAAAAGCTAATCATCAAATTCATGTGAAATTGCATTGGGCCCAATAGCCAAAACAGTCTTGAAAATGAACAGAATTGTAGGCCTCATAGTTCCCCACTTCAAAACATACTGTAAAGCTACAGTAATCAAAACTGATACTGGCATAAGGGTAAATAGAGACATATGGGATAGAACTGAGGGGCTAGTTTATTGGTTTTTGACAGAGTGCCAAGTGGTTCTGGAACAACTGAATACCCATATGCAAAAGAATACACTTGAACCCCTACCTCAAACCACGTTAAAAAATTAACTCAAAATGTATCAGTGACTTAAATATAAGAACTAAAACTCTTGCAACTCAACAATAAAAAGACAACCCAACTAAAGGACAAAGGACTCAAATAGACCCTTCTCGAAAGATGATATACAGATGCTGACATGCACATGAACAAATACTGACTCATTAGTGACTGGGGAAATGCAAATGAAAAGCACGGTGACATACCACTTCATGCCCATTAGCATGATGAGAATCAAAAAGACCATAAGAACAATTGTTGGCAAGGAAGTAGAAAAATTGGAACCCTTATACATTGCTGGTGGCAATGTGAAATGATTCAGTCTCTGTAGGAAGCAGTTTTGGCAGTTATTTAAAAAAGCAAAACATAAAATTATGATATAGCAATTCTGGGTTTAGGTGTATACCAAAAAGGAATGAAAATAGGTATCAAATATATGTACATGCATGTTCATAGTAACACTATTTACAAAGGTCAAATGATACAATCAGCCCAAATATCCATAGATGGAGAATGGGTAAACAAATTGTGGCATCTACATACCATAGAATATTATTCATTTATAAAAAAAACTACTGATACATGCTACAATGTGGTGAACCTTGAAAACATTTTGATAAGTGAAAGAAGTCAGACACAAAAGGTCACATTATATGACTCCATTTATATAAAATACCAGAGTGAAGTATACATTTATAGGGACAACATAGATTGGTGGTTGCCAGAGCCTAGGGATAGGGAGAAATGGGGAGCAGCTGCCTAATGGATGTGCACTTTCTTTTTGGGGGTGATAAACATGCTTTGGAACTGGGATAGAGGTGGCACAAAATTGAATATACTAAATGCCACTGATTTATTCACCTTAAAATGGTTAATTTGATATTTTTTCAGTTTTACCTAAAAAAAAGTTAAGGAGGTGGATTCAAGATAGTGATGTAGGAAGATCCTAAATTCCCTCTCTCCAGTGAATACAACAAATATACAACTACATATGTAATAATTTCCTTTTAAAAAGACCAGAAAACTGAAGATGAACAGAGCCTCCACAACAAACAAAAAGGACAGCATTGAGACAGTAAGGAGAGGCAGAGATACTGTCTTGCCAAAAACAAACAAGCAAAAGAACCCCACCCCAGGTTCAGTGATCTAAAATTGGGAAGGATCTCAAAAATATGGAACTTTTCCCTGAGAAGTGAGGGATTTGTGCTTCACATGAGCCACTCCAACCCTTAGATCCTGCATGAGAGACTAGCCCCCTAAATGCTGGGCTTTGAAAATCAATGGGGACTATGTCCAGAAAACCATAGAACTCTAGGGAATGGGGAACCTACTCTTAAAGGGATTGCATGCAGACTCATTCTTACAAGAAATGTTAAAAGGACTTCTCTAAACTGAAAAAAAATATTAAAATAACAAAACAAAGTAAAATTTTCACTGCCAAGGGTAAATATATAGTAAAAATGGTGGACCAATCACTCACATAAAAGCATGAAAGTTAAAAGACGAAAATAGTAAAATTGTCTAGAACTACAGTAATTACTTAAGGGATGCATAAAGTAAAAAGATGTAAACTGTGACATCAGAAATATAAAATGTGTGTGGAAGAAAAAGTTTTTTTGGTGTGAAAAAGTTCAGATTTAATTTGCTGTCAACTCAAAGCAAATTTAAATAAATAGGAAGTTATATGAGAATATCATGGTAACCACAAAGCAAAACCTTATAATAAATACACAAAGGAAAATGAAAAAGGAATCTAAACAAAAGACTAAAGAAAGCCATCAAACCACAAGGGAAGACAGAGAAGAAAGGAACTGAGGAACTACAAACACAGCCAGAAAACAAAAAAGTAACAGTAAGTATAACCAATCAATAATTACTTTAAATGTAAATGGACTAAATTCTCTATAAGTCATATAAGCTCTGAATGCATTAAAAAAATTAGACCCATTTGTATGTTGCCTACAAGAGATTTGCTTCAGAAGTAAGGATACAACAGCCTGAAAGTGACAGAATGCAAAAAGATATTCCATACAAATAGAAATTAGAAGAAAGCTGGTGTAGCTATAATCATAGCAGTCAAAATAGACTTTAAAATAAAGATTACAGTAATAGACAAAGAAGGGAATTATGTAATGATAAAAGGGTCAATCCAAGAAGACATGGCATTTATAAATATACACCCAACATAGGAGCTCCAAAATATATAAAGCAAATATTAACAGATGTAAAGGGAGAAATTGACAGTATAGTAATAGTAGGAGAGTTTAACACCCTGCTTTCATCAATGGATAGATCATCCAAACAAAATAATAAGGAAAAGTCAGCTTTAAATGACACAGACCAGATGGATTTAGATATATACAGAACATCCATCCAAACGAATACATGTTTTTCTCAAGTGCACATGAACCATTCTTCAGGATAGATCACATATGAGGCCACAAAACAAGTCTGAGTAAATTTAAGATTGAAATCACATCAAGTGTCTGTTTGAACCACAATGGTATGAAACTGAAAATCAACTACAAGGAGAAAAATGGAAAAATGACAAAAATGTGGAGATTAAACAACATGCTACTGAACAATCAATGGGCCATCAAGGAAATCAAAGAAGAAATCAAAGAATTGCTGGGGACAAATGAAAACAAAAATTACAACATGCCAAATACTTTGGGATGAAGCCAAAGTGTTTCTAAGAGGGAAGATCGTAGCAATACAGTCCTACCTCAAGGAACAAGAAAAATCTTTAACAGTCTAACTTTACTCCTAAAGGACCTAGAAAAAGAACAGATGAATTCTGAAGTCAGTTGAAAGAAGGAAATAAAGATCAGAGTGGAAATAGAGACAAAAAAACAAAACAAAACAGAAAAGAATGAAACTAAGAGCTGGATTTTGAAAAGATAAACAAGATTGACCAAACTTTAGCCATGCTAGCTAAGAGACAGTGTTTTAATAAAATCAGAAATGAATGAGTAGACAATTGACACTACAGAAATAAGAAAAAATCATAAGAGACTATTATGAACAATTATACACCAACAAATTGGACAACCTAGAAGAAATGGATAATTCCTAGAAACATACAGTCTTCCAACTCTATCATGAAGAAATAGGAAATATGAATAGACTAATTGCTCATTAATCAGAAAACCTCCCAACAAAAAAAATTCAGAACTATAAAACTTTGCTGGTGAATTCTGGCAAACATTCAAAGATTTAATATCTATCCTCAAACTCTTCCAAAAACTTGAAGAAGAGGGAGCACTTTCACATTCATTTGTGAGACTAGTTTTATGCTAATGACAAAACTAGGCAAGTCACCACCACAAAAAGACAATTACAGCTCAATACAATTTATGAACATGATGCAAAAATCCTTGACAAAACATTAGCAAATGGATTCAATAACATTTAAAGGGTCATACACCATGATCACTGGGATTTATTCCAGGTATGCAAGGATAGTTTGCCATCTGCAAATCAACCAGCATGATACACCATATTAGCAAAATGAAGAATAAAAATCATATCATCATCTCAATAGATGCAGAAAAAAGCATCTAACACAATTCAACATCCATTCATGATAAAAACTCTCAACAAGACAGGTATATAGGGAATGTATCTAAACACAATAAAGACCAAATATGACAAACCCACAGCTAGCATATAGAATGATGAAAAGTTGAAAGCTTTCCTCTTAAGATCATAACTACCATATGATCTAGCTATTCTATTTCTGGGTATTTATCTGAAGAATACTATAATGCTGATTCAAAATGATATATATACCCCTATATTTATTGCACATTATTTACAATAGCCAAGAAATTGAAATAAAATAAATGACCATTGATGGGTGAATGGATCAAAAAGACACACACACACACACACACACACACAATATACTTGTATATATACATGTATGTTATGTATATGTATGTAATATATATGCATATATGTACACATACACACATGGTCGGATGCTAGTCAGCCATAAATAAGGAAGGAAATGTGCCATTTGCAACAATATGAATGGATCTACAGGGTGTTACGTTAAGTGAAAAAAGTCAGAGGAAGACAAATACCATATGATTTCACCCATATGGAACAGAAAAAAACCAGAACAAACAAACAAGCCAAATAAAACAAAACAGACTCATAGTGAGAGAACAGATTGGTGATTACCAGAGGGGAAGGAGTTTGTGGGGTGTATGAAATGGGTTTAGGGGGTCAATTTTATGGTGATGGATGGTAACTAGATTTTAGTGGTAATTACTTTGTATTATATACAGAACTATAATGTACACCTGAAGCTTACATAATGTTATGTAGTAATTTCCTTCAGTTAAAAAAAATAATATGCTTGGAAAGAAGCATGATAATATGACCCATAATCAGAGTAAAAATATCAGTCAATGGGAAGAAACCCAGAAATGACAGATGATTGATTTAGCAAAGATGTAAAAAAAGCTACTATTAATATGTTCTAAATACTCAAGAAGGCATAAGAAAATAGGAAAATGATGAAGAAAGAAATAAAAGACATGAACATATGCTTAAATGAAACTTCTAAATATGAAACATGCAATATCTGAAATAAGAAACAATATAAATAGGATTAATTGCAGATAAGATACTGTGGAAGAGATAGGTGATCTTGAATATGTAGGAATAACAACTACTGAAAGTGAAGCAAAGTGAAAAAAACCTAAAGTAAAATGAATAGAGCATCTGTGAGCTGTTGGATAATATCAAGTATTTTGAGACACATGTGATTAGATTCTCAGGAGAAGGGATGGGGAAACAGGAAACTAGAAGAGATAATGACTGCAAATTTTCTATGTTTAGTGAAAGTTATAAGCCCATAGCTCAATGAATCTATTTTGAAAGGAACATTTAAAAACCACTCCAAGGCACATCATAAACAAATAGCTGACAGAAATGATAGTGAAAGAAAATCTTGAAAGCAGCCAGAGAGAAAAAGATACATTATGAACAGAGAGAGAAGAATGAGAGAGGTTTTGTTAGAAATTTTCTTCAATGGGAAGAAACCCAGAAATGACAGATGATTGATTTAACAAAGATGTAAAAAGAGCTACTATTAATATGTTCTAAATACTCAAGATGGTATAAGAAAATAGGAAAGCCAGAAGAGAGTGGAGTCACTTCTTTAAAATACTGTCAGAGAAATACTTGGCAACCTAGGATTCTATTTCCACTGAAACCACTTTTCACAAAGAAGTGACTTTTTTTGTTGTGTTATCTTTTAAAATTTTTCGCTGTAGTAAAATATATATAACCTACAATTTACCATTTTAACAATTTTTAATCATATTGTTCTGTGGCATTAAGTACACAGTTTCCTGCTACCTTCACCATTATCCAGAACTTTTTGATATTCCCAAACTCTATACACATTAAAACAGTATCTTCCTTTCTCCTCTACACCAGTGCCTGACAACCAACATTGCTTTCTGTCTCCATGAATTTGACTATTTTTGGTAGCTCATATAAGTTGAATCATACAGTATTTGTCTTTTTTGAGACTGGCTTATTTTACTTAACATAGGATCTTCAAGGTCCATCCCTGCTGTAGCATGTGTCAGATTTCCTTTTTTAAAGCCAAATAATATTCTATATATTCCCATATATACCATATTTTGTTAATCCAGTTATCCATCCATGGATCCTTGGGTTGCTTCCACCTTTTGGCTATTGTAATTAGTGATCATTTTTGTGCAAATATCTGTTAAGTTCCTGCATTCAGTTACTCTGGGTATATACCCCATTGTGAAATTTTGGATCTTTTAGTAACTCTGTGTTTGATTACTGCTTTTCTCAGTTGCTTTACAATTTCACATTCCTGTCAGTAAGGAACAGGGTCTCTAAGTTCCCCACATCCTCACAAATACTTACTTTTTATTTTTTTAGTAATGGCTATCCTGATGTGTGTGAAGCAATAGCTCATTGTTTTGACTTGAATATTTCTGATGATTAGTGATGTTGAGTATCTTTTCATGTGTTTGTTTGCCATTTGTATATCATTTTTGGGGAAGTGTACATTCAAGTTCCTTGCCCATTTTTTGACTGTTTTTTTTTGTCTTTGTTTTTGTTGTTGAGTTATAAGGGTTCTTTATATATTTTGGATATTAATCCTTTATCAAATACATGATTTGTGAAAGAAGTGATTTGAAGAGGAGCAAAATCTGAGGGAACTAATTTTCAGCATACTTGTACTGCAAAAAATCTTGAAGGAGATTCTTTAGGTAGGAGGAAGATATTAACATGGGAATTTGGGTCTTTGAAAAGAAGAGTGCAAGAAGTGGTAATGGGGTAAATGTAAAAGATAATTTCTTCATTTTTAACCTTTTCAAAATAACTCTTTAAAGCAAAGTTAATAATAATGAAATTCAGGCTTTACCATACATGGAAATAAATTGACTGATGTCAGTAGTTAAAGAATGGGGCAGGGGAAAGGGAAGGTATAGTGTTGTTAGGTGTTTGCATCAAAAATGAAGTCGTAGGTACTTACAGAATACATGAGGGTGTTTTTACATGTACCATTCATGAAATATTTATTTGACGGTAGGTAGTGTGTATTTTAGAACAGTTGCTCTGAAACAAAGAAAAATGATTTGTAAGTCCACAGGGGAGATGAAATTGAATATTAAAAATTAATTAGTGCAAAAGTAGGTAGGTAAAGGAGAAAAAAAACCAAGTAACATGTGACAAGAAATAGCAAAACAGTAGATTTAAATTTCCTAGTAGATTAAATAAAAATGATCCAAGAACTCTAATTGAAAGGCATAGATTGTTGGATTTGCTAGAAAAGCATTATCCAGCTATATGATGTCTACAAAAACTCACTTTAAATATAAAGGTAAAGGTAAACTAAAAATACAGTGATGGCAGGTATCTGGCTCAGGTGGAGGAACAGGAATTAAATTCATCTTTCTCTTGAAAGAACCTCCCCCACAAAAAAAACCCCAAAGTACACAAAAATATTTGGACATGAGACAACAATGGTCAATGATCCCTGACTGTTGATAAACAAATGAAATGATCACCAAAATTGCTCCAGCCTATCTTATTGGGAGACTTTCCAGGATGTGGCGCATATAGTGAGAACTCAGGTGTGGAGCTTGGTGCTTTCCCCAGGTTGAGGAGATGTTTCTGCTCTGGAGCTGCTCTGACTACAAAGTATAAGATCAAGACTTGAAAGAAACAAACTGTTTCCAAATCATTTAACTGTATCCCAGAACAAAGTTCAAAAAGATTTGTATGAATGGAAAATACCTAGCATAGAAGTAAAAATTCATGGCGTATGTCATTCAGTTAAAGATTGCCATGTATGCACATGAGCATAAAAACATCCATAATGAGGAGAATTGTCAGCCAGTTAAAACTGACAAAATTGACAGTGATAATAGACTTCATGAGGATATTAAAAATAGTTGTTATAAATCTATTCCCTATGTTCAAAATTTGGAGACATGAAAAATGCAAAAAGATCCATATAGAACTTGTGAAGATGAACACTACATGAGGTGAAAATACTGTGGTTGAGATTAATGGAAGATTAGACATTGAAGAGAAAAGATGAATGAACTTGAATCCATAGGAATAGAAACCATCCAGATTGAAACATACAGGGAAAAAAGGGAGAAAATGAGGAAAACACTAGTGAGTTCTGGGATATTTTCAAGCAGCTAAATATATGAGTAAGTAGAATTCCTAAAGGAGGTAGGGTACAGAAAAATACATGTCAAGAAATAATGGCTGAAAACTTTCCAAATAAGTTGCATGAAGATGAAACTATAAACCTGCAGGTTAAAGTTGTTCAGTGACTTCCAAATATAAGAAACATAAAGGGAACTGCACCAAGGCTCGTAATCATCTTGCTGATTGGTAGTGATAAAGAGAAAACCTTAGAAGCAGTCAGAGATAAAAAGACATGGTCATGTTATGTGCATACGAGCAAAGATAAAGATTGTGTCAGATTTCTTGTCAGAAACAATATAAGTAAGAAAACAGTGCAGCAGCATCTTTAAAGTAATGAAGGATAGAAAATAACAACTTAGAATTCTGTATTTGGTAAAAATATGTTTCCAAAACAAAGATTTAAAGGAAGACATTTTCAGACAGAGAAAAGCTGGAGGTGTTAACTTCAGAAAAATTTCAAAGTATGTCCTCAGGCAGCAGAAAAATAATACCAGATGAATAAAGGAAAAAGAGCACTAGAAATGGTAACTACTTGGCTAAATGTAGGTTTTTTCTTATTTAATCTCTTTAAAAGGCAATTGTTGAAAGTACAAAATGCTAACAAGATATTATGTGGTTTATAACGTAGAAGTAAAGTGCACAATAAAGCTTAAGACCTGGCAGTGAAATGAATGTACATCATTATAAGATTCTTATGCTCTACCCTAAATGGTAGTCATTTATAGGTAGACCATGGTAAGTTAAATATATATCTTATAAACTCTGAAGCAGCCACTGAAAAAACATAGATATAAGCAATAGGTTAAGAAAAAAAAACTAAGGTAGAATTGAATTATACAAAATAAGTAATCCAACAGAAGTTATGGAAAGATAAAAAAGGGAACAAAGATCACATGAGACAAATAAAACAAATAGCAAGATGATAGACTCCAACTTAATGGTATAAATAATCACATTAAATGTAAATAGTCTCAACACCCAAATTTAAAGGTCAAGATTGGATTAAAAAAACAAGATCCCACTGTAGAGTTTCCTACAAGACACTTTATAAAAACATCTTGGTTAAAAGTAAAAGAGTGGAAAAAGGGCATGACGTGCTAATCTAGTTGAAAGAAACTTGGAGTAGTCTTACATCAAGCTAAAAAGCTTCTGTACAGCAAAGGGCACCATCAGTAGAACAAAAAGGCATCCTACAGTATGGGAGAATATATTTGTAAATGACATATGTGACAAGGGGTTAACATCCAAAATATATAAAGAACTTACACCACTCAACAACTGAAAAGCAAATAACCTGATAAAAAAAATGGGTGGTGGATATGAATAGACAATTCTCCAAAGAAGAAATTTTCAGATGGTCAACAGGCACATGAAAAGATGCTCCGCATCATTAATCATCAGGGAAATGCAAATTAAAACAATAATGTGATATTAACTCGCACCAGTTAGGATGGCCAGCATTGAAAAGACTAAGAACAACAAATGCTGGTTAGGATGCGGAGAAAGGGGAACTCTCCTACACAGCTAGTGGGAATGTAAACTAGTTCAACCATTGAGGAAAGCAGTATGGAGGTTCCTCAAAAAACTAAAAATAGAAATACCATTTGACCTAGGAATTCCACTCCTAGGAATTTACCCAAAAAGTACAAGTTCTCAGATTCAAAAAGACATGTACACCCCTATGTTTATTGCAGCACTATTTACAATAGCCAATATGGAAGCAACTTAAGTGTCCATCAGTAGATGAATGGATAAAGAAGATGTGGTACATATACACAGTGGAATACTATTCAGCCATAAGAAAGAAACAAATCCTACCATTTGTGTGGATGGAGCTAGAGGGTATTATGCTCAGTGAAATAAGCCAGGCAGAGAAAGACAAGTACCAAATAATTTCTCTCATTTGTGGAGTATAACAACAAAGGAAAACTGAAGGAACAAAACAGCAGCAGATTCACAAACTCCAAGAAGGGACTAGTGGTTACCAAAGGGGAGAGTTGGGTGGGGGAGGGTGGGTGCAAAAGGAAGGAGAAGGGGATTGAGGAGTATTATAATTGGTGCACATGATTTTGGGGGGGATCATGAGGAAGGCAGTGTGGCACAGAGAAGACAAATAGTGACTGTGAAATCTTACTACACTGATGGACAGTGACTGCAGGGTGGTATCGCAGTGGGGGGGGGGACTTGGTAATATGGGTGAATGTAGTAACCACATTGTTTTTCATGTGAAACCTTCATAGAGTGTATATCAATAATACCTTAATATAAAAAATGTAAAAATAAAAGGAACTTGGAGTAGTCTTGATTTTATTACTATCAGACAAAACAGATTTTAGACCAAGGAATGTTATCTGGGATAAAGAAGATAATTTTGTAACAATTAAGGCATTCAGTTAATTAGCAGGACCTAACAGTGGTAAATGTTTATGTACCTATAACAAGAGCTTCAAACACATGAGGCAAAAACTAATTGAAAGGCAAAGAGAAATTCACAATTATAGTCAGAGATTTCAGTAACCCTTCTCAATAATTGATATAACAAGTAGAAAATTACCAAAGATATAGTTGACTTGAATAACAGTGTCAACCAAGTTACTGTGACTGCGTTTGTAGAATACTCTACTGAAGAAGAGCAGAATACACATTGTTCACAAGTTTACATAAAACAGTTTACCAAGATTAACTATATTTACCAAGATAGGGCCATAAAAAGTTTCAATAAATTCAAAAGGGTTCATGTCATAATCTTCTCAGATCACAGTGGAATTAACTTAGGCCTTACTAATAGAAATATCCTTGGAAAAATCCCCAAATATTTGGGAATTAGGTAGCATGTTTATAAATAATGATAAATAGAAGAAATCAAAAGGGAAATTAGGAAGTATTTTTTAAACTGAATACGAACAGGAACACAACATGTTAGAAGATGCTGCTAAAATAATACCTAGGGGAAAATCTGTAGTTCTAAATATCTGTCTTAGAAAAGAAGAAAGATCTCAAATAATGACTTCAGCCTCCACTTTACAAAAGTAGAAAAAGAAGAGCAAATTAATCCTGAAGGAAGCAAAAGAAAATAATAATCCAAATAGCCTTATATAATTAAAATTTTTTTTTATTATGGTATTATTGATATATACTCTTATGAAGGTTTCACATGAAAAAGCTATGTGGTTAGACAAC
This sequence comes from Manis javanica, assembly GCF_040802235.1. Taxonomy (NCBI): domain Eukaryota; kingdom Metazoa; phylum Chordata; class Mammalia; order Pholidota; family Manidae; genus Manis; species Manis javanica. Next base: position 161,320,018 of record NC_133157.1, on the reverse strand, counting down.
ATGAAGTATATCCCAGGAGTGCAAGGTTGGTTTAACATTCAAAAAAATAAATAAATATAATTCACTATATTAACAAACTAAGAAGTAAAAATCCTATTATCATCTCGGTGGATATAGAAAAATAATTTTGCTATTTTGGTAATTTCTGACTAAAAAGACTTGTAGCAAACTAGGAATAAAAGTGAGGTTTCTCAATCTGATAATGGAAATCCATGAGAAACCTCATTTACTGTTACTGTACTTAATGGTGAAAGATTGAACATGTTGTGTCTAAAATCAGCAAGACAGAGTGTCTTCTTATGAGGTTCTAGCCAGTATATTTGGGCAAGAAAAGGAAATAAATGGTATTCACCATCAAAAGGAAGGGATAAAACTCTCCTTGTTCACAGATCACCTGATTGTCTATGCAGAAGGTCTAATGGAATTGTCTGAGAACTAATGAATGAGTTTGGTCAAGTTGAAGTACCCTAGATTAATATACAAAAACTAGTTATGTTTCTGTATACTAGCAAGGAACAATAAAAAACTGGAATAAAAAATATCACTTACAACAGTAACAAAAATATTAAATAGTTGTGTATAAATCTAACAAAGCACATTAAAACTGAGACTACAAAATACTGCTGACAGAAAGTAGAAGCTGTCTAAATAAATGGAGAGGTACAGTTGAATCTCATTCATGGATTCTTTATGAATTGGTCTATTTGCTAAAAGTAATTTGTAATCCTAAATCAGTATTTACAGTGCTTTTTGGGTCATTTGCTGACACATACAGAGTGGCAGAAATTTGAAGTTAGGTTGATTGAGGTGGCACTCTGCTTTCTTGTTTCAGCTCTCATGCTGTTAAGACCAAGACTTTTCTTGGTTTGTTGTGTGTCAGGTTTGTTATGCTTTATGTTCATGATTTAGCTGTTTAAAATGTCCCCTAAGTAGACTTAATAACAGGGGGAGTCTAGTAACCATAATGTTGCTCCTGTAATTGTACATTAATGATAACAAAACAAAAAAAATTTCCCCTAAGCATACTGCTAAAGTGCTGTAGTGTTCTGGGGCACAGTAAAGCTGTTACTTGCCTTATGGAGAAGATAACTATTTAGAAAAGCTTCGTTCAGGCAGGAGTTACAGTTCTGTTGGCTGTGAGGTCAGTGTCAGTGAATCAACAGTGCTAGTAAGAGGCCTGTAAACAGAAACACACGTAAAACTCATTAACTGACAAAAATATTGTGACCAGGGATTTGCAGGAACCTAATCCTGTGCTTTCTCTAGAAGCAGTGGTTCAGTATTTATTCTGTTCACCATAACGTAGAACATGATTATCATTGAGATATAATTATGTTACTCATTAGAATATCCTATACATCAGTTGGAAGACTCAACTTTGTTAAAGTCAACTTTACTAATTTTATTTTCATCTAATTAATCTGTAGATTCAAGGGAGTTCTACTCTGATTGAGGCATTTTTTTTTTTGCCCAAAATAAAATTCATATGGAAATACAAGAATTTTAGAATAGCTAAAACAACTGTGAAATAGAAGAATGTTAGTGGGACCAACACTACCTCATTTCAATTATTATAAAGCTATAAAAAATTTTTTTACTGTAAAAAACAGCTGGAATAAATATATGGGTAGTCCAGAAATAAACTCACTTATATGTAGATAACCGATTTTTGACGAAGTCATAAAAGTGCTTGAACATTGGATATTGATACACAGAAAACTAAATTGAACTCTGCCTTTCAACATATATAAAAATTAAATTAAAGTGGCTCAGAGACGTAATGTGCAACCTAAATCTATAAAGCTTCTAGAAGAAAACATCAGAGAAAATCTTCCAGACACATCAAAGGCACAATTTATAAAGTAACCAGTTATTAGATTAGATATTATTACATTTAAATTCTACCCTTCAAAAGACAGTGATAAGAGAATGAAAAGAGATGCCACATACTGGGAGAAAACTTTGCCAAGCAAACACCTGTTTAATGACTTAAATTTGGAATATATGAAAAACTCTTCGGAAGAGGCTCAAGATGGTGGTGTGAGTAGGGTGGTGAAAATCTCCCAAAACCATATATATTTTTGAAAATACAACAAATACAACTATGCCTAAAAGAGAGACCATAAGATACAGTACAACAGCCAGGCGACATCTACATCTGCAAGAACTCAGCATCTCACGAAAAGGGTAAGATACAAGCTGCAACCTGGTGGGACCCGAGCAGTCCCTGCCCCCCTGCCCCCCCAGCTCACTGGCGGGAGGAAAGGAGTCAGAGTGGGGAGGGAGTGGAAGCCCAGGGCTGCTAAATAACCAGCCCTAGTAATCTGCAGTGGGAACACAGACACACATTGCATGGTGTACTGGATATTAGTGAAATGGAAAAGTAAAATGCAAGACGGAGACTGCGAGCAGGTCCCCACAGACGGCTCCCCTGGGACAAAAGAAAAGTGGGTGCTTTTTAAGTCTTAAAGGAACAAGGGCTTAGCACCTGGATAAAATCACCCCAGCACACTCAGCCTGGCAGGCTGGGAATCCTAAGGGATGTCAGGGGCCCCAACACCCTGGTGGGTAACCCAGCCCCAAAGACCCTCACGGTGATAAGCAGCCTGCCATTCATTCCTCTTGGCCAATGCGACAAGCAAACCAGCTCACCCACCACAGCGGTGGAGCACCCGGAGAGTGGCCCGGCCCACAGCAACTACACAGAGTCTCCTCCCAGCACGCAGCTAACTGGGACAGACCCAGGGGCTGCTGCCGGTGCGCAGCTGCCCAACACAGACAGAGGAAGTTGGAGCAAGGTATGGAAGGCACAAAGGGGTGCCGTTCTTGCAGGAGAAAACTGGTGTGCCTGCCACTCCCCGCAGGGCTCTGGGCTATCATGAGGGCTGCCCCGCCCATGGAAGCTCAGGGGATTAACCCAGAGACTGCTCCCTGTCTGTGGGTAACTGACATAGGCAGAGAAGGGCAAGGTGACCAGCAAGCAGGAAGGGTCTTTGTTCTCCCAGCTGACACATGCGCCACCTGTCTACAACCACCTCTATTGCCAGGAGAAGGCAGAAGATTCTGGTTCAGTCAAGAATCACCCAAAACAACACCAGAGAGAGGGCCTGGGGAGATAGATATAACCAGTCTTCCTGAAAAGGAATCCAAAATAAAGGTCATAACCATGCTGATGGACCTGCAGAGAAATTTGCAAGAGCTAAGTGATGAAGTGCGGAAGGAAATAACAGAAATGAAACAATCTCTGGAAGGACTTAAGAGCAGACTAGATGAGGTGCAAGAGTCTGTTAATGAAATAGAAACCAAAGAACAGTACAGAGAAGCAGAGGCAGAGAGAGAGAAAAGGATCTCCAGGAATGAAAGAATATTAAGAGAACTGTATGACCAATCCAAATGAAATAATATCTGCATTATAGGAGTACTAGAATAAGCAGAGAGTGAAAAAGTGATAGAAAATGTCTTTGAAGAAATAATTGCTGAAAACTTCCCCAAACTGGGGGAGGAAATAGTCTCTCAGACCATGAAAGCTCACAGATCTCCTAACACAATGGATCCAAGGAGGACAAGACCAAGACACATAGTAATTAAAATGGCAAAGATCAAAGACAAGGACAGAGTATTAAAGGCAGCCAGAGAGAGAAAAAAGATCACCTACAAAGGAAAACCCATTAGGCTATCATCAGACTTCTCAACAGAAACCTTACAGGCCAGAAGAGAATGCATGATATATTTAATGCAATGAAACAGAAGGGCCTTGAACCAAGAATACTGTATCCAGTGCAATAATTTAAATTTTCAGGAGGGATTAAACAAATCCCAGACAAGCAAAAGCTGAGGGAATTTGCCTCCCACAAACCACCTCTACAGGGTATTTTAAAGGGAACGCTCTAGATGGAAGCACTCCTAAGGTTAAATAGATGTCACCAGAGAAATAAAATCACACCAAAGAAAGCAGACCAACCAAATACTACTAAAGGCAAAAAATAAAATCAACTATTCATGAAAGCAGTCAAAGGAAAGACAAAAGAGTACAGAATAAAACACCTAACATACAAAGAATGGAGGAGGAAGAATAAGAAGGGAGAGAAAGAATCATCAGAATGTGTTTCTAATAGCTTATTAAGGGAGTTAGGTTATATGGTTAGATAGTAAAGAAGCTGCCCTTCAACCTTTGGTAACCACGAATCCAAAGCCTGCAATGGCAATAAGTACATATCTTTCGATAATCACCCTAAATGTAAATGGACTGAATGCACCAATCAAAAGACACAGAGTAATAGATAAAAAAGCAAGACCCTTAGAATAAGAAGGGACCCTACAGTTTGGGAGAATATATTCATAAAAGACAGATCCGATAAAGGGCTGACATCCAAAATATATAAAGAGCTCACGCACCTCAACAACAACAAAAAAGCAAATAATCCAATTAAAAAATGGTAAGAGGAGCTGAACAGGCAGTTCTCCAAAGAAGAAATTCAGATGGCCAACAGACACATGAAAAAATGCTCCACATCACTAGTCATCAGAGAAATGCAAATTAAAACCACAGTGAGATATCACCTCTACTAAGGATCGCCACCATCCAAAAGAGAAACAACAACAACTGTTGGCGAGGTTGTGGAGAAAGGGGAACTCTCCTACACTGCTGGTGGAAATGTAAACTAGTTCAAACACTGTGGAAATCAGTATGGAGGTTCCTCAAAAAACTAAAAATAGAAATACCATTTGACCCAGGAATTCCACTCCTAGGAATTTACCCTAAGAACTCAGCAGCCCAGTTTGAAAAAGACACATGCAACCCTATGTTTATCACAGTACTATTTATAATAGCCAAGAAATGGAAGCAACATAGGTGTCCATCAGTAGGTGAATGGATAAAGAAGATGTGACATATACAGAATGGAATATTATTCAGCCATAAGAAGAAAATAAATCCTACCACTTGCAACAATATGGATGGAGCTAGAGGGTATTATGCTGAGTGAAATAAGCTGGATGGAGAAAGACAAGTACCAAATGATTTCACTCATATGTGGAGTATAAGAACAAAGAAAAAACTGAAGGAACAAAACAACAGCAGACTCACAGAACCCAAGAATGGACTAACAGTTACCAAAGGGCAAGGGACTGGGGAGTATGGGTGGGAAGGGAGGGATAAGGGGTGGGTGGAGAAAGAGGGCATATTAACTAGCAAGTATAATATGTGCGTGTGGGCACAGGGAGGGCTGAACAATACAAAGACAAGTACTGATTCTACAGCATCTTCCTACTATGATGGACAGTGACTGTAATGGGGTTTCTGGGGGGAGAGACTTGCTGATGGGAGGAGTCTAGTAAGCATAATGTTCCTCATGTAATTGTAGATTAATGATAGAAAAAAAAAGGAAGACCCATCTGTATGCTGCTTGCAAGAGACACACCTCAAACTGAAAGAGATACACAGACTAAAAGTCAAGGGATGGAAAAATTTCATGCAAACAATAGGGAGAAAAAAACAGGTGTTCCAGTACTTGTATCAGATAAAATAAACTTCAAAACAAAGAAAGTAAAAAGAGATAAAGAAGGACAATACATAATGATAAAGGGGTTAGTCCAACAAGAGGATATAACCATTATAAATATATATGCACCCAATACAGGAACATCAATATATGTGAAACAAATACCAACAGAATGAAAGGAGGAAATAAAATGCAATGCATTCATTCTAGGAGACTTCAACACACCACTCACTCCAAAGGACAGATCTACCAGACAGAAAATAAGTAAGGACACAGAGGCACTGAAAACACACTAGAACAGATGAACTTAACAGACATCTACAGAACTCTACACCCAAAAGCAGCAGGATACACATTCTTCTCAAGTGCACAGGGAAGATATTCCAGAATAGACCACATACTAGGCCATAAAGAGAGACTCAGTAAATTCAAAAAGTTTGAAATTGTACCAACCAACTTCTCAGACCACAAAGGTATAAAACTAGAAATAAATTGTACAGAGAAAACAAAGAGGCTCACAACAAATGGAGGCTTAACAACATGCTCCTAAATAATCAATGGATCAATGACCAAATTAAAACAGAGATCAAGCAATATATGGAGACAAATGATAACAACAGCACAAAGCCCCAACTTCTGTGGGACATAGCGAAAGGAGTTCTAAGAGGAAAGTATATAGCAATCCAAGCCTATTAAAAGAAGGAAGAACAATGCCAAATGAATAGTCTAAACTCACAATTATTGAAACTGGAAGAAGAAGAACAAATGAGGCCCAAAGTCAGCAGAAGGAGGGACATTATAAAGGTCAGAGAAGAAATAAATAAAATTGAGAAGAATAAAACAATAGAAAAAAATCAATGAAACCAAGAGATGGTTCTTTGAGAAAATAAAATAGGTAAGCCTCTAGCCAGACTTATTAAGAGAAAAAGAGAATCAACACACATCAACAGAATCAGAAACGAGAAAGGAAAAATCATGACGGACCCCACAGAAATACAAAGAATTATTAGAGAATACTATGAAAACCTGTATGCTAACAAGCGGGAAAACCTAGAAGAGATGGATAACTTCCTAGAAAAATACAACCTTCCAAAACTAATCAAGGAAGAAACAGAAAATCTAAACAGACCAAGTACCAGCAACGAAATTGAAGTGGTAATCAAATAACTACTCAAGAGCAAAACCCCTGGACCAGCTGGATTCACTGCTGAATTTTATCAGACATATAGAGGAGACATAATACCTATGTTCCTTAAAGTTTTCCAAAAGTAGAAGAGGAGGGAATACTCCAAAACTCATTCTGTGAAGCCAGCTTCACCCAAATACCAAAACCAGGCAAAGACCCCACCAAAAAAGAAAATTACAGACCAATATCCCTGATGAACATAGATGCAAAAATACTCAACAAAATATTAGCAAACCGAATTCAAAAATACATCAAAAGGATCATACACCATGACCAAGTGGGATTCATCCTAGGGATGCAAGGATGGTACAACATTCGAAAATCCATTAACATCATCCACCACATCAACAAAAAGAAGGACAGAAATCACATGATCATCTCCATAGATGCTGAAAAAGCATTGGACAAAATTCAACATCCATTCATGATAAAAACTGTCAACAAAGTGGGTATAGAGGGCGAGTACCTCAACATAATAAAGGCCTTTTGTGATAAACCCACAGCCAACATCATACTGAACAGTGAGAAGCTGAAAGCTTTTCCTCTAAGATAGGGAACAAGACAGGGATGCCCACTCTACCCACTGTTATTCAACATAGTACTGGAGGTCCTAGCCACGGCAATCAGACAAAACAAGGAAATAGAAGGCAGATTGGTAAAGAACTCAAACTGTCACTATTTGCAGATGACATAATATTGTGCATAAAAAACCCCGAAGACTCCACTCCAAATCTACTAGAAGTAATATCTGAATTCAGCAAAGTTGCAGGATACAAAATTAATACACAGAAATCTGTTGCTTTCCTATACACTAATGATGAACTAGCAGAAAGAGAAATCAGGAAAGCAATTCCATTCACAATAGCATCAAAAAGAATAAAATACCTAGGAATAAACCTAACCAAGCAAGTGAAAGACCTATACCCTGAAAACTGTAAGACAGTCTTAAGAGAAATTAAAGAGGACACTAACAACTGGAAACTCATCCCATGCTCTTGGATAGGAAGAATTAATATCTTCAAAATGGCCATCCTGCCTAAAGAAATCTATAGATTCAATGCAATCCCTATCAAATTACCAACAGCATTCTTCAACAAACTGGAACATACAGTTTTAAATTTCATATGGAACCACAAAAGACCCCGAATAGCCAAAGCAATCCTGAGAAGGAAGAATAAAGCATGGGGGATCTTGTTTCCCAACTTTAAGCTGTACTACAAAGGCACAGTAATCAATATAATTTGGTACTGGTACTAGAACAGCCACTGACCAGTGGAACAGAATAGAGAGTACAGATATTAACCCAAATATATATGGTCAATTAATATATGATAAAGGAGCCATGGATGTACAATGGGGGAAATGACAGCTTCTTGAAAAGCTTGTTTTGGAAAACTGGACAGCTACATGTAAGAGAATGAAACTGGGCTATTGTCTAACCCCATACACAAAAGTAAATTCGAAATGGATCATACACCTGAATGTAGTAATGAAACCATAAAACACTTAGAAAAAAACATAGGCAAAAATCTTTTGAACATAAACATGAGTGACTTCTTCATGAACATATCTTCCTGGTCAAGGGAAAGAACAGCAAAATGAACAATTGGGACTGCATCAAACTGAAAAGCTTCTGTACACCAAAGGACACCATCAATAGAACATAAAGCCTTCTCTACAGTATGGGAGAATATGTTCAGAAATGACAGATCCGATAAAGGGTTGACATCCATAATATATAAAGAACTTATGCACCTCAACAAACAAAAAGCAAATAATCCAATTAAAAAAAGGGTAGTGGAGTTGAACAGACAGTTCTCCAAAGAAGAAATTCAGATGGCAATAGAAATTCAGATGGTATGAAAAGATGCTCCACATCACTAGTCGTCAGAGAAATGCAGATTAAAACCACAATGAGATATCACCTCACACCAGTAAGGTTTGCCAGCATCAAAAAGATGAACAACAACAAATGTTGGTGATGTGGAGAAAGGGGAACGATCCCTCCTTCACTGCTGGTGGGAATATAAACTACTTCAACCATTGCGGAAAGCAGTATAGAAGTTCCTCAAAAAACTCAAAACAGAAATACCATTTGACCCAGGAATTCCACTCCTCCAAATTTACCCTAAGAATGCAGCAGCCCAGTTTGAAAAAGACATATGCACCCCTATGTTTATCGCAGCACTATTCACAATAGCCAATAAATGGAAGCACCCTAAGTGTCCATCAGTAGATGAGCAGATAAAGAAGATGTGGTGCATATATACACAATGGAATATTATTCAGTCATAAGAAGAAAACAAATCCTACCATTTGCAACAACATGGATGGAGCTAGGGGGTATTATGCTCAGTGAAATAAGCCAGGTGGTGAAAGACAAGTATCAAATGATTTCACTCATCTGTGGAGTAAAAACAGAGAAAAAACTGAAGGAAGAAAACACCAGAAGACTCAGAGAAGCCAAGAATGAACTAAGAGTTACGAACAGGAAAAGGACAGGGGAGAACGGGTGGGAAGTTAGGGATAAGGTGGGGGGAGGAAGGGGGTATTGTGATTAGCATGTATAATTTGGGGGTGGGCATGGGCAGGGCTGTACCACACAGAGAGGACAAGTAGTGATTCTAGTTCATCTTAGTACACTGATGGATAATAACTGATGGGAATGTGTGGGGAACTTGGTGATGGGGTGAGTCTAGTAAACATAATATTCCTCATGTAATTGTGATGATACCAAGAAAAAAAAATCTATTTAGAAGCCAAAAAAAAAAAAATGGGCACAGGATCTGATCAGACACTTCTCCAAAAAAGAAATTCATATGGGCGACAGACACATGAAAAGATGCTCCACATCACTAATCATCTGAGAAATGCAAATTGAAACCACAATGAGATGTCACCTCACACCAGTAAGGATGGCCATCAACCAAAATGCAAACAATAAGAAATGTTGGTGAGGTTGTCTAGAAAGAGTAACCCTCTCCCGTACTGCTAGTGGGAATGTAAATTTGTTAAACCATTGTGGAAAACAGTATGGAGGCTCCTCAAAAAACTCAAAATAGAAATACCTTTTTTTTTTTTTTTTTTTTTTTTTGAGAAGTTTTGAATATCTGTTTAATGGAGTTATAATTAACAAAAATCTTCTCATATTTAAGATTTGAAACATGCCTAACACCCCTGAACTGGAAGTTTCATTGAAAACATAAAAGATTATAATATTGCAATAATTTAACCACTTCAGTTGCTCAAAAAACAAAAAGGCAAGATATTTGAAATACAGGCAATTAAAAAAAGTCAGCTTTGATGATGTTTTTGTCACAAATGATAACGAATGCAAATTAACAGTTGAGATCAGAAAGAATGTAAATAACAGTAGTTTGCCAACATCTTGTTTTGGAGTCAAACATTTTTTTTTTTTTTTTTTTTTTTTTTAATTTCTACCTGTTTATTGTTTGGAAAATTAGAGTCTCCATGATTATATTTTCCCCTATTGTGGTATATGGTAAAATGATATAAATTAAAATTAAAATCTTTGTTCATAAGGAGCATTTTCTACATTATGGATTATTTCTTTTGAGTTTATTCCTATAAACAGAATTCAAAAAGTTTTAAATGTTTTGATACACTTTAAGGTTTTTGATATTGCCAAATTGCTTATCTACTTAAAAAAAGTTATGTGTGAGTGCTATCACACAGCACCCTCGGCTGCCTTTAATGTCATTTATTAATTTTTGCCAACTTTACATGTGAAAAATTGTGCGTTCTTATTTTACTTTGCACATCTTTGAGCTTTTTGCATTATTTGTTCCCTAATTGCATGTCCCACCTTTTTTATTTTTATTTTTATTTTTTTTATTTTTTTATTTTTTTATTTTTTTTATTTTTTTTATTTTTATTTTTTTTGAGAGGGCATCTCTCATATTTATTGATCAAATGGTTGTTAACAACAATAAAATTCAGTATAGGGGGGTCAATGCTCAATGTACAATCATTAATCCATCTCAAGCCTAATTCTCGTCAGTCTCCAATCTTCTGAAGCATAACGAACAAGTTCTTACATGGTGAACGAATTCTTACAGAGTGAATAAATTCTTACATGGTGAACAGTACAAGGGCATTCATCACAGAAACTTTCGGTTTTGATCATGCAATATGACCTATAAACCATCAGGTCAAATATGAATATTCATTTGATTTTTGTACTTGATTTATATGTTGATCCCACATTTCTCCTATTATTATTATTATTATTATTTTTAATAAAATGCTGAAGTGGTAGGTAGATGCAAGATAAAGGTAGAAAACATAGTTTAGTGCTGTAAGAAGGCAAATGTAGATGATCAGATGATCAGGTGTGTGCCTATGGACTAAGTATTAATCCAGGCTAGACAAGGGCAGCAAGACATCCACGGATGCAGAAGATTTCTCTCAAAGCAGGGGGGGGTGAGGTTCTGAGCCTCACCTCTGTTGATCCCCAAATTCTCACCTGATGGCCCCCCTGCGACTGTGCCTGTCTTAGGTTGTTCCTCCCTTGAGGAATCTTACCCGTCTCTGGCTAACCAGTCATCTTCCGGGGCCATACAGGGAAATGTAAAGTTGGTAAGTGAGAGAGAAGCCATATTGTTTGCAAAGGTTAGCTTTTTACTTCTTTGCAGATTTATGCCCTGTGGCTTCTATGCCCAGCACTTGTCTCGAGGTATCTTTACCACCTGGAGGAATTATGATACTCGGTAAATTCGATATGAGGCACGAATTCTATTTAAGGTTTGTAATTAGGAAGGAAGAAGAAAAGCTATAGATGTAGCATATGAAGGAAACTTGGGAGGATTGATTATTTCTTTGACATATCTTCTTGTATAGTACCTTAAGTATGTATAGGTTTTAAACTACTAACTAATTTGCACACACATATTAACATAATAGGACTACGGTGACATAAACAAAGCAAATCTATAATTACCAGCCATCTCCAGTGAAGCCAAGAAAACCATTTAGGCACCCTAGGCATTTGTGAAAATTTATCTATGATATGATGGATATTTTCCAACTGTACTTGAACCATCAGACAAATTAAAGCAGCCCATTTCTGGGATCTGTTCACATCCCATATGTTCTTTTAACCATAGATAGTCTATAGTCATGAGATTTTGGGGTGCTACAACTTGCACCCCTCCCAACTCCTGGTTGAGTTCCAATAGTACAGATCCAGTCAAATTCGTTGTCTCACTGTATGCACATGCCAGCCTAGACATCTCCCTCCTCCTTCTTATGGCAAGTCCAGGAGACGGTGGGCTGGATGCAGCCACAACCGCAGCATCGTCCGGATCCCTGTGGAGGCTTTTTGATGATCATCCCCCGGCACGAGTCCTCCAGAGAGTGCTGATGCCGGAAGCTCCTCCTCATATCGTATCTTAGTTCATTTTCTGGGTATCCAAGCTAGGCCTTGATCTTCTGCATAGAAACAAACAGACCCTTTGCCCACACTTTGACATGCCCTCTATACCACTGTGCAGAACTCATTGGAGGTCAGCACACAGTAACTGCTTTTTTTTTTTTTTTTTTTTTTTTTTAATTAAGAGAAACGAATATTATCAGAAAAGAGTACCTCCATAGCTGATCATCTGACACTCTTTAAGTGATCAACATTAAGGATATTTAAAGCATGCGTTGATCTTTGATTTACCAATAGTTTTATCCTGTTAAGGAGTAATCCCCCTTTTCTTTCTTTCTTTCTTTTTTTTTTTAAATTTTTAATCTACACTTACCTGAAGAATACTATGTTTACTATGCTCTCCCCTATATCAGGTCCCCCCTAACAACCACATTACGGTTACTGTCCATCAGCTTAGCAAAATGTGGTAGAGTCACTACTTGTCCTCTCTGTGTTGTGCAGCCCACCCTCCCCTTTCTCCCTCCCCCCCATGCATGCTAATCTTAATACCCCCCTTCTTCTTCCCCCCCCTTATCCCTCCCTGCCCACCCATCCTCCCCAGTTCCTTTCCCTTTGGTACCTGTTAGTCCATTTTTGGGTTCTGTAATTCTGCTGCTGTTTTGTTCCTTCAGTTTTTCCTTTGTTCCTATACTCCTCAGATGAGTGAAATCATTTGGTATTTCTCTTTCTCCGCTTGGCTTATTTCACTGAGCATAATACTCTCCAGCTCCATCCATGTTGCTGCAAATGGTTGGATTTTTCCACTTCTTATGGCTGAGTAGTATTCCATTGTGTATATGTACCACATCTTCTTTATCCATTCATCTACAGATGGACATTTAGGTTGCTTCCAATTCTTGGCTATTGTAAATAGTGCTGCGATAAACATAGGAGTGCATCTGTCTTTCTCAAACTTGATTGCTGCGTTCTTAGGGTAAATTCCTAGGAGTGGAATTCCTGGGTCAAATGGTAGGTCTGTTTTGAGCATTTTGATGCACCTCCATACTGCTTTCCACAATGGTTGAACCAATTTACATTCCCACCAGCAGTGTAGGAGGGTTCCCCTTTCTCCACAGCCTCGCCAACATTTGTTGTTGTTTGTCTTTTGGATGGCAGCTATCCTTACTGGTGTGAGGTGATACCTCATTGTAGTTTTAATTTGCATTTCTCTGATAATTAGCGATGTGGAGCATCTTTTCATGTGTCTCTTGGCCATCTGTATTTCTTTTTTGGAGAACTGTCTGTTCAGTTCCTCTGCCCATTTTTTAATTGGGTTATTTGTTTTTTGTTTGTTGAGGCGTGTGAGCTCTTTATATATTCTGGACGTCAAGCCTTTATCAGATCTGTCATTTTCAAATATATTCTCCCATACTGTAGGGTTCCTTTTTGTTCTATTGATGGTGTCTTTCGCTGTACAGAAGCTTTTCAGCTTAATGTAGTCCGACTTGCTCATTTTTGCTGTTGTTTTCCTTGCCCGGGGAGATATGTTCAAGAAGAGATCACTCATGTTTATGTCTAAGAGGTTTTTGCCTATGTTTTTTTCCAAGAGTTTAATGGTTTCGTGACTTACATTCAGGTCTTTGATCCATTTTGAGTTTACCTTTGTATATGGGGTTAGACAATGGTCCAGTTTCATTCTCCTACATGTAGCTGTCCAGTTTTGCCAGCACCATCTGTTGAAGAGACTGTCATTTTGCCATTGTATGTCCATGGCTCCTTTATCAAATATTAATTGACCATATATGTTTGGGTTAATTTCTGGGGTCTCTAATCTGTTCCACTGGTCTGTGGCTCTGTTCTTGTGCCAGTACCAAATTGTCTTGATTACTATGGCTTTGTAGTAGAGCTTGAAGTTGGGGAGTGAGATCCCCCCTACTTTATTCTTCTTTTTCAGGATTGCTTTGGCTATTCGGGGTCTTTGGTGTTTCCATATGAATTTTTGAATTATTTGTTCCAATTCATTGAAGAATGTTGCTGGTAATTTGAGAGGGATTGCATCAAATTTGTATATTGCTTTCGGCAGGATGGCCATTTTGACGATATTAATTCTTCCTAGCCATGAGCATGGGATGAGTTTCCATTTATTGGTGTCCCCTTTAATTTCTCTTAAGAGTGACTTGTAGTTTTCAGAGTATAAGTCTTTCACTTCCTTGGTTAGGTTTATTCCTAGGTATTTTATTCTTTTTGATGCAATGGTGAATGGAATTGTTTTCCTGATTTCTCTTTCTATTGATTCGTTGTTAGTGTATAGGAAAGCTACAGATTTCTGTGTGTTGATTTTGTATCCTGCAACTTTGCTGTATTCCGATATCAGTTCTAGTAGTTTTGGAGTGGAGTCTTTAGGGTTTTTTATGTACAGTATCATATCATCTGCAAATAGTGACAGTTTAACTTCTTCTTTACCAATCTGGATTCCTTGTATTTCTTTGTTTTGTCTGATTGCCGTGGCTAGGACCTCCAGTACTATGTTAAATAACAGTGGGGAGAGTGGGCATCCCTGTCTGGTTCCCGATCTCAGTGGAAATGCTTTCAGCTTCTCGCTGTTCAGTATAATGCTGGCTGTGGGTTTATCATATATGGCCTTTATTATGTTGAGGTACTTGCCCTCTATTCCCATTTTGCTGAGAGTTTTTATCATGAATGGATGTTGAATTTTGTCAAATGCTTTTTCAGCATCTATGGAGATGATCATGTGGTTTTTGTCTTTCTTTTTGATGATGTGGTGGATGATGTTGATGGATTTTCGAATGTTGTACTATCCTTGCATCCCTGGGATGAATCCCACTTGGTCATGGTGAATGATCCTTTTGATATATTTTTGAATTCGGTTTGCTAATATTTTGTTGAGTATTTTTGCATCTACGTTCATCAGGGATATTGGTCTGTAATTTTCTTTTTTGGTGGGGTCTTTGCCTGGTTTTGGTATTAGGGTGATGTTGGCTTCATAGAATGAGTTTGGGAGTATTCCCTCTTCTTCTATTTTGTGGAACACTTTAAGGAGAATGGGTATTATGTCTTCTCTGTGTGTCTGATAAAATTCCGAGGTAAATCCGTCCGGCCCCGGGGTTTTGTTCTTGGGTAGTTTTTTGATTACTGTTTCAATTTCTTTGCTTGTAATTGGTTTGTTTAACTTTTGTGTTTCTTCCTTGGTCAGTCTTGGGAGGTTGTATTTTTCTAGGAAGTTGTCCATTTCTTCTAGGTTTTCCAGCTTGTTGGCATATAGGTTTTCATAGTAGTCTTTAATAATTCTTTGTATTTCTGTGGAGTCTGTCGTGATTTTTCCATTCTCATTTCTGATTATGTTGATTTGTGTTGACTCTCTTTTTCTCTTAATAAGTTGGGCTAGAGGCTTATCTATTTTGTTTATTTTCTCAAAGAACCAGCTCTTGGTTTCGTTGATTTTTGCTATTGTTTTATTCTTCTCAATTTTGTTTATTTCTTCTCTGATCTTTATTATGTCCCTCCTTCTGCTGACTTTAGGCCTCATTTGCTCTTCTTTTTCCAGTTTTAATAATTGTGATGTTAGACTATTCATTTGGGATTGTTCTTCCTTCTTCAAGTGTGCCTGGATTGCTATATACTTTCCTCTTAAGACTGCTTTCGCTGCATCCCACAGAAGTTGGGGCTTAGTGTTGTTGTTGTCATTTGTTTCTATATATTCCTTGATCTCTATTTTGATTTGTTCATTGATCCATTGATTATTTAGTAGCATGTTGTTAAGCCTCCATGTGTTTGTGAGCCTTTTTGTTTTCTTTGTAGAATTTATTTCTACTTTCATACCTTTGTGGTCTGAAAAATTGGTTGGTAGAATTTCAATATTGTGGAATTTACTGAGGCTCTTTTTGTGAGCTAGTATGTGGTCTATTCTGGAGAATGTTCCATGTGCACTTGAGAAGAATGTATATCCTGTTGCTTTTGGATGTAAAGTTCTATAGATGTCTATTAGGTCCATCTGTTCTAGTGTGTTGTTCAGTGCCTGTGTGTCATTACTTATTTTCTGCCCGGTGGATCTATCCTTTGGGGTGAGTGGTGTGTTGAAGTCTCCTACAATGAATGCATTGCAGTCTATTTCCCTCTTTAGTTCTGTTAGTATTTGCTTCACATATGCTGGTGCTCCTGTATTGGGTGCATATATATTTAGAATGGTTATATCCTCTTGTTGGACTGAGCCCTTTATCATTATGTAGTGGCCTTCTTTATCTCTTGTTACTTTCTTTGTTTTGAAGTCTATTTTGTCTGATATTAGTACTACAACCCCTGCTTTCTTCTCACTGTTGTTTGCCTGAAATATGTTTTTCCATCCCTTGACTTTTAGTCTATGCTTATCTTTGGGTTTAAGGTGAGTTTCTTGTAAGCAGCATATAGATGGGTCTTGCTTTTTTATCCATTCTATTACTCTATGTCTTTTGATTGGTGCATTAAGTCCATTTACATTTAGGGTGACTATTGAGAGATAAGTACTTATTGCCATTGCAGGCTTTAGATTCGTGGTTACCAAAGGTTCCAGGTTAGCTTCTTTAGTATCTTACTGCCTAACTTAGCTCGCTTATTGAGCTGTTATATACACTGTCTGGAGAGTCTTTTCTTCTTTCCCTTCTTATTCCTCCTCCTCCATTCTTCATATGTTGTGTGTTTTGTTCTGTGCTCTTTTTAGGGGTGCTCCCATCTAGAGCAGTCCCTGTAGGATGCCCTGTAGAGGTGGTTTGTGGGAAGCAAATTCCCTCAGCTTTTGCTTGTCTGGGAATTGTTTGATCCCACCATCATATTTAAATGATAGTCGTGCTGGATACAGTATCCTTGGTTCAAGGCCCTTCTGTTTCATTGCATTAAGTATATCATGCCATTCTCTTCTGGCCTGTAGGGTTTCTGTTGAGAAGTCTGATGTTAGCCTGATTGGTTTTCCTTTATAGGTGACCTTTTTCTCTCTAGCTGCCTTTAAAACTCTTTCCTTGTCCTTGATCTTTGCCATTTTAATTATTATGTGTCTTGGTGTTGTCCTCCTTGGATCCTTTCTGTTGGGGGTTCTGTATAATTCCATGGTCTGTTCGATTATTTCCTCCCCCAGTTTGGGGAAGTTTTCAGCAATTATTTCTTCAAAGACACTTTCTATCCCTTTTCCTCTTTCTTCCTCTTCTGGTATCCCTATAATACGAATGTTTTTCCTTTTGTATTGGTCACATATTTCTCTTAGTGTTGTTTCATTCCTGGAGATCCTTTTATCTCTCTCTATGTCAGCTTCTATACGTTCCTGTTCTCTGGCTTCTATTCCTTCAATGGCCTCTTGCATCTTATCCATTCTGCTTATAAATCCTTCCAGGAATTGTTTCACTTCTGTGATCTCTTTCCTGACATCTGTGATCTCCTTCTGGACTTCATCCCACTGCTCTTGCATTTTTCTCTGCATCTCATCCCACTGCTCTTGCATTTTTCTCTGCATCTCATCCCCTTGCTCTTGCATTTTTTTCTGCATCTCTGTCAGCATGTTCATGATTTTTATTTTGAATTCTTTTTCAGGAGGACTAGTTAGGTCTGTCTCCTTCTCAGGTGTTGTCTCTGTGATCTTTGTCTGCCTGTAGTTTTGCCTTTTCATGGTGATAGGGATAGTTTGCAGAGCTGGTACAAGTGACCGCTGGAAGAGCTTCCCTTCTTGTTGGTTTGTGGCCTTTTCCTGGGAGAATAGCGACCTCTAGTGGCTTGTGCGGGGCAGCTGTGTGCAGACAGGGCTTCTGCTTCCTGCCCAGTTGCTTTGGGGTTTATCTCCGCTGTTGCTGTGGGCTTGGCCTGGCTGGGGCTGTTCCTCCAAAATGGTGGAGCCCCGTTGGAGGGGGAGCGGCCAGGAGGCTATTTATCTCCGTAAGGGGCCTCTGTGCTCCCTGCTGCCCAGGGGGTTAGAGTGCCCAGAGATCCCCAGATTCCCTGCCTCTGGTCTAAGTGACGTGTCCTGCCCCTTTAAGACTTCCAAAAAGCACTCTCCAAACCAAAACAACAAGCAACAATGAGAGAGGGAACAGAGAGAATGGGAAAAAAAAAAAAAAAAAAGGAAAAAGCAAGCGATTTTTTTTTTTTTTTTTTTTTGTCCTCAGGTGCCGCTCCCAGGCACTCGCTCTCTGGTCCTGCTGCCCTGTCTCCCTAGCACCAGGGTCCCTGTCCTTTCAAGGCTTCCAAAAAGCACCCACCCACCGGTCCCGCAGGGAAGGAACGCTCGATATTCTTTGTCCTCAGGCACTGGTCCCAGACACCCGCTCACCAGTCCCGCCGCCCTGCCTCCCTAGCACCGGGGTCCCTGTCCCTTCAAGGCTTCCAAAAAGCACTCGCCAAAAAGAGAGAAAAAAAGGGGAAAAACGCGCGATTTCTTCCGTCCTCAGGTGCCGGTCTCAGGCACCCACCCACCGGTCCCACAGGGAAAAACGCGGGATATTCTTTGTCCTCAGGTGCCGGTCCCAGGCACCCGCTCACCAGTCCCGCCGCCCTGCCTCCCTAGCACCAGGGTCCCTGTCCCTTTTAGGCTTCCAAAAAGCACTCGCAGAAAAGAGAAAAAAAAACGGGAAAAACGCGCGATTTCCTCTGTCCTCAAGTGCCGGTCTCAGGCACCCGCCCACCGGTCCCGCAGGGAAAAACGGGGGATATTCTTTGTCCTCAGCGCCGGTCCCAGCCACCCGCTCGCCAGTCCCGCCACCCTGCCTCCCTAGCACTGGGGTCCCCGTCCCTTCAAGGCTTCCAAAAAGCGCTCGCCAAAAAGAGAAAAAAAAAAAAAAAAAGGGGAAAAACGCGCGACCTCCTCCGTCCTCAGGCACCGGTCTCAGGCACCCGCCCCCAGGTTTCGCAGGGAGAAACGCGGGATATTCTTTGTCCTCCGGCGCCGTTCCCCGGCACCTCCTCACCGGTCCCGCCACCCTGCCTCCCCAGCAACAGGGGCCCGTCCCTCTAAGGCTTCCAAAAAGCGCTCGCCAGAAAAAAAAAAAAAAAAAAAAAACCGCTCCGGTTTCTCTCCACCCGCCGGGAGCCGGGGGGAGGGGCGCTCGGGTCCCGCCAGGCTGGGGCTTGTATCTTACCCCCTTCACAAGGTGCTGCGTTCTTGCAGGTGTGGATGTGGTCTGGATGTTGTCCTGTGTCCTGTGGTCTCTATTTTAGGAAGATTTTTCTTTGTTATATTTTCATAGCTCTATGTGTTTTTGGGAGGAGATTTCCACTGCTCTACTCACGCCGCCATCTTGCCTCCGCCCTAGAAATACCTTTTGATGCAGAAATTCCACTCCTAGGAATTTACCCGAAGAATGCTGCAGCCCAGTTTTAAGAAGACGTATGCACCCCAATGTTTATTGCAGCACTATTTGCACTAGCCAAGAAATGGAAGCAACCTAAGTGTCAATCAGTAGATGCATGGATAAAGAAGATGTGGTATATATCATATATATATATATATATATATATATATATATATGATATATACGCAGTGGGATATTATTCAGCCATAAGAAGAAAACAGGTCCTACCATTTGCAACAACATGGATAGAACTAGAGGGTATTATGCTCAGTGAAATTGGCCAGGTGGAAAAAGACAAGTATCAAATGATTTTGCTCATCTGTGGAGTATAAGAACAAAGAAAAAAACTGAAGGAACAGAACAGCAGCAGACTCACAGAACTCAAGAGTGGACTAACAGTTACCAAAGGGAAAGGGACTGGGAAGGATGAGTGGGAAAGGAATGATAAGGAGAGAAAAAGGGGTATTATGATTAGCACGCATAATGTAGGGGGGTTGCATAGGGGTGCTGTACAACACAGAGAAGACAAGTAGTGATTCTGTAGCATCTTACTATGCTGATGGACAGTGAATATAATGGTGTATGTGAGGGGAACTTGATGATGGGGGTTGTCTATTAAGTGGAATGTTGCTCATGTAATTGTCGATTAATGATACCAAAAAAAAGTCTTGAATTAAAACAATAAGAAAGAGATTTAAGTTCAAAAAATGGATAAAACATTCATATAGGGAGGTGGAGCCAAGATGGTGGTGTGAGTAGAGCAGCGGAAATCTCCCAAAACTACATATATTTTGGAAAATACAACAAATACAACTCTTCCTAAAAGAGAGACCAGAAGACAGAGGACAACAGCCAGACCACATCTACACCTGTTAGAACCGAGCACCTTGTGAAGGGGGTAAGATACAAGCCACGGCCCGGTGGGACCTGAGTGCCCCTCACCCCAGCTCCCGGCGGGAGGAGAGGAGTCGGAGCGGGGAGGGAGAGGGAGCCCAGGACTGCTAAATAGCCAGCCCCAGCCATCCGCACCAGAGCACAGACACAGTGCATGCGTGGGGTGCTGGAAACTAGGGAAACAGGGCAGTAAGACCTGTGAGCGGGTCCCTGCAGCCGGCACACCGGGAACAAAGAAAAGCGAGTGCTCTTTGAAAGTCTTAAAGGGCCAGGGACCCAACAGCTGGACAGAAGCGTCCCGGGACACTTAGCCTAGCACCTGGGAATCCTGGAGAACTCCGGGTGCCCTATCCCCCTGGGCAGCTGGGCAGCTTGGAGGCCCCTCACGGAGATAAACAGCCTCCTGGCCGTTTCCCCTCCCATGTGGCTCCACCATATCAGAGCAGCAGCCTGAAGCAGGCCATACCCACAGCAAACGCGGAGCTAAACACCATAGCGGCTGGGCAAAAATCAGAAGCCCCGTCTGTGCACAGCTGCCCAGCACGAGCCGCTAGAGGTTGCTGTTCTCCAAGGAGAGGAAGGCCACAAACCAACAAGAAGGAACGTTCTCCCAGCCATCACTTGGGCCAGCTCTGCAAACTATCTCTATCGCCATGAAAAGGCAGAAAAATTTGATACACAGCAAAATCACAACCCCTGAGAAGGAAATAGACCTAACCAGTCTTACTGAAAAATAATTCAAAATGAAAATTATAAGCATGCTGACGGAGCTGCAGAGAAATATACAAGAGCTAAGGGATGATGTTTGGAGGGAGATTACAGAAGTGAAACAATCTCTGGAAGGATTTATAAGCAGAATGGATAAGATGCAAGAGGCCATTGATGGAATAGAAACCAGAGAACAGGAACGCATAGAAGCTGATGCCGAGAGAGATAAAAGCATCTCCAGGAATGAAACAGTATTAAGAGAACTGTGTGACCAATCCAAAAGGAATAATATCTGCATTATAGGGGTACCAGAAGAAGAAGAGTGAGAAAAAGGGATAGAAAGTGTCTTTGAAGAAATAATTGCTGAAAACTTCCCCAAACTGGGAGAGGAAATAGTTGCTCAGACTACGGAGGCACACAGAACTCCCGAGAGACAGGACCCAAAGAGGACAACACCAAGACACATAATAATTAAAATGGCAAAGATCAAGGACAGGGACAGAGTACTAAAGGCAGCCAGAGAGGCAAAAAAGGTCACCTACAGAGGAAAACGCATCAGGCTATCATTAGACTTCTCAACAGAAAGCTTACAGGCCAGAAGAGAATGGCATTATATATTTAATGCAATGAAACAGAAGGGCCTTGAACCAAGGATACTGTATCCAGCACGATTATCATTTAAATATGAAGGAGGGATTAAACAATTCCCAGACAAGCAAAAGTTGAGGGAATTTGCCTCCCATAAATTACGTCTACAGGGTATTTTAGAGGGACTGCTCTAGATGGGAGCATTCCTAAAAAGAGTACAGAACAAAACTCCCAACATACGAAGAATGGAGGAGGAAGAATAAGAAGGGGGAGAAATAATCATGAGATTGTGTTTATAATAGCTCAATAAGTGGGTTAAGTTTGACAGTAAGGTAGTAAAGAAGCTAACTTTGAACGTTTGGTAACCACAAACTTAAAGTCTGCAGTGGCAATAAGTACATACCTTTCAATAATCACCCTAAATGTAAATGGACTGACTGCACCAATCAAAAGACACAGAGTAATAGAATGATTAAAAAAGCAAGACCCATCTATGTGATGCTTGCAAGAGACTTGCCTCAAACCCAAAGACATGCACAGATTAAAAGTCAAGGGATAGAAAAAGATATTTCATGCAAACAACAGAGAGAAAAAAGCAGTTGTTGCAATACTAGTATCAGATAAAATAGACTTCAAAACAAAGAGTAACAAGAGATAAAGAAGGACACTACATAATGATGAAGGGCTCAGTCCAACAAGAGGATATAACCATTATAAACATATATGCACCCAATACAGGAGCACCAATATATGTGAAACAAATACTAACAATTAAAGGAGGAAATAGAATGCAATGCATTCATTATGGGAGACTTTAACACACCACTCACTCCAAAGGACAGATCCACCAGACAGAAAATAAGTAAGGACACAGAGGCACTGAACAACACACTAGAACAGATGGACCTAATAGACATCTATAGAACTCTACACCCAAAAGCAAAAGGATACACATTCTTCTCAAGTGCACATGGAATATTCTCCAGAATAGACCACATACTAGGCCACAAAAAGAGCTTCAGTAAATTCCAAAAGATTGAAATCCTACCAACCAACTTTTCAGACCACAAAGGTATAAAACTAGAAATAAATTGTACAAAGAAAGCAAAAAGGCTCACACACACATGGAGGATTAACAGCATGCTCCTAAATAATCAGTGGATCAACGACCAAATTAAAATGGAGATCCAGCTATATATGGAAACAAATGACAACAACAACACAAAGCCCCAACTTCTGTGGGACACAGCAAAAGCAGCCTTAAGAGGAAAGTATATAGCAATCCAGGCATATTTAAAGAAGAAAGAACAATCCCAAATGAATAGTCTAATGTCACAATTATCGAAATTGGAAAAAGAAGAACAAATGAGGCCTAAGGTCAGCAGACGGAGGGATATAATAAAGATCAGAGAAGAAATAAATAAAATTGAGAAGAATAAAACAATAGAAAAAATGAATGAATCCAAGAGCTGATTCTTCGAGAAAACAAACAAAATAGATAAGCCTCTAGTGAGACTTATTAAGAGAAAAAGAGAATTAACACACATCAACAGAAACAAACGAGAAAAGAAAAATCACAACGGACCCCACAGAAATACATAGAATTATTAGAGAATACTTTGAAAACGTATATGCTAACAAGCTAGAAAACCTAGGTGAAATGGACAACTTCCTAGAAGAATACAACCTTCTAAGACTGACCCAGAAAGAAACAGAAAATTAAACAGACCAATTACCAGCAACGAAATTGAGGCAGTAATCAAAAACTACCCAAGAATGAAACCTTCGGGTCATAAGTATTTACCTTGGAATTTTATCAGATATATAGAGAAGACATAAAACCCATTCTCCTTAAAGTTTCCCAAAAAATAGAAAGGAGAGAATACTTCCAAACTCATTCTACGAAGCCTACATACCCTAATCCCAAAACCAGGCAAAGACCCCACCAAAAAAGAAAACTACAGACCAATATCCCTGATGAACTTAGATGCAAAAGTACTTAACAAAATATTAGCAAACTGAATTAAAAAATACATCAAAATGATCATACACCATGACCAAGTGGGATTCATCCCAGGGATGCAAGGATGGTACAACATTCGAAAACCCATCATCATCCCCCACATCAACAAAAAGAAGTACAAAAAGCACATGATCATCTCCATAAATGCTGAAAAAGCATTTGACAAAATTCAACATCCATTCATGATAAAAACTCTTAACTCAATGGACATAGAAGGCAAGTACCTCAACATAATGAAGGCCATATATGATAAACCCACAGCTAACATCATACTGAACAGTGAGAGTCTGAAAGCTTTTCCTCTGATATCGGGAACAAGACAGGGATGCCCACTCTCCCCACTGTTATTCAACATAGTACTGGAGGTCCTAGCAATGGAAATTCGACAAAACAAAGAAATACAAGCAATCCAGATTGGTAAAGAAGAAGTCAAACTGTCCCTATTTGCAGATAACATGATATTGTACATAAAAAACCCTGAAGACTCCACTCCAAAACTACTAGAACTAATATCGGAATTCAGCAAGTTGCAGGATATAAAGTTAAGATGGAGAAATCTGTGACTTTCCTATATACTAACAATGAATTTATAGAGAAATCGGGAAAACAATGCCATTCACAATAGCATCTAAAAGAATAAAATACGTAGGAATAAACCTAAGCAAGGAAGTGAAAGACCTATACCCTGAAAACTTCAAGACACTCTTAAGAGAAATTAAAGAGGACACTTACAAATGGAAACTCATCCCATGCTCCTGGCTAGGAAGAATTAATATTGTCAAAATGGCCATCCTGCCCAAAGGTATATACAGAT
This sequence comes from Manis javanica, assembly GCF_040802235.1. NCBI lineage: Eukaryota > Metazoa > Chordata > Mammalia > Pholidota > Manidae > Manis > Manis javanica. The sequence goes on along the minus strand of NC_133157.1, from coordinate 161,295,608 downwards.
TTGATGCAATCCCTATCAAATTACCAACAGCATTCTTAAATGAACTGGAGCAAATAGTTCAAAAATTAATATGGAAACATGAAAGACCCCGAATAGCCAAAGCAGTCCTGAGAAGGAAGAATAAATTGGGGGGGGGATCTTGCTCCCCAACTTCAAGCTATACTACAAAGCCACAGTAATCAAGACAATTTGGTACTGGCACAAGAACAGAGCCACATACCAGTGGAACAGAATAGAGACTCCAAACATTAACCCAAACATATATGGTCAATTAATATACGATAAAGGAGCCATGGACATACAATGGGGATGTGAGAGTCTCTTCAACAGATGGTGCTGGCAAAGCTGGACAGCTACATATAAGAGAATGAAACTGGATCACTGTCCAACCCCATACACAAAAGTAAATTCGAAATGTATCAAAGACCTGAATGTACGTCATGAAACCATAAAACTCTTAGAAAAAAACATAGGCAAAAATCTCATAGACATAAACCTGAGTGATTTCTTCATGAACATATCTCCCCGGGCAAGGGAAACAAAAGCAAAAATGAACAAGTGGGACTATATTAAGCTAAAAAGCTTCTGTACAGCAAAGGACACCTTCAATAGAACAAAAAGGTATCCTACAGTATGGGAGAATATATTCATAAATGACAGATACAATGAAGGATTGACATCCAAAATATATAAAGAGCTCACACACCTCAACAAAGCAAAAGCAAATAATCCAATTAAAAAATGGGTAGAGGACCTTAATAGACCTTTCTCTAAATAAGAAATTCAGATGGCCAAGAGACACATGAAAAGATGCTCCACATCACTTGTCATCAGAGAAATGCAAATTAAAACCACGAGATACCACCTCACAGCTGTAAGCATTGCCATCATCAAAAAGGCAAACAACAACAAATATTGGCGAGGTCGTGGAGAAAGGGGAACCCTCCTACACTCTTGGTGGGAATGTAAATTAGTTCTACCATTGTGGAAAGCAGTATAGAGGTTCCTCAGAATGCTCAAAATAGAAATACCGTTTGGCCCAGGAATTCCACTTCTAGGAATTTACCCTAAGAATGCAGCACTCCAGTTTGAAAAAGACAAATGCACCCCTATGTTTATTGCTGCACTATTTACAATAGCCAAGAATATAGAAGTAACTTTAATGTCCATCAGTAGAGGAATGGATAAAGAAGATGTGGTACATGTACACAATGGAATATTACTCAGCCATAAGAAAAAAACAGATCCTACCATTTGCAACGACGTAGATGGAGCTAGAGGGTATTATGCTCACTGAAATATGCCAGGCAGAGAAAGACAAGTACCAAATGATTTCACTCATATGTGGAGTATAAGAACAAAGGAAAACTGAAGAAACAAAACAGCAGCAGAATCACAGAGCCCATGAATGGACTAACATTCAGTAAAAGAAAGGGGACTGGGGAGGATTTGTGGGAAGGGAGGGATAAGGGCAGGGAAAAAGAAAGGGGGCATTATGATTAGCATATATAGTGTGTGGGGGGGCACAGGGATGGCTGTCCAACACAGAGAAGACAAGTAGTGATTTTAGAGCATCTTACTATGCTGATGGACAATGACTGTGAAGGGGTGTTGGGGGGAGACTTGGTAAAAAAAAAAACATTCAGGTAGACAGTTCAGTACAGGATATATCCAGATGGCATGTAAACAAATGAAAAGATTTGCAGCATCGTTGTCTTCAGGCATATGCTAATTAAAACCCAATGAGAAATCGTTACACACCTATTATAATGGCTGAAGTGAAGAAGACTGACTATACTGAATGTTGGTACGGCCAGACTGTGTATTATTGGTGTCTACATCCGATGATGTCTTCATTTGGAAAACTCAGAGATTGTTGGATTGATTTGCCTGCTTTGAGTCAGGTCTTGAACATCGTCTTTCTATTTTTCAGAACCTTGGTGGCCCAGTAAAGACTTCAGAAGGGACAGTAGCAATTAGCATCTAAGACTTTTACACCATAAACCTTTTCCTGATTTTGGTATGGCTTTGTTAATTACTTTTTTAAATATAAAATTTATACATACATATTTGAAAAAGTTAAACAACGTAGTATTTCAGAGTAGAAAGTGAGCACTTCCCCCTCCGTCTGCCCACTTCTCCTTTGAAGCATGTATTTGTTTGATTTAAAGAAAATAAGATCTAAGATTCAGACAGTGGGCTGCTGGAATTTTTCATTAAACATTTGTGGTGTTTTCCCCATGTCAGTACTTAAGCACTGTACCTCATTCTCTTTTCCCACCTGCACAGTCAGTTTATTTAACTAAGCAATTATTGGTGGATAAATATTTAGCTTGTTTATAGTCCTTGCTATTACAGTCTTGCTGTGCAGATTGTTATTGTATATATCTTGTGAGAGTCCTTCTGTAGTATGAATACCTAGATGAAGAATTGCCATTTTTAAGATAGGTGTAATTGAAACTTTGATCAATGTTGTCGGATTTCCCACCAAAAAGTTTGTACCTAGTTATGTTTATTTTCATCAATAGTTTGCATGCATTTTCCCACATTCTTGTCAATAGTTAATACCCATTGTTTCATCTTTATTATTCTAATGGTGTTAATTATATATCTCACTGAAATTTGAGTTTTTCTTTAAACATTTGGGTTTTGAACAAATGTGTTTACTCAAGTTATGAGTTGGTAGTGCATACTTATCTTTTTCTATTAGATTAAACAATTGATTTATATCATTTTATGAATGTCATCAATTTTTCTTTACCTGTTTCCAAGTATTTGTGCTCCAGTTTGTAGACTTTTTAAACATTGTTTATGGTGTTTGTTGCTTTACAAAAGTTTTACATTTTTGTGTTGTTAAATCTGTCTTATCTCATGGCTTCTAGGTTTCTTATCTTACCTAGAAAAGCCTTCTGTGTTATAGGATATAAATATTTATTAGCCAAGTTTTCTTGTATTTCTGTTATGTTTTTATATTTTACATTTTAATACTTTTGTTATTTTTGTGTTTATATGAGATAGAAACTTAAATTTTTTCCTAATTGATAGGCAATTATAATAGAACAGTTTGACTCTTGGGTAGTGATTTTGTTTGGACAACCTCATATAGCCTAATTGAATTTATAAGGTTTTTTGAGTAACAAGCTAGACAGGTAGTTTTATTTCTCCTAGAAGGCAAGAGCCTGTGGAAAGTAAATTCTTTTGCTCTATTGACTCTGTTTTCTTCCTTTTTATTTTACTTGGGGATTAAGATGAATAACTTCCAATAGCAGGGAACGGGGAAAGGGAAGCCAGCAAGGAGACTTAAAAACTGTCCAAGTTATTTTGAGACCAGGGATGGAAGTGGATTCTTCTGTGGAGACTTGCCTTGGCAGGTGAGGTAGACTATGGCTTTATAAGCAATGTCTCTGGCTGCAATTTAACTAATTTAAAAATGTTTCTACTGTGAGTTCTGGCTTAGGAAACATTTGGTGTTCTGGTGGATTGTGGTCACAGCTTTTTCAGCTATTTACCCCTATGCATTCTATATTCTGCAGATGATCTGTGCATTTGCTGAAATGTAATGTGTTTTATGTGCTTTCTTCTGCATGTGTGCTGCAGACTAACTTGGACTGCTTATCTTCCTCCCTTCCTACCTTGGTGAATTCCTACTTACTTTAACCAATCTGATCACCACCTCTTGAAACCTGCCTTTCACACCTCCTTCGCCTAAGGAGTCCTTGTAACAACTTTATTATAATACTTATCCTGTTGTGATTTATTGTATTTGTTCATTGTGTCTGTTTCTTGTACTATACTGTGAGTTCCTTTGGGACAAGGATTTTGCCTGTTGATTGAAAACGGTGAGCTATGTTATTTTGGTATAGTTTAAAGATTCAAATCCCAGCGAGTCTAAGACATTTTATAAAAATACAGAAATAGAATATATCTCAAAAAGTAGAGTATACCTGTGTTTTTAATGTGCAGAGACTGCTGTTATAAATATTTTGCAAGTGTTACTTATCAAAGTTATGGAGAGTTAGTTACATGTAAACAAATTTCATATTGACAAAGGTAGAGTATTTCCTAACACAAATATGAGAAATCTTAATTGTCTTTTATATCACATATGAGAATTTTTTAGTGGAAACAAACTTATGATAAGTCAGCAGAAAAAAAAACAAAAAACATGCTTTGTACAGAATATTAAGGAAATATATTTGCAGGAAGAAAATCAACTTATCCTAACAGAACATATGAACTCTTAATGTAGTAACTTAGACAGCCATGATAAAAAAGTTTGTAAAACCATGTATCATTGTTTTCATATTTGATGATAGTATTTTAGCAGATTGCTTATGATCAGAATAATAATGGATTCTTATTGTTAACAGTGTTTTGCATTCAACCCATACCATCATCCAGTAATATAAAAACAACTATTATTTCTGTTTTACTGTCCAGGAAAGTGAGATTTAAGCACTTTGTCAAGGTCACATAGGTATAGGTATCAGTAAGTGGCAGGGATACCTAAAACAGCCACTTCACCATTATATGACAGTTTCTCTCTCAAAATGGCAAAGTCTTAGACTATGAAATCCATTTTCATAAAGTTTATTTGCATCTAAGTAGGCTTCTATTACAGCCACCAAATGGACTTGAAGCCTATTGCAGAATATCTTTTGTGAGGAAATTGCTAGGTCTCTTGGAAATGTATACCTATACAGCAGTATATGTATTTTTCACTTTTTGCACTTTTGACATTTCTAAAAAGTTACATATGAAGTTTATAGATCTAAATTTTTATAGGGCAATTTGTTTGAGAAATTTGGAGATGCTTATCAAAATTTTGGCTTAAATTTTAAATTATTGCTTTATCACTGAGCTCTGTCAAGTAGTTAATTTAGTAAGATTGCTTATTAAATAGAGGAACAACAATTTAAAGTTTCATTCATTTTTTAAAATAAAAACGTAACTAGGACTAATTCTTATAAAACTTACCAACTTTAACTCTTTGGATTTTGATTATAAAGCTTTATCAAGTGGGATCTTACATGTATTTGCTCACATTTCATATCAAAACTTGAGTTACACATTAAAACATTTTATTGGATTCTTGTTATTTTTATAAAGCAGAAAATCAAAATTAATGGAGTGTAAGTTTAACACCATGTTATTAGCACTTTCCTTATATGAGTTAGATAGGTTTTCTTATGAAACAAGTTTACAGAGCTATAAAATTACCATTTTAACCACATTTTAACGTATATTTAAAACTTACGCTATTAAAATTTTTCATGCTATAAGATTGTCACATTATGCTTGTTAAATGCTTAATATTTTCTGTATCATAACAAATACACAGCATTGTTATGAAAATTATACAGTGCTATAAATGCTTTTTCAGTGTTAGATAAAAGTGACTGATTTTAACAGACTTTAATGTTTTCTCATTTTAAACAAATTACTATTCTTCTATTGCTTTTTGATATTCAGGCAGCTGTGTTAACTGTTGCACTTGAATATTTTATGCTATGGTGTGCAAGGGCCAAAATTCATTGTAGCCCAGTCACCTTGTATTTTATAATGACTAATTTTCTGGTACAATTGATAAGGTGTTTATTTGAATGATACAAATAGAATAAGTAAATTGCAAGTTTGCTCAAACATCTTTTGACTTCCCTCTTTTCTGTGCTGTCCCAAAAAATAATATTGACCATTTTTTTGTTTTTTGTTTTGCAAGCCATTTAGGATGGTTTATTTAATTGAAGAATTAACTGTCAGCTGTATTGGTCCTACAGTTGGTTGCTTAGAGTCTCTTTCCTTTTACTTATGCCTTACTAGGTATTTATGTAGTTTTCTTGTAATTTCCTAATCATAATGATTGTGATCAAGTCATTGTACCAAATTACTGGTTCTGTAAAGAATATTAAAAAGTTACAAGAATAATATTTCTATGTTAAACCTTGCCATAGAAAGTTTGTAGATAAAGTTTTCCAAACCAGCTATTTCCAATTATGTAATATATCCTCTGTTCACTTTTTCTTCCTTTGTTCATTGTTTCTTTAGTTTAATTGAGCAAGAAGTAAATTTTAAGGGTTTTTTGGTGCTGAGTAATGGAAGATGAAGAAGAAATGAAAAAGCTGTTTTATGTGTCCATAAGTGAGATGAAGGAAGAATACAGGATAAAAGAATTTAATATGGTATTAGGAAAATATTCTGAAGCTTTAATAATTGTAGTAGAATTAAAAATACTGTATATTTAAAAATCTTAACCTCATAATAAACTATGAATTAAGTAGGGTAGACTTAATACCCTTATTTAACAGATAGAGAATAGAATGCTTAGTAAATTTAAGTGAGACCTTGAAGGTTAGGGAAGGATTTCTTAAACAAGGCATGAAAAGCACAGTGTAAAAGAAAAGATTGATAAATGTAATATGTAAAATAACTAATAGAGAAAAGGACAGAAGTGGTTCTCAAAGAGTAAATCCAAATGATAAATAAATAGCATGAGAAGATGATTAGCCTTACTAGTAATCTGGGAATGCAAATTAAAATAATAGTGGGGATAATAAAAAAACAATAGTGGGATACAATTTGTCAAACATCAGATTGTCAAAAATTAATATATCTGACCATACTGCATGCTTCCAAGGTTGAGGAGAATTGCTCATGCTGCCTGGGAGGATACCTTGGTACAATCATGCTGAGTGTTGTTTGGCAGCCTGTTTTTATTTGTAAGAGTGAGGATTGGAAACAACCTAAATGTCTACCAGTAGGGGAATGGACTAGAAACTGATACAATACTCTAATGGAAATTATACAGCAGTTAAAAGTAATGCACTGAATCTAGATGTTACAATATTAAAAACAATGAAGAGTGAAAAAAATAGTGAAATGATGTATTTGTTACATTATTCTTTATGAGACTACAAAACCAGGTACAGTGTGTGTATCAAGACTATATATTTCTTCATGGATATACATGCATGCATATAAATGTGTTTGAAAATATCCCAGAGGGATATATGCTAAATTCATATAGTGGTAGTTTCTGGAAAAGATAGATCTTAACTAGAATGTAATATATATTTTTTTAATAAGACTTGAAGTAATCATGGAATGTTAATTTCAGTTCTGGGTAGTAAGAACGTGGGCATTTGTTAGATTATTTTTTGTACTTTTCACTTTGAAAATTTTGTTGAAAAAACAAAAAGAAGGAACTTAACTAAAAAGTGGTAGTTGGAAGACCTAGCACTTGAACTTAATTTCCAGCTCTAGAGGTTTTTCAGTAAATATGCTGCCTTAAAATGAGAAGGAAAAAAAGTAAGGTCAAACAAACCATTAAAAAGGTATAAAAAATTTAGTTTTACAGTAATAAGAATCAGGAGAATTATTTGTTTCTGCTAAATTGAGAGGAAAGTTACAAGATGAAAGTTACTATAATCTTATATTATTTAAAAATCTTTAAGCATGCTGTTATCATATATGTGTGTAGAGAGTAACTTAGGTACCTAGGAAAAAAGTTACCTTAATTTACTGTTTAAAATGTGATATATATTTTTGTTGTATGTAATGGAACACTTTAGATGATTTGAAATTTTTATATAAAAATCATGAAAATAATTTAATCCAAATACATATGATTTCAATCTAAAAAAGTCAAAACTAGCTTTTCTTCCATTTTGTAAAGTCATTCTTCACAAAAACTTTACAGCCTTTTTATTTACAGCTTCTCTCCAAGATAAAATGGCAAACCCCAAAGAGAAAACTCCAATGTGTCTGGTAAATGAGTTAGCCCGTTTCAATAGAGTCCAACCCCAGTATAAACTTCTGAAAGAAAGAGGGCCTGCTCATTCGAAGGTAAGGTTTTGAAGAGAGGTGGGGAGACATGCTTATCAAAGTCTATGAGATTTATCATCTCAGGTTTTAATTGTGTTTCACTTTTGGGGGAGGAGGAGTTGATGGCCTTTTAGTTCTATATTGATATTGTGGAGTCTGTAACTAAACAATTTTATAGCTTATTATGGTTTACAAATCTCAGATACAGTACTAAACAAAAACCTTAACAAACAATGAGCTAATGGATTTTTGATTTCCATTTTGTAAATTAAACTCAGGCACAGAAAAGTTAAGTGACTTGCTTACTCAGGCATAAGTGCCAGTGCCAATACTTGAATGTGTGTTTTTTGGCTCCCAGGTACAGTGCTCTTACCATTAAATCATAACTACCAAAGTGAAAATGGAGACAGAGTAAATATAATAACTGCTACCTAGTGAGACATCTTTTCCAATGTGATGTTTAATTCTAAGAATTAATCATTTATGTAAGTTTTACATACCAGTACTATTATTATTTATGCATTCACATATAATGTTGTTCTTTTAAATGAAAAGCAATTTACATTTATATATAGCCTGTATTTATATGTATACATGTTACAAAGAAATCTGTAACTAATGATTTTATGTTTGCACTTTATTCATCTGTTTCAGTTGTACACACATTTCCTTGGAACGTTTTAATCTTGGATATTAGAGATTATGATTGGATTATTTAATTATTTTCTAGCACCTTTTTCAAAGTAGGAAAATAAGGTGAAACTGAAATCCATCATTTTGTTCTCTGTTAGGCTTTTTTGAAGGATTTCTGGGCAGCAGTTTAATTTGTTCATAATACTTTTCTTGCAGAGCAGGGTTGTGGCCTTGATCTACCTGTGTGGTCATATATCCGGATTCTCTTTCTTACTCATTGATTCATACTTACGTCATCTTCTCTTTCTGCCCTTCATTATGTCGCTGTTTGCTTTTCTCAGAATGTTTCATGTGTTTTTCACATCTCTTTGTCTTTGCCTATGTTGTAGTGTGTCTCTGCCTTGAAGGTCCTTTTGCCTTTATTCATTTTTGAACACTCAGCTCACCTATCACATCTTCCAGACCTCTTAGGAACTTCCCTGATCCCTCCGCTGGGTCTTCAGCAGGACCTGCCTTTCTCAGTGGTAGTCATTACTGTGCTTTAGTATGATGGTATATGTTGGCTATTACTGTTGTACTAAACTGAGCTTATTCAAGGGTAATACGTCCCTCCATGGTAGTCATTCCCTAGCTCTGGGTGATTTCATCACAATTCTCAGGGCTTGCTTTCACTTCCTAGCACTTATCCTCCTTTTGATGTTATGATGATTTCACTGTCTGAATAGATGAGTGTTGTAGCTTGCTGACATTTTCTTGCACTTCTCCAGTTGTCTTGCTTCCATTTTCCTTTAGCCACTCATTCCTGTGGTCACATTCTTGACCTTATTCCCATACAGCTGCAAGACCCTCCATAATTTTCATCTCAAGCATTCATCTCTCTCTCTTACACCTCCTAGCTTTTCAGTTCATTTGCTTTAAGAGGTTGACCAGTAGTCCTTCCATACCACAAATCCATTTGATTCTACCTTTTTACTATTTCTCACTTCCCTCAATCCTCACATGGTTCCATATCTAGTTTAAATTTCATGTGCCTTGTTTGTGTCCTCAGCTCTCTTGCCTTTCTTGGTTAGTGCTTGTTTGGCAAAATCCCAACCTAAACCCAAACTCTGCCTTCCCTTATGAGTTATAGATGAGCTGCCTGTAGAGGTCAACCCTTTATTTCTGTGCTAGATTCCAACCCCTCTCACCTGTTCAAGGCCACTCCTTCAGCTTTCCCTTCTCCCCTCTCCTCTCCCTTTCTTCTGTGTCATCTATTTCCCCTTCTAGTGGAACAGAAGGTTTGTTGTGGTGGAAGTGGACCACTGTGGATAGCATACAATTCCTATTCTAGACAGTCCCAGGATTCCCTTGGATTTTGAGGAGATTTGGAGACCCCCTTTACCAACCTGTGCCTATTGCTCTGGATGCTTTGGTTGTGGACCCACCCCATTTAGCCAGTATCTCGTTTTTTAAGAGAGTGAGTACTAGAATAATTTGCATATTCTTGAAAGACATTGTATTTATGAGTCTAAGTAGTAGTTCTAATTAATGCTAATATTAATTGGCTAGGTATTGATCCCTTTTGTGGAAATTAAAGTCATTTTCATTCATATATGTCTGCCAGTGGTTTTAAAAGAGGCATAAAATGTATTTTAATGAAATACATGATTACCTCTGGCATAAAACTTAAACCCAACTCATTAATTTTCATGGGTCATTAACCAATTATATGGCAGTTTTCACACACACACACACACACACACACACACACACACACACACACACACACACACACATACACACACAGATATGTTAGTCTTTCTCCCTTTATATACATTATATACTTACAGTAGTGCTTCTCAACTCAGGGGAGCTTTAAAAAATACTGATGCCTGGGTCTTACCCAACCCAGAAATTCTAATTTGATTGGTCTTGGATGAGGCCTGGACATGAAGATTTTTTGAAGTCTCAGATGACTCGTATGTGTTATCTATCTTACGTGTACACGCTTTTCTCTTTCCTCCATTGAGTCTTAATAGAATCTGAATAACTTACAGCAACTTTTAATATGTGGCTGTTAAATAAAAAATATTTAATATTTGCCTTATTCTTTTTTGTTTTTCTATTCATCTTTAAATTGAACCTGAAGTAACTTATACCTTATGTTAGTATTATTGTGATATTGCTATATCTCCTTTGTTTTTTATTTTTTAATAAAGTTCTTTATTTTTTCTGTGGATTGTTCTAATTTTCTCAGATCTTTAAAAAAGTATTATAATGTAGAGAATAAGTAAGAGAGCGATGAATAAAATAAAATAAAATGGTATTTTTCCCTTTATTTCCCTATTTTGATAACTTGTCAGCATGCACAATTAAGTGTTAAAGTTGCGCTAGTACTGGCATTTGGAGAAGGCCTAGTTGGGGTTATATATCATTGAAGGGAGCAGTGTTCCCTAGTGGCCTTGAAGTCAAGTAGTCTTTTTGTTTTTTGTATCCTTGCTAGATTTGTCAGGCTTGATCTTTGCCCTACATTATTCAGCTTGTGTGGCCTTGAGCAACTAATTTAGGGTCTCAGTTTTCTCATCTGTAATTTGAGAAATATAATATTTGTTCTAGTGTGATATAATAGAATGACAATTTGTAAATTCTTGGCAATTACGTTGATGATGGAGGTACTTAGATAATTATATCATTGCTTTTTAGTAGTATATAGGTCTTAAAATAAAACCCTAGGTAAAATACCTGTTAACTCATACTTTGTGATAGGCACTGGAACTTCCTACTTTGGTGATGTCTCTATGTATTTTGTGTATAAGTCCCTTATTGATTAGATATATGCTTGGCAAATATTTTCTTTTAGGCTGTGGATTATCTTTTCTTTTTGAAACAGTGTCTTTTGAAGGGTAGTAGTTAATTTTGGTGAATTCCAGTTTATCTACTAGCTCCCTTTAGATGATTCTTTTGGTATTGTATCTAAGAAATCTTTGCCTCATTAAAGGTTATAAGATTTTTCGCTTATTTTTTTTTTCTATTTTATACTTTAGGTACTACATTCAGGTCTTACATTTAGATCTAATTGCCATTTTGAATTAATTTTTGTATGTTTGTGAGATATGAAACAGAATTTGGATGTGCAGTTGTTGAAGAGATTATCGTTTCTACACTGCATCACCTTTGCACCTTTGCCACAAGTCAGCTATGCATGTGTGTTTCTTTCTGGACTCTGTTCTGTTCTCCTGATCTATTTTCCTATCTTTATGCAAATGCTATGCTGTTTGATAGCTGTAGCTTTATAATTCTTGAAATCTGGTAGTATTAGTCCTGTAATTTTCTTCTTTTTCAGAATTTTTTTGGCTATTCTATAGCCTTTGCATTTTCATATGAATTTTACAGTCAGCTTCCATTCTATAAAACACCGTGCTGGGATTTTGAATAGAACTGCCATGTTTGAATAGAACTATAGCTCAATTTGGGGAATATTAATATGTTGGAAAAATTGAATCTTTCAGCTCACAAAGTATCTTTCATTTATTTAGGTAGTCTTTAATTGCTCAAAAATACTTTGTAGTTTTTAGTGGACAGGTACTTTACATCTTTAGGTTAATCTAAGTATTTCATATTTTTCATGCTATTTTAAGTGGTATGTTCTTAAATTTCAATTTCTTATTATTCTTATTCATTGTTAGTGTATAAAAATACACTGATTTTTATATATTGATCTAGTATTCCGTAGTCTTGGTAAACTCATCAGTTCTGGTGGCCATTTTTTTAGATTTTGTTGGGTATTCCACATGGCATTTGTGAATAAAGACAATTTCAACTTTTACTTTCTAATCTGAATGTCTTATTTATTTCCCTTGCCTAATTGCATTGGCTAGAATTTGCAGTGCAATGTTGAGATAGAAGGTAAGAGCAGACATTTCTAACTTCTGATTTTATGGTCAATCATTCACTTTTCTCCTATTAATTGTGATGTAAGGTGTAGCTTTTTTTGTAGATGACTTTTATCAGATTGAGAATATTCTTTTCTATGTATGGTTTGCTGAGAATTTTTAACATGAATAGATGTTGATTTTTGTCCTATGGCTCTTCTGTATTGATTGAGATGGTCACATGGTTTTCTGCTTTTTTTCCCTACATTATTCAGCTTGTGTGACCTTGATCTCTTGATACTATGAATTACATTGAGTCTCACATGTATAGTCAGTCAACCTTTGCATACATGGGATAAAATACTCGGTTATAATGTATTATTTCTATATTGATGGATTCTATTTGTTAATATTTTGTTGAGGATTTTAAAGTTTGTCTCTGTGAGAGATACCTGGTCTACAGTTTTGTTTTATTTTATTTTTCCCAAGCAGTATCCTACTCTGGTTTTGTTATCAAGGTAATGCTTACTTATAGAATAAGTTGGGGGAGTGCTCCTTCTTCAACTTTTGGAGAGAGTTTGTATAAAATGGTATTATTCCTTAAATATTTAGTAGAATTTAACATTGAAATTGTCTAGGCCTGGAGTTTTCTTTGTGGAAAGATTATTTATACAGATTTAATTTCTGTAACATATACAGGGCTGGCTATTCAGGTTACCTGTTTCTTTTTGAATGAGCTCTAATAATTTGTTCTTTCAAGGAACTTAAGTTGTTGAGTTTATTGGCATACAGTTGTTCAAAAATGTTATCCTCTTTTTAATACTTTAAGAATCTGTGATGATGCCACTTCTGTAATTCCTGATTTGGTAAATTGTGTCTTCACTTTTTTTCATGATTAGTCTGGTTAGAGGTTTACCAATTTATTGATCTTTTGGTTTTATTGATTTTTTTCTCTTTTGTTTTTCTATTCCATTAATGTTTGCTTTTATCTTTTTATCTGTTTACTTCTGATTTGATTTGCTCTTTTTCTAGTTTCTTAAGATTGAAGCTGAAGTTAACTCATTTGAGCCTTTTCTTCTTTTCTAGTATAGGCATTTAGTGTTAGAGATATTTTCCTTAGTACTGTTTTAGTGTTATCTTCTAAAAGGTAGGTAGTGTTTTCATTTTCATTCATTTTAAAAAACTTTCTAATTTCCCTTTTGATTTCTTCTTTTACCCATAGGTTATTTATAAATGTGTTGTTTAGTTTCCATATGGAGATTTTTTTTGTCCAAAGATCTTTCTGTTATTAGTTTCTAATTTCACTGTGGTCAGAGAACATACTTTTTATCAATTGAATCCTTTGAATTTATTGAGACTTGTTTTATGGTGCAGAGTGTTGTCTATCTTCGTAAATGTTTTATGAGAAATTGAGGACAAATATATCTGCTCTTTTTGAGCAGAGTGTTCTAAAAACTGGCAATCAGGTTAGGATGGTTTATAGTTTTGTTCAAATCTATATTCTTCATGATTGTCTGCTAGGTAGCTGTTGTATCGATTTTTGAATCTCTGCCTTTAGTTGTGGGTTTTGTCTTTGCAGTTCTATTAATTTTTTGCCTCATGTATTTTGAAGACATATTATTAGTTGCCTAAATGTTTAGAATTGTTATGTCTTCTTGATTTATCGGCCCCTTTATCCTCATGCAATGACCTTTGTTATTTATCACTACCTTTGCTTTGAAATCTACTGTTTGATATTAATATAGACATTCTGACTGTTCCTTGATTTCTGTTAGCATATCTTTTTCTACCCATCGCTTTTAGACTGTGTTTTCATAGGTGAAGTGCATTACTTGTAAGTATAGCACATAGTTGGATTTTGTTTTTTGGTTCATCTTGACAATCTCTTACAAATGGGGCATTTATACCACTTTGTTTTAATTTTCACAACCATCTTATATGTTCTGACTAGCCCCATTTCACTGAAGAAAACCAAGAGAAATAATAAGTAACTTCCCTAATGTTGCATAGTACATTATGGGGCTAGAACTTAAACTCATAAACAGTGTATTCCAAGATTACTGCTTGAAGTTAATTAAATTTTTATTGTAGTGGATCCTTTCTTTCCTCCAGTTTTATTGAGATATAATTGATATACAACATTGTGTTTGTTTTAGGTATACAGTCTAGCAGGATTCTTAAGAGAGGTTTTCAAAAAGAAAGGATTGATTCGGATACATCTGTATTTTATAGAATGTATATGTTGATGGTGGTAAGAAGGATAGTTTGAATGGGAAGTCTTATGTTAAGGGAGTAATATTAGGTTGGTCTTGTAGTAGCTTGGGGGGTAGATACTAATATTCCTTACTAAGACATTAGTGAAGAATATAAAGAGAGGAGGCAGATCTGAAAAACATTTGTGAAGTTGAATCAGTAGTTTGATAATTGGGTGTAGGAGAGAATGGAGAGAGAAATGGAAGAGACAGGAAGACCACCCAAAGGTATCTGGTTTGTGAAACTGGGAAAATGTGATATCCTGAAGTTTAGGAGGGAGGAAAGATTAGAAACAGGAGGTAAGTGAAGCACTCTCTCTGAGCATTAGAAGGGCTTTAGACTAGATTAAAAGGTTAGAGGTTTACCAAAAGAATGGGTTTGGTAAAAAAAATTTTTTTAGATGGTTAATTAGAGCAGGTAAGTGACTAGTAAGAGGTGACTGGAGATGTAGTTAGGGAGTGGATTATGGTGGATTTGAATGCCAGCTTTGGGAGATTAAGTTTTATCTGTAGTTTAGGGATTAATTTATAGGAGCTAGTGGATGATGTATTTAAAAGAATATTTTAAGAAGAGTATATGAATGGAAAATGGAAAACATATTTAGTCGTTGACTAAAATGGTGATAATAGAAGTTGGGAAGAACAGTTTTGAGATGTTTGTTATTAGGAAGGCAAGGAAAGATAAATAAACAAAGATGCTATTGAGGGTTTTCACCTGAATTAATGGAAGAATAATGGAACATTCTGGAGTGTGAACTGATTTGGAGAGGAATGGAAGAGAATGTTCTTTGGCAGAGTTATTTGTTAAATACTATAATTTGAAAAGCAAAAGAGTCATTGAAAAACTATTTTAAAATCAAGTAGATATATTAAAGATATGTTTTATGTATATATTTTAAGCTGAATCAGAATAAAAGAAAAATGAATCACTTATAACAGATACATGTATATCTTGAATTTCAAATGATCATAAATATTGTCCAACTCTATTTTGAAAAATTGAAAAGCTATAGAAAAAAATGGAAAGAGTAGTACTGTGGATACTCATGTATATTTCAGATTTATTTATCTCCAGTTTATTTGCTACACTTATTTTATGTCTTGCTCCTTCTATTATAGCCATATACTTTTTCCTTGAATGATTGAAAATAAACTTCAACTGTCATGTTATTTCACCCTTAAATACTTGCATATTTACCTCGTAACCACATTCTTATCCATAACCCATACTGTCATCATGCAAGAAATTTAATCTTGACTGAACATATTAGGTAATAATATAGTCCACAGTCAAATTTCCCTAGCTGTTCTCTAAATGTTTCTTAAACTCTTTTTTTCTTCTTAATACGGATTCAGTCAAGGATCATACATTATACTTTCTCATTCCTTTTCATGTTTCTTTAGAATTCTTTTAATCTAGAACAGCAACTCCCTGCATTTTTTTCCCCTTTCATGACATTGAATTTTTGAACAGTTTAGGCCAGTTGTCTTATAAAAATATACCACAATCTAGATCTGTCTGGTTATTTCCCTGTGATTAGATCCAGGTTAAACATTTTTGGCCAAGAATACTACATAGCCTTACATTGGATCATATCAGGAGGCACATGATAACAGTTTGTATGATTATTGAAGATGCTAATTTGGTTAAGGTATTTTCTGATCTCCTTCCTGCAAAGATAATTTCTTTATAGTTAATAAATATTTTTGGGTTAATACTTTGTATTCCTACAACGTAGTAAGCTGTCTGTGAAGTAAAACAGTGGAATATGTGTGTATATTGTTTGTCCTAGCTTTTAAAGGTGAACAATAGGATTTTCTTGGGTTCATATGGAAATACGGTGTGAGTAGAATGTTAGGACATGCCAGGGGAAGGGTAGGTGTGAAATTAAGATGGCCAAGTAGAACCTTGTGCCCTGCTAGCATGGGAGCAATAGAAGGTTTTTAACCCAGAGGTTGTTGGAGTGATGCAATTGGATTTGAGTTTTAGCAGCAACCAATTGGGAGATAATTACATCAAAGCTAAAGATGATAGACTGGATCCGGTGCAGCAGTGTCACCGGCAAGAGAGGAGAGAGATTTGAGAAATATTTGTGAAGTTAAAATTGACAGAATTTGGTGACTCTTTAAATGTCACTTGTGGAGGACTGAGAGTTCCTTGGTGACATAATATTTAATAAGATTGCCTGAGTTGTTGACTAAATTGTGCTAAATATAAAGCTTAAGAAGACAGGACCTTTTGGATTCTCTTAGAGTTTCTCTTAATCTTTGCACCTATACTTTTCTGAGGACTATTTGAAGGACATTAACAGTATAATTCTATTTAGGGAAACAATTTCTTCTTGACTTATTCTACCCAAAATATACACTTATAAAGCTGCCATTAAGCCTTTGGAAAGGGCACAACAGAATTTGCAGTCTCTTAAAATTCTTTCATTAAATAGAATAACACTTTTGTTGCAAATGATCTATAAGGTCACCCGTAGCTCTAAAATTTTGATTCTATGGTGTATCTATTTTTATTTCCTGAAAACGTTTTAACATTTTGTGTCTTTGTTTTTCCAAGATGTTCTCAGTGCAGCTGAGTCTTGGTGAGCAGACATGGGAGTCCGAAGGGAGCAGCATAAAGAAGGCCCAACAAGCTGTTGCTAACAAAGCTTTGACTGAGTCAACGCTCCCCAAACCAGTTCAGAAACCACCCAAAAGTAATGTTAATAACAACCCAGGTATGGACTGACTTGTCTCCGTCTGTTGTGTTGCTGTGTTCTGCATGTGCTTGTTCTCTGTAGTTTCCTTCAGGGCCTGCCAGTTGCATAGTCAGCAGGTATTGACAGCACACAGGAAAAGGACAGCTGAAAAATACCTGCAGGTAGGAGCTTAAAGAAGGCAATTGTGATCATTGTCACAGATTTGCTTCAGTGGACACTCTAAAAGGTTCATGATTTACTTTGTAAATGTTGGCAAAAAAACACATGTGGATATAGAACAGAAATAAGGCTGAGTTTCTAAAGCAAAGAGAGAAATGATTAATTTCTCTATTTAAATATATAATACATAATTTATAACTTAAAAGTTATTCTTTAGTTTACTAAAAAAATTATAAAATCATCCCTAAGCACCTTATTATTATTTTGTTTATTGTCATGGAAATGGTTGATAAAACTGTTTAAATTTAGAACATGCATATGCAGTTTTTTAAGAAATACAAAGATTTCTTATACAAACAGTATATATGTGTGGAGTATACTGCTAAGTAAATGAGTGTTCTAATTTTAAATTGGTAAGAATAATTTAAAAAGTTGTTCTGGTTGCATACAGTACCAACAACATGGTATGTCCAGTTGTTTATTGGCCAGAAACAAATTGGTATTGGACATAGTAATGAATTGATCACAGTTAATAAAATTCTATAATTTTACTATTATACCTACCTCCATTTACTCATTAATTTATTAATTTAGGTGGCTACCTTCTGACTGATACTGCTGTAGGTATTTTTGTGATGGAAATACCTGTGCTGGTTGAAGTCGTGCTAGTGGACAAGCTTTCTAGGGCATAACAGTGTGAAGCAAGAGCAGTGTGCGCTGATCCCTAACCCAAGTCCACTTTAGAGGATTACAGTAGGGGGTAAACCAGTCAGAGAAAGGAAAAAGAGAGTCTGGAAAGGTCAGTGGAGATCAGGGTTTCCTCTGTTGAGTGTTGGAGTGAGCTGAGAGAATGAGTAGGTTTTTTTTGGGGGGGGTAAATTTTTAAAATAAAGTGTAATATTACATACTGGTAAGGGCACAAATTACAGTTGTAGAGCATGGATGGATTTTTGCACTGTGCATACTTAACCAATACCACAGGCTTTACCAGTGCCTCAGAAGCCTCCCTCATGCCCCCCTTCTACTGGTTAAACAACTCCAAAGAAAACCATTGTTCTGCTTTCTGTCTTAGATTTGTTGTCCCTGTGTGTTGGACTCAAACACCATACACTTTTGTGATAGCTTGGTTTTCTCTGTGTTGTTTGTGAGATTATCCCTGTTGTGTTAAACAGTATAGTATTTCATTGCTATATAGCATTCCCCATTTAATAAATAGACCATAATTTACTTACTCATTGCACTATTGATGGATATTTAGGTTGTTTCCAGTTTTGGGCTATTATAAATAATACTGCTGTGAACCTTCTTGTATGTGTACATTTTGGAATTGTTGGGTTGTAGGTTATACATGTGTTCACGCAATTAGGAGATGAATTAAGGCAGGAAGTAGATGAACATACACAAAAGACAAGTGTCTTAGCTGCTGTTCTTGTATCACAACCTTCTATTCCTAGATTTGTTGGAAAGGTTAGAAAGCACTTCAGGCATTGATTAGACACTGTAAGGAAACTTGGCACTGTTGTGGCCAGATTGAACAGTGAATTGCAGCAACAATTAAAAGATGTCCTTGAGGAGGGAATTACCCTGGAAGTTCAACTTGGAGCAGCTTCACCCAGTCTGCCATATGGAATAGCCATTTTCTGTGAATGTACCTGGTTTTTAAGTGGTTTGAGGTTACTCAATTTGGAGGCCCAAACGTTCAATTCACTTCTTAACTTCAGCCTTCAGTTTTATATTCTGTTTTGCCCTATATGTTCACCATTGTATAGAAGTTCATTTTATTTGTTAATCTCAACAATGAAAGGGCTAGAGTTACAAACAAACATATAATACATACAGATGGCGTAGTCCCCGCTACTTGGGAGGCTGACACAGGAGAATTACTTGAGCGCAGGAGTCCTGGGCTGTGGTGTGCTGTGCTGATCAGGTGTCTGCACCGAGTGCAGCATCAGTTTAGTGACCTGGGAGCAGGACTAAGGAGGAGTGAACCAGCCCAGGTTAGAAAAGCAAGATCCTGTCTCTTTTACCCTTAGGGAATCATGTGTCTTATAAAGAAATAAATGAATAAATAAATATCTCCTTTTCTAAGTTCGTATTTCTAAAAATATATAATAAATACGTAATGTATAACATCAAACAATAAATACCGTTTTCCCCTCTGTCAAGCAGTGTGTGAGAACTGTCCACATCCTTGTCAATGTAGGGTATCTGCAGCTTTCAAAATTTTTAACTATTCTTTTGGGGGTATAGTACTAGTTTATTGCGGTTTTAATTTGCATTTCCTTAACTAATGAAGGCGAAAACCTTTTTATATGCTCGTTGGCATTAGGATCTCCTCTGTTGTAGATTGCTGGTTAAAGTATTTTTTCCCTGCATTGTCTGTTTTTTAAGTTTTTCTACTTTTTATTGACTTGTAGGGTTTTTACATATTTCGAATTGTATATTTTGTCAGATCTGTGTGTTACAAGTATCTCTCCATACTCCTAATTGATGAACAGAAATTCTTCATTTAAAGAAGTCTAGTTTTTTAGTATTTCCCCTTATTATTATTAGTTCTTTTTTGTGTACTATTTAAAGCATCTTTTTCTCCTATAAAGTTATGAAAATAACCTTGTTTTTAGAAGTTATATTACATTATTTTTTAAATCTACAGTCTGCCAGGAATCGAGTTTATGTATGGTGTGAAATAGGGCTCAAGAATTTTCTTCTTCTAATACATAGACATTCAGTTAACTCTGCACCATTTGTTGGAAAGCCAGTCCATTCCTCTCTGAAGTGAAGAGGGGAGTTCACTCCTGAATCTATAGTACGTAGAGGGGTCTTAAATAGTAGTTATATCTCAGAGAAGAGTTAAATCCTTTTACAGCCTGGCTATTCTGCCAGTTAAGTAAGAACATGCCATTTTGCTTTCTCCCTTTCTCCCTACTTGTGTATTTTAAAACTGTTTTTGGAAATAATTTCATATTTATGTAAAATTTGTAGAAAGAGCCCCCATGTGCCCTTCATTCATTCCAATTGTTAACATTTCTGAATCATTTGAGAGTCAGTTGTGGACATTACCCCTGAGTGCTTCAATGTGTGTTTCCTAAGTACATGGACATTCTCCTGTCAGGAGGTTAACGCTGATCTGCTGTACCATGTAATCCACAGATGCCATTCAGATTTCATTGATTGTACCAGTAATGTGCTTAAGTAGGTCCAGGAACTAATCAGGATCATTTACTTTTCATTTCTTTTCACTCTCCTTCAATCTGGAAAAGTTCCTCAGTCTTTCTTGTCCTTTATGACCATGACATTTTAAAGAGTACAGGCCCCATCATTTGTAGAATGCCCCTCAATTGAGTGTGTATGGTGTTCCCTGGTGACTCATGCAAATTTTACATGAATGTTGAAGTGACCTGGGTTTATCTCAGTGCTTCAAATCAAGAGATACCTGATAATTGATTTTTTCCATTAGTAATGACTTCTGTCTCATGGTGAATAGTATGTCTGCCATGCTTCTCTATCATCAAGTTAATTAATGTTTTATTACTGAATAGTAGTATTCTCTGAGGAGGTACTTTAAGACTATATGAACATTCTGTTCCTCAGACTTTCTTCACCCACCAGATACAGCATCCACTGATGATTCTTTTCTGAATCAGTTATCACTCAGAAGATTGCCAAGGGGTGCTTGTCTGTTTGTGACTTAAAACACAGAAATTTATTCTCTCCCAAAGGGCAATTTTTTAATTTCAATGTTCTCTTTAGATTTATTAGTTGGCATTCTACCCAAGAGTTTTCTCTTCCTCCTCTTTTTCCTTTTTTTGTATTTGTTCATTTATTTGCATTACTCTAGAGTCTAGGATTCCTGTTTTACTTACAGGCTTTATAATCTGTCACTATTTATTGATTCTTAACTTCTTCCAGATTTGGCCTGTCATATGGTTCTTCCAAGTAGACTCCTGTGTCCTTCTGTTACTTCCTCATTCTTTGGGCACCTTTTACTTCTTGGCATAAGATCTTCCTAGGTCACCTTGTATTTTGCTTGCCCTGGCACCAGCCATTTCCATGGAGTCCTGGTTGATTAATTAATCAATTCATTCTTTCAGTGAATATTTACTGAGTGACCACTATGTTCCAGAACTATTTTAACTCCCTATAAAGCTGTATCCCCAAGTGTTAGCAATATGTTGCTCTTTGCATACTAGTTGTGGCATTTTTCTTTGATTTGTCACAAGATAGGAATCCACAGTTGTTATGTACATTTGTATATCTAATTAATTAGCTTATTTATACTTACCACTGATAAATGTAGAAATTTCCCTCAATATATCTAAAGACCATTAAAAGCCAAGTATGTGTTTACAGTGTTAACTTTATGGCCATATGGTACATGAGGATTCCTGTGTAATGATTATGTTTTTGCAACCTGGAAAACTGGTACTCAACATTATCTGGAGGTATGTCATAGTTTGAAGTCATTCTTTAAATATTTTCTGTGAAAGCATTACATTGTAACTGAAGCAGTTGTGTGCATGTGGAGATGCCAGTCCGGTTCTTCATGAAGCAGACGGAGGCACTGAAACCTTTTCAGCACATCTGTGCTCTACTGCTTCTCTTCTGGTCTCCTTCACAAAGCCCAGTGTCTAGCGTTTCTATGAAGAAAATACACTGGAGACTTACTTTTAAATGAGGAATTTTTTTTTTTTTTTTTTTTTTTATTTTTTTATTTTTTTATTTTTTTATTTTTTTTTTTTTTGAGAGGGCATCTCTCATATTTATTGATCAAATGGTTGTTAACAACAATAAAATTCAGTATAGGGGGGTCAATGCTCAATGTACAATCATTAATCCATCTCAAGCCTAATTCTCGTCAGTCTCCAATCTTCTGAAGCATAACGAACAAGTTCTTACATGGTGAACGAATTCTTACAGAGTGAATAAATTCTTACATGGTGAACAGTACAAGGGCAGTCATCACAGAAACTTTCGGTTTTGATCATGCAATATGACCTATAAACCATCAGGTCAAATATGAATATTCATTTGATTTTTGTACTTGATTTATATGTTGATCCCACATTTCTCCTATTATTATTATTATTTTTATTTTTAATAAAATGCTGAAGTGATAGGTAGATGCAAGATAAAGGTAGAAAACATAGTTTAGTGCTGTAAGAAGGCAAATATAGATGATCAGATGATCAGGTGTGTGCCTATGGACTAAGTATTAATCCAGGCTAGACAAGGGCAGCAAGACATCCACGGATGCAGAAGATTTCTCTCAAAGCAGGGGGGGTGAGGTTCTGAGCCTCACCTCTGTTGATCCCCAAATTCTCACCTGATGGCCCCCCTGCGACTGTGCCTGTCTTAGGTTGTTCCTCCCTTGAGGAATCTTACCCGTCTCTGGCTAACCAGTCATCTTCCGGGGCCATACAGGGAAATGTAAAGTTGGTAAGTGAGAGAGAAGCCATATTGTTTGCAAAGGTTAGCTTTTTACTTCTTTGCAGATTTATGCCCTGTGGCTTCTATGCCCAGCACTTGTCTCGAGGTATCTTTACCACCTGGAGGAATTATGATACTCGGTAAATTCGATATGAGGCACGAATTCTATTTAAGGTTTGTAATTAGGAAGGAAGAAGAAAAGCTATAGATGTAGCATATGAAGGAAACTTGGGAGGATTGATTATTTCTTTGACATATCTTCTTGTATAGTACCTTAAGTATGTATAGGTTTTAAACTACTAACTAATTTGCACACACATATTAACATAATAGGAATACGGTGACATAAACAAAGCAAATCTATAATTACCAGCCATCTCCAGTGAAGCCAAGAAAACCATTTAGGCACCCTAGGCATTTGTGAAAATTTATCTATGATATGACGGATATTGTCCAACTGTACTTGAACCATCAGACAAATTAAAGCAGCCCATTTCTGGGATCTGTTCACATCCCATATGTTCTTTTAACCATAGATAGTCTATAGTCATGAGATTTTGGGGTGCTACACCTTGCACCCCTCCCAACTCCTGGTTGAGTTCCAACAGTACAGATCCAGTCAAATTCGTTGTCTCACTGTATGCACATGCCAGCCTAGACATCTCTCTCCTCCTTCTTATGGCAAGTCCAGGAGACGGTGGGCTGGATGCAGCCACAACCGCAGCATCGTCCGGATTCCTGTGGAGGCTTTTTGATGATCATCCCCCGGCACGAGTCCTCCAGAGAGTGCTGATGCCGGAAGCTCCTCCTCATATCGTATCTTAGTTCATTTTCTGGGTATCCAAGCTAGGCCTTGATCTTCTGCGTAGAAACAAACAGACCCTTTGCCCACACTTTGACATGCCCTCTATACCACTGTGCAGAACTCATTGGCGGTCAGCACACAGTAACTGCTTTTTTTTTTTTTTTTTAATTAAGAGAAAGGAATATTATCAGAAAAGAGTACCTCCATAGCTGATCATCTGACACCCTTTAAGTGATCAACATTAAGGATATTTAAAGCATGCGTTGATCTTTGATTTACCAATAGTTTTATCCTGTTAAGGAGTAATCCCCCTTTTCTTTCTTTCTTTCTTTTTTTTTTTTAAATTTTTAATCTACACTTACCTGAAGAATACTATGTTTACTATGCTCTCCCCTATATCAGGTCCCCCCTAACAACCACATTACGGTTACTGTCCATCAGCTTAGCAAAATGTGGTAGAGTCACTACTTGTCCTCTCTGTGTTGTGCAGCCCACCCTCCCCTTGCTCCCTCCCCCCCATGCATGCTAATCTTAATACCCCCCTTCTTCTTCCCCCCCCTTATCCCTCCCTGCCCACCCATCCTCCCCAGTTCCTTTCCCTTTGGTACCTGTTAGTCCATTTTTGGGTTCTGTAATTCTGCTGCTGTTTTGTTCCTTCAGTTTTTCCTTTATTCCTATACTCCTCAGATGAGTGAAATCATTTGGTATTTCTCTTTCTCCGCTTGGCTTATTTCACTGAGCATAATACTCTCCAGCTCCATCCATGTTGCTGCAAATGGTTGGATTTTTCCACTTCTTATGGCTGAGTAGTATTCCATTGTGTATATGTACCACATCTTCTTTATCCATTCATCTACAGATGGACATTTAGGTTGCTTCCAATTCTTGGCTATTGTAAATAGTGCTGCGATAAACATAGGAGTGCATCTGTCTTTCTCAAACTTGATTGCTGCGTTCTTAGGGTAAATT
This sequence comes from Manis javanica, assembly GCF_040802235.1. Taxonomy (NCBI): domain Eukaryota; kingdom Metazoa; phylum Chordata; class Mammalia; order Pholidota; family Manidae; genus Manis; species Manis javanica. Next base: position 161,270,983 of record NC_133157.1, on the reverse strand, counting down.
CCTAGGAGTGGAATTCCTGGGTCAAATGGTAGGTCTGTTTTGAGCATTTTGATGCACCTCCATACTGCTTTCCACAATGGTTGAACTAATTTACATTCCCACCAGCAGTGTAGGAGGGTTCCCCTTTCTCCACAGCCTCGCCAACATTTGTTGTTGTTTGTCTTTTGGATGGCAGCTATCCTTACTGGTGTGAGGTGATACCTCATTGTAGTTTTAATTTGCATTTCTCTGATAATTAGCGATGTGGAGCATCTTTTCATGTGTCTCTTGGCCATCTGTATTTCTTTTTTGGAGAACTGTCTGTTCAGTTCCTCTGCCCATTTTTTAATTGGGTTATTTGTTTTTTGTTTGTTGAGGCGTGTGAGCTCTTTATATATTCTGGACGTCAAGCCTTTATCAGATCTGTCATTTTCAAATATATTCTCCCATACTGTAGGGTTCCTTTTTGTTCTATTGATGGTGTCTTTCGCTGTACAGAAGCTTTTCAGCTTAATGTAGTCCCACTTGCTCATTTTTGCTGTTGTTTTCCTTGCCCGGGGAGATATGTTCAAGAAGAGATCACTCATGTTTATATCTAAGAGGTTTTTGCCTATGTTTTTTTCCAAGAGTTTAATGGTTTCATGACTTACATTCAGGTCTTTGATCCATTTTGAGTTTACCTTTGTATATGGGGTTAGACAATGGTCCAGTTTCATTCTCCTACATGTAGCTGTCCAGTTTTGCCAGCACCATCTGTTGAAGAGACTGTCATTTTGCCATTGTATGTCCATGGCTCCTTTATCAAATATTAATTGACCATATATGTTTGGGTTAATTTCTGGGGTCTCTAATCTGTTCCACTGGTCTGTGGCTCTGTTCTTGTGCCAGTACCAAATTGTCTTGATTACTATGGCTTTGTAGTAGAGCTTGAAGTTGGGGAGTGAGATCCCCCCTACTTTATTCTTCTTTTTTAGGATTGCTTTGGCTATTCGGGGTCTTTGGTGTTTCCATATGAATTTTTGAATTATTTGTTCCAATTCATTGAAGAATGTTGCTGGTAATTTGAGAGGGATTGCATCAAATTTGTATATTGCTTTCGGCAGGATGGCCATTTTGACGATATTAATTCTTCCTAGCCATGAGCATGGGATGAGTTTCCATTTATTAGTGTCCCCTTTAATTTCTCTTAAGAGTGACTTGTAGTTTTCAGAGTATAAGTCTTTCACTTCCTTGGTTAGGTTTATTCCTAGGTATTTTATTCTTTTTGATGCAATGGTGAATGGAATTGTTTTCCTGATTTCTCTTTCTATTGATTCGTTGTTAGTGTATAGGAAAGCTACAGATTTCTGTGTGTTGATTTTGTATCCTGCAACTTTGCTGTATTCCGATATCAGTTCTAGTAGTTTTGGAGTGGAGTCTTTAGGGTTTTTTATGTACAGTATCATATCATCTGCAAATAGTGACAGTTTAACTTCTTCTTTACCAATCTGGATTCCTTGTATTTCTTTGTTTTGTCTGATTGCCGTGGCTAGGACCTCCAGTACTATGTTAAATAACAGTGGGGAGAGTGGGCATCCCTGTCTGGTTCCTGATCTCAGTGGAAATGCTTTCAGCTTCTCGCTGTTCAGTATAATGCTGGCTGTGGGTTTATCATATATGGCCTTTATTATGTTGAGGTACTTGCCCTCTATTCCCATTTTGCTGAGAGTTTTTATCATGAATGGATGTTGAATTTTGTCAAATGCTTTTTCAGCATCTATGGAGATGATCATGTGGTTTTTGTCTTTCTTTTTGTTGATGTGGTGGATGATGTTGATGGATTTTCGAATGTTGTACCATCCTTGCATCCCTGGGATGAACCCCACTTGGTCATGGTGTATGATCCTTTTGATATACTGTTGAATTCTGTCTGCTAATATTTTATTGAGTATTTTTGCATCTACATTCATCAGGGATATTGGTCTGTAATTTTCTTTTTTGGTGGGGTCTTTTCCTGGTTTTGGTATTAGGGTGATGTTGGCTTCATAGAATGAGTTTGGGAGTATTCCCTCTTCTTCTATTTTGTGGAACACTTTAAGGAGAATGGGTATTATGTCTTCTCTGTGTGTCTGATAAAATTCCGAGGTAAATCCGTCCGGCCCCGGGGTTTTGTTCTTGGGTAGTTTTTTGATTACTGTTTCAATTTCTTTGCTTGTAATTGGTTTGTTTAACTTTTGTGTTTCTTCCTTGGTCAGTCTTGGGAGGTTGTATTTTTCTAGGAAGTTGTCCATTTCTTCTAGGTTTTCCAGCTTGTTGGCATATAGGTTTTCATAGTAGTCTTTAATAATTCTTTGTATTTCTGTGGAGTCTGTCGTGATTTTTCCATTCTCATTTCTGATTATGTTGATTTGTGTTGACTCTCTTTTTCTCTTAATAAGTTGGGCTAGAGGCTTATCTATTTTGTTTATTTTCTCAAAGAACCAGCTCTTGGTTTCATTGATTTTTGCTATTGTTTTATTCTTCTCAATTTTGTTTATTTCTTCTCTGATCTTTATTATGTCCCTCCTTCTGCTGACTTTAGGCCTCATTTGTTCTTCTTTTTCCAGTTTTAATAGTTGTGATGTTAGACTATTCATTTGGGATTGTTCTTCCTTCTTCAAGTGTGCCTGGATTGCTATATACTTTCCTCTTAAGACTGCTTTCGCTGCATCCCACAGAAGTTGGGGCTTAGTGTTGTTGTTGTCATTTGTTTCTATATATTCCTTGATCTCTATTTTGATTTGTTCATTGATCCATTGATTATTTAGTAGCATGTTGTTAAGCCTCCATGTGTTTGTGAGCCTTTTTGTTTTCTTTGTAGAATTTATTTCTACTTTCATACCTTTGTGGTCTGAAAAATTGGTTGGTAGAATTTCAATATTGTGGAATTTACTGAGGCTCTTTTTGTGAGCTAGTATGTGGTCTATTCTGGAGAATGTTCCATGTGCACTTGAGAAGAATGTATATCCTGTTGCTTTTGGATGTAAAGTTCTATAGATGTCTATTAGGTCCATCTGTTCTAGTGTGTTGTTCAGTGCCTGTGTGTCTTTACTTATTTTCTGCCCGGTGGATCTATCCTTTGGGGTGAGTGGTGTGTTGAAGTCTCCTACAATGAATGCATTGCAGTCTATTTCCCTCTTTAGTTCTGTTAGTATTTGCTTCACATATGCTGGTGCTCCTGTATTGGGTGCATATATATTTAGAATGGTTATATCCTCTTGTTGGACTAAGCCCTTTATCATTATGTAGTGGCCTTCTTTATCTCTTGTTACTTTCTTTGTTTTGAAGTCTATTTTGTCTGATATTAGTACTGCAACCCCTGCTTTCTTCTCACTGTTGTTTGCCTGAAATATGTTTTTCCATCCCTTGACTTTTAGTCTATGCTTATCTTTGGGTTTAAGGTGAGTTTCTTGTAAGCAGCATATAGATGGGTCTTGCTTTTTTATCCATTCTATTACTCTATGTCTTTTGATTGGTGCATTAAGTCCATTTACATTTAGGGTGACTATTGAAAGATATGTACTTATTGCCATTGCAGGCTTTAGATTCATGGTTACCAAAGGTTCAAGGTTAGCTTCTTTAGTATCTTACTGCCTAACTTAGGTCGCTTATTGAGCTGTTATATACACTGTCTGGAGAGTCTTTTCTTCTCTCCCTTCTTATTCCTCCTCCTCCATTCTTCATATGTTGTGTGTTTTGTTCTGTGCTCTTTTTAGGGGTGCTCCCATCTAGAGCAGTCCCTGTAGGATGCCCTGTAGAGGTGGTTTGTGGGAAGCAAATTCCCTCAGCTTTTGCTTGTCTGGGAATTGTTTGATCCCACCATCATATTTAAATGATAGTCGTGCTGGATACAGTATCCTTGGTTCAAGGCCCTTCTGTTTCATTGCATTAAGTATATCATGCCATTCTCTTCTGGCCTGTAGGGTTTCTGTTGAGAAGTCTGATGTTAGCCTGATTGGTTTTCCTTTATAGGTGACCTTTTTCTCTCTAGCTGCCTTTAAAACTCTTTCCTTGTCCTTGATCCTTGCCATTTTAATTATTATGTGTCTTGGTGTTGTCCTCCTTGGATCCTTTCTGTTGGGGGTTCTGTATAATTCCATGGTCTGTTCGATTATTTCCTCCCCCAGTTTGGGGAAGTTTTCAGCAATTATTTCTTCAAAGACACTTTCTATCCCTTTTCCTCTTTCTTCCTCTTCTGGTATCCCTATAATACGAATGTTTTTCCTTTTGTATTGGTCACGTATTTCTCTTAGTGTTGTTTCATTCCTGGAGATCCTTTTATCTCTCTCTATGTCAGCTTCTATACGTTCCTGTTCTCTGGCTTCTATTCCTTCAATGGCCTCTTGCATCTTATCCATTCTGCTTATAAATCCTTCCAGGGATTGTTTCACTTCTGTGATCTCTTTCCTGACATCTGTGATCTCCTTCCGGACTTCATCCCACTGCTCTTGCATTTTTCTCTGCATCTCATCCCATTGCTCTTGCATTTTTTTCTGCATCTCTGTCAGCATGTTCATGATTTTTATTTTGAATTCTTTTTCAGGAAGACTAGTTAGGTCTGTCTCCTTCTCAGGTGTTGTCTCTGTGATCTTTGTCTGCCTGTAGTTTTGCCTTTTCATGGTGATAGAGATAGTTTGCAGAGCTGGTACAAGTGACCGCTGGAAGAGCTTCCCTTCTTGTTGGTTTGTAGCCTTTTCCTGGGAGAATAGCGACCTCTAGTGGCTTGTGCTGGGCAGCTGTGCGCAGACAGGGCTTCTGCTTCCTGCCCAGTTGCTTTGGGGTTTATCTCCGCTGTTGCTGTGGGCTTGGCCTGGCTGGGGCTGTTCCTCCAAAATGGTGGAGCCCCGTTGGAGGGGGAGCAGCCAGGAGACTATTTATCTCCGTAAGGGGCCTCTGTGCTCCCTGCTGCCCAGGGGGTTAGAGTGCCCAGAGATCCCCAGATTCCCTGCTTCTGGTCTAAGTGACCTGTCCTGCCCCTTTAAGATTTCCAAAAAGCACTCTCCAAACCAAAACAACAGCAGCAACAATGAGAGAGGGAACAGAAACAAAGAGAAAAAAAAAAGGAAAAAAAAGGAAAAAACAAGCGATTTTTTTTTTTTTTTTTTTTTTTTGTCCTCAGGTGCCGGTCCCAGGCACCCGCTCACTGGTCCTGCTGCCCTGTCTCCCTAGCACCAGGGTCCCTGTCCTTTCAAGGCTTCCAAAAAGCACCCACCCACCGGTCCCGCAGGGAAGGAACGCTCAATATTCTTTGTCCTCAGGCACTGGTCCCACGCACCCGCTCACCAGTCCCGCCACCCTGCCTCCCTAGCACCGGGGTCCCTGTCCCTTCAAGGCTTCCAAAAAGCACTCGGCAAAAAGAGAGAAAAAAAAGGGGAAAAACGCGCGATTTCTTCCGTCCTCAGGTGCTGGTCTCAGGCACCCACCCACCGGTCCCACAGGGAAAAATGCGGGATATTCTTTGTCCTCAGGTGCCGGTCCCAGGCACCCGCTCACCAGTCCCGCCGCCCTGCCTCCCTAGCACCGGGGTCCCTGTCCCTTTTAGGCTTCCAAAAAGCACTCGCAGAAAAGAGAAAAAAAAAAGGGGAAAAACGCGCGATTTCCTCTGTCCTCAAGTGCCGGTCTCAGGCACCCGCCCACCGGTCCCGCAGGGAAAAACGGGGGATATTCTTTGTCCTCAGGCGCCGGTCCCAGCCACCCGCTCACCAGTCCCGCCACCGTGCCTCCCTAGCACTGGGGTCCCCGTCCCTTCAAGGCTTCCAAAAAGCGCTCGCCAAAAAGAGAAAAAAAAAAAAAAGGGGAAAAACGCGCGACCTCCTCCGTCCTCAGGCACCGGTCTCAGGCACCCGCCCCCAGGTCTCGCAGGGAGAAACGCGGGATATTCTTTGTCCTCCGGCGCCGTTCCCAGGCACCTCCTCACCGGTCCCGCCACCCTGCCTCCCCAGCAACGGGGGCCCGTCCCTCTAAGGCTTCCAAAAAGCGCTCGCCAAAAAAAAAAAAAAAAAAACCGCTCCGGTTTCTCTCCACCCGCCGGGAGCCGGGGGGGGGGCGCCCGGGTCCCGCCGGGCTGGGGCTTGTATCTTACCCCCTTCACAAGGCGCTGGGTTCTTGCAGGTGTGGATGTGGTCTGGATGTTGTCCTGTGTCCTGTGGTCTCTATTTTAGGAAGATTTTTCTTTGTTATATTTTCATAGCTCTATGTGTTTTTGGGAGGAGATTTCCACTGCTCTACTCACGCCGCCATCTTGGCTCCGCTGCCTAAATGAGGAATTTATGTGACTATAATTTATAAGAATATATACTGTTACCCAGCTTAAAATCTAGTTTTGATTTGGGTGGCAGAACCTACTGTATTCTACTAGGGTATTAAAATCACCTCACTAGTGATTTTCAAACACATTAATTTCCTATTTATTGCTATACTTAAAGGATGAATTCTTTCAAGCTTTCTTCTTTTTTCCCATTTGAACTTTGTGATATTTGTGTCTGTACAGTTATTGCAAAGTAGAATTCAAAATGATATAATACTTAGAACTGATTAACATGTTAATCATCAAACAAATCTTTATGAAATAAGAAAAAGTTGAAGTTTTTCAAAGGCTCTTTGGTGTTAAAAATCTGTGGAAAACTTAGTCAGTTTCTAATAAAGGTAAACCCACTCTGTGACCTTGCAAATCCATTGCTAGGTATATACCCAAGAGAAACGAGTATATGTGTCTGCTGAAAAACTTACTTTAATATGTTTGTGGCTTTGTACTTAATAGTCCCAAACCGGAAACAACCCAAATGTCCCATCAACAACAGATTAGATAAATTCATTCAGTAATAAAAAAATACTGATATATTTATATATCTGAAACTAGAAATACTGATATCTTAGTAAAATTGTTACATTGAATGAAGTAAGCAATACAAAACAATGTATATTTAGATTTGAAGAGTAGGCAAAACTAATCTGTGATGGCAGAAATCAGAATAGGTAACTTGGGGAGATGGTTATTGACTGGAAAAAGGTGTGAAAGAACTTTCTGGGTGATGGAAATGTTTGTATCTTGATCTGAATGGTGGTCACAAGAGTGTGTACATGTATAATAATTCCTGGAGCGTGTGCTTAAGGTTTGTGTATTTTACTTATCCCTCCATAAAATACAATTGTAAAGGAAGAGTGGCGATTCCCCTTGTGCTTCACTTTCTCTGCCTCTGCTATGAGTGTATGTATTAAATTAGGGATTTGAGCTAATGGGACTTGTTATTCAATATGTTAACTTTTCTTTGCTCTTTTTCTTATCCTTATCTTTTTCCCTTCTTCTTAACTTTGGTTTAGATCCAGTTCTTATTATCCTGTTTGGTGGTTTCACATGAATTCTTTAGAAATGTATTGACTCTTGATGGCTGCCAATAGTGTATGTATGTCAGGCCCTACCACCCTTTTGCTGGTATTTTAAGCCAGCTCCAATTTCTCTGCTGAAGTGGACACATTCTTGTATGTGATGGAGTCTTAAATGTATGATGCAAAAGGAATAATTCAAGTGAGATAGTACAGAATTTAATTAAAAATAATTTTACTTTCTATAAAAGCATTAGACTAATTTTTGTGAGTTTGTTATATGGAACACTTATTGCTGTATATACTAAACAATCTCTTTTGGTCTGAAATAACTTGACATAATTTTTCATTGTGTGTTATTATGGGTTTCTTTCAAACTTGTGCAAAAGTAGAGAGAATAAAACTGTGGATGTGCCTTTACCTATCACCAGCTTCAATAGTCATCTACACATGGTGGCCAGTCCTGTTTCTCATCTCTCTCTCCTCTAAATGATTTTCAGACAAATCGCAGATATATCACTTAATCCATTAAGTGCCTCAATATGTATTTTTAAAGATTATGTACAGAAAGCATTACTTTTACTTTATCTTATTATTGTTTATAGAAAAATCTCAAAATTTATTTTTATTAGATAAGTCCAAGAATTACTGATGATATTCATTGCTAATTTTAGTTGCTTGATTATCAAAATATAAATAAAATTATTCACAGATGATGTTTTTAATGATTATATAATTATAAACTTTCTGGGATAATACTGAAGTTCAGTAATTTATAATATCCAAACTAACCAATCAGTGAATCTTGCATTTGCCTTGTTTTGAAATAAAGTTGAAATTTTGGTCATTAATATATAGAAAATGTTGCAGAAACCTCCAGAGATTTTGTTAAAAATGATTTTTCTGTTTATGTAGTTTACACCCTTTTAGAAAATGATACAGATGAGTCATCCACTCCCACATTCTTCCATGGTAATTATAGTTGTATAAATATAACTTTCATGACTTATTATGGAAATATTTCACTTGTGAGCCTTTAATTTTTTTTTTTTTTAACAGGTAGTATAACTCCAACTGTGGAACTGAATGGGCTTGCGATGAAAAGGGGAGAGCCTGCCATCTACAGGCCATTAGATCCAAAGCCTTTCCCAAATTATAGAGCTAATTACAACTTTCGGGGCATGTACAATCAGAGGTTTGTATGTCTTCTTTGATTTTGTTCTCATGTATTATTTGATGCATAAGAGTATTTTCATTGTAAATAAATGAAATTTCTGTTTTCACTTGGAGCACTTTGAGTGGAATTGAGATAAGTCAGGCTCACAAGGAATATGTGAAGTAATAAATTTTTAAAAATAACTTTTCAGGAACTAGTTTTTATTGAGTCATAAGAAGACCACATTTTTTAAATTAAGGTATCATTGATACACAATCTTATGAATGTTTCACATGAGCAACATTATGATTACTACATTCACCCATATTATCAGGTCCCCCCCACATACCCCACTGTAGTCACTGTCCATCAGCATAGTAAGATGTTATAGAGTTACTTGTCTTCTCTGTGCTATACTGCCTTCTCCATGTCCCCCCTACTTTATGTGTGCTGATCATAATGCCCCTCAATCCCCTTCTCCCTCCTTCCCTCACCACCTGCCCTCCCCCAACCCCTTTCCCTTTGGTAACCGCTAGTTCCTTCTTGGAGTCTGTGAGTCTGCTGCTGTTTTGTTCCTTCAGTTTTGCTTTGTTGTTGTACTCCACAAATGAGGGAAATCATTTAGTGCTTGTCTTTCTCTGCCTGGCTTATTCCACTGAGCATAATACCCTCTAGCTACATCCATGTTGCAAATGGTAGGATTTGTTTTCTTCTTATGGCTGAATAATATTCCATTGTGTATATGTACCACCTCTTCTTATTCATTCATCTACTGATGGACACTTAGGTTGCTTCCATGTCTTGGCTATTGTAAATAGTACTGCAATAAACATAGGGGTGCATATAGAGAGGACCACATTTTAAAGCCATTTCGCATTATAGTGCTGCCTTCTCGGTTGACTTGCTTATTTATTCACCCAGTACATGCTTAGCTTAATTAATGTTTTTCTTGTCCATATATTGTAAGCATGAGTGTTTGTAATTAATAGGAAATTTGTTGGAAGGCTTTACCAAGTCTTTTTACACATTGCATAATTTTGTGATAGTTACCAGTGTACAGAATTTTCTTTACAAGCAAGGCAGAATTTTTTTAAAGTTTTTTTTTTCCTGACCATTTTACAGGCCTCATAACTTACCATATAGAATGTGGAAAATGCATAAAAAAGGAGATATAAGTAATTTGAATTCCCAGAATTAAACACCTTTAATATTTTGATGTACTTTATATTCTCTTTATTCATTGTATATATTTAACCATATTGAAGTTATCCTTTATATGCAGTTTCTACAGTACTTTATGGAGGTATAATATATGAATGGTAAAATGCACAAATCTTAAAGGTATATTGTGGTGACTTTTATTATTTTATGTATGTATGTGTGTATTTAAAGTTTTTTTCATGACTTTTTACATATGTATATCCTCAAGCGATAACCACTGCTGTCACAATCCAGAATTTTTTCATTACCCCTGAGGGTTTCCATATACTGTTTAGCACTTGATACTCCTCTAAGAAGTAACCATGGTTCTGTCACCATAGATTAGTTTTGCCTGTCATTGAGTTTCATATAGATTCATACAGTATTTACTCTTCTGTGTCTAGCTTTTTTTATGTCATATAATGGTTTTCTTGTTTGCTTTTTTAATTTTTTTTTGAGATTCATCTATGTTGCTTATTTCTGGATTTTTACCTTTTTTTATTGTTAATAGTGTTCCTTTGTATGGATATATCATAATTTGGTCATTTCATATATGCAGCATTGTGCCTTTTTCATTTAATATAATGATCATTTTTTATATCTTTAAGTAGTCTTAGATAAATATTTTTGATAGCTGTGGAATGCTTCAGATGGCCAGAGTATACTTTATAAGTATATAAACAGGTATAAACATGGAATACTTGATAACTCTGAACAAAATATACCTGTTTTTGATCATCTAGGTTGTTTAACTTTATTTTGACAATAATAAGTAAAAAAAAGTCTTCATATGCAAACTTTTGTTTATATAACTGATCATTTCCTTAAAATAGATTACTGTAAGGGGAACATTGGGAAAAGAAGAATAATGTATTGCCCAATTACATTAAAGTTTGTACTAATTTCTTAGAGCATATTCTGTTCCATTCTGGCAACACTTGAGGTTAAAGTCCATTATCTGGTTTGACAATTAAAAAGTGGTATGTTTTTAAATTTTGGTTTTATTGATTACTTGTGACACTTTTTTCACATATTTATTAGTTGCTTGTCCTTTTTGATTTGTCTATATAAGTTTGCTTATTTTTGCTGCATTGCTTGACTGGTCTTCAAATGTTTATGTGTTGAGGATATTAGCATTAAGTTTGTTTTATTTAATTTTCCTGCATTTAAAAAATTGGCTTTTAGTTTTTTTTGTTTTTAGAGTACACCTTTAAATGTTATGTGGTCTAATCTGCCAGGGTTTGTGTGTGCGTGACTGCTCCCATTGCTCTTATGCCTAAGAAATTGTTGTGACCAGATATTTGCTGATGCTTTAAAAATATTTTAAAATTAAGATATATTTGAGTTAACATTATGTAAGTTAAAGGTGTACAACATGTCGATTTGATAACATTTTATATTGTAATATGATTGCCTTTGTAGTATTCACTGACACCTCTAGCTCATCACATAATTATCATTTCTATTAGTGTTGCTTTTAAAATCAATTTGTATATTTACTGACATTACAATTAAGATGTGATATTATATTTAGTCTATATATCATCTGAAACTTTTGGTGTCTTATTACAGGAAAAATTATCATTTAAAACTTAGTTCTATTCACTTCAATATTATTGCTCAGGTTCTCTTAGTTGGGGAGGTAGTCTGTACAAAGCAGTCACTGAGGAGGTGACTTTTGATAAAGACCCGAAGGAGGAGAGGGAATAAGCAGTGTGAATGTCATGAGAGAGAAAGAGCACTCCTGGCAGAAGAAACAGGTGCAAAGCCTCTGGGGTAGGAGCATGCTTCATGTGTTGACGCCTCCTCTAGGAGGCCAGTGTAGCTCGAGCAGAATAAACCACAGGAGAAGAGGAGTTGGTGTATGTGGATATGACAGGGGTTGTGTAGTTTGTTAGATTTTTTTTTTCTGTTTTAGATTCTCTGTTAATGTTGACATTTTTTCCTTCATTGGTAATTTCTAGTTTCAAGATCTGATTCCATGGTTGTCATGAGAGGTGTAAGAATTTTATTTATAATTTCTCCAAACGGCATGCCTTAAGGACATTCTCATTTAATGGATAAAGTGGACTTTTCCTTCAGAGTTTTGGAAAGTCTTTAGAATTTCCTGCAGATCGCAAAGATGGTAAAAAAAACAAAAAACAATAGGGACATATGGTAAGCTGCCAAGCCATGTTTCAACATGGAATCTCTGCTCACCAAAGGGGAAACCTAACCATTACTCATTCATCTGTTAAAGTTATGATTTCAGGTATGACCTCAATTTGCAGATGACAGTTCCTTAGTGTGTTACCGGCAATTTGGAACCAAAGGTCAGAGGAAACTCTTCTCCTTGTCATACTCCATATCAATCAGTAGCTTCTTAATAGGGTAGGGAATGAAATGTTAAGAAGTCCAAGAAACATATATCATTTAGAGGTTATTTTTGAAAAGGTCCTGTCATTTTTTACTTAAAATAATATTAAGTAATAATTAGGTTTTATCCATGTTGTTCTTTAAAATCTGTTTTTCCACTTGAAGTCTTTCAAAGGCTTAACGATGTACTCATTGAAAAGCCCTCCACTGTACCCCATCCCCCTGTTTTATGATAGCTGGAGAAAAACCATGAGCAAAATTATATATATATGTGCAACCTGGGGATTCTGAAGTACGTGTCTTCCTTTGTTACACCCAAGTTACTTGAAAGTGAATAAACCTAGTTACATCTTTTTCTTCCTCATTTGGGGCACTGTTCACTAACAGATAATATTATAAGGTTGAAAGCATACAAAAATTTATATGACAAAAAGTGCAAGATGTAAAGATGGGAGAACAATTACATTTTTGTTTTCACACCTGTGTGTGTGTGATCAAAAATTATATATATTACTCAAGGAATAGAATGGCTGAAGTCAGACCTCCTATACACAATTTATTAATTTTGTCTATTCACAGATTAAAGAAGCATTATTGCTTGGCTAATGGCCAGAAAGCCCCCTGTCTACTTACATAGATTGCCAGTCGGCCACAATTCAAACTAGACTATGTGAAAATGGGAATTTTTGCCCTGTGTACCAGGGAGGTCTCTTAGGCATGGTTGGATGTAGGGCTTTAGTGTAATTTTCCCCATTTTCTATTTTTTTCTTTCTGGATCTTGTCTCATTTTTTCTTCTGCTTGACTTTATTTTCTAAGACTCTCACTTCCATTTGCTATATGCACCTTATATGCTACATAGTCCTTAGACGTGTAGTAGTAGAGACGGAACAAGTTTTTATCTTTTTAGATAATTCTTAGAAAAGACCCAAGAAAGATTTTGAGTAGACTGTGCATCCCACTATTGGTCATTCAGACTGGGTTTGGGGTAGGGTGGCCAGCCAGCTTTGGATTTGTGCCCAGATCAGAGCAGCGGGGTTTAGACCCATCCAAACTGCTATGCATAGCTCTATTTTACCAAAAGATTCCCTAAAGGTAAAGATTCTGAAGGGAAATCATTTTCATTACAGTCAGAGTATTTGTTTCAAATCCTAGTTTTGATGCTTTTACCTTGTGATCTTGGGCAAGGCACTGGCCCTCCCTAGTTCCTCACTGGCTAAATAGAGATAATACCAAATTAAAGGACTTTTGTGAGGTCTCATTGATTCAGCAAATATTTATTGAATCCCTACTCCTTGCTGCATGTTATGTTAGCATAAATACTTTACTTAAAGACAACATAGTAGACTCTGAATCTATTAGAAGAGGAAGACAATGAAAAAAAAAACAGTAACAGAGTGGTAGATGTGTCCATATAATGCTGTGAAAACACAGAGAACAAGCACTTGACTCAGATTGGGGAATCAAAGAAATCTAGAAGGACTGGACACTTGAACTCAATCATCAAGGTTGGGTAGGTGTTAGCCAGGTGAAAAAGGTAAGGAGAAGCAGTCTAGATTTTGGGGGACAATGGCAAGGAATCCTGAGAAGTTCATTCATGGAATTACTGGTTAGTTTGGAATTCAGTATGTCTGGAATGAAGAAAGTTATGTTCAGGCAGGGTGCTGATCTGGATGTCCTCAAACAGCATGTCAAGAGGTTTAGATTTATCCAGAATGTGGTTGAGAGCCATTGAAGAATTTTAAGCTGAGGGGTAAAATAATTGGGTGTCTGTTTTAGGAATATTGCTTTGGCAGTATGTGGTAAATAGTTTGGACAGACTTAGAATTTGAGAGAAGGATGGATTACAAGGATGTTTTAATTCAGGCTTAATGTGATGAAAGGCTATGACAGTGATGATGGAGAGGAAGGGACAGTATCTAGATGTTTAAAAGGTAGATGTAATAGCACTTGGGGATTGATTAGATGGGGAGCATCTAATGGATAACTTAAGTATCTGGATTTCTAGTAGTGGTGTTCACAGTGAGAGGAGTTGGAGTAGGACTTTGGAAAGATGAAGAATTCACTTTTGACCGTGTTGAATTTAAATTGCCTGTGAGATTTAGGAGGAGTCCATTTTATCACTCATTAAAGCCTTATGAAGGGAACGTGAAGATTATCTTTGGCTTTAAGGTTTGTTGGAAATACACATGGGAAGAGGGACTAAAAGGTCTAGAGCTTCTAGAATCAGGATGTGTAATGTATCTTGCATCTTGGGCAATCCTAAGTTTGACTCATCAGTACTTCATTCAACTAGGATTTACACTTCCTTCCTAAAAGGATTTGGTTATATTGACTTGTCGTCAATATTTTCATGGCATAACTTAAAGTACCCCATCCTCGGGTGGTGGTGGTATATTTTGTGTCAAGACAATATTTGTTTGCCTGTGGCTAATGTATCCAATTCCCAGGCCAGTCATTTACAGTTACTTTCTCTTAACATGTATGGTATGAATCATAGCAAGTTAAAAAAGAAAAGAGTTTGGACTGTTTTGCTGAAAAGTTACTTATTCCTGTGGGCAGAGCCAGGTGCCCACTTGAGGCTTCATGGTCTCCCCCTGTTGCCATGGGAAGAAAATCTGTGTATAAGGCTTGGAAAGAGCTATATGGATAGCTGTGGCTATCACTGAAAATTTGATAGATTAAAACAAGTTTTTCGGAGTATCTGAACTGATTTTATTTCATTATGTTAATTATCATAAACCAGCAAGATTTTAGTTTATACACCAGCCTGTTTGTTGTATTTCAGTTTATGTTGTGTAGGCTGATGACAAGCTGTTAATTATTGTGATGTTGGTGTGCTATTTATTTTGTGTTTGTTCAAACTGTTAATCTCAGCTTTCTTTCTTGGTTTGTAAATGCACTTTCAGAAAGGCTTTTGGAAAGTAGAACAGTTAGGAAACTGAATATATTTGTAACAGTAGTGATACAAACTGGTAAAAACCTACAGTTTTGTTTTCTGCCACCAGATGGTGATCATGTACTGATAAAACAGCATACAGACTGGGTGAGTTCGTTTTGGTTAGCATTCTAAGGCCAGTGGTTAACTGGTAAATGAGGAGTTAAACCATACGTAGTCACCAATATTTGGCCTTTCTTTGACCTATAAATATATCAGTTTCATATGGTTCAACCTAACAGGAGTAAGTCAGTCAGGTACACAGCTTTAAAGTCCCTTGGATAAACTAAATAAATGTAAAGTGATGAAAAGCATAAATTCATTATAATGGTTACATATAATTTTGACTTTTGTATACCATATCCCTTGGTTAGGGGAATACATTCTTTTCTCTTGTCATATGCTTTATACATGGAACATATGTCACACGTTTTCAAAATAGTTTTAAAAATGGTATTTCTTCATGAGGATAGATTTATAGAATGGATATAGCTGAAAGGTAAGCTACAAGACCCAAGTTTTAATATTTTCTCATATTAATGTAGGGTTACATTAATTAAATTGCAAATGTTTTTCATTTGCAGGAAAGGTTTTAAAGCCTAGAATAAAGAAACATAAGAAATATGTTGTCTTTGAAAACTCTCATAAGTCAGAGAAGAGAATTTGAATAGGTTACCAAAGCAAAATGAGGGAGAATGAACTGGAATATGAAGGCAGGGAATCAGAGAGCCAGAGAGGTATTTCAGGGTAAATGAAGGATTCTGGGTCTTATCTTAGGCAGGCTGTGTTCAGAATTAGGTATAGGAGCTAGTGGACATTATAACTCTTTAAGACAAAATTCTATTGCTAGTAAGTCCAGATGGAACACACTTCATTTTAAGAAATAGAAATATAACTTTTTGTCTTTGAGGTAAAATATGGAGATGTTCTCCTAACATCTGTTTCCCCAAGTATTGGATAAAAATCAGATTATATAAAAAACATTTTTGGGGTTTGTGCTTCTAGCATAAGCATATGTAGTAACTGGGATCAAACTTATCCTACCACCATAAACACATAGAAAACCTGGGTAAGGTTCTTATATTATACATGAACTGATATAATATGATATGAAGGGAAGTTGTGATAAGTTAAAGATGTATATTGTTGCAGGGCAAAAAAAGAAAAGAATACAATAGTGGTGATAAAATGGAATAAAAAAATTGAAATCCAAAAGGAAGCAGGAAAGAAGTAGAAGAAACGAGTAATTGAACACTGGGTAAATGGAAAATGCAGAACCAGATGATAAATTTAAAACCAGCTATTTTGATAATTATACTAAATGTAAATGGTCTAAACACTTCAGTTAAAAGGAAGAGAATATCAGATGGGATAAAAGAGCAGGAAATAGTCATATAGTATATAAAGAAATCCACTTTTCATGTAAAGACATAAATTGGTTAAAAGGATGGAAAATGGTATTCCATGCAAACACTAATCACAATACAGCTCGAGTCGCTATATTTATATCAGACAAAATAGACTTCAGAACAAAAATATTAGCAAGGATAAAATTACCCATGATAAAAGGGTGAAATCATTAAGAAGACCTAACAATCTAAATATACATGTACCTACTGAAAGCCTCAGATAATGCAGTAAAGCAATAAAGGCTAATGCTGTGGACTGAATTTGGTTCCCCACAATTTACATATTGAAGCTCTAACCCCCAGTGTGATGGCATTTGGAGATGGGGCCTTTGGGAAGTAATTAGGTTTAGATAGTGTGTGAGGGTGGAGCTCTCATGATGGGATAGTGCCCTTGTAAGAAAAGACACCAGATAGCTAGCTAGTACTCTGCTCCCTCCCCATTACCACCTCTACCCCGTATGAGAACATAAGAAACTGTTTACAAGCTAGCAAGAGAGCTCTCACCAGAAACTGACCATGCTACCACTTCCAGGATCCAAAACTGTGAGAAAATAAATTTCTGTGTTTAAGCCACCCAATCTGTCATTTTGTTCTGACAGCCTGAGCTCAGATAGAGCTGTAGAATTTAAAAAAAACACTGTCAGCCAGTGTTATGAAGCTCTGCATGTAGTAATAGAGTATAAATTCTTTCCAAGCACACATGGAACATTCACCAAGATAGGTAATATGCTGTGCCAGAAGACAATTCTCAGTACATTTAAAGGAATTGAAATAATACAAACTGTGTTCTCTGATCACAAAGGGGTTGTTAAATGAATATCATATAAACATCTGGAAGATTCCACAATTATTTGGAAATTAACACATTTCTAAACAATGCATGAGTCAAAGGAGAAATCACAAAGAATATTAGAAAAATATTTGAACTAAAGATGACAATGAAACATTGAAATATGTGGATGCAGCTAATGCAGTGCTTAAAGGGAAATGTATAGCTTTACATTCTTATATGAGGGGAAAAAAAGTCCTAAATTGATGCTTTAGGCTTCCACGTAAAGAAGCTAAAAAAAGAAGAGCAAGCACATTAATTCCAAAAAACAAAGAAGGAAATACTAAAGATTGGAGCAGAAATCAATGAAATTGAAAATGGGCAAACAAAAAAAAAAAAAATCAGGGAAATCGGTGAAATCAAAAGCTGCTTCTGGGAAAGGATTCATATAATTGATAAATTTCTAGCTAGACTGACGAAAGAGAGAAGGTGAAGAAGATGCATATTACATATCAGGAGTAAAAGAGGAAATCCTACTAATATTTAAATGAATTATAAGGGAACTTTATAAATTTGATAACTTAGCTTATTGGTTGGCAAACTGATCTGGGGCTCATTGCCTGCTTTTGTAAATAAAGTTTTATTGGACCATAGCTATGTCCCCTTGTTTATCTATTATCTATGACTGCTTTTGAGCTATAATGGCAGAGTTGAATAGTTGTGATACACTGTATTGCCTGCAAGCTTGAAATGTTTACTGTATGGCTCTTTAAGGAAAAGTTTGCTAACTCCTGTCATAGATGAATCGGGCAGATTTATAAGGAGTCACAAAGTACCAAACCAGACCTATGAACAAGTAAAACCTCAATAGCCCTATTAAATAAATTGAATTTGTTTTAGACACTTTCCACAAAGAAAACTCAAATCTCATAAGTTCTAACAAATATTTGAGGAAGAAATAGTATCAGCACGTCAGAAAACAGGAGAAAGGAACACTTTGAATCTTATTTTACAAGGCCAACATTATCCTGACACCAAAACTTGACAATACCAAGTGTCTTGGCAGGGCAGCTGGACCTCTCATATGTGGCTGCTGAGAAGATAAAACGGTATGACTAGTTTGTCGTCATGTTACTTCTTACTAAGTGACACATACAATTACTGTACCACCCAGCAGTTCCAGTCCTGGTGTTTTTGCCTGAGAGAAATGAAAGTATATGGCCATTCAAAGGCTTGTACATGTCTGTTTGTAGCAACTTTCTTTATAATAGTCTTAAACTGGTAATATCCACTATCAGTTGAATGGTTTTATAAATTGTAATAAAACTGCTCTATGGAATATTACTCAGGTAAAACTTCTGACTCTAGCAACAGTATGAATAAACCTCGAAAACACGCTGAATGAAAGAAGCCAGATATGTAGTATGTATATTACAAAATCCTATTTTTGTGACATTCTAGAAGAGGCAAAACTAGTCCATAGTGACAGAAAGCAGTTTATTGGTTGCCTAGATTGGAAAGTGGGTATTTACAGGGAAACTTTTTGGGTGATAGAAATGTTTATTATCCTGACTTTGGTGATTGTTACATGGGTGTATGTCAAAGCTCATTAACTGTGAGCTTAAGATATAGACCCATTTCATTATATGTAAATTTTATAAAGTTGATTGAAAATATAATTTATAATACTCATTTTTTTTAAGCTAAAACTGTCTCTGAGAGTGTTTGATTTTTGCTTCTGAAGTGTATAGCCAACACCATGGTAAATGTTTTACTAGGGGCTAAAATATTTACCTCTTAGAGTGAGGACAAAATGACATGTCTATAAATTACTTAGCTCTGCTTTTCTTTTCTCTCTTTTTTTAAAATTTTGGTATCATTAATGTACAATTACATGAGCAACATTGTGGTTACTAGACTCCCCCCATTGATAAGTCCCCCTCACATACCCCATTATATTCACTGTCCATCAGCATAGTAAGATGCTATAGAATCACTACTTGTCTTCTCTGTGTTGTACTGCCTTCCCTGTGCCCCCCCACCACATTATGTGCACTAATAGTGCCCCCTTTGCCCCCTTATCCCTCCCTTCCCCCATTGTCCCAAGTCCCTTTCCCTTTGGCAACTGTTAATCCATTCTTGGGTTCTGTGAGTCTACTGCTGTTTTGTTCCTTCAGTTTTTGCTTTGTTATTATACTCCACAGATGAGTGAAATCATTTAATACTTGTCTTTCTCCACCTGGCTTATTTCACTGAGCATAATACCCCCTAGCTCCATCCCTGTTCTTGCAAATGGTAGGATTTGTTTTCTTCTTATGGCTAAATAATATTCCATTTTGTATATGTACCACATCTTCTTTATCCATTCATCTACTGATGGACACTTAGGTTGCTTCCATTACTTAGCTACTGTAAATAGTGGTGCGAGAAACATAGCAGGGCATCTGTCTTTTTCAAACTGGGCTGCTGCATTCTTAGGATAAAGTCTTAGAAATGGGATTCCTGGGTCAAATGGTATTTCTGTTTTGAGATTTTTAAGGAACCTCCATACTGCTTTCCACAATGGTTGTGTAGGAGGGTTCCCCTTTCTCCACATCCTTGCCAACATTTGTTGTTGTTTGTCTTTTGGATGATGGCAATCCTGACTGGTGTGAGGTGATATCTCATTATGGTTTTAATTTGCATTTCTCTGACGATTACCAATGTGGAGCATCTTTTCATGTGCCTGTTGGCCATCTGAATTTCTTCTTTGGAGAACTGTCTGTTCAGCTCCTCTGACCATTTTTTGATTGAATTATTTGCTTTTTGTTTGTTGGGGTGCATGAGCTCTTTGTATATTTTGGATGTCAACCTTTTATTGGATCTGTCATTTATGAATATATTCTCCCATACTGTAGGATGCCTTTTTGTTCTATGGATGGTGTCCTTTGCTGTACAGAAGCTTTTAGACTTTCTATAGTCCCACTTGTTAATTTTTGCTTTTCTTTCCCTTGCGTGGGGAGATATGTTCATGAAGAAGTTGCTCATGTTTATGTCCAAAAGATTTTTGCCTATGTTTTTTCCTAAGAGTTTTATGGTTTCATGACTTACATTCAGGTCTTTGATCCATTTTAAATTTACTTTTTTGCATAGGGTTAGACAATGATCCAGTTTCATTCTCTTACATGTAGCTAGCTGTACAGTTTTGCCAACACCAGCTGTTGACAAGACTGTCATTTCCCCATTGTATATCCATGGCTCCTTTATCATATATTAATTGACTTTATATGTTTGGGTTAATATATGGACTCTCTATTCTCCTCCACTGGTCTGTGGGTCTGTTTTTGTGCTGGTACCCAATTGTCTTGATTACTGTGGTTTTGTAGTGTATCTTGAAGTTGGGAAGCAAGATCCCCCCCCACCCCATTTTATTCTTCCTTCTCAGAGTTGCTTTGCCTATTTGGGGTCTTTTGTAGTTCCATAGGAATTTTAGAGCTATTTGTTCCACTTCATTGAAGAATGCTATTCACGTTTTGATAGGGATTGCATTGAATCTGTAGATTACTTTAGGGAGGATGGCCATTTTGACATTATTAATTCTTCCTACCCAAGAGCATGTGATGAATTTGTTACTGTCCTTTTTAGTTTCTGTTAAGAGTCTCATACTTTTCAGGATATAGGTCTTTCACATCCTTGGTTAGGTTTATTCCTAGGTATTTTATTCTTTTTGATGCAATTGTGAATGGAATTGTTTTTCTGATACCTCTTTCTGCTAGTTCATCGTTAGGGTATAGGAAAGCAACAGATTTCTGTGTATTAATTTTGTAACCCACAACTTTGCTGAATTCAGATATTTTAGTAGTTTTGGAGTGGATTCTTTAGGGTTTTCTATGTACAATATTATGTCATCTGCAAATAGTGATAGTTTGACTTCTTCCTTACTAATCTTGATGCCCTTTATTTCTTTCTGTTGTCTGATTGCAGTGGCTAGGACCTCCAGTACTATGTTGAATAAAAGTGGGACATGCCTGTCTTGTTCCCAATCTTAAGTGAAAAGCTTTCAGCTTCTCACTGTTAAGTATGATGTTGGCTGTGGGTTTGTCATATATGGACTTTATTATGTTGAGGTACTTGCCCTATATACCCATTTTGTTGAGAGTTTTTATCGTGAATGGATGTTGAATTTTGTCCAATGCTTTTCAGCATATATGGAGATGATCATGTGGTTTTTGTCCTTTTTGTTGATGTGGTGGATGATGTTGATGGATTTTCGAATGTTGTACCATCCTTGCATCCCTGAGATGAATCCCACTGGATCATGGTGTATCATCATCTTGATGTATTTTTGAACTCTATTTGCTAATATTTTGTTGAGTATTTTTGCATCTATGTTCATCAGGGATATTGGTCTGTAATTTTTTTTGTGGGGTCTTTGTCTGGTTTTTATATTAGAGTGATGCTGGCTTCACAGAATGAGTTTGGAAGTATTCCCTCCTCTTGTAGTTTTTGGAAAACTTTAAGGAGAATGGGTATTATGTCTTCTCTAAATGTCTGATAAAATTCAGTGGTGAATCCATCAGGCCCAGAGGTTTTCTTCTTGGGTAGTTTTTTGATTACTGATTCAATTTCTTTGCTGGTAATTGGTCTATTTAGATTTTCTATTTCTTCCTTGGTCAGTCTTGGAAGGTTGTATTTTTCTAGGAAGTTGTCCATTTCTTCTGGGTTTTCCAGCTTGTTAGCATTTAGATTTTCATAGTATTCTCTAATAATTCTTTATATTTCTCTGGTTTCCATCATGAGTTTTCCTTTCTCATTTCCGATTCTGTTAATGTGTATAGATTCTCTTTTATTCTTAATAAGTCTGTTTAGGAGTTTATCTATTTTGTTTATTTTCTCAAAGAACCAGCTGTTAGTTTCATTGATTTTTTTCTATTGTTTTATTCTTCTCAATTTTATTTATTTCTCCTCCGATCTTTATTATGTCCCTCCTTCTGCTGACTTTGGGCTTCATTTGTTCTTCTTTTTCCAGTTTCAATAATTGTGACTTTAGACTATTCATTTGGGATTTTTCTTCCTTTACATAGGCCTGGATTGCTATATACTTTCCCCTTAAAACTGCTTTTGCTACGTCCCATGGAAGTTGGGGCTTTGTGCTGTTGTTGTCATTTGTCTCCATATGTTGCTTGATCTCTATTTTAATTTGGTCACTGATCCATTGATTACTTAGGAGTATGTTGTTAGGCCTTCATATGTTTGTGAGCCTTTTTGTTTTCTTTGTACAATTTATTTCTAGTTTTATACCTTTGTGATCTAAGAAGTTGGTTGGTAGAATTTCAGTATTTCTGAATTTACTGAGGCTCTTTTTATGTCCTAGTATGTAGTCTATTCTGGAAAATGTTCCATGTGCACTTGATAAGAATGTGTATCCTGCTGCTTTTGGGTGTAGAGTTCTGTAGATGCCTGTTAAGTCTGTCTGTTCTAGTGTGTTGTTCAGTGCCTCTGTGTCCTTACTTATTTTCTGTCTGGTGGGTCTGTCCTTTGGAGTGAGTGGTGTGTTGAAGTCTCCTAGAATGAGTGCATTGCATTCTATTTCTTCCTTTCATTCTGTTAGTATTTGTTTCACATATGTCGGTGCTCCTGTATTGGGTGCATATATATTTATAATGGTTATATCCTCTTGTTGGGCTGACTGTTTTATCATTATGTAATATCCTTCTTTATCTCTTATTAGATTCTTTGTTTTGAAGTCTGCTTTTTCTGATACAGGTACTGCACCACCTGCTTTTTTCTCCCTAATGTTTGCATGAAATATCTTTTTCCATCCCTTGACTTTTAGTCTGTGTATGTCTTTTGGTTTGAAGTGAGTCTCTTGTAAGCAGCATATAGATGGGTCTTGCTTTTTTTTTTTTTTTTTTTTTTTTTTTTGAGAGGGCATCTCTCATATTTATTGATCAAATGGTTGTTAACAACAATAAAATTCAGTATAGGGGGGTCAATGCTCAATGTACAATCATTAATCCATCTCAAGCCTAATTCTCGTCAGTCTCCAATCTTCTGAAGCATAACGAACAAGTTCTTACTTGGTGAACGAATTCTTACAGAGTGAATAAATTCTTACATGGTGAACAGTACAAGGGCATTCATCACAGAAACTTTCGGTTTTGATCATGCATTATGACCTATAAACAATCAGGTCAAATATGAATATTCGTTTGATTTTTGTACTTGATTTATATGTTGATCCCACATTTCTCCTATTATTATTATTATTTTTATTTTTAATAAAATGCTGAAGTGGTAGGTAGATGCAAGATAAAGGTAGAAAACATAGTTTAGTGCTGTAAGAAGGCAAATGTAGATGATCAGATGATCAGGTGTGTGCCTATGGACTAAGTATTAATCCAGGCTAGACAAGGGCAGCAAGACATCCACGGATGCAGAAGATTTCTCTCAAAGCAGGGGGGGTGAGGTTCTGAGCCTCACCTCTGTTGATCCCCAAATTCTCACCTGATGGCCCCCCTGCGACTGTGCCTGTCTTAGGTTGTTCCTCCCTTGAGGAATCTTACCCGTCTCTGGCTAACCAGTCATCTTCCGGGGCCATACAGGGAAATGTAAAGTTGGTAAGTGAGAGAGAAGCCATATTGTTTGCAAAGGTTAGCTTTTTACTTCTTTGCAGATTTATGCCCTGTGGCTTCTATGCCCAGCACTTGTCTTGAGGTATCTTTACCACCTGGAGGAATTATGATACTCGGTAAATTCGATATGAGGCACGAATTCTATTTAAGGTTTGTAATTAGGAAGGAAGAAGAAAAGCTATAGATGTAGCATATGAAGGAAACTTGGGAGGATTGATTATTTCTTTGACATATCTTCTTGTATAGTACCTTAAGTATGTATAGGTTTTAAACTACTAACTAATTTGCACACACATATTAACATAATAGGAATATGGTGACATAAACAAAGCAAATCTATAATTACCAGCCATCTCCAGTGAAGCCAAGAAAACCATTTAGGCACCCTAGGCATTTGTGAAAATTTATCTATGATATGATGGATATTTTCCAACTGTACTTGAACCATCAGACAAATTAAAGCAGCCCATTTCTGGGATCTGTTCACATCCCATATGTTCTTTTAACCATAGATAGTCTATAGTCATGAGATTTTGGGGTGCTACAACTTGCACCCCTCCCAACTCCTGGTTGAGTTCCAACAGTACAGATCCAGTCAAATTCGTTGTCTCACTGTATGCACATGCCAGCCTAGACATCTCCCTCCTCCTTCTTATGGCAAGTCCAGGAGACGGTGGGCTGGATGCAGCCACAACCGCAGCATCGTCCGGATCCCTGTGGAGGCTTTTTGATGATCATCCCCCGGCACGAGTCCTCCAGAGAGTGCTGATGCCGGAAGCTCCTCCTCATATCGTATCTTAGTTCATTTTCTGGGTATCCAAGCTAGGCCTTGATCTTCTGCATAGAAACAAACAGACCCTTTGCCCACACTTTGACATGCCCTCTATACCACTGTGCAGAACTCATTGGAGGTCAGCACACAGTAACTGCTTTTTTTTTTTTTTTTTTTTTTTTTAATTAAGAGAAACGAATATTATCAGAAAAGAGTACCTCCATAGCTGATCATCTGACACCCTTTAAGTGATCAACATTAAGGATATTTAAAGCATGCGTTGATCTTTGATTTACCAATAGTTTTATCCTGTTAAGGAGTAATCCCCCTTTTCTTTCTTTCTTTCTTTTTTTTTTTTTTTAAACTTTTAATCTACACTTACCTGAAGAATACTATGTTTACTATGCTCTCCCCTATATCAGGTCCCCCCTAACAACCACATTACGGTTACTGTCCATCAGCTTAGCAAAATGTGGTAGAGTCACTACTTGTCCTCTCTGTGTTGTGCAGCCCACCCTCCCCTTTCTCCCTCCCCCCCATGCATGCTAATCTTAATATCCCCCTTCTTCTTCCCCCCACTTATCCCTCCCTGCCCACCCATCCTCCCCAGTTCCTTTCCCTTTGGTACCTGTTAGTCCATTTTTGGGTTCTGTAATTCTGCTGCTGTTTTGTTCCTTCAGTTTTTCCTTTGTTCCTATACTCCTCAGATGAGTGAAATCATTTGGTATTTCTCTTTCTCCACTTGGCTTATTTCACTGAGCATAATACTCTCCAGCTCCATCCATGTTGCTGCAAATGGTTGGATTTTTCCACTTCTTATGGCTGAGTAGTATTCCATTGTGTATATGTACCACATCTTCTTTATCCATTCATCTACAGATGGACATTTAGGTTGCTTCCAATTCTTGGCTATTGTAAATAGTGCTGCGATAAACATAGGAGTGCATCTGTCTTTCTCAAACTTGATTGCTGCGTTCTTAGGGTAAATTCCTAGGAGTGGAATTCCTGGGTCAAATGGTAGGTCTGTTTTGAGCATTTTGATGCACCTCCATACTGCTTTCCACAATGGTTGAACTAATTTACATTCCCACCAGCAGTGTAGGAGGGTTCCCCTTTCTCCACAGCCTCGCCAACATTTGTTGTTGTTTGTCTTTTGGATGGCAGCTATCCTTACTGGTGTGAGGTGATACCTCATTGTAGTTTTAATTTGCATTTCTCTGATAATTAGCGATGTGGAGCATCTTTTCATGTGTCTCTTGGCCATCTGTATTTCTTTTTTGGAGAACTGTCTGTTCAGTTCCTCTGCCCATTTTTTAATTGGGTTATTTGTTTTTTGTTTGTTGAGGCGTGTGAGCTCTTTATATATTCTGGACGTCAAGCCTTTATCAGATCTGTCATTTTCAAATATATTCTCCCATACTGTAGGGTTCCTTTTTGTTCTATTGATGGTGTCTTTCGCTGTACAGAAGCTTTTCAGCTTAATGTAGTCCCACTTGCTCATTTTTGCTGTTGTTTTCCTTGCCCGGGGAGATATGTTCAAGAAGAGATCACTCATGTTAATGTCTAAGAGGTTTTTGCCTATGTTTTTTTCCAAGAGTTTAATGGTTTCGTGACTTACATTCAGGTCTTTGATCCATTTTGAGTTTACCTTTGTATATGGGGTTAGACAATGGTCCAGTTTCATTCTCCTACATGTAGCTGTCCAGCTTTGCCAGCACCATCTGTTGAAGAGACTGTCATTTTGCCATTGTATGTCCATGGCTCCTTTATCAAATATTAATTGACCATATATGTTTGGGTTAATTTCTGGGGTCTCTAATCTGTTCCACTGGTCTGTGGCTCTGTTCTTGTGCCAGTACCAAATTGTCTTGATTACTATGGCTTTGTAGTAGAGCTTGAAGTTGGGGAGTGAGATCCCCCCTACTTTATTCTTCTTTTTCAGGATTGCTTTGGCTATTCGGGGTCTTTGGTGTTTCCATATGAATTTTTGAATTATTTGTTCCAATTCATTGAAGAATGTTGCTGGTAATTTGAGAGGGATTGCATCAAATTTGTATATTGCTTTCGGCAGGATGGCCATTTTGACGATATTAATTCTTCCTAGCCATGAGCATGGGATGAGTTTCCATTTATTAGTGACCCTTTAATTTCTCTTAAGAGTGACTTGTAGTTTTCAGAGTATAAGTCTTTCACTTCCTTGGTTAGGTTTATTCCTAGGTATTTTATTCTTTTTGATGCAATGGTGAATGGAATTGTTTTCCTGATTTCTCTTTCTATTGATTCGTTGTTAGTGTATAGGAAAGCTACAGATTTCTGTGTGTTGATTTTGTATCCTGCAACTTTGCTGTATTCCGATATCAGTTCTAGTAGTTTTGGAGTGGAGTCTTTAGGGTTTTTTATGTACAGTATCATATCATCTGCAAATAGTGACAGTTTAACTTCTTCTTTACCAATCTGGATTCCTTGTATTTCTTTGTTTTGTCTGATTGCCGTGGCTAGGACCTCCAGTACTATGTTAAATAACAGTGGGGAGAGTGGGCATCCCTGTCTGGTTCCCGATCTCAGTGGAAATGCTTTCAGCTTCTCGCTGTTCAGTATAATGCTGGCTGTGGGTTTATCATATATGGCCTTTATTATGTTGAGGTACTTGCCCTCTATTCCCATTTTGCTGAGAGTTTTTATCATGAATGGATGTTGAATTTTGTCAAATGCTTTTTCAGCATCTATGGAGATGATCATGTGGTTTTTGTCTTTATTTTTGTTGATGTGGTGGATGATGTTGATGGATTTTCGATTGTTGTACCATCCTTGCATCCCTGGGATGAACCCCACTTGGTCATGGTGTATGATCCTTTTGATATACTGTTGAATTCTGTTTGCTAATATTTTATTGAGTATTTTTGCATCTACATTCATCAGGGATATTGGTCTGTAATTTTCTTTTTTGGTGGGGTCTTTTCCTGGTTTTGGTATTAGGGTGATGTTGGCTTCATAGAATGAGTTTGGGAGTATTCCCTCTTCTTCTATTTTGTGGAACACTTTAAGGAGAATGGGTATTATGTCTTCTCTGTGTGTCTGATAAAATTCCGAGGTAAATCCGTCCGGCCCCGGGGTTTTGTTCTTGGGTAGTTTTTTGATTACTGTTTCAATTTCTTTGCTTGTAATTGGTTTGTTTAACTTTTGTGTTTCTTCTTGGTCAGTCTTGGGAGGTTGTATTTTTCTAGGAAGTTGTCCATTTCTTCTAGGTTTTCCAGCTTGTTGGCATATAGGTTTTCATAGTAGTCTTTAATAATTCTTTGTATTTCTGTGGAGTCTGTCGTGATTTTTCCATTCTCATTTCTGATTATGTTGATTTGTGTTGACTCTCTTTTTCTCTTAATAAGTTGGGCTAGAGGCTTATCTATTTTGTTTATTTTCTCAAAGAACCAGCTCTTGGTTTCGTTGATTTTTGCTATTGTTTTATTCTTCTCAATTTTGTTTATTTCTTCTCTGATCTTTATTATGTCCCTCCTTCTGCTGACTTTAGGCCTCATTTGTTCTTCTTTTTCCAGTTTTAATAATTGTGATGTTAGACTATTCATTTGGGATTGTTCTTCCTTCTTCAAGTGTGCCTGGATTGCTATATACTTTCCTCTTAAGTCTGCTTTCGCTGCATCCCACAGAAGTTGGGGCTTAGTGTTGTTGTTGTCATTTGTTTCTATATATTCCTTGATCTCTATTTTGATTTGTTCATTGATCCATTGATTATTTAGTAGCATGTTGTTAAGCCTCCATGTGTTTGTGAGCCTTTTTGTTTTCTTTGTAGAATTTATTTCTACTTTCATACCTTTGTGGTCTGAAAAATTGGTTGGTAGAATTTCAATATTGTGGAATTTACTGAGGCTCTTTTTGTGAGCTAGTATGTGGTCTATTCTGGAGAATGTTCCATGTGCACTTGAGAAGAATGTATATCCTGTTGCTTTTGGATGTAAAGTTCTATAGATGTCTATTAGGTCCATCTGTTCTAGTGTGTTGTTCAGTGCCTGTGTGTCTTTACTTATTTTCTGCCCGGTGGATCTATCCTTTGG
This sequence comes from Manis javanica, assembly GCF_040802235.1. NCBI lineage: Eukaryota > Metazoa > Chordata > Mammalia > Pholidota > Manidae > Manis > Manis javanica. The sequence goes on along the minus strand of NC_133157.1, from coordinate 161,242,385 downwards.
GGTGAGTGGTGTGTTGAAGTCTCCTACAATGAATGCATTGCAGTCTATTTCCCTCTTTAGTTCTGTTAGTATTTGCTTCACATATGCTGGTGCTCCTATATTGGGTGCATATATATTTAGAATGGTTATATCCTCTTGTTGGACTGAGCCCTTTATCATTATGTAGTGGCCTTTTTTATCTCTTGTTACTTTCTTTGTTTTGAAGTCTATTTTGTCTGATATTAGTACTGCAACCCCTGCTTTCTTCTCACTGTTGTTTGCCTGAAATATGTTTTTCCATCCCTTGACTTTTAGTCTATGCTTATCTTTGGGTTTAAGGTGAGTTTCTTGTAAGCAGCATATAGATGGGTCTTGCTTTTTTATCCATTCTATTACTCTATGTCTTTTGATTGGTGCATTAAGTCCATTTACATTTAGGGTGACTATTGAAAGATATGTACTGATTGCCATTGCAGGCTTTAGATTCGTGGTTACCAAAGGTTCAAGGTTAGCTTCTTTAGTATCTTACTGCCTAACTTAGCTCGCTTATTGAGCTGTTATATACACTGTGTGGAGATTCTTTTCTTCTCTCCCTTCTTATTCCTCCTCCTCCATTCTTCATATGTTGTGTGTTTTGTTCTGTGCTCTTTTTAGGGGTGCTCCCATCTAGAGCAGTCCCTGTAGGATGCCCTGTAGAGGTGGTTTGTGGGAAGCAAATTCCCTCAGCTTTTGCTTGTCTGGGAATTGTTTGATCCCACCATCATATTTAAATGATAGTCGTGCTGGATACAGTATCCTTGGTTCAAGGCCCTTCTGTTTCATTGCATTAAGTATATCATGCCATTCTCTTCTGGCCTGTAGGGTTTCTGTTGAGAAGTCTGATGTTAGCCTGATTGGTTTTCCTTTATAGGTGACCTTTTTCTCTCTAGCTGCCTTTAAAACTCTTTTCTTGTCCTTGATCCTTGCCATTTTAATTATTATGTGTCTTGGTGTTGTCCTCCTTGGATCCTTTCTGTTGGGGGTTCTGTATAATTCCATGGTCTGTTCGATTATTTCCTCCCCCAGTTTGGGGAAGTTTTCAGCAATTATTTCTTCAAAGACACTTTCTATCCCTTTTCCTCTTTCTTCCTCTTCTGGTATCCCTATAATACGAATGTTTTTCCTTTTGTATTGGTCACGTATTTCTCTTAGTGTTGTTTCATTCCTGGAGATCCTTTTATCTCTCTCTATGTCAGCTTCTATACGTTCCTGTTCTCTGGCTTCTATTCCTTCAATGGCCTCTTGCATCTTATCCATTCTGCTTATAAATCCTTCCAGGGATTGTTTCACTTCTGTGATCTCTTTCCTGACATCTGTGATCTCCTTCCGGACTTCATCCCACTGCTCTTGCATTTTTCTCTGCATCTCATCCCATTGCTCTTGCATTTTTTTCTGCATCTCTGTCAGCATGTTCATGTTTTTTATTTTGAATTCTTTTTCAGGAAGACTAGTTAGGTCTGTCTCCTTCTCAGGTGTTGACTCTGTGATCTTTGTCTGCCTGTGAGTTTTGTCTTTTCATGGTGATAGAGATAGTGTGCAGAGCTGGTACAAGTGACCGCTGGAAGAGCTTCCCTTCTTGTTGGTTTGTAGCCTTTTCCTGGGAGAATAGCGACCTCTAGTGGCTTGTGCTGGGCAGCTGTGCACAGACAGGGCTTCTGCTTCCTGCCCAGTTGCTTTGGGGTTTATCTCCGCTGTTGCTGTGGGCGTGGCCTGGCTGGGGCTGTTCCTCCAAAATGGTGGAGCCCCGTTGGAGGGGGAGCAGCCAGGAGACTATTTATCTCCGTAAGGGGCCTCTGTGCTCCCTGCTGCCCAGGGGGTTAGAGTGCCCAGAGATCCCCAGATTCCCTGCCTCTGGTCTAAGTGACCTGTCCTGCCCCTTTAAGATTTCCAAAAAGCACTCTCCAAACCAAAACGACAACAGCAACAATGAGAGAGGGAACAGAAAGAGAAAAAAAAAAAAGGAAAAATAAAGGAAAAAACAAGCGATTTTTTTTTTTTTTTTTTTTTTTTTTTTTTGTCCTCAGGTGCCGGTCCCAGGCACCCGCTCACTGGTCCTGCTGCCCTGTCTCCCTAGCACCAGGGTCCCTGTCCTTTCAAGGCTTCCAAAAAGCACCCACCCACCGGTCCCGCAGGGAAGGAACGCTCAATATTCTTTGTCCTCAGGCACTGGTCCCACGCACCCGCTCACCAGTCCCGCCGCCCTGCCTCCCTAGCACCGGGGTCCCTGTCCCTTCAAGGCTTCCAAAAAGCACTCGGCAAAAAGAGAGAAAAAAAAGGGGAAAAACGCGCGATTTCTTCCGTCCTCAGGTGCTGGTCTCAGGCACCCACCCACCGGTCCCACAGGGAAAAATGCGGGATATTCTTTGTCCTCCGGCGCCGTTCCCAGGCACCTCCTCACTGGTCCCGCCACCCTGCCTCCCCAGCAACGGGGGCCCGTCCCTCTAAGGCTTCCAAAAAGCTCTCGCCAAAAAAAAAAAAAAAAAAAAACCGCTCCGGTTTCTCTCCACCCGCCGGGAGCCGGGGGGAGGGGCGCTCGGGTCCCGCCGGGCTGGGGCTTGTATCTTACCCCCTTCACAAGGCGCTGGGTTCTTGCAGGTGTGGATGTGGTCTGGATGTTGTCCTGTGTCCTGTGGTCTCTATTTTAGGAAGATTTTTCTTTGTTATATTTTCATAGCTCTATGTGTTTTTGGGAGGAGATTTCCACTGCTCTACTCACGCCGCCATCCTGGCTCCGCCTCCAGGTCTTGCTTTTTTATCCTTTCTGTTACTCTGTTTCTTTTGATTGGTGCTTTCAGTCCATTTACATTTAGGGTGATTATCGATAGATATGTTCTTATTGCCTTTGCAGGCTTTGTATTCGTGTTTACCAAATGTTCAAGGGTAGCTTCTTTACTATCTTACTGTGTGACTCACTCACTTATTATGCTATTATAAACAGAGTCTGATGATTCTTTATTTCTCTCCCTTCTTTTTCTTCCTCCTGCACTCTTTATATGTTAGGTGTTTTATTCTGTACTCTTCTGTGTTTCCTTAGACTGCTTTTGTGAATAGCTGATTTTATTTTTTGCCTTTAGTTAGTATTTGGCTGGTCTGCTCTCTTTTTGTGATTTTATTTTCTCTGGTGAAGTCTATTTAGCCTTAGGAGCACTCCTGTCTCAGGCAGTCCCTTTAAAATACCCTGTAGAGGTGGTTTGTGGGAGGCAAATTTCCTCAACTTTTGCTAATCTGGAAATTGTTTAATTCCTCCTTCAAATTTAAATGATAACCTTGCTGGATACACCATTCTTCGTTCAAGACCCTTCTGTTTCATTGCATTAAATATATCATGCCATTCTCTTCTGGTGCTTAAGGTTTCTGTTGAGAGGTCTGATGATAGCCTAATGGGTTTTCCTTTGTAGGTTATCTTTTTTCTCTCTCTGGCTACCTTTAATACCCTGTTCTTGTCTTTGATCTTTGACATTTTAATTATTATATGTCTTGTGTCATCCTCCTTGGGTCCCTTGTGTTGGGAGATCCGTGGGCTTCCATGGTCTGAGAGATTATTTGCTTCCCCAGCTTGGGGAAGTTTTCAGCAATTATTTCTTCAAAGACATTTTCTATCTCTTTTTTCTCTCTTTTCTTCTTCTGGTATCCCTATAGGGCAAATATTGTTCTGTTTGGATTGGTCACACAGTTCTTTTAATATTCTTTCATTCCTAGATATCCTGTTATCTCTCTGCCTCAGCTTCTCTGTATTCCTGTTCCCTGATTTCTGTTCCATTAACAGCCTCTTGCACTTCATCCAGTCTGCTCTTATGTCCTTCCATTGATTGTTTCATTTCTGTTATCTCCCTCCAGACTTCATCCTTAGCTCTTGCATATGTCTCTGCAGGTCCATCAGTATGGTCATGAATTTTATTTTGAATTCTTTTTCAGGAAGATTGGTAATATGTATCTTGCCAGGCCCTCTCTCTGGCATTGTTTGATTGCTTTTGGACTGTACCAAGTTCTTCTGCCTTTTCATGGTGCGAGAAGTGATCACAGGCAAGTGGCACATGTATTAGCTGGGAGAACAAGTCCCTTCCTGCTTGCTGGTCGCCTTGCTCTTCTCTGCTTCCTGTGCTGGTTACCTGTACTTAGGGAGCTGTCTCTGGGTTAATTCCATGAGCTGTGGTGGGCAGGGCAGCCCTTGGTAAAGCCTAGAGCACTGTGGGGAGTGGGGAGGAGTTGCAGACCTGCTGGGTGTTTTCTTCTGTGAGTAAGGCATTCCTTTGTGTCTTTCGGACCTTGCGCCAGCTTTGTCTGCCTGTGCCGGTCAGCTGCGCTTAGGCAACATCCTCTGGGTCTTGCCTGATTAGCTGCATGCTGGGAGAAGACTGTGTGGTCATTGTGGGCGGGGGTGTTCCCTGGCTGGTCTGCAGCAGTGGAGGGTCAGCCAGTTTGCTTGCAGTGTTGGTTGGGGGTGGGGGAATGAATGGCAAGCTGCTTATTGCCGTGAGGAGCTTTGGAGTTGCTTTGCCATCCAGGGGGTTAGGGTGACTGATGTTTCTTAAGATTCCAGCCTGCTGGGCTGAGTGTGCAGGATGATTTTGTCCACCTGTTAAACCCTGTCTGTTTAAGACTTTTAAAGTGCCCACTTTTCTTTTGTTCCTGGGGAACTGGCTGTGGGGACCCACTAGAAGTCTCTGTCTCAGATTTTACTTTTGCATTTCTCTAATATCCAGTACACCATGCAACGTGTGTCTGTGCTCCTGGTGCAGATTACCAGGGCTGGTTAATTAGCAGTCCTGTCCTTTCACTCTCTCCCCACTCTGTTTCTTTTCCTCCCGCCGATGCGTTGGGGTTGAGGGGAGTGCTTGGGTCCTGCTGGGTCACAGCTTTGTATCTTGCCCTTTTTGTGAGATGCTGAGTTCTCGCAGATGTAGATGTAGCCTGGCTGTTGTACTGTATCTTCTGGTCACTCTTTTAGGAGTAGTTGTATTTGCTCTATTTTCAAAATATATGTGGTTTGGGGAGGAGATTTCCACTGCCTTACTCTCACTACCATATTGAGCGCTTCTCTGCTTAGCTATGCTTTTGTTCAATAAGTGTTATTGAATTGTTAGCCTTCATTATATTGCAGATTATATAGTCTACTTATACGTACAGACTGTGGAGTTGAAATGGTAGCTGTGTGGATTTGAGCAGGTTACCCAACCTTCTAATTCTCAGTAATGTCATCTGTACGTTGGCAAGAATAAATTGTGCTTCCACACAGTGTTATTTTCAGGATTAAGTATTAAATTCTGTGACCACACATGGTGAATTCCATTACTTCACCATTGTGTTTTTAGTTCCTTAAGAAGAATGTATCTGTACTGGGGACATTGTTATTTTGAGAGGTTTTTAAAAATTCACTTCTGCCCAATTAAAAAAAATCAGGCTATGATTCTGTTGTTTCTGAGTATATGCTTCATAGAAGAAATGACTGAATCTGTCATATAGATATGCATACCCTTGGCCTTTTGTTGGAATTTAGTTGATCCTACAATAATACTGCTGTTGCAGCCCAGAGAGTCATTTCTCCTTTGGCTAACTACTACGCACATCAGCAGTTACTAACTTTGGAGTTAAACGTGAGCCTCAAAATCTGTGCCATTTATGTAATACTAGTATTTTATGCACACACCTCTTCTCCAGTGATATAGTTTGATAGCTATCCAGTTTACCTTTGATCTTTCAACTTTCTTACTTTCATTACCGAGGGATGGCTAGTTTGTGTTTTCTTGCCACTGAGTTAGTATTCAGGTACTAATAACTTAAGTAAATAAAAACTTTCTGCAAGTCACACAAGTTTAATATTTTTCATATCCCCCTAAAACAAAAAGAAAAACAGATGTAAGCAAAGCCAATTCTTAAATAAAAAATGAGTTCAAAAAATTCTGGGTTGATGATCATCTTATTTGGCCACTTTTTTTTTGATGTAGATAGGATCCTTTTTTGAGTTCTTTATGCTCAAAGTTTAAACATTATTCTCCATAAAGATGAGTATAGGGAAAGCACCTATAGGATAGTTATTGTAATCTCCCTCTAGTATTACATAAATGGCACAGATTTTGAGGCTCACGTTTAACTCCAAAGTTAGTAGCACCAAAAGGATAGTTATTGTAATCTCCCTCTCCCCCAGTTAGAATTGCTTAGGAAAATGCAGCCATGACTTAAATGTGATAAATGTTTAATTTGTAGTTTTTTACAAGAAGTGATCTTTCTAGTCCTAAATTTGTTTTTGAAATTTCAACAATTTTTGTCTCTGATTAGGAGAAATAAACAGCATCCTCTATTTTTAAATATGAGAATAATTTTATTCATCTATTGTTCAAGTTCTGAAAACCAAGTGCAATAATTAGTTTTCTTCGTTTGTGTTTGAAGCAATGCTATGTCACAAATGTCTCTGTTTTATTTCAGTTGAGCAAAATATTGCTATAACTATGTTTATTTATGTTTTTAAAAAAATCTCAGCAAAATTACAGTTCACTTCATGAAAATCTTTTTAATGTGGCATGTGACTTATAGATGAATGGGCATTCTATTTTTAGAATTGTACAAAGAAAGTTTGTGCAGGTTGCTAGTCTTAGAAATTTGAAAAATTCTTAATATTTTTTCTTCATTTTGAAGATTTCCTTTATGGATTAAAAAATCATACTACCTACCAGGTATTTCTCCTTAATATTCAATCGCTTTTGAACTATTTTATTTAATTATTGATCTTTAGTAAAGAGCTTCTGAAATTTTTGATGTTAATTTGATTTAGAAAGAAAATAAGTATGATTTTTTCTTTTTTTTTTGTATGATTTTTAATGCACAATTTATATAACTGTTAATAATGAGACTTTATGTTATATGTTTATAGAAGTTTCTGCAATAATAGGATTTCTTGGAACTGGAATACTGAATCTAATAAATTCTTGGCAAGATTTTGGGCAAGCATCAAAATAGGCCATATTCCAAAGTTTGTTTTTATGTTGGTTACTAGAAACTTAGAATGTTATTTTCTTGTAGAAAGATTGTGGTAAGTGGTGGCAAAGTTCCCAAGATAGCACATGAAACTCATTTTTATTGTAGTGAAACTGTACCTTGTAAATAGTTTTAAGTTTGGTTTCCAAGGAACATTTACCCATGATGCCATGTGATAACAGGAGTGAGCCTCTTGCAGCTCTAATAGCAAGAGTAGAAAAGAAAGGAAGGTTACAGACACTATCAGGGGTGATGGAGAAAGACACATTCCCCCTGCACTGTTTAATTTCAAATTGTTTCTTTATAGAAGCAAGTTTAACAAGCTGATGGAAGGACCAGTACTTTAAGCGTTGGGTGTGTTTTAGAGAAGGCAATCCACATGGTCCCAATTTGGTTTTGTACAAGGGTACCAATTTCTCCATATCTTTGTGAACTTACTGTTTTCAGTTTTTGATTGATTGTTTTTGTTTTTTGATAATAGCTATCCTCGTGGGTGTGAAGTGGTCCCACCAGTTTTAACACCAACTCTCAGTTCCAGATTCCTGTCTGGTGACAATCTTTTTTCTCTGCTTCATTGACACTAAGAATGTATTTATCTAATAGGTGATTCATTCAGTGTGTCGGTGTCAGTCAGTCAGTAGTTCTTGAGAGCAGGATGCTGGTGAACATGAATATGAGTAAGACACTTCCCTTACTCTCGACAAGCTCATAGCTTGGTAGAGGAGGTACAGTTATAACTCAGGGTGATAAATGCCATATAGCAACTACCACAGACACCTCAGAAGTACATTAGAAGATTATTTTAACAAGAAGATCAGGAATAAGGCATACCATCTCCAAAACTATTCAGCATTTTCCTAGAGGTATTAGCTAATGTAGTTAAGAGGAGAGAGAGATTTAGAGGCATAAGATTTAGAAAACAAGTTAAACAGGGAAAGAAATTAGTGAGGTTACATGGTGTAAAATTAACATCGGGAATCAGTAGCCTTCAAGCATAAAAGGAATTATCAGGTAGGATATATAATGGTAGAGAAAACTGTACAATAATGACAAAGATAAAATATTGAGGAATAAGTTCCTAAAGAACTATGCAAAAGTGCACAGTGAAAACTACTGTTGAAAGACAAAAGGGTATACTACAACAAATGAAAAGACATTTTTTTGCTCTTGCACAGGATAACAACTTCATAAAAGCTAGTTAAAAAAATAAAAGTACAGAGAAAGAAAAAATGAAGATTAAGGCAGAAATGAATAAAGTAGAGAATAGAAAAACAGTAGATCTAATTAATAAGTCAAAACTCTGGTTTTTAAGTTAACAAAATAGATAAACCCCTAGTTAACTATCAAGGGTAAAAAAAGAAGGCAAAATTTTCAAAATAAGAAATGACAAAGAGGAAATGACCATTGGAACAGAGAAAAATTTCAACAAACTACAAGAGATTACTTTGCAGACCTCTGTGCAAGTATACTGAAACCTAGATGGTAGAGATAATTTCCTAGGGAAATGCTGTTTAACAAAATTGGCTCATTACAGAAAGAAAGTTTAAATACTTTAGTATCCCTTGGGAAAAAATAGATAATAAATCCACAAAAAAGCACTGGGCCCACATGGTTTCACAGAATTCTGTCTACCAAATTAAAAAAGACTAGATAGTCTTAATGTTATTATAGACCAGACAGAGAAAGAGACAGGGGAATTTCCAAAGTTTACTATATGTAAGTTTAGGAGTCAAGCTGAAAAAAAAAAGAAAAAGGGATTTCCAAATTCCCTTTACAAAACAAGTATAATATTGATAACTAAACCTGGTAAAGACTACAGAAAACAAAATGGAAATCTTATACCAAATATATAAGAAAAAATAAAGCATTGGCAAATAGAATCTAACACCAAATTAATAATAATATATAACTTTTAGAAAAGCTTCTTGAACTTGAATTTAATTAATGCTTTCATTTTTCTTGATATAAATGTTGAAGGCTATGAATTTTCCTCTGATCATTGCTTTAAATGTGTCATATAGATTCTGGTGTATGTTTTCATTATAATTATTGTTAGTAATTCTCTAATGTCATTTTTATGTTCCCATTCTTCTAAAAGCTGTTCAATAAAGTTTTAATTTTCAAGTAGAAGGGCCTTTTTCTTTTAAAAAATTTGTCACCAATTTCTGGTTTATTTATTGTGATCCAAGACTTTTTCTTTTTTTGGTAATATTTCTAGTTTGTGGCACTTACTCATGCTTTCTTTGAGATTCAATATGGAATCACTGTGAATATTGCATATGCACTTGAGAAGAAGTATTAAAGACATGAAGTCGGGATATATATCTATATACATATCTGTGTGTATGTATGTATGTGTGTGTCTATAATCTTTTATAAGATTTTGTTGCTCATGTTTTCTATATATTTATTTTTTTTCATCTGGCTGGTACCAAGAGTGATATGTTAAAATATCTTAGTGTTTCTGATCTTCTCTCTGTATCTCCTTGAATTTTCTTTAGTTTTTGCTTCATAAGGTGGTTGCTGTATCCTTTAGAACATAGATATTTATAACTATATATGATTTGAGAATTGCAGATTTTAGCATGTTGTATAATTTTATATTGATATTAATGCATTTTAGTTGGAATTCTGCTTTGACATCATGGTAACAATCCATCACTTTTCTTTTTGTTTCCATTAACCTAGTGTATACCTTTGTTTTGTTTTTAGCTTTTCTCTGCTTTTGGTGTGTTTTTGTATATAGTTTTGTATATAGTTAGGTCTTGCTTTGTGAGACAAATTAAGAATCTTTTTCTTTTAAGCCTAACACATATGTGACTTGAGAAAAAACAAAGTCAGATTTGTCATTTTTAGCTTGATTTGGGATCAGTTATAGCATGTACTGTTGTACCATAAATTATATGAGCTAAGTCTGCTGCTCCAAAAGTTTTGGGGAAAATATATATGAAGTGCATGATAAGATAAAAGCATTTTATAAAACAAATATTGTATCAACATCAAGGTATTGAGCTGAACAATATTTTAATTTTTTCTACCCTTTCCAAATATATCAAGTTAAAGAAGGTGCTGCTAAAGTGAAAGAAGAATGGATGTAATTAAATCATTTGATAAGTCTTAATACATATACCTTGTTGGACTACTTACTAGAAATTGAGAAATTGAGTAATTGTAATAAAAATGTTAACATATCCTATTGCAAGTCAGGTAGTTTCTAATTCTTGCTTTCAACAAACTGCAAGAGGACCTAATCAAATTGTCAGTTGTCACACCATTAAGAGTAATTTCTGATAGTAGATCACAATATAACTTGTGACAAGAAAAATATTTTTGCTACAACAAAACTTGGGTGATTTACTTCTTAATATGATTAATAGTGCCCAGTGATTATACCTAGAAAATTGTGAAATAAAGGTAAAATTGAGAACCTATCATTTTAGCAGTAAAGAATATTCTTTCTTTTATACAACATACATTAAAAAAACAAGTCCTATCCATCTCACCGAGAAGGCTTTACTTAAAAAGATTATTTATCTAAATTTGTAATATTTATGTTGTTTCATTAATTTCCTGCTAATAATAATTGCAGCAGTGGGTTATTCTCCCAGTTTCTAAAAACATACATGTTTGTGGCCACAGAAAATACAAACTTCTAAAAATTTTAGTTAATACCAGCATTTTTGATACATGGAATTATGCTAGAATGAATCATAAAAGACTTTCAGGTATAAAATATAACATTAGGATAAAATTCTATGGAGAGAGTAGAAAAAAATACAAGTTCACAAAGAAAAAAATGATGTAAAACTCCTGATATATTTGACAGTTCACAAATTTTTTGAAGTAGTTGAGGTAGATACCAACTTGTTATACTATTTAGATTCCTTTGGATACATTTAACAGCGACATAGCACTTTTATATGAAAACATCAGTATTTTCAGTAAGCCTGCAATGATATCCTCTCCAAGTGTTTAAGCTTCTAATGAAAATTTTGGATGCTAATTAAATTTAAGATATAATTCAAAATGTGAAATAGCATACATACTTTTCAAAATTACTTAATGGGGTATGAGTATTAAGTTTGAAGACCTTGCCGTAGACTTACTTGAAGAGAAGCTGAATTAGTGGTAGCCACTGCAGAATGCACTGAAGTAGTGTATATTTTTTACCTATTAGACATACAGGCAAATGTGGTAGTTTGATGAAAATGGCTTGATAAGTTTAAAAAGTCTTGAATGTAAATGTAGCAATCATAGTTAATCTTTTGATATCAGTCACACCCAAAGTGAAATCTTATTTTCCTTCTATGGTATTTAATATAATTCCTGCAATTATAAAATAAAATTATATTAATCTTCAGTATTTCTCATATAGTACAGGTAGAAACAATTTATTTTGAACCATTAGAGGGCAGCATGAATTTATTTTTGGAATTAGCTTTCACAAACATTGAATGTTTTGATTCACAGGGTTAATGTAAGCATTTAAATACACTATGAAAAACTTCCATTTGGAAAATTTGTAATATTAGAAAAAATGTGATGGCAGTAGAAAATTAGGCATTTTTTTCCTTCTCTCACCTCCTTTGCCCCGAAGCACATTAGAGTTTTTTCTTTTAATATTAAGGTATCATTGATATACACTCTTATGAAGGTTTCACATGAAAAACATTGTGGTTACTACATTAACCTATATTAAGTTCCCCCCATACCCCATTGCAGTCACTGTCCATCAGTGTAGTAAGATGCCACACAGTTACTGCTTGTCTTCTCTGTGCTACACTGTCTTCCGTTTGAGCATCCCCCACATCACATGTACCAATCATAATACCCCTCAGTCCCCTTCTCCCTACCTCTCCCCTCCCCCTCCCCCAAACCTCCCCTTTTGTAACCACTAGTCCCTTCTTGGAGTCTGTGAGTCTGCTGCTGTTTTGTTCCTTCAGTTTTGCTTCATTGTTACACTGCACAAATGAGGGAAATCATTTGGTACTTGTCTTTGCCTGGCTTCTTTCACTGAGCATAATACCCTCTAGCTCCATCCAACTTGTTACAAATGGTAGGATTTGTTTTCTTATGGCTGAATAGTATTCTATTGTATATATGTACCACATCTTCTTTATCCATTCATCTATTGATGAACACTTAGGTTGCTTCCATTTCTTGGCTATTGTAAAAAGTGCTCGATAAACATAGGGGTGCATATGTCTTTTTCAAACTGGGCTGCTGCATTCTTAGGGTAAAATCCTAGGAGTGAAATTCCTGGGTCAAATGGTATTTCTATTCTGAGTTTTTTGAGGAACCTCCCTATTGCTTTCCACAATGGTTGAACTAATTTACATTCCCACCAGCAGTGTAGCAGGGTTCCCCTTTCATCATCCTCTCCAGCATTTGTTGTTCCTAGTCTTTTCAATGTTGGTGATCCTAACTGGTGTGTAGTAATATCTCATTGTGGTTGTAATTTGCATTTCCCTGAAATTAGTGATATTGAGCATCTTTTCATGTGCCTGTTGGCCATTGGAATTTCTTCCTTGGATAATTGTCTGTTCATATCCTCTGTCCATTTTTTAATCAGGTTATTTGCTTTTTGGGTGTTGAGGCATGTGAGTTGTTTATATATTTGTTACATTAACCTGTTGATGGATATGTCATTTACAAATACATTCTTCTACACTGTGTCCCACTTGTTCATTTTTTTGCTTTCATTTCCCTTGTCCAGGGAGATAATGTTCATGAAGGACTTGCTCATATTTATGTTCAAGATATTTTTGCCTATGTTTTCTTCTAAGAGTCTTATGGTTTCATGACTTACATTCAGGTCTTGGATCCATTTTGAGTTTACTTTTGTGTATGGAGTTTGACAATAATCCAGTTTCATTCTCTTTCCTGTAGCTGTCTCGTTTTGCCAACACCAGTTGTTGAAGAGGCTGTCATTTCTCCATTGTATATTCATGGCTCCTTTATCATATATTAATTGACCATATATGCTTGGGTTTATATCTGGACTCTCTATTCTGTTCCATTGATCTGTGGGTCTGTTCTTGTGCATACCAAATTGTCTTGATTACTGTGGCTTTGTAGTAGAGCTTGAAGTCAGGGAGTGCAATCCTCCTAGCTTTATTCTTCCTTCTTAGGATTGCTTTGACTATTCATTGTCTTTTGTGGTTCCATATAAATAACTATTTGCTCTAGTTCACTAAGGAATGCTGTTGGTATTTTGATAGGGATTGCATTGAATCTGTATATTGCTTTCGGCAGGATGGCCATTTGACAATATTCAGTCTTCCTGTCCATGAGCACGGGGTGCATTTACATTTATTGGTATCTTCTTTAATTTCTGTTAAGAGTATCTTGGAGTTTTCAGTGTATAGGTCTTTCACTTCCTTGGTTAGGTTTATTCCTCGGTATTTTTACTCTTTTTTATGTACTTGTGAATGTAATTGTTTTCCTGATTTCTCTTTCTGCTAGTTCATAATTAGAATACAGGAATGCAACAGATTTCTGAATATCAATTTTGCATCCTGCAACTGAAATTCAGTTATTCTAGTAGTTTTTGGGTGCATTCCTAAGGTTTTCTGTGTACAATATCATGTCATCTGCAAACAGTGACAGTTTAACTTCTTCCTTACCAGTCTGGATGCCTTTTATTTCTTTGTGTTGTTTGATTTCTCTGGCGAGGACTTGCAGAACTATGTTGAATAAAGTGGAGAGAGTGGGCATCCTTGTCTTGTTCCCGATCTTAAAGGAAAGGCTTTCAGCTTCTTGCTGTTAAGTATGCTGTTGGCTGTGGGTTTATCATATACGGTGTTTTTATGTTGAGGTACTTACTCTCTATACCCATTTTGTTGATAGTTTTTATCATGAATCGATGTTGAATTTTGTTGAATGCTTTTTTAGCATCTATAGAGATGATCATGTGTTTGTCCTTTTTTTTTTTTGATGTGGTATGTGGTATTGATGGATTTTTGAGTATTGTACCATGCTTGTATCCCTGGAATAAATCCTGTTTGATCATGGTGTATGATCCTCTTGATGTATTTTTGAATTCGGTTTGCTAATACTGTGTTGAGTATTTTTGCATCTATGTTCATCAGGAATACTGGTCTGTGGTTTTCTTTTTTTCATGGTGTCTTTGCCTGGTTTTGGTATTAGAATGATGCTGTCTTCATAGAATGAGTTTGGAGGTATTCCCTCCTCTTATTTTTGGAAAACTTTAACAAGGATGGATATTAGATGAGGTACTTGTCCACCTTCACTAAATGTTTGAAAAAATTCAGTGGTGAAGCCATCTGGTTTGGGGTTTTGTTATTAGGTGGTTTTTTGATTACCAATTCAATTTTGTTGCTAATAATCAGTCTGTTCAGATTTTCTGTTTCTTCCTGGGTCAGCCTTGGAAGGTTTTATTTTTCTAGAAAGATGTCCATTTCTTCTAGGTGATTCAGTTTGTTTGCATACAATTTTTCATAGTGTTCTCTAATAATTCTTCATATTTCTGTGGTGTCTTTTGTGGTTTTTCCCTTCTCATTTCTGATTCTGTTTATGTGTGTAGACTCTTTTTTTCTTGATAAGTCTGTCTAGTGGTTGATTTACTTTGTTTATTTTCTCAAACTAACTCCTGCTTTCATTGAGTCTTTCTTTTGTTTTATTCTTTTCAATTTTATTTACTTCTGCTCTAATCTTTATTATGTCCCTCCTTCTACTGACTTTGGGCCTCATTTGTTCTTCTTTTTCTAGTTTCATTAATTGTGAGTTTAGACTGTTCATATGGGGTTGTTCTTCTTTCCTGAGGTAGGCCTGTATTGCAATACACTTCCCTTTTAGCATGGCCTTCACTGCGTCCCACAGATTTTGATGTGTTGAGTTATTGTTGTCATTTGTCTCCATATATTGCTTGATCTCTGTTTTCATTTGGTCATTGATCCATTGATTGTTTAGGAGCATGTTGTTAAGCCTCCATGTGTTTGGGAGCCTTTTTACTTTCTTTGTACAATTTATTTCTAGTTTTATACCTTTGTGGTCTGAAAAGTTGGTTGGTAGAATTTCAATCTTTTTGAGTTTACTGAGGCTCTTTTTGTGGCCTAGTATGTGGTCTTTTCTGGAGAATGTTCCATGTGCACTTGAGAAGAATGTGTATCCTGTTGCTTTTGGATGTAGAGTTCTGTAGATGTCTATTAGGTCCATCTGTTCTAGTGTGTTGTTTGGTGCCTCTGTGTCCTTACTTATTTTCTGTCCAGTGGATCTATCCTTTGGAGTGAGTGGTGTGTTGAAGTCTCCTAAAATGAATGCATTGCTTTCTATTTCCCCCTTTAATTCTGTTAATATTTGTTTCACATATGTTTGTCCTCCTGTGTTGGGTGCATAGATGTTTATAATGGTTATATCCTCTTGTTGGACTGACCCCTTTTAATATCTGTCTTTATCTCTTGTGACTTTCTTTGTTTTGAAATCTAGTTTGTGTGATACAAGTACTGCAGCTCCTGCTTTTTTCTCCCTATTTAGCTGCATGAAACATATTTTTCCATCCCTTCACTTTTAGTCTGTGTATGTCTTTGGGTTTGAAGTGAGTCTCTTGTAGGCAGCATATAGATGGGTCTTGTTTTTTTATCCATTCAGTGACTCTATGTCTTTTGATTGGTGCATTCAGACCATTTACATTTATGGTGATTCTCAATAAGTATGTGCTTATTGCCATTGCAGGCTTCAGATTCTTGGTTACTAAAGGTTCAAGGGTAACTGCCTTACTATCAAATAGTCTAATTTTATCTCTTAATATACTATTACAAACACAATCTAGGGGTCCTTTTTTTTTTCATCCTCTTCCTCCTCCATTCTTTATATATTAGGTATCATATTCTATACTCTTTGTTTATCCCTTGACTGACTTTAAGGGTGGTTGTTTTGATTTTGCATCTCTTTAGAAATTAATTGGTCTACTTTCTTTACTATGGTTTTATTTCTTCTGGGGACAGCTATTTAGCCTTAGGAAAAGTTCCATCTGTAGCAGTTCCACTAAATACACTGTAGAGACATTTTGTGGGAGGTTAATTCTCTCAGCTTTTACTTACCTGGAAATTGTATAATCCCTTCAAACTTAAATCTTTATATTGCTGGGTTGAGTATTCTTGGTTTGAGGCCCTTCTGCTTCATTGCATTAAATACATCATGCCACTCCCTTCTGGCCTGTAAGGTTTCTGTTGAGAAGTCTGAAGGTAGTCTGATGGTTTTCCTTTTTAAGTGATCTTTTTTCTCTCCCTGGCTGCTTTTGATAGTATGTCCTTATCCTTGATCTTTGTCATTTTAATTATTATATGTCTTGGTGTTGTCTTCCTTGGGTCCCTGGTGTTGGGAGATCTCTGCACCTCCATGGCCTGAGAGATTATCTTCTTCCCCAGACTGGGGAAATTTTCAGCAATTTCCTCCTCAACCATAGTTTCTATCCTTTTTTCTCTCTCTTCTTCTGGTACCCCCTAGAAGGCAAATATTGTTCCATTTTGATTGGTCACAACAGTTTTCTCTATTCTTTCATTCCTAGAAATCCTTTTTTCTCTCTGTACCTCAACTTCTTTGTATTCCTGTTGTCTAATTTGATTTCATTTACTGTCTCCTCTATCTCATCTAATCTGTTTTTAAATCCTGCCGTTGTATGTTTCATTTCAGATACTGCATTCTTGAACGTTTTAGTCTCATTCCTGAATTCCTCCCTGAGTTCTTGAATATTTTTCTGTACCTCCATGAGCATTTTTATGAATTTTATTTTGAAATTTCTTTCGTGAAGTTTGATGAGTTCAATTTCACTAGGCCCTCTTTCTAGTGTTTGTGGAATTTTGCTTTGAACCAGATTCCTTTGATGTTTCATATTTGTATTTAGCACCCTCTGGTGTTCAGAATCTCTTCTTTCTGGAGCTGCTCATCCCCTGGAGTGATGGCCGGGGTGCAGGGGAGTGGTGCTGGTGCCTGTCGGGAGGAAAGGAGTCTTTCTTGCTTTTTGGCTGCAGTGCCTGTGTCCACTGCCAGGGCCAGTGTGCCGAGCATGCAGGGAGAAGCCTCTGTGATTGGCACTTGTAGCTGCTGTAGGCAGGGCTGCCCTCTGGCTCTCCTGGTGCAATGGTGGGGTCAGCCAGTTTTCAAGCTGCTGCCAGCCAGGAGGAAGGCGCAGAAGGCTGCGTATCACCGTGGGGTCTTTGGAGCTGCATAGCCAGCCAGGCGGATGGTGGGCCTGAAATTCCTGAAAGTTCTCAACTTGCTGGGCTGAGTGCGCCCAGAGAATTTTGTCTGCCTGTCCTTTCTCCTGAGCAGCAAGATCTGTACAGTCCTTGCCCTTCAGCAGCCCTCTTGCTGTTAGGAAGTCTGTCATACTGCATTCCTTTCTTATGTCCCAGAGTGGCGAGATATGAATCTGTGTTTTCCACAAATGGCTGGAATCTCAGTCTCTCCAAGTATTCTGCCTGTCTTAGCTTTCCAGCTCCTCTAATCTCCAGAGCACCATGTAATGTAGGTTTGCGCTGCCAGAGCAGATCTCCAGGGTTGGTGTTCATCCGTCTTAGTCCTCCACCCCCTCTAATCTCCAGAGCACCATGTAATGTAGGTTTGCGCTGCCAGAGCAGATCTCCAGGGTTGGTGTTCATCCGTCTTAGTCCTCCACCCCTTCCCTGCTCCATTTCTCTTCCTCCAATGGGAGAAAGGCTTGGGTGTCTCTGGATCATGGCTTTGGTATGTTACCCTTCTCCTTGAGATCTGCTGTTTTCATCAGGTGTAGCCAGTCTGTCACAGCCTTCTTTCCTGTTCTTCCTTCAGGATATGAAGTGTTTTTTATATTTTCATATTGTATGTGATTTGAGGAGGAGGTTTCTGTCTCACCTCTCATGCTGCCATCTTTAATCCCTGAATATGGCATGCTTTTATTCTTGTTATTCACCAAAGGCCTGTTTTGTCTGAATAGTAGTCCTGTCTCCAGTGAGTTCTCTCTGTGTTCCTGATGGATTTGCTTTAGAGCTTGAGCTTTTCAAGGTGGCTGTTTCTCTTCCATGTGGCTGTTTCTGCAGAGCCTTCAGGGCTTCAGAGTGCTTCTGCCTTCACATATAGAGCAGCTAGGCTGGTCTTCACACATTAGAGTTCTTATAAATTTTGGAAAGTTCAGATATTTGATTCTAAACTTTATGATTTCCTTGATTTTCAGCTGGAGATGTACCTAAGTCAATATTATAAGGTGCTCCATGAAATATGGGATTAGAAGACAAAGTTGGGAAATCCTGCATACTGTATCCCACTTAAAGATTTCTTTAAGATTCTTGTAAGTGTTATGTAGAAAACTGAGTGGTTGCCAACTCTGGCTGATCATCAGGGTCTCCTAGAAAGCTTCAGCAAGCCTGATGCCAGGCTCTATCTACACTAATCGAAATCAGAATTTTTGATTGGGGAATCTCAACAGCAGTGTTTTAAAATGTTCCCCTGATAATTTCTAATTCCAGCCTTTGTAATATAACCCAAACACACATTATTCTATTAACATCAAGGATTTATTTATGATATGCTAGTTTAGGTAGTCATAGAACTTTTGAGAGAGTTAAAGTAGAAGATAAAAATTACAGTTAACCACATTTAGAGAATCAGTTGTTCTAGAGAGCCAAGCTTTCCAAATTGTTGAGGATTTACATCTATTTAAAAATTAAAACTTTTCTCATTTCAGTAATTGTGGACAGAAATTTTTATAAGTTATATATGCATTTTCATATAAAAGCCATAAATATGAACGTAATCTTTTATGTCAACTCATTGTTAACCTTATAAATGACAAGCATTATTATAAGCCTTACAGGATATTTACATGGTTTATCCTTATGCCAGGTAATCCTAGATATCAGAGTACCAATCTGTTTTTTTTTACTTTCTAAGTCATTCCCTTTGGCAGTTAAATTGTCATCTTATTTCTTGCTGCATGTCAGTGGACCTTTGGGTCCTTTGTATGGCAATGCTCATCCCCACCCTCTAATCCTTTAAACTGCTATTATCTTGCAAACTGTTACTGTAGTTAGAGTTGGGGACAAAGTAAGAGTAACAAGGCTTTGAATTCGGCTCCAAGGGGCTTCTATAGGTGTGAAGTGCATGAGTTTTATTTGGTTAATGGATTTTTTGACTTTAAATTAATTTTTCTCTTCATGTATTTTGAATTTCTCCTGCATTTTAGTTTAATGAAGTTTTCAGATAGCTGAATACAGACAGTTAACTGAATACAGGTTTAGTGAATCCTAACATTACTGTGTGAAGTAGAAGTAGAAAGTGCCCTGCCTTTGACAGTATTTAAGTGGAGGAAGTGTTATCATCTGCCAGATATATTGAGAGGTTCCTTCTTTGGCTTGGCGTAGATGAATGATTTTTAAAACACTTTTGACTAACCTGTGATAAGGTATATTTTTAATTGTAAGACTGAGTAAATACATATACATATGCATATATACATATATAACCAAAATAGAAGATTTATGAAGCAGTAGTATCTGTAATGTGTATTGTATTCTCATATTTTTATTTTGTTCTAGTAAAAATACTAGTTGGAATTTGGTGAATTTACTTCATGACCTATTAATGGGTCATCATTTTTACTTTGAAAAACACTAATTTGGATGACTTCTAAGGTTCTTTCCAACACTAAGATTCTATGTTGCTATGAACCTCTATTCTCATAGAACATTAAAGTTCATCATAGAATACCTGGGAACCAAGTTAAATGAGGATTTCATTTAACCAAGTATTAGGAATTCCCCCCATGACATCTGATGTCCAGTTACCTCAGAGGTGGTATCAGTTACTCAAAAAAGTATAGTATCTCCAAATAAAACCTGTGGTTTAGTTAATACTGTTGTACCAATATTCAGTTTTTAGTTTTAGCCAATGTACAGTACTAATGTAAGATGCTAACTTTAAGAAACATTAGGTGAAGGTATGTAGGTATTCTCTCCACAGTCTTTATACCTTTATATATATATATATATATATACACACACACACACACACACACATAATATCATTTCAAAATTGAACTACAGAAGAACATCTTTGGAAATATCCTCTCAAAAATGATATCCAAAACCCTAGAGTTTTTGTTTGGAAGTTTTTATTATGATGCAGGCATACCTCATTTTATTATACTTCACTTTATTGTATTTTGCAGGCTGTAAGTTTTTAACAGATTGAAGGTTTGTGGCAACGTTGCATTGAGCAAGTCTCTAAGTACCATTTTTCCAACAACATTTTGCTCATTTCGTGTCTGTCACATTTTGATAATTCCTACAATATTTCTAACTTTTTTGTTATTACTGTATTGATTATGTTGATCTGTGATCAGTGATCTTTGATGTTACTATTGTAATTGTTTTGGGGGTGCACAAACCACACCCATATAAGATGGAGAGCTTATTCGGTAAATACTATGTGTGTTCGGACTATTCCACCTATCCACTGTGCCCTAATCCCTCTCCCTGTCCTTGGGTCTCTCTATTTCAATATTGAAATCAGGCCATCTAAAAACCCTGCAATGGTCTCTTACGTGTTCAAGGGAAAGGAAAAAGTTGTACATCTCTCACTTTAAATCAAAAGCTAGAAATGATTAAGCTTAGTGAGGAAGGCATGTTGAAAGGCAAGACAGACCAGAAGCTAGGCTTATTGTGCCAACCACTTAGTCAAGTTGTGAATTCAATGGAACAGTTCTTGAAGGAAATTAGCAGTGTTAACTCCAGTAAAGACACGAATGTTAAGAAAGCAAAACATCCTTATTGCTGATATGGAGGAAGTTTTAGTGGTCTGTATGGAAGGTCAAACCAGCCACAGCATTTCCTTAAGCCAAAGTCTAATCCAGAGAAGGGTCCTCTCTTTATTCTATGAAGGCTGAGAGAGGTGAGGAAGCTGCAAAAGAAAGTTTGAAGCTAGGGTTAGTTCATGAGGCTCAAGGAAAGAAGCCATATCCATAACTTCAAAAGTTAAGGTGAAGCAGCAAGTGCTGAAGGAGAAGCTGCAGCAAGTTATCCAGAAGATCCAGCTAAGATCATTAATATGGTGGTTGCAGTAAATAAAGGATTTTTAGTGTAGAGGAAACAGCCTTCTATTGGAAGAAGATGCCATCTAGGACATTCAAAGCTTCAGAGAACAAGCTGACTCTCTTGTTAGGGGCTAATGCAGCTGGTCACTTTAAGTTGAAGCCAATACCCCTTTACCATTCTGAAAATCCTAGGGTCTTTAAGAAAAATGTTAAATTTATTCTACCTGTACTTTAGAAAAGACACAACAACAAAGCCTGATAACAGATCTGTTTACAACATGGTTTGCTGAATATTTGTAACCCACTCTTGAGCCCTATTGGTCAGAAAAAAACGTTCCTTTCAAAATATTACTGCTCATTGACAATGTACCTGGTCACCCATGAGGTCTGATGAAGATGTACAATGAGATTAATGTTTGCATGCCTGATATAATATCCATTCTTCAGTCTACGAGTCAAAGAGTCATTTCAACTTTCAAGTCTTATTATTGAATAACCACATTTTGTAAGGCTATAGATGCTGTAGAGAGTGATTCCTCTAATGGATCTGGACAAAGGCAATTGTAAGCCTTCTGGAAAGGATTCACCATTCTGTATGCCATTAAGAACATTTGTGATTCATAGGAAAAGGTCACAATATCAGCGATTTGGGAGAAGTTGATTCCAACCCTGATGGATGAGAACTAGAATTAGAAGTGGGGCCTGGAAATGTGACTGAATTGCTGAAATCTCATGATAAAACTTGAATGGAGGAGGAGTTGCTTGTGCATGAACAAAGAAAGTGGTTTCTTGAGATAGAATCTACTTCTGTTGAAGATGTTTTAAAGACTGTTGAAATGACAACAAAGGATTTAGAACATAACATACTTAGTTGATAAAGTGGTGGCTAGGTTTGAAAGGATGACTACAATTTTGTAAGAAGTTCTACTGTGGGTAAAATGCTATCAAACAGCCTTGCGTGCTACAGAGAAATAATTCACAAAAGGAAGAGTCCATTGATGAGGCAAACTTCATTGTTGTCTTATTTTAAGATAATGCCACAGTCTCTACAGCCTTCAGCAACCATCACCCTCACTAGTCATCAGCCATCAACATGGAGGCAAGACCTTCCACCTGCAAATAGATTATAAATTGCTGAAATCTCATGATGGTTAGCATTTTGTAGCAATAAAGTATTTTAAAAATAAGGTATGTATATATTTAAATAAGGTGTATATATACATATATCTTAGTAATATATATTATTGCACACTTTAATAGACTACAGTATAGTGTAAACATATACACTGGGAAGCCAAAAAGTTTGACTCCCTTTTTTGTGGTTATTTGCTTTATAATCGTGGTGTGAAACTGAACCCCTAGTATCTCTGAGATATGCCTGTGTATAAAGTTGCTTCTGCTTTTGAGGAATGCTTGTCCCATTCAGGGAGTGATAATAATAGTAAAAGATATGGTGATAGTCTGCCATCTGTAGAACACTACCAGTTTCTGTTACATACAAATGATAATTCTCTAATGATATTTTATTTGCATTTTACCTCTAAGGAAACTGAGATTCCAGTTTAATTTGCCCAAGGTCATGCACATAGTAAGTTAGAGAATTGCAACTTAAATCTGTTTCTGCCTGACTCAAACCCTTTCATAAAGTGCTTTTTTTTACAGGATATTTTGGATACTGTGAAGTAAAATCATCAAGGTCTTATTTCAAAATTCACTTTTTAAGGGTAAAAATCACCATGAAATAGTCATTCAAGAAAATTTATATTAGAAATGGTAATCATATAGCTTGTAAATTTTCTGTTTTCCATCTGTGTAATCTTGTCATCTCAAGAATGTTATGTAATATAGATGGGATCATAAAGTATATGACTTTCTGAGATGGGCTTTTACTCAGCCTAATGCCTTTTAGACTGTCCAAGTTTTTGTGTGTATCAATAGTTCCTTTCTATTGCTAATTTGTATTCTATGGTGTGGCTGTATGACAGTTTGTTTAATTATTTGTTGAGGTACCTTTTCGTTGTCTCCAGTTTTTAGCTATTACAAATAAAGCTGCTATGAATACTTATTTATGGTTTTTGTGTGGATGTAAATTTTCATTTCGCCATGATAAATGCCTGAAATGTGATAGCTGGGTTCTATATTCTATAGTAAACGAATATTTAGTTTTCTAGGAAACTTTTCCAGAGTGGCTGAACCATTTTGCACCACAACCAGAAACATACATATGAGAAATCCAGTTTCTCCTCATCCTCACCAGCATTTGTTGTAACTATTTTAAATTTTAGTCATTCTGATGGTGATATATCATCATGGTCTTGGTTTATATATCTCTAAAGGCTGAAGATGTTGAACATCTTTTCCATTTTTTTGCCATCCATATATCTTCTTTGATGAAATGTCTCTGCATGTCCTTTGCCCATTTCTGTTAGATTTTTTTTTTTACTATTATTGACAATTGAGTTTCTAATATATTCTAGATACGATTTTTTCTTAGGTATGTGGTTAGAAAACCTTTTATTCCTGTTTATAGTTTGTCTTTCATCCTCTTAAGAGGGTCTTTTATAGAATAGATATTTTTTATTTTTATGAAGTCCATCCAGTTCATCAATTTTTAAACTTTTTGAGCATGCTTTCGATGTCATATCTAAAACTTCCTCACTAAGCCTTAGGTCTCCAAGGATTTTCTTCTAGAAGTTTTATAGTATTGTGTTTTACATTTAAATTCATGATCTATCTTGAGTTATTTTTTTAATTAGCTGTAATGTTTAGGTCAGATTTCTTTTCCCCCTGTCAGTATATACCTGTTGCAGTACCATTTGTTGGATAGAATCCTTCCTCTATTAAATTGCTTTTGGACCTTTGTGAAAAAACAGTTGGTCCTAATGTCTGTATCTGGGTTCTCTAGTATATTCTCTTGACTTCTGTATCTTTGCCAGTAACTCACAGTCTGGATTACTGTAGTTATGTAATAGGTGTTAAAAGAACATAGAGTGGTTCCTCTCACTTTGTTCTTTTTCATTTCTTTTTTCATCAAAGTACAGTTGATATACAATTTTATATTGGTTTCAAGTATGCAACACAGTAGTTCAGAAGTTACCCATATTGTTAGATCCTCATCCCCACTATTGCTGTTACTATCTTGTCAACGTAGGAAAGTGTTAGAGAATCATTAGCTATATTCTCCATGTTGTACTGCCATCCTGTAACCAACATATTATTGATTGAGAATTTTTGTCCCCTTTTATCCCTCTCAACCTTTCTACCCACCCACCCCAACCCCTACCCCATGGTTTCCACCAGTCACTTCTCAATGTCTATGAGTCTACTGCTATTTTGTTATTTTGTTTTGTTTTATTCTTATATTCCACAAATAAGTGAAATCATATGGTATTTGTCTTTCTCTGCCTGGCTTTTTTCACTGAGCATAATATCCTTTAGGTCCATTCATGTTGTTGCAAATGGCAGGATTTCTTTATTTTTTTTTAACGGCTGAAAATAATCCATTGTGTATATGTGCCACATCTTCTTTATCCATTCATCTATTGATGGACACTTAAGTTGCTTCCATTTCTTGGATATTGTAAATAATGTGATAATAAACATAAAGATGCATATATCTTTTCAAATCAGGGATTTCTGCTGTCTTCAGGTAAATTCCTTGAAGTGGAATTACTAGGTTATATGATACTTCTCTTATTTTTTTAAATTCAAGTATCATTGCTATACAAGCTTATATTGGTTTCAAATATACAGCACAGTGGTTTAACAGTTACCTGTATTACCAAAACCTCACTCCCACTAGTGCAGTTACTATCTTTCAAGACAGAAAGATGTTACAGAATCATTGAATATATTCTCCATGCTCTACTACCATCCCTGTGACCAGCTTATATTATGATTGAGAATTTTTGTGCCCCCTTTATCCCCCTTACCCACCTACTCCAACCCCTTCCCCATAGTAACTGCCAGTCACTTCTCAGGGTCCGTGAGTCTACTGCTATTCTGTTCATTATGTTTTATTTTGTTTTTATTTTCCACAAGTAAGTGAAATCGCATATGGCATTTGTCTTTCCTTGCTTATTTCACTGAGCAATAACATCCTCTAGATTCATCCACGTTGTTGCAAATGGCAGGACTTCTTTTTACTGCTGAGTAATACTCCATTGTGTATATGTACCACATCTTTATCCATTCATCTATTGATGGACACTTAGGTTGCTTCCATATTTGGCTATTGCAAATAGTATGGCAATAAACATAGGGGTGCATATATCTTTTTGTATCAGGGATTTTGTTTTCTTTGGGTAAATTCGTAGGAGTAGAATTACAACGTCAAGTGGTATTTCTGTTTCTCATTTTTTGAGAAACCTCCATACCACTTTCCACAGTGGTTGCATTAATACACATTCCCACCAACAGTGTCTTGCCAACATTTGTTATTTCTTATCTTTTGGGTAGTGGCTATTCTAACTAGTGTGAGGTGATATCTCATTGTGGTTTTAATTTGCATTTCTCATGACTAGTGATGTGGAGTATCTTTTCATGTGCCTGTTGAACATTGATATTTCTTCTTTGGAGAAATGTCTGTTCAGGTCTTTCACCCATTTTTTAATTGGGTTATTTGTTTTTTGGGTATTGAGGTATATGAGTTTTTTATATATTTTAGATGTTAACCCATCATTGGATAAATTGTTTATGAATATATTCTCCCATACTGGAGGTTGGCTTTTGGTTCTGGTGATTGTGTCCTTTGCTATACAGAAGCTTTTTTTTTATTATTAAGGTATCATTGATATACAATCTTATGAAGGTTTCACATGAGCAACATTGTGGTTACAACATTCACCCATTTTGCCGACTCCCACCCCCACCCCATTGCAGCCACTGTCTATTAGCATACTAAAAATGCTATAGAGTCACTACTTGTCTTCTCTGTGCTATGCTGTCTTCCCTGTGATCTCGCTACACTATGTGTGCTAATCAAAATGCCCCTTAATACCCTTCTCCCTCCCACCCCTGTCCCTTCCCTTTTGTAACTACTAGTCCCTTCTTGGAGTCTATGAGTCTGCTGCTATTTTGGTCCTTCAGTTTTTGCTGTGTTATTATACTCCACAAGTGAGTGAAATCATTTGATATTTGTCTTTCTCCTCCTGGCTTATTTCACTGAGCATAATACCCTCTAGCTCCATCCTTGTTGTTGAAAATGATAGGATTTGTTTTTTTCTTATGGCTGAATAATATTCCATTGTGTATATGTACCACATATTTATTCATCTACTGGTGGACACTTAGGTTGCTTCTATACCTTGGATATTGTAAATTGTAAATAGTGCAATGATAAACATAGGGGTGCATATGTCTTTTTGAATCAAGGATCTTGTTTTCTTCAAGTAAACTCCTAGGAGTGGAAATCCTGGGTCAAATGGTATTTCTATTTGTAGTTTTTTGAGGAACCTCCATATTGCTTTCCACAATGGTTGAACTAATGTACATTCCCACCAACAATTTAGGAGAGTTTCCCTTTCTCCACATCCTCACCAGCATCTATTTTTCCTTGTCTTTTGGATGTTGACCATCCTAACTGATGTGAGGTGATATCTCACTGTGGTTTTAATTTGTATTTCCCTGATAATCAGCGATGTAGAGCATCTTTTCATGTGCCTTTTGGCCATCTGAATTTCTTCTTTGGAGAAGTGTCTGTACAGATTCTCCGCCCATTTTTTAATCAGGTTATTTGCTTTTTGGGTGTTGAGGTGTGTGAGTTCTTTATGTATTTTGGATGTTAACCACTTACCAGATATGTTATTTATGAATATTTTCTCCCATACTGTAGATTTCCTTTTTGTTCTGGTGATGTTGTCCTTTGCTGTACAGAAAATTTTTAGTTTGATACAGTTCCACTTGTTCACTTTTGCTTTTGTTTCCCTTGCCTGAGGAAATGTGTCCAGGAAAAAATTGTTCATGGTTATGTTCAAGAGATTTTTACCTATGTTTTCTTCTAAGAGTTTTATGGTTTCATGTCTTACATTTAGATCTTTGATCCATTTTGAGTTTACTTTTGTGTATGGAGTTACACAGTAATCCAGTTTCATTCTCTTGTTTGGAGTTTTCCAGTTTTGTCACCACCAGTTGTTGAAGAGGCTGTCTTTTCCCCCATTGTATATTCATGGCTCCTTTACCATATATTAATTCACCATATGTGTGTGGATTTAAATCTAGGCTCTCTATTCTGTTCCATTGACCTATAGGTCTTTTCTTGTGCCAGTACCATAGTATTTTGATTACAGTAGCTTCGTAGTAGTATAGCTTGAAGTTAGTTTGCATAGTACCCCCACTTTGTCTTTTTTCTCAGGATTGCTTTAGCAATTCAGGGTCTTTTGTGGTTCCATCTGTATTTTAGGAGTATTTGTTCTAGTTCATTGAAGAATGCTATTGATATTTTGATAGGGATTATGTTGAATGTGTAAATTGCTTTGGGCAGGATGGTCATTTTGACAATATTCTTCCTATCTATGAGCATGGGATAGATTTCCACTTAACTTGTGTCTTCTCTAATTTCTCTCATAACTGTCTTATAGTGTTCAGAGTACCTAACCTCCTTGGTTAAATTAATTACTTGGTATTTTATTCTATGCAATTGTAATTGAAATTATTTTCCTGATTTCTCTTTCTGCTAGTTTGTTGTTAGTATATAGGAATGCAACAGATTTCTGTGTATAATTTTGTATCCTGGAACTTTGGTGAAACTAGTTATTCTGATAGTTTTTTGGTGGAGTCATTAGTGTTTTCTATATAAAATGTCATGTCATCTGCAAACAGTGATAGTTTAACTTTTTCATTACCAATTTGGATGCCTTTTATCTCTTTGTGTTGTCTGTTTGCTTGGCTAGGCCCTCCCGCACTATGCTGAATAAAAGTGATGATAGTGGACATCCTTGTTGTGTTCCTGATTGTAGAGGAAAAGCTCAGCTTTTCACCATTAAATACAGTGTTAACTGTGGGTTTGTCATATATGGCTTTTGGTATGTTGCAGTATGTATCCTCTACACACATTTTGTCAAGAGTTTTTATCATGAACAGATGTTGATTTTGACAAATTCTTTTCCTGCATCTGTTGAAATGATCATGCGGTTTTTATCCTTCTTTTTGTTAATGTGGTATATGGTATTGATTGATTTATGAATATTGTATCATCCTTGCATCCCTGGAATAAATCCCACTTGATCATGATGAATGACTCTTTTCATTTATTTTTGGATTTGGTTTGCTAATATTTTGTTGAGGATTTTTGCATCTATGTTCACAAGTGGTATTGATCTGTAATTTTTTTTTGTATTGTCTTTGTCTGGTTTTGGTATTAGAGTACTGCTGGCCTCATAGAATGAGTTTGGAACCATTCCCTCCTCTTCTACTTTTCAGAAAACTTTAAGGAGGCTAGGTATTAGGTCTTCTCTAAATGTTTAGTAGAATTCAGCTTTGAAGCCATCTAGTCCTGGACCAATTCAATTTCATTGCTGGTAATTGGTATGTTCAGATTTTCTGTTTCTTCCTGGGTCAGTCTTGGAAGGTTATGTTTTTTTCTAAGAAGTTGACTGTTTCTTCTAGGTTGTGCATACTATTTTCATAAAATTTTCTAATAATTCTTTGCATTTCTGTGGTATCCATTATGACTATTTCTTTTTTGTTTCTGATTTTGTTTATTTATGTACTTTTTTTTTTTCATCAGTTTCTCTAGGTCGTGTTCAGGGTTAGCTGTGTTTGTTACAATTGCTTCCTTGGTGTGTGTGTGGGAGGAGGTTCCTGCCTTGCCTTCTTCCTCCACCATCATTTTCTCCTCTCTCACTTTGTTCTTTTTCAAAATTGAGTTATTCTAGATCCTTTGCCTTTCATATGAATTTTAGAATAATTCTTATCATGTGTTTTTCCCTTCAGTTTCCATGTGTTCAGTGGTAGTGTATAGGAATACAATTGATTTTTGTATTTTCATCTTTTAGTCTATGAAGTTGCTCAAGTCACTTATTCTAGGTTATTTTAAAAATAGATTTCTCGGGATTTGGTACATAGACAAATGTGCCATCTTCAAATAGGGACAGCTTTCTTTCTTTCTTTCTGATCTGTATGCCTTTTCTTTTCTTTTCTTACTGGTTTCTTCTCTGTACCATTTAGCATCATCTGTATTAGCTTTGTGTACCTGAAGTGTCTAAAACAGAAAGCAATGATATGAGATAAAGCTGGAGAGGCTGGGCAGAAGCCAGTGCTATCCTAAGAAATTTGTTTAACATCTTAAGAGTAGTGAAAGACGAAGATTTTTTAAGGAAGAGGGAACATCATCACATTTGCATAGAAAGGCCATTGGAGAAGGGTAATAGTGGTTATGGGTTGATCACTAGGAGACTTTTGCATTAGAATAAAAACAAAAAGAAAATCAAACAGAAGAGAAACCTTTAATGATCCAGGCATTCTCCTAGGTGTTAAAGAAACAAGGATAATAGAGCATGAATCTATCTCCCAGTTAAGGAATTGAATCCAGTGTTTGGGGAGCCTAAAAGAATACATTTGGTCCAGAGAGTTCAGGCTTCTAAACCTGAGTTTAACATTTGAAGAGCTTTCACAAAATGCCTTCTTAGAAATAGTCTCACTAGTATCGTTGACCTTTGAATAACATGGGTTTGAGCTACATGAATCCACTTTAACCTGGATTTTTTTCAGTAAATACACTATAGTACTATAAATGTATTTTCTCTGCTTTATAATTTTCTTAATGACATTTTCTCTTCTCTAGCATACTATGGTAAGAATAAAGTATATCATACATACAAAATATGTGTTAGCATTTATGTTATTTATAATGCTTGTTCTGGTCAACAGTAGGCTATTAGAAGTTCCTTTGGGAGTCAAACAGTATCCATGGAATTTTGAGTGCATTGGGGGTTAGTGTCCCTCACCCTCACATTGTTCAAGGGCGAACTGTATTTTCAAATGTAGATCCTGAATGTATATTTATCTAGTTTCTGCTGATCAGAAAAATTACCCAAAATAGTGTGTTATAAGGAATTTCAGTTTTCTGGGATGTATTAATATGTGCTGCTCAAAAAAAAAGAGTTTGGAGTGTTCTAGATGAAACCAAAGGATTTCTTTACTGTAGGACTTTTCAGAGCCTATGATATGCTTATCTTCATTATAAATGTAGAAATATATATATAGCATTTCCCAATCTCATTTAGCCCTGGCTCCTGTTACATTAATGAATTATTTGTGGTTACAGAACAGACTTCAGGAAATGCTGGCTTACATGATTTGTTCAAGATCATAATAGCTAGTTAAGTTGTTAACTAGAATACTATTTCCATGACTGTCTCATGTTGTTCAGTATTACCGGCAGAACAGCATTAACTAAGCAAATGTCAGATTTTTGTGGCCACATTTTAATAATATGTGTGGTGTGAATGGAATTAATAATTTGGCATAAATATGTCTAGTAACTCCACTTAGCTCATTGAGAAAATATTATATAGAATGAGTTTAATTCTGTGTGAAATTTATGACCCAAGAATTTGGAATGGGATAACACTTTTCTGTCTCTTTATTACTGCTTTTTTGTGGCTGTGAAATACTAAGAATATTTCATTTTAGCTTTCTTAGCTTTGGTTCAGTCATGATTTTGGCAAATAATGCTGCTTTAGAACTTAATGTATTGGGAAAATAATGGTATAGCAAAAATGCAATGTTATTTATATTCTATTATTAAAAAGAACATCTAGTAAATCAGGGGTTGGCAAACTGTAGCTCCTGCCACACCTGGCCTGCTGCCTGTTTTTGTTTGGTCCACAGCGTAAAGTTGTATTTTAAAAATAATTGGAAGAAAATAAACAGAACAATATTTTGTGATGTGTGAAAATTATATAAAATTCACATTTCAGTAACTATAAGGAAAGCCTCATTGGAGCACAGCCACACATTTATGTATTGTCAATGGCTGCTTTCATACTACAGTAAAAGTGTGGAGTAGGTGTGATGGAAACTGTTTAACCTACAAAGCCTGAAATATTGACTGTTGGGCTCTTTTCAAAAAGTTTGCTAATCTGTGGTCTAGATTAATGAGTTTATGGGGTTATTTTGTGATTTTAAATAAGTACAGTTGTCTCTTGAACAACATGGGTTTGAACTGCATGGTGGCCACATACATGTGGATTTTTTTCAATAGACAGTATCTGTAATTGGATATAAGGCCGCATATTCCATGGGTAATATGGTCAATAAGGAAAAGTGTTCTACGTAGTGGCCCTTAGGGAATAGTGTGACCTGTGTCACTAGCATGTGCTCTCACCAGCTAAGCTAACTGCCCACTATCTGGACCAGACAGAAACCCCAGGATCTGAGAGGAGTAGAGGGGCGCAGGTTTGGGTTGGCATCTCCTCTCAGAGGGAGGAGGGAAACCTTTGCTTGTTCAGAGTGCACCCCTCCTAGCCTGGCCTGGCACACCTGCAGGGGGCTGTCATTCTGGGCACTACCA
This sequence comes from Manis javanica, assembly GCF_040802235.1. Taxonomy (NCBI): domain Eukaryota; kingdom Metazoa; phylum Chordata; class Mammalia; order Pholidota; family Manidae; genus Manis; species Manis javanica. Next base: position 161,210,853 of record NC_133157.1, on the reverse strand, counting down.
GTAGAGCAGCTGATTCACCCATTGCTTGCTTTCTTTTTTTGGATCCTACAACCCTTCCATTTCTTTCCTACTCTTCTACTCTGTTGCATCTTAAGTTAATTGATCCATTTTACTCAAAGAAGGCTATCACTAGCTAAGTTTTGGGGAGTCTAGAGTTATATGTAGATTTTTGATGTGGGTGTTCAGTACCCCCAACCCCCATGTTGTTTAAGGGTCAGTCAGCTGTATATGAAACTGTATAGGGAACTGTGTTTTATGTATGACTAACTCTTTAAATAAATTCTTCTAATAATTTCTATTTATTTATCTTTGCTGGTTATGTTTTTTTTTTCTGGTATAAGATGTGTGTTATCTTTGAAGTTGATTTTGATAGACTTAAGTCTTTTAAAAAAATAATTACTTCAAATAATCATATAAGCAGCAGAATAGTATTTTTACTGGACTTAGTTAACCCAGTGAGTCAATGATTGATTCTTTTTCCTGAACACAGCTGGAGTATATACTCATTTTTGAAGGCCATTTTTGTTGAATATAGAATTCTGAATTGACAGCTTTTTTACTTTTGGCACTTTAAAGATGTTCTGCTGTCTTCTGGCTTCAGTTTTATCTCATGAAAAGTCAGCCATTTAAAAATACATAAATAAATAAAAGCCTTAGCTGACCAAAAAAAGGAAGTCAGCTATCATTTATTTGAATTATTGTTCCATGTGTTTTTAGTTTTTAGCAATTCAAGTATAATGTGTCTTGTGTGATCTTCTTTATATTAATCCAGCTCACTAAACTTGTTGACTATGTAAATACGTCTTTTACCAAGAGATGTTTTTGGATCTTACGTCTTAATATTGTTCTGCCTCCTTTTCTCCCATTGTGCTGTATCTGTTAAACCTTTTAATACTGTCTCACAGGTTCCTAAGTTTCTGTTCATTTTTTCCCCAATCTTTTCCTCTGTATTATTTAGATTGTATCATTTCCATTAAGTATCTTTACTTTTTTGTCATCTCCTTTCTGTTGTTACACCTATCTAGTGCATTTGTAATTTGAATATTATCTTTTTAGATTCTAGAATTTTAATTTGATTACTTTTTAACAGCTTCTGTTCTCTGCTGAGATTTCCAATCCATTTATTCATTAAAAACATTGTCTTCTATGTATGTGAGTATAATATAACTTCATCTGCTAATTCTAATGTCTGGGTCATTTCATGGTTGTTTCTGTTCACTGTCTTGTATCATGAGAATGGATTTTTTTTCTTCTGCTTCTTCATGTATTGAGTAATTCTGGATTGTATTCTGGACATTGTGAATTATATGTTGTAGAAACTAGATTCTGTGATATCTTTCTGGAGTATAGTAATTTTTTTAAGCAAGCAGTTAATTTGGCTGAAGTCTACCAACAAAACTTATCTCTGTGTTGGGCAGCAGCTCAGATTTCAGTATCTTAACTGTGTTGAGTCATTCTCGTGTCTATGTGGTTCAGGAGTCAGGTAGCCATTTGGGTAAAGTTTTATACACAGAATTTGGGGGTCTCCATCTCTAGATCTTTAATTTTTAGGATTTCCCTCTTCATTTTCCAGTGATCATGGTTGCTCTGATCCCTTTTCTCTGGGTCTTCAAGCCAAGAAGACTGTGTTTTCTATTGGCATTTTAGCCTGCCCCATATGGACTAGAGAGGGACCCTCCCCTCAAATTTAAGCTGTTTGAAAAAAGAAAGAGAAACTCATAGGAGCTGTTGTCTCTTTCCAGATGTTAACCCCCCTTTAGTATATGCCTGTTTTGTTTACTCTTCATTGCCTTCAGATGATTGTTTTTAAATTCTGTTCAGAGTTAATAGTTTCCTGCAGGAAGATTGGACTGATCAGAACGTACTTGGCCATACTGGAAACAGTACTACTACTTCAGTTATTTTAAGAACTGTTTTGTATTCCATTGTGCCATTTATCCGTTATTTATTTAACCAGTTCTGTATTCATGAACTTGCAGTTGTAATGTTTTGCTGTAACAATGTTGTAGTATATATCTTTGTATGTACATTTAACCATATGTGAAACATTTTTATAGGTATACATAAATAAATGAAATAGATATCCTTTCCTTGATAAAGCTTACATTCTAGTTGGTGGAGAGAAGCAATAGAAAATATAGTAAGTACATTTCATAGTAGGTTTGAAAGTGAAAAGTGCTGTGGCCAATGGAAAAGTAGGTTATAATAAAGGGATGAAGATGACAATTTTAATAGGTCTTACTGAGAAGGTAAGATTTGACAAAGACTAAAGAGAGAGATTGAACGTCCAGGATGTTTCAGGGAGAAGCAAGAAATCAACCATTGAAATGCCTCAGAGTGGAAACTTGTCTGGTGAGTTTGAGGAGCAGGAAGGAGCCTGGTGTGGTTGCAGTGAGGTCAGTGAAGTGCTGAGTGATATGACTTGGAGTCAGATTTATGTAAAATCTCGTAGACCATTGTAAGGACATTGGCTTTTACTCTGAATGAGATGTAGAACCATTGCAGGGTTTTGAGCAAAATAGTGACATGATCTGACTTATATTTTGAAAAGATAACTTTGGCGACTGAGAGAAGTTTGGGGTTTTTACAATAATGCAGACTATATATGAGACTTTAATCTTTTGGGTTTTTTTGCTGACATTATTAGGTAAAAAATGATCCTCTTTGGCATTTTAATTTGCATTCTTTATGAAGTTGAACATCTTATATGTGTAAAAATCATTTGTATTTCCTTTTCTGTGAACTGTGAATTTATAATCTTTGCTTATTTTTCTGTTGATTTAATGGTCTTTTTCTTGCTGATTTGTTAAGTCAGGTGATTTCAGTGTATAGCCAAGGATGAAAACTGCAGAGCTAGCCTGTCCTCATCAATATATCATGCAGGTGCCTGATTATGCCAGATGTTAAGAAGTGCTTGGAGCCAACCATCCCAGCTAAGTGCATCCACTCCTAGCACTTGCCTAGTGAGATCCCACATGTATCCTTTTTATTTTAAACTCATGCTGCTGTAAGGCCTGCTTTGCTCTACTCTCACACAGCTTAGAGCCTACCCTAGCTGGTCCAATTTCCTCCCTCCCCAGATGATTCACTCTCATGTTAGGAGGACTGTGGTAGTATAGTGTGCGGTAGCCAGTCTTCTTGGTTTGAAACCTGGCTCCACCTAGGCCCAGTAACTTAACCTCTCTGTTCTTCTTTCCTCAGCTGTAAAATAGAAGCAGTAATAGTATTTGCCTCCTAGGGCTCTTGTGAGTATTAGATGAGTTTCTGTGTGCATAGAGAAAACTGCTCAGTAAGTGTTAGCTATGAGCACTTCCTCAGTTAACAACTATTTATTGGATTGTTTTTGAGCATTAGGTATCATGCCAGATACAAAATGCTAGGACCACAGTGAATAGCACTCCCTTTTTCCCTTTGTGTGAGCAAAAATCATTCCAGTTACAGCCTTCCTAGAACACCACCCTTGGTGGTGTATGCAGTCATTTACTGTAAACTTTTTACTTCATTCAAGAAATTATATGGTTATTACAGGGTTCACAGGTATTTGCAGGGGAGTCCTGGCTTTCTTAAATTAGAGAAGTGAAAGAATCTACTTATTTTGATTTTATTAGAATTACGTTTTGATAAAACAAGAGTCAAATGACAAGATTATAAGTTTAGCTTTTCACCTAGTTGACTTCATCATAAGTTCACCAACTCTGAAGTATTCAGTTTCTGGCCAGAATTTCTTGTGCATACATGGGGTGACTTAGCTTCCTGAGAAATCAACGTGGTCTTGCTCCTGTCAGTCTTGATCACTGCCCTGCATTGGAGTTTGCTGAGTTTTAACATCTCAGATTACATTACAGATTTCTCTCCTTCTCTTATAAGAATTGTCACCCTCTGCAGATAAGGTTGTATAGTATTATTTGCAGGCCTTTCTCTTGTTCTCATGGCAGAATTTTTCAGGAGGATAATAAGTAAAATTTGCTCAGGATACATTCTTACCTTACTCCTGTGTGGGTCTCAAATTTACAGAATTCTCCATGTTGCTTCCTCAAATACTTCTTAAACATACTGGATTTGAATGACTCACTGATTTTGCTTGACATCCTGTCTTTTTAAGAGCATATGGAAGGCTTTTTCCAAATCAGTGAAGGCTGTAAGAGGTTTCTTAACTGAATAGAACTTACTAGTTTTCTTCATGTCCCACTTAAAACAAATTAAAGCGCATATATTCTGATCTTTCCTAAATCCAGGTAAATTCTTTATGTGAAGTATTTAATACTCTATATTTCTAATGTAGTATAATAAAATAATCTTAATATACCTAATACATAAAGCATCTCTCTCTTTTCTTCATCCCTCTTCTTATTGAGATAGAAATGAGCAGCTTCAACTCTTTAGCTATTCTCTTTTACCTCTGGATAGGTTTAGTATCTTAGGCAGTAACGTTTGGACTATGTATTTAATTATCTCAGGTATTATTCTCATCACGGTTTACTGCTTTTCTCAGTTTGAGTTTCCTGGGAGCTTATTATTCATTAATTTCCCAGGCTTTTTCTTGGCTTCAGTTACCAGAACCTTGACCCACTAGCTTTCTTTATTTCCTTACTATTTGTTGACATTCTCACGTTCTCTGTTCAAGATGCACTTCTCCAAAGATAAATGAGTTACTAGACTCCTACACTGTGATTGACTGACAGGTCACAGAATAGTCTGTATAGGTAAAACATAACCCCAGACACATAAGTAAATATCCTTAAAGACATCAGACAATGGGAATTTTAAAATTACACTAAAAGTAACATTCATTACTTATATTTAATCCTTTTGAAGATTTATTTAGGTGGTTTTTTACTGGTTTTCATGATATTTGAGCTTATCAGTTTATTTTCTGAACACTGATATTTTGAAGTCTACTACATTCCTGGATGACTGATGAACCAAGCCAGTTTCCTAGGGCAGCACAAAGTGGTATTCTCCCTGGTGTGGTACAAGCACCGACAGGGAACACCACCAGCAGATGACATGCAAGGCCTCAGGTCTCCCAGTATAACTGCAGTCAGTCCCTTCCTGGACCTACAGCAAGCAGCCATAGTAATGTGGAGCTAGTGGCATGGTCTCTAGGTTTGAGAAGCTGGTAGCATAGCTCCTAGGCTATTTGTTCTTTCCTCAGCTATAAAATGGGAACAGTAATAATATTTATCTCCTAGGGCATTAGAGTTGCTGGAGCATAACAGAAACATTGTGGAATGCCTCAGAAGAATGATGGGTTAGAAAGAGGCAAGAAAGAAAGAGGGCAAACAGTTATGATTTCTGTGTGTTCTGGGGCAGTGTCTCACTTGCCCAGGGTCACAGGACCAGTGAAGAACTGAGCTGGGCCTCCAACCTAGGATTATATGTCCTTGAAGCTTATGCTTTTTCTGCTGCACTGTGCTAACTCATGTAAACATTTGCTCTTTGGGAGTATTAGGATATCCTGACAGCCTTTTTAAAGAATATCCTCAGAAGCTGTTTTGCCCACAGAAAAGAATTTGCAGTGTGACTAAAATTCAGTCTCCTATCCATATGGTGAAATGGAATAAACTACCATTATCAGAGGTTAGAACTGTTAGCCTTTCAGAGTTCCAACTATCAGTTCACATGTGTGGTAATCGGACTGAATATCAATGTCGTATCTTTACTAATATTGTCTTATTTTTTTGCCATCTTTTTGCCTCAGGGTTCATGGCAAAGGAAAAGAGGATTTGTTGGTTCTCAGCTTAGTGCACACCCTAGAATAAGACACAATTCACACTGACTGATGAAAAGCATACCTACATCATCTGCAGCAACACAGGAAAAGGAGAGCATAGATAATTGCAATCCACATAGTATTCCCCAGAGGATTTCTGCAGAAAAATTACAAAATTGATTAAAAATGACTCAAAATTAAATTGCTTAGATTATACTGAAGTAATTGTAGTTAAAAGTAGGAAAGTTTTCTAAAAGTCCCAGGTACTCTTCTGTTTTAGCAAAAGGTGCTTTTTATACAGTGAAAGGATCCAAGTCATTGAGTAACTCCTTTTATCCATTTTGTAGAAAAGTGTCTTTGAGTCAGATGATGGTATTGGCTCCAGAGGCTCTATATAATATATACTAATCATCTGGTATAGGTTATAATAAAATGCCAGAAGTGCATTACCAATAGCAGAAGAAATTTCTGAGACCCTTAAATGATTATCATCAATAATCTGAGATTACTTGCATTGCCTGAATCTGTCTGACAACATAGTGGAAATTCCAGTTAATAAATTGTATTATTACTTTCAGTTTCAATGAAGTCACCTAAAACTGCATTTAAAAAAATACTCATCCTTTTAAAGATAGTGGAAATATGAAACAAAATAAGTATTCATTTGTTTAATCTTTGTTGCTGGTAAGAAGATAAAATGTATTTTATAAAATGATTAAATGTACTTATTCCTTAGCATGCATGTTTAGATGTTTAATTATAATTTTTATGATGTGTTGGAGCCAGCATTTTCCTATGGAAATACAACTCAAGGTTTAATATTGCGCCATAGTGGGAAAATGGGATTTAGTATGAAAATATTTGCTTTATGTAAACCTTTTTATGAATGTAGCTAATGCATAAGTGAAGTCAAGCTGTAAAAACAATTAGCTGGGAAAATGCCAACTAAATTTTTTATATTCCAGTGAATGTCTGTTAACTACACATTATTGTTATCAATTAACTATATGCAAATATACAACTAGGTTCACTTAGATTCAGACAGAAAAGACAAAATATTAGAAGTATATAGTAAGTATAAATACTGTTTGCATCTCCAAACAAAGCACATTAATCTTTCTGCTATGCCGCTGATGTAATGTCTCCGTGTTACTTCTGGGAGTATTTGAAGTGGGCAGACTTCCAAAGTTGATAGTTAAAGCTGATCAGGAAAGGCACTGGAGGAGAAGTCTGGGTTAGGTATTGTAACAAAGCAAATAATTTCCAAAGCTCTTGAAAGATTCCACTGCAAACACAATCACCCATTTGAATCTCTTACTCTAGACATTACAAAATTAATTTATCCAAAAAGGGTGTGAAACCCAGTCTAAAAATATAATCTGTTAATTTAGGTATCTTGAAAGCATATACTTTTGGCCTTAAAAAATGAGGAAATAGAAGTATTTAAAATATATTCTAGAACCAGGTTCAGGAACCATTTTGTTGCTTTCTAGAAAGGACTTTGAGAGACTCTCTGCACTATTGGTTTTCAAGGAATATTCTCAGACCCTTAACCAAAGATGATCTGTTGATGGGCTTAAATAATGAGATCCTCTTAAAACACAAAGAAAAAATAGCCATGTTTTCTGTAATTTTCTTTCTCTTAAACTTTTGACCTTCTTGACCCACAATTTTCTTAAACTTAGGAATCTCTATTATACTCCTAGCATGTAGTACTTAAAAAATACATATTAAAAACTTGAAACTGTTTTTCTCTCAAACATCTCACAAATGTTTTTGAAGTGCAAGATATGCTACAAATGCACACACCCATATAGATCTATTTGAAAACTGATGCTAAGTAAATACACAAATAAGCTATGATATTTCATGAAAAATACAATAATTTCTTTTGGGTTGCCACCTGAGTAAGGTTGAGGAAGTTAATATATGCAAAATCTTTCATATTACTCATGAATCTTAGGGAAAAGAAGTCTGCTTACCCAAAGTCCTTATAGATCTAGTAGTTGGAACTTAAATCTAATCGATCTCGCTGTAATTCTAAATAAAAGGTCTTTTCCTCTTTTCACACTCTAAGTGTTTATTTACTCCAATTTTATGAAAAGTACTTGATAAACATTTCTAATTGTATTTCTTAAAATGTTTAGTAATCTTTATTACATTCAAGGTAAAAAGCTTTGAGTAACTTGGAGAAAGCACAGACTCTTAACTAAGGCATAATACCTAAAACAGCATATCTCAGGTGTGTTTGATAGAATACACGTGTGCCATGGTACCCAGATTGTCACAGTGGCAGTCAGCCACGCCGCAGGATAGCTGCCCAGGTCGCTCTGCCTGGGACCCTTTCTTACAGTTGCAAAGTGAAAACTCAGCACCACTACACTTGTCAGTCACCACATGTGAGGCATACCTTGCTGCTCCTGCTTGCCATCTGTTCAGTGGGATGGCAGGAAATCGGGTGGTGTTTGTTGCCTGCACTTTGGGAAAACATTGACCAGAATCTCCAGGTTAGTTGAAACCTTTCCTTACCTGCCAGATTCGGTGAGGCCACATTTCACTGGAGTTTATTACCATTCATTTCTCACCAGTCCTGTAGTCAGTTTCTACATTCTCTGTTACCTCCCAGCTTGAATGATCACAGAAGCCTGGCAAAACTGTAACTGCTGAAGTTCAACTTCTACACCCAGGAAGCTACAGAAAAACATAACTATGCCAACTCTTCCCATGTTAAAATAATGACCACAGTCCTTGAGTGGACTTCAGCAGCACCTGCAATCCTACTTTTCCCTAGGCAACTCAACCTCCTATTTTCAGAGATCACTTGCCTAGATAGACTATGCAGCTGCCTGCCAACTGTTCTCTTGCTTATCTTTGGGCAAACAGCAAGAGACTTTAAAGAAGTAAGTCAGACCATGTCACCTTCCTGCTTAAAACCCTCCATTGGCTCCCATCACATGTGGAATTAAGTTCTGATTTGCTGCCTGGCTACTTCTCAGACCTAGTTTCTTGCCACTCATCCCTACATTCACTGCTTTCCAGATACGAGAACACTCTAAAAAAAATGCCCAGTGTATTGCCTTGCTCGGGCAGTTATACTTGCTATCCCATTTGCTTGGAACACGTTTTTCCTGCAGGTATTCCCATGCCTAGCATTCTCACTCTATTCACTTGTCTAGGGGAGTCATTATTACTCTCTTCCCTTACTTCTCTTCCTAGCCCATCTTACTGAGGGCAGTTGACCATCCTTAGGGACTAAAACAGTCCTTGGCATGAATTAGGCCCCTAATAAATATTTGTTGAATTAATAATCTAATTCACATATGCCTGGGCAATCAAACAACAGCACGATGAAGACTAGGTCATTAATTTCAGGGAATGCAAAGGGGAGGGCTGTCTTTTATTCCCTCTCCCTTGCTCTCCCCCAATTTGGTAGGCTAATTTGGGGGAGTCTGCCAAGAACAGAAATAGAAATAGAAATAGGTGAGATCACCTAGGAAAACTCTTTTGTCTGTAAGAAACAGAAGATTGAACCCTAGGGAGTATCAGCATTTAAAAAAATGAATTGTCTTTTATTGAGGTAAAATTCACAATAACATAAAATTCACCATTTTAGTAATTTTAAATTGTACAGTTCCATACATTATGCACTACTACCTCATTCACAGTGTTGTGCAAGCATCACCATAATCTAATTCCACAACATTTGTCATCCCCAAAAGAAACCCCATACTCCTTAGCAGTTACTCCCCATTTTCCCTCTTCCCAACCCTGGCAACCACTGATCTACTTCTGTCTCTATGGATTTGTCTATTCTGGATATTTCATCTAAATGGATTCATGTGATATATACCTTTATGTGTCTAGCTTTCACTTACGGTATTGTTTTCAAAGTGTATCCACATTGTAGCATATGTCAGTGCTTCATTCCTTTGGCTGTGCAGTACTCCATGGTATGGGTATGCCATATTTTGTTTACTGATTCATGAGTTGCTGGACCTTGGGGGTATTTTCCCTTTTTTGGCTGTTATGAATAATGCCTCTGTGAATATTTGTGTACATGTTTTTGTTTCAACACCTTTTAAAATTTCTCTTTGGTTTATATATCTAGAAGTGATATTGCTGGGTCAATAGTAATTCAATGTTTAACTTTTTAAGGAACTTTACACCTTTTTCCACAGTGAGTGGACTACTGTAGCTATCGTAGTGGGTGTGATGTGGTATCTCATTGTGGTTTAGATTTGCAGTTCCCAAACGAGAACATCAACGTTTAATCATGAGCTCCAGAAAGGTGGGCTAGAAGAGGAGACAAAGAATGAGATAAAGTAGTAGGACTGCAGTCATCTTGGACTCCCGGACTTACAGTGCTTCTATCATGCTCTTTAGTAACTGATGTGACCACTGATCTCTTATGTCTAGTTCCACAAAATTGCCTTTATGTTGCAAGTCTAGCATGACTTCTCCAAAGTTTATAATTAGTACTTCTGCAGTTTATAGTGCTCCTTTATACAGTTTATTCAAAGGCAGTAGAGTGTCAAGATTATAAGATCATGGGCTCTAGAGTGAGACTGCCTGGGTTCAAAAGCTGGCTCAAGTGGGGTGGGCTTGGACAAGGTAGTTAATGTCTCTGTTTCTCATTTCCCCATGTGTAACGTGAAGTTGGGGTTATGGTGACTGAGGGAGATAAGTTGTGTACAGTGCCTGGCCCATAATCTTTGTATATCTTTGCTGTAATTCTGATAATGGTGGGGCGGGGGCGCTGATGATGATTTATCTAGACATCTATTTAGAGAAGAGGCTAGAATAGGTTTACACTGGATCCAAGTTTGGGGATTGAGCATCTTGTGTTCACAAAATGGGTTCTTTGTTGACATGCTCCACTTTCCATGGTCCTGCTGTGGTGCTAGTGTCAGTGACAGTGTAGATTATTCACTCTTGTGGCCCATATTCTGTCTTTCACTCCACTAATTTATTAGATGTACATTTGGAACTCAAATTATCTTTACTCATTTGGAGAGGAACTAGACTTACTTCAGTTAAATATTTTTTTTGTTTATACTCTAGTACAACTATGTTATGTTTTAAAAATTGAAATTATGGAAGAAAACATCATTTATAATTCCATCCCTCCAAAACACCGTGTCCCAGCTTTTAGTGCATGTCTTTCTGTATTTTCATTCCACTAGGCATCTTAAACATAGTTATAATAATTCTACAAAGAGAATAGAATATCCTTGCACCTATTTTAAAGCTGATTTTCAGCTGCCTTGTGAATCTTTTCTACTAGGTCTTAATTTTTAGAATTCCTCAAGACATAATATTGATCCCACGAAAGATACATTTTTACAATTTATAGGTGTGAATATAGAGAAAGAACCCTCTCCTATCTAGACATTTTATATACCTAGAAGCTTGAAAATGTGCCAAGGACTATTTTATAGCTTTGAGATAAACCTAGTATTTTTCTATAGACAGAGAATGCTTACAGTGCCAAAAAGTGTACAGACTTAAAATAAGCAACATGTCATTTAAATTCTAAGTTTTGGCCTTTAGAGTTCTTTAAACATAGATTCTGCAAGTATTTTACAGATAAGTAAGCTGAGAGAAAGATTAAGTGACATTTCTGTTTTCAGTCAATGTTAGAAATAAACACAGAAATCTAAACCCTCTCCTTATTAGCTCAGAAAATAACATGTTCATATATTTCAAGTCATAAACCTGTAGAGGAGATAGGAACACTTAAGCTGTGTTGAGATTTATGAATAATGCCATCAAATAAAATAAGGCAATTATTTTTCAATTTTTCAAAGTTCTAATGTTATTTGGAATATGTCTTTCTCACCTTGTAAAAATAATACTTGGAAAAGTGGATATTTTGGAGAGCAAGACAGCCGCAGAATGGTAGGGAGGACACATGGATTTAGTTCAGAAAGATAATACAAAATGAGCCCACAGAAAGGGCATTAATGAAGTAATTTTGGGGATAATAGCAAGGGTATATGGTATAGAAAGTTGTTATAGTCGACAGCCAGATATAAATAGGAGAATGCTTACATTCTTAATACTTATATAAGAATGTAAAATCTTAACTTCGCTAAAAAGTGAAACAAAATTATATAAGGACTACTAAGTATTAATTCAAGTATACTACCTTTTTTATTGTTGTACTGTTTTGTGATATTTTGAAAATGGGCCAAATCTGAAGACTTTTTTGGTGTCTAAAGAAAGGGAAGCCCTTATATTATTATTATTATTATTATTATTATTATTATTATTATTATTATTATTTGGTATCATTAATCTACAATTACATGAGGAACATTATGTTTACTGAACTCCCCCCATCACCAAGTCCCCCCCACAAACCCCATTACAGTCACTGTCCATCAGCGTAGTAATATGCTGTAGAGTCACTACTGGTATTCTCTGTGTTGCACAGCCCTCCCCACGTCCCCCGCTGCTACATTATGTCTGCTAATAGTAATGCCCTCTTTTTTTTCCCCCCTTATCCCTCCCTTCACACCCATCCTCCCCAGTTCCTTTCCCTTTGGTAACAAGTTTATCCACTTTTGGGTTCTGGGACTCTGCTGCTGGTTCGTTCCTTCAGTTTTTTTCTTTGTTCTTATACTCCACAGATGAGTGAAATCATTTGATACTTGTCTTTTTCTGCCTGGCTTATTTCACTGAGCATAATACCCTCTAGCTCCATCCATGTTGTTGCAAATGGTAGGATTTGTTATCTTATGGCTGAATAATATTCCATTGTGTAGATGTACCACATCTTCTTTATCCTTTCATCTACTGATGGACACTTAGGTTGCTTCCATTTCTTGGCTATTGTAAATAGTGCAGCGATAAACATAAGGGTGCATATGTCTTTTTCAAACTGGGCTGCTGCAGTCTTAGGGTAAATTCTTAGGAGTGGAATTCCTGGGTCAAATGGTATTTCTATTTTGAGTTTTTTGAGGAACCTCCATACTGCTTTCTACAGTGGTTGAACTAATTTCAACCAATAGCGGTGTAGGAGGGTTCCCCTTTCTCCACAACCTCACCAACATTTGTTGTTGTTTGTCTTTTGGATGGTGGCAATCCTTATGGGTCTAAGGTGATATCTCACTGTGGTTTTAATTTGCATTTCTCTGATGATTAGCGATGTGGAGTATCTTTTCATGTGTCTGTTGGCCATATGAATTTCCTCTTTGGAGAACTGTCTGTTCAGACCCTGTGCCCATTTTTTAATTGGATTATTTGCTTTTTGTTTGTTGAGGTGCATGAGCTCTTTATATATTTTGGATGTCAACCCTTTATCGGATCTGTCATTTATGAATATATTCTCCTTTATTGTGGAGAAGCCTTTTTGTTCTATTGATAGTGTCCTTTGCTGTACAGAAGCTTTTAAACTTGATATAGTCCCACTTGTTCATTTTTGCTTTTGTTTCCCTTGCCTGGGGAGATATGTTCATGAAGAAGTTTCTCATGTTTATATCCAAGAGATTTCTGCCTATGTTTTTTTCTAAGAGTTTTATGGTTTCATGTTTTATATTCAAGTCTTTGATCCATTTCAAATTTACTTTTGTGTATGGGGTTAGACAATGATCCAGTTTCATTCTCTTACATGTAGCTGTCCAGTTTTGCCAACACCAGCTGTTGAAGAGGCTGTCATTTCCCCCATTGTATGTCCATGGCTGCTTTATCATATATTAATTGACCATATATGTTTGGGTTAATATCTGAACTCTATTCTGTTCCACTGGTCTGTGGCTCTGTTCTTGTGCCAGTACCAAATTGTCTTGATTGCTATGGCTTTGTAGTAGAGCATGAAGTTGGGAAGCGAGATCCCCTCTGTTTTATTCTTCCTTCTCAGGATTGCTTTGGCTATTCGAGGTGTTTGGTGGTTCCATACAAATTTTAGAACTATTTGTTCCAGTTCGTTGTAGAATGCTGTTGGTATTTTGATAGGGATTGCATTGAATCTGTAGATTGCTTTAGGCAGGATGACCATTTTGATGATTTTAATTCTTCCTACCCAAGAGCATGAGATGAGTTTCCATTTATTAGTGTCCTCCTTAATTTCTCTTAAGAGTGTCTTTTGGTTTTCAGGGTATAGGTCTTTCACTTCCTTGGTTAGGTTTATTCCTAGATACTTTGTTTCTTTCAATGCAATTGTGAATAGAATTGTTTTCCTGATTTCTCTATCTGCTAGTTCATCATTAGTGTATAGGGAGGCAACAGATTTCTGTGTATTAATTTTGTATCCTGCAACTTTGCTGAATTCCAATATTAGTTCTGGTAGTTTTGGAGTGGATTCTTTAGGGTTTTTTATGTACAATATCATGTCATCTGCAAATAGTAACAGATTGACTTCTTCTTTACCAATCTGCATGCCTTGTATTTCTTTGTTTTGTCTGATTTCCATGGCTAGGACCTCCAGTACTATGTTGAATAAGAGTGGGGAGACTGGGCATCCCTGTCTTGTTCCCAATCTTAGAGGAAAAGCTTTCAGCTTCTCCCTGTTAAGTATGATGCTGGCTGTGGGTTTGTCATATATGCCCTTTATTATGTTGAGGTACTTGCCCTCTATTCCCATTTTGTTGAGAGTTTTTATCATGAATGGATGTTGAACTTTGTCGAATGCTTTTTCAGCATCTATGGAAATGATTATGTGGTTTTTGTCCTTCTTTTTGTTGATGTGGGGGATGATGATGGGTTTTTGAATGTTGTACCATCCTTGCATCCCTGGGATGAATCCCACTTGATCATGATGTATGATCCTCTTGATGTATTTTTGAATTCTGTTTGCTAATGTTTTGTTGAGTATTTTTGCGTCTCTGTTCATCAGGGATATTGGTCTGTAGTTTTCTTTTTTGGTGGGGTCTTTGCCTCATTTTGGTATAGAGTGATGCTGGCTTCATAGAATGCGTTTGGAAGTATTCCCTCCTCTTCTATTTTTTGGAAAACTTTAAGGAGAATGGGTATTATGTCTTCTCTATATGTCTGATAAAATTCAGTGGTGAATCCATCTGGACCAGGGGTTTTGTACTTGGGTAGGTTTTTGATTACTGCTTCAATTTTGTTGCTGGTAATTGGTCTGTTTAGATTTTCTGTTTCTTCCTTGGTCAGTATTGGAAGGTTGTCTTTTTCTAGGAAGTTGTCCATTTCTTCTAGGTTTTCCAGCTTATTATCATATAGATTTTCATAATATTCTTTCATAATTCTTTGTATTTCTGTGGTGTCTGTTGTGATTTTTCCTTTCTCATTTCTGTTTCTGTTTGTGTAGATTCTCTTTTTCTTTTAATAAGTCTGGTTAGGGGTTTATCGGTTTTGTTTATTTTCTCTAAGAACCAGCTCTTGGTTTCATTGATTTTTTTTTCTATTGTTTTATTCTTCTCAATTTTGTTTATTTCTTCTCCCATCTTTATTGTGTCCTTCCTTCCGCTGACTTTGGGCCTCATTTGTTCTTCTTTTTCCATTTTCAATAATTGTGACTTCAGACTTTTCATTTGGGATTGTTCTGCCTTCTTTAAATATGCCTGGATTGCTATATACTTTCCTCTTAGAACTGCTTTTGCTACGTCCCATGGAAGTTGGGGCTTTGTGTTGTTGTTGTCATTTGTCTCCATATATTGCTTAATCTCTATTTTAATTTGGTCACTGATCCATTGATTACTTAGGAGCATGTTGTTAAGCCTGCATATGTTTGTGAGCCTTTTTGTTTTCTTTGTACTATTTATTTCTAGTTTTATACCTTTGTGATCTCAGAAGTTGGTTGATAGAATTTCAGTATTTCTGAATTTACTGAGGCTCTTTTTATGGCCTAGTATGTGGTCTATTCTGGAAAATGTTCCATGTGCACTTGATAAGAATGTGTATCCTGCTGCTTTTGGGTGTAGAGTTCTGGAGATGTCTATTAGGTCCATCTGTTCTAGTGTGTTGTTCAGTGCCTCTGTGTCCTTACTTATTTTCTGTCTGGTTGATCTGTCCTTTGGAGTGAGTGGTGTGTTGAAGTCTCCTAGAATGAGTGCATTGCATTCTATTTCTTCCTTTCATTCTGTTAGTATTTGTTTCACATATGTCGGTGCTCCTGTATTGGGTGCATATATATTTATAATGGTTATATCCTCTTGTTGGACTGCCCCCTTTATCATTATGTAATATCCTTCTTTATCTCTTATTAGATTCTTTGTTTTGAAGTCTGCTTTTTCTGATACAAGTACTGCACCACCTGCCTTTTTCTCCCTATTGTTTGCATGAAATATCTTTTTCCACCCCTTGACTTTTAGTCTGTGTATTTCTTTGGGTTTTCAGATCAGTATCTTATAAGCAACATATAGATGGGTCTTGCTTTTTTACCCATTCTGTTACTCTGTGTCTTTTGATTGGTGCATTCAGTCCATTTGCATTTAGGGTGATTATTGAAAGATATGTACTTATTGCCATTGCAGATTTTAGGTTCATGGTTGCTGAAGGTTCAAGGGTATCTTCTTTACTGTTTAAGTGTCTAACTTAACTCACTTATTAAGTTATTATAAACACAGTGTGATGATTCTTTATTTCTGTCCCTTATTCTTCCTTCTCCATTCTTTTTCTTTTTTTTTTTTATTATTAATGGGTACTTGACACACAGTGTTACATCAGTTTCAGGTGTACAACACAGTGATTTAACATTTATATACATGATAATTCTAGGTACCAGCTATCACCATACCAAGTTGTTACAATATTTTGACTATATTCCTTATGCTATACATTAGTTACTTATTTATTTTACAATTGGAAGTGTGTACTTTTTTTTGTGTGTGTGAGGGCATCTCTCATATTTATTGATCAAATGGTTGTTAACCACAATAAAATTCTGTACAGGGGGGTCAATGCTCAATGCACAATCATTAATCCACCCCAAGCCTAATTTTCGTCAGTCTCCAATCTTCTGAAGCATAACGAACAAGTTCTTACATGGAGAACAAATTCTTACATAATGAATAAGTTACATGGTGAACATTACAAGAGCAGTCATCACAGAGGCTTTTGGTTTTGATCATGCATTATGAACTATAAACAGTTCAAATATGAATATTCATTTGATTTTTATACTTTATTTATATGTGGATACCACATTTCTCTCTTTATTATTATTTTTAATAAAATGCTGAAGTAGTAGGTAGATACAAGATAAAGGTAGAAAACATAGTTTAGTGTTGTAAGAGAGCAAATGTAGATGATCAGGTGTGTGCCTGTAGACTGTGTTAATCCAAGCTAGACAAGGGCAATAAAACATCCACATATGCAGAAGATTTCTCTCAGAACGTGGGGGGGAGGTTCTAAGCCTCACCTCTGTTGATCCCCATTTTCTCACCTGATGGCCCCCCTGCGACTGTGCCTGTCTTAGGTTGTTCCTCCCTTGAGGAATCTTACCCGTCTCTGGCTAACCAGTCATCTTCCGGGGCCATACAGGGAAATGTTAAGTTGGTAAGTGAGAGAGAAGCCTTGTTGTTTGAAAAGGTTAGCTTTTTACTTCTTTGCATATTTTATGCCCTGTGGCTTCTATGCCCAGCATTTGTCTTGAGGTGTCTTTACCACTTGGAAGAATTATGATGCTTGGTAAATTCGATATGAGGCACGAATTCTACTTAAGGGTTATAATTAGGAAGGAAGAAGAAAAGCTATAGAAGTAGCAGGTGGAAGAAAACCTGGGAAGATTGATTATTTCTTTGACATACCTTCTTGTAGAGTAACTTCAGCATGTGTAGGTTTTAAACTACTAATTAAATTGCACACACACATTCACATAATAGGAGTACAGTTATGTAACCAAAGCATACCTGTAATTACCAGCCATCTCCAGTGAAACCAAGAAAACCAGTTAGGCACCTTAGGCATTTGTGAAAACTTACCTGTAATATGGTGAATATTATCCAACTGCACTTGAACAGTCTGAGAGAAATCAGACAAATTAAAACAACCCATTCCTGGGGACTGTTCACATCCCATATGTTCTTTTAACAGTAAATAGTCTGTAGTTGTAACATTTTGGAGCGCTACAATTTGCACTTCTCCTAATTCTTGGTTGAGATCCAACAGTTTAGATCCTGTCAAATTTGTTGTTTTGCTGTATACACAGGCCAGCTTAGATATCTCCTTCTTCATTCCCATGGCAAGTCCAGGAACTGGTGGGATGAGTGCATCTACACCTGTAGCAGTGCATGGATCTTTGTTGGGGTTTTTTGATGGTCATCTTCTGGCATGAGTCTTCCTGAGAGTGCTGATGTTCGAAGTTCTTTTTCATATCGTATCTTAGTTCATTTTCTGGGTAGCCAAATTAGGCTTTGATCCTCTGTATAAACACAAACAAACCCTTTGCCTACACTTTTATATGCCCTTTATATCTTTGTGTAGAACTCATTGGAGGTCACCACACAGGAACTGCTTTTTTTTTCTATCATTCATCAACACTTACACGACGCATATTTCGTTTACTAGGCTCTCCCCTATACCAGGTCCCCCCTATATGCCCCTTTACAGTCACTGTCCATCAGCATAGCAAAATGTTGTAGAATCACTACTTGTCTTCTCTGTGTTGCATAGACCTCCCTTTTCTCCCACCCCCCCATGCATGCTAATCTTAATACCCCCCTTTTTCTCCCCCTCCCTTATCCCTCCCTACCCACCCATCCTCCCCAGTCCCTTTCCCTTTGGTACCTGTTAGTCCATTCTTGAGTTCTGTGATTCTTCTGCTATTTTGTTCCTTCAGTTTTTCCTTTGTTCTTATACTCCAGAGATGAGTGAAATCATTTGGTATTTCTCTTTCTCTGCTTGGCTTGTTTTACTGAGCATAATACCCTCCAGCTCCATCCATGTTGCTGCAAATGGTAGGATTTGCCCTTTTCTTATGGCTGAGTAGTATTCCATTGTGTATATGTACCACATCTTCTTTATCCATTCATCTATCGATGGACATGTAAGTTGCTTCCACTTCTTGGCTATTGTAAATAGTGCTGTGATAAACATAGGGGTGCATTGGTCTTTCTCATACTTGATTGCTGCATTCTTAGGGAAAATTCCTAGGAGTGCAATTCCTGGGTCAAATGGTAAGTCTATTTTGAGCATTTTGATGTACCTCCATACTGCTTTCCACAATGGTTGAACTAATTTAAATTCCCACCAGCAGTGTAGGAGGGTTCCCCTTTCTCCACAGCCTCACCAACATTTGTTGTTGTTTGTCTTTTGGATGGCAGCCATCCTTACTGGTGTGAGGTGATATCTCATTGTAGTTTTAATTTGCATTTCTCTGATAATTAGCGATGTGGAGCATCTTTTCATGTGTCTGTTGGCCATCTGAATTTCTTCTTTGGAGAACCGTCTGTTCAGTTCCTCTGCCCATTTTTTAATTGGGTTATTTGTTTTTTGTTTGTTGAGGCATGTGAGCTCTTTATATATTCTGGACGTCAAGCCTTTATCGGATGTGTCATTTTCAAATATATTCTCCCATACTGTAGGGTTCCTTTTTGTTCTATTGATGGTGTCTTTTGCTGTACAGAAGCTTTTCAGCTTAATATAGTCCCACTTGTTCATTTTTGCTGTTGTTTTCCTTGCCCGGGGAGATATGTTCAAGAAGAGGTCACTCATGTTTATGTCTAAGAGGTTTTTGCCTATGTTTTTTTCCAAGAGTTTAATGGTTTCATGACTTACATTCAGGTCTTTGATCCATTTTGAGTTTACTTTTGTATATGGAGTTAGGCAATGGTCCAGTTTCATTCTCCTACATGTAGCTGTCCAGTTTTGCCAGCACCATCTGTTGAAGAGACTGTCATTTCGCCTCTTCAAATCCTTTATCAAATATTAATTGACCATATATGTCTGGGTTAATGTCTGGATTCTCTAGTCTGTTCCATTGGTCTGTGGCTCTGTTCTTGTGCCAGTACCAATTCGTCTTGGTTACTATGGCTTTATAATAGAGCTTGAAGTTGGTGAGTGAGATCCCCCCTACTTTATTCTGCTTTCTCAGAATTGCTTTGGCTATTCGGGGTCTTTGGTGGTTCCATATGAATTTTTGAATTATTTGTTCCAGTTCATTGAAGAATGTTGCTGGTAGTTTCATAGGGATTGCAGCAAATCTGTATATTGCTCTGGGCAGGATGGCCATTTTGACGATATTAATTCTTCCTAGCCACGAGCATGGGATGTGTTTCCATTTGTTAGTGTCCCCTTTAATTTCTCTTAAGAGTGACTTGTAGTTTTCAGAGTATAAGTCTTTCACTTCTTTGGTTAGGTTTATTCCTAGGTATTTTATTTTTTTTGATGCAATTGTGAATGGAGTTGTTTTCCTGATTTCTCTTACTGTTGGTTCATTGTTAGTGTATAGGAAAGCCACAGATTTCTGTGTGTTGATTTTGTATCCTGCAACTTTGCTGTATTCCAATATCAGTTTTAGTAGGTTTGGGGTGGAGTCTTTAGGGTTTTTTTATGTACAGTATCATGTCATCTGCAAATAGTGACAGTTTAACTTCTTCTTTACCAATCTGGATTCCTTGCATTTTTTTGTTTTGTCTGATTGCCATGGCTAGGACCTCCAGTACTATGTTAAATAACAGTGGGGAGAGTGGCCATCCCTGTCTAGTTTCCGATCTCAGAGGAAAAGCTTTCAGCTTCTCGCTGTTCAATATAATGTTGGCTGTGGGTTTTTCATAGATTGCCTTTATTATGTTGAGGTACTTGCCCTCTATTCCCATTTTGCTGAGAGTTTTTATCATGAATGGATGTTGAACTTTGTCAAATGCTTTTTAAGCATCTATGGAGATGATCATGTGGTTTTTATCCTTTTTCTGTTGATGTGGTGGATGATGTTGATGGATTTTTGAATGTTGTACCATCCTTGCATCCCTGGGATGAATCCCACTTGGTCATGGTGTATGTTCCTTTTGATGTATTTTTGAATTTGGTTTGCTAATATTTTGTTGAGTATTTTTGCATTTACGTTCATCAGGGATATTGGTCTGTAGTTTTCTTTTTTGGTGGGGTCTTTGCCTGGTTTTGGTATTAGGGTGATGTTGGCTTCATAGAATGAGTTTGGGAGTATCCCCTCCTCTTCTATTTTTTGGAAAACTTTAAGGAGAATGGGTATTATGTCTTCCCTGTATGTCTGATAAAATTCTGAGGTGAATCCATCTGGCCCGGGGGTTTTGTTCTTTGGTAGGTTTTTGATTACTGCTTCAATTTTGTTGCTGGTAATTGGTCTGTTCAGATTTTCTGTTTCTTTCTGTGTCGATCTTGGAAGGTTGTATTTTTCTAGGAAGTTGTCCATTTCTCCTAGGTTTCCCAGCTTGTTAACATAAAGGTTTTCATAGTATTCTCTAATAATTCTTTGTATTTCTGTGGGGTCCGTCGTGATTTTTCCTTTCTTGTTTCTGATAATGTTGATTTGTGTTGACTCTCTTTTCCTCTTAATAAGTCTGGCTAGAGGCTTGTCTATTTTGTTTATTTTCTCAAAGAACCAGCTCTTGGTTTCATTGATTTTTGCTATTGTTTTATTCTTCTCAATTTTATTTATTTCTTCTCTGATCTTTATTATGTCCCTTCTTCTGCTGACCTTAGACCTCATTTGTTCTTCTTTTTCCAATTTCGATAATTGCGACATTAGACCTTTCGTTTGGGATTGTTCTTCCTTTTTTAAATATGCTTGGCTTGCTATATACTTTCCTCTTAAGACTGCTTTGCTGTGTCCCACAGAAGTTGGGGCTTAGTGTTGTTGTTGTCATTTGTTTCCATATATTGCTGGATCTCCATTTTGATTTGGTCATTGATCCATTTATTATTTAAGAGCCTGTTGTTAAGCCTCCATGTGTTTGTGAGCCTTTTTGCTTTCTTTGTACAGTTTATTTCTAGTTTTATGCCTTTGTGGTCTGAAAAGTTGGTTGGTAGGATTTCAATCTTTTGGAATTTACTGAGGCTCTTTTTGTGGCCTAGTATGTGGTCTATTCTGGAGAATGTTCCATGTGCACTTGAGAAGAATGTGTATCCTGTTGCTTTTGGATGTAGAGTTCTGTAGATGTCTATTAGGTCCATCTGTTCTAGTGTGTTGTTCAGTGCCTCTGTGTCCTTACTTATTTTCTGTCTGGTGGATCTGTCCTTTGGAGTGAGTGGTGTGTTGAAGTCTCCTAGAATGAATGCATTGCATTCTATTTCCTCCTTTAGTTCTGTTAATATTTGTTTCAGGTATGTTGATGCTCCTGTATTTGGTGCATATATATTTATAATGGTTATATCCTCTTGTTGGACTAAGCCCTTTATCATTATGTAATGTCCTTCTTTGTCTTCTGTTACTTTCTTTATTTTGAAGTCTGTCTTGTCTGATACCAGAATTCCAACACCTGCTTTCTTCTCTTTGTTGTTTGCCTGAAATATCTTTTTCCATCCCTTGACTTTAAGTCTGTGCATGTCTTTGGGTTTGAGGTGAGTCTCTTGTAAGGAGCATATGGATGGATCTTGCTTTTTTATCCATTCTATTACTCTGTGTCTTTTGATTGGTGGATTCAGTCCATTTACATTTAGGGTGATTATTGAAAGGTATGAAGTTATTGCCATTGCAGGCTTTAAGTTTGTGGTTACCAAAAGTTCAGGGTTCGCTTCTTTACTATCTTACTGTCTAACTTAACTTGCTTGTTGAGCTATTATACACACGGTCTGATGATTCTTTATTTCTCTCCCTTCTTATTCCTCCTCCTCCCTTCTTCATATGTTGGGTGTTTTGTTCTGTGCTCTTTTTAGGAGTGCTCCCATCTAGAGCAGTCCCTGTAAGATGCCCTGTAGAGGTGGTTTGTGGGAGGCAAATTCCCTCAACTTTTGCTTGTCTGGGAATTGTTTAATCCCTCCTTCATATTTAAATGATATTCGTGCTGGATACAGTAGTCTTGGTTCGAGGCCCTTCTGTTTCATTGCATTAAGTATATCATGCCATTCTCTTCTGGCCTGTAGGGTTTCTGTTGAGAAGTCTGATGATAGCCTGATGGGTTTTCCTTTGTAGGTGACCTTTTTTTTCTCTCTGGCTGCCTTTAATACTTTGTTCTTGTCTTTGATCTTTGCCATTTTAATTATTATGTGTCTTGCTGTTGCCCTCCTTGGATCCCTTGTCATGGGAGTTCTGTGTACCTCTGTGGTCTGAGAGGCCATTTCTTCCCCTAGTTTGGGGAAGTTTTCGGCAATTACTGCTTCAAAGACACTTTCTATCCCTTTTTCTCACTCTTCTTTTTCTGGTATTCCTATAATGTGTATATTTTTCCTTTTTGATTGGTCACTCAGCTCTCTTAGGATTGTTTCATTCCTGGAGATCCTTTTATCTCTCTCTGCACCAGCTTTTCTGCATTCCTTTTCTCTGTTTTCTAGACCATTAATGGTCTCTTGCATTTTGTCCATTCTGTTTTGAGGTCCTTCCAGAGCTTGTTTTATTTCTGTATTCTCCTTCCTTAGTTCTTGCATATTTCTCTGCAAGTCCGTCAGCATGGTTATGACTTTTGTTTTGAATTCTTTTTCAGGAAGACTGGCTAAATCTATCTCCCCAGGTTCCTTCTCAGGGGACGATGTAGCAGATGCCGAAGCTGTCTGGGTTAGTCTTGTCTGGATTATATTTTTTTGCCTTTTCATGTTGACAGGTGCTTTTGACTGTCAGCTGGGAGGGCCAAACTTTTCACTTGCTACTGGCCTTTCGTTACTGGGACAAATGCGACCCCTAGTGGCTTGTGTTGGGTAATTGCGTGTAGGCTGGGTCTGTGTCTTGCCGGGTGAAGTGTAGGAATTTTCCTTTCTGCCTTTCTGTGGGCGTGTTTTGCCTTAGGCTGTTTCTCTGCTTTCCCAGCGCCGGAGGGGTAATGGACTGGGGGGGGGGGGGGGCGGCTGTTTGGCTGTTTACCTCTGTGAGGGGTCTCAGAGCTGTTGCCCAGGGGGTTAGTGCGCCCAGTTTTCCCTGTAATATCCAGCCACTGGGCTGTGACCTGTGTTGTTTCCATGTAGCTGTGAAATCCCTGTCCCTTTAAGACTTTCAAAGAGCACTGTCTTTTCTTTGTCACAGGGGCATCAGCTTTGGCACCCGCTCAGAGATTTTGCTGCCCTTTTTCCCTAGTTTCCAGCCCTCCACACATGCACTGTGTCTGCTCTCTGGTGCGGGTGGCTGGGGCTGGGTGTTTAGCAGTCCTGGGCTCCCTCTCCCTCCCTCCGGGAGCTGGGGGGAGGTGTGCTGGTGTCCCACCGGCCGGGGCTTGTATCTTACCCCTTTCACCAGGCGCTGGTCTCTCGCATGTGTCGATGTAGTCAGGCTTTTGTCCTGTGTCTTCTGGTCTCTCTTTTAGGATTAGTTGTATTTGTTGTATTTTCAAAAATATATATGTTTTTGGGAGGAGATTCCCACTTTCCTACTCACGCCGCCGTGTTGGCTCCCAGCCCTCCTCCATTCTTTATATGTTAAGTGTTTTATTCTATACTCTTTTGTATTTCCTTTGACTGCTTTTGTGAGTAGTTGATTTTATTTTTTGCCTTAGTTATTATTTGGTTTGTCTGCTTTCTTTGGTGTGATTTTATTTCTCTGGTGACATCTATTTAGCCTTAGGAGTGCTTCCATCTAGAACATTCCCTTTAAAATATCCTGTAGAGGTGGTTTGTGGGAGGCAAATTCCCTCAGCTTTTGCTTGTCTGGGAATTGTTTAATGCCTCCTTCAAATTTAAATGATAATCGTACTGGATACAGTATTCTTGGTTCAAGGCCCTTCTGTTTCATTGCATTAAATATATCATGCCATTCTCTTCTGGCCTGTAAGGTTTCTGTTGAGAAGTCTTACGATAGCCTGATGAGTTTTCCTTTGTAGGTGATCTTTTTTCTCCCTTTGGCTGCGTTTAGTACTCTGTCCTTGTCTTTTATCTTTGCCATTTTTATTATTATGTATCTTGGTGTTGACCTTCTTGGGTCCCTTGTGTTGGGAGTTCTGTGGGCTTCCAAGGTGTGAGAGACTATTTCCTCCCCCAGTTTGGGGAAGTTTTCAGCAATTATTACTTCAAAAACACTTTCTATCCCTTTTTCTCTCTCTTCTTCTTCT